>NW_027526203.1:413612051-414212051 GCF_048455015.1 Haemaphysalis longicornis | reverse complement strand
GTTTCTGCCAACAAACCCTTGGGGATATCCAACCTCGGGTCGATATCTCTGACTTCGTGTGCGGGCAAACTAATGGAACACATGGTGCTAGACAGGCTGACATCTCACATGGAGGAACCAACAGAGAGATGAAAAGGATTCCCGGACACCATGTATGGGGTCTGCCCCAACTTGTCCACTCAGGACAGCCTGTTACAAATAAAAGAAGAGGTCATCAACAACCTAAGCACCTCACAAACAAGCACCATCCTTGCCTTGGACGTCAAAGGGGCTTTCGGCAATGTGTCGCATGCGGTCATACTTGAAACCCTGAGGACTACCCAATGCGGAGAGAAAGCCTATAATTACATCAGGGACTTCCTCTCACATCGCACGGCAACGGTGGGACTTGGCAAATTACGGACCGACAAACTCGTCATCGCAAAGGGCACTCCACAGGGCTCGGTCATCTCACCATTACTCTGAAATTTATCAATGAATAACCTACCTGACCAGCTAAATGCCATCCCAGGTCTCGGGCATGCCATCTACGCCGACGACGTGTCCTTTTGGACTACCAAAGGCCCAGCAGGCATACAACAGGATGCCCTGCAGAAAGCCGTTGACTGTACGTAAGCCTATCTGAAAAGATGTGGGCTGTCTGTTGCACCGGAAAAATCTGAAATTCTCATACTCAAGAAGCGAACAAGAGGTAGACACCCCGCCGAGGCCCCCGACCCATAAATGACGCTTCATGGCGCTACCATCCCAAAGGTCGATACGCTCCGAGTATTGAGTTTGACTTTTCAAAAAGACTGGGCAGGGGCTGCCACCCTCCAGAAACTACAAAACACTGTCACCCAGTTAACCCACCTAATCAGGCAAGTAACAAGCAAAAAACACGGGTTGAAAGAAGAGGACACAATCAGAATGCTACAGGCCCTGATAATTAGCAGAATCACCTACGGCACCCCTTACTTGGGGCCAAGAATCGCTGAAAGAAAGAAGCTCGACATTTTAATTCGTCAAATCTACAAATTAGCACTGGGACTACCAGCCAAGACCTCCACAGAGAAACTTTGTCAGGAATCCACAACACATGGCGGGAACTCGCCGAGGCGCATAAAGCCAGCCAAGTGGAGCGAATCGAGCTTACCCTGACTGGCCTTGTACCGCCTTGCTACCTTGCACCGCCTCGGTTACGAGCCAAGTGTGGGACCCCAAGACCAAAAGCGACGCATCCCCCATGCCTTGAGGGAATACATCATGGTTGAAAATGTCCCACGCAACATGCACCCGGTTTACCACGAGGGGTGAAGGGAAGCCAGGGTCAAGGCCTTGCGAAAAGCCTGGAGCAAGGACAGCTCAACAAGATACGTCGACGCTGCGAGGTACCCAGCAAGAACCAAATAGGTGCACATGGTTTAGTGTGACAAACAGTAAAGGAGATGACTTGTGCTCAGCAATGGTCAATACAGATGACACCGCTCTGCGGAGGAGACTGCAGTTGTGCTTGCCACCACCACAGTACCAGATGCCCAAGGCCGGGTGACCGTCATCACCGACTTGCAAGCGGCATGCCATAATTTTCAAAAGGGCCGTATCTCAGCGATGGCACTTGCTCTACTAAGTAAGGCTTCACAAGCAAAAAAAACTTCATTGGACATTTATATCATCTGGACACCAGTTCCTGAGTCCTTAGAGGGTAATGAAGCGGCAGATACTGCAGCCTGAGGCCACTCACACCGGGCTTCAACGCTCACAGGCACTCGCCACTCTGCCGACAACCATCTGTCTATCCCTAAGCGCAGCAGACATCCTAGAGCACTACAGGCTATCAAAAAGAAGGTACCCACCGCTCCACCTGAAGCTAACCAAAGATGAAGCCACACAATTCCGGAGACTGCTGACAAATTCATTTCTGCATGCCACGCAGCTGTCCAATATACACCCCACGCTCTTCAGCTACAACTGCAACTTCTGCTCTGGGGCGCCCAACATCCTGTACCACATGGTGTGGGAGTGTAAAGGCGTCGCCAAACTACCAGAAGTCATCGCACCGACACCGGAGCAGTGGGAGGTCCTGCTGACAAGCGATGTCGTGGAAAACCAGCATGGCCTGGTGACCAAGGCCATTCGAGCTGCAGCTGGCCATGGCATCCCGGACTAGCGACGCCACCCACCGTGGATGACCAAAAACCATCTTGCGCTGCTTTCTTCCCATTCAATGGAAGCAATAAACGTTTTTTCCTCCTCCCTTCTTGCCGCAGAAAATGACGGATGCTGTAGTGTAAGTTATAAATGATACAGAAAGAATGGGGCTTTCAAACAGTTATAATTGCAAACAACAGATGCGTTAGGTATTTTATCAAAGAACTGTGAAAACAAAAAAAAAAGAACAAAAAGAAAAAAATTGACGATAACCTCAATGCTACTTTGCACACGGTAGACATAAAAACAGTTTGAAATATGCACTTTGAACATAATATGCTTATAGAATAATACTGCAAATATGAGCGCTGTAAGTACACAAGGTATTTACATACAAAAATAAACACGAACAGCCGCGCTTTGCTGTGGAGTGCTACGCCAAGGTCAACTCTGGGCCGTCTTCGTAGAGAAAACTAGATTCTCTCTGCAGCCGGCGCCAAACGGTCTTGCCTGAACAAAGTCGACGCCCTGCAGATAAAAGCTGTGGCCTTTAGAACAGGGCCGGATCTGTTTACAACAATGCGCAGCCGCGATAGGGCGACCGGAGAAGAAAGCGAAACTCACCGGCGTACACCTGGGGATTGTCCTGGGGGTCTTGACGCACTTCGCTGCTCATACTAAAGTCTGACGAATTGAGGTCGTGTTCCATGTCTTTGCTGCTACCATCATGCACAGATTCAAGCTCACATACATCGGAATCCGTCAAAATTCGACTTTTGCGCGAAGCATTGGCGAGCGGTGGCGACGTCGTAACTGAAACCACGTGAGCTTGCCTCCCCACTGGCGAAGGACATTTAAAAATCCCCCCCCCTTCGTGACGGAAAAACGAAACTCGAAAGCAAAACTGATAAAATACTTCCTTCTTTACCATTTGGATAGCGTTAGCAGTCCAGAAGCGCTCGCTGAGTGCCAAAATTTAAATTTGTATTCATCGATAGCATACTATCGATGGGAATAGGCGCGGTCACGAAAGTGTTAACGGATCGCACTATCTGCAGCTTTAGTAGTGCCCATCCCTAGCACCAGCAACGTCTGTTTCAAACAACCCACATCTGTCTTGGTGTGGAACAGTGCCTGTCCTGTGTTTTCTTCTGTCATCTGTCCGTGTGCACCACTCCACACCAGGACAAATAGTTAGTGACTCGCCCAACTCTCTATATTGGAATCTACGTCTAGCTAGCTACTTCATTGCTCGTGTCTAGGTGGGCCCAAGCTACTGGTAATTCACATGCTCTGACCAGCCAGTTCGTCTTGCCCTGCTTCGTCAATCGAAATGGCTGTTGCATGTAGGGGCCAACCTCAAGGTCATCGATTGCTCAAGGGATAACCTTATCTGGTGCTCAATAACTTCTTGGGGCTCAGCATCAGTAACACTGCAGTGTGGAGCAGCCTTCTTGCTGCCGAGTTCTGCCTACCACAAGGAAGTCGGAAGTTTTTCAGCTTGTTGAGGCACATTAGCGCATGACTAGGGTGACAGGCACACTTGTGGTTTGGTGTAATGCAAAAATGACATGGCACATAAGCAGTTGGGGGCACGGAAGCATTTTATGTGGGCATTTGGGCTGTACATGTCTGTTGCATTCGAACCATGCATAATGAAGGTTGGAAAGGGATTTTCTTTTCTGTGTTGAACTGATATTTCAAGGAAAACAAAAAGCTTCTTTTTCTTGTCTCAATTTCGTTGCTCTATTGTATGTCCATTAAGGCATACCTGCTATCAAAAATGCTACCTCGCGCAAGTTTGTTAACCATTTATAAACATCTTTGTTCCCACCTGAAATTAAAAGGGGTGCTTTCATTACTAGATTGAAATTTTGCAGTTCTGCAGCCTGCACCGAATTTGTGCTGTTCTTTGGTCTGCTCAGAAAGGCTGCTTTATTCTGTTATGCAAGATGCCTTGTGCACTAATTAAACAGCTTTAGTCTGGCTCATGATCTTATTGTGCTACATAAATATCCCTTGAATAAACTGGTGTTTGATGAGGCATGCCTGCTGCCTTGTCGGAATGTTTGGATGCCTGACTGCACGCCATTTCTGCAAGCTCTAATCGGCGTGCTGAATATACTGCAAAATGGCGTTGTGCTGCTGAGCCCAAGAACATGGGTTCGATTCCGGGCTGCGGCGGCCACTTTTCTGATGGAGGCGAAAAGCGAAATCGTGTGTTCAAGGTTTCGATGCACGTTAAAGATCCCCAGGTGGTCAAAATTAATCCAGAGCCCTCCACTATGGCGCGCCTCATCGCCTGTGTAGTGGCGACGCGTTAAACCTAATAATCGATCAATCAAATCAATATACTGCAAAATGATGTAGTGTCTGTGCAAATCGTGTGCAGCAAAGAAAATGTCTGGGTATGCGGCACCTACCCTGCTTCAAAACCAGCTGGAAATGCAAGGATGCTGCCTAGTTTAATTGGTTGCCAACGATGCATGGTCTAAAAGATGGCCTCGTGGTGTGCGTGCGTGCGTGCGTGCGTGCAGGCTTGCTGGTACAAGTTGCTTTGCTGTTGCATTACGTATGCTGCTGGTGCGTTTGTTCCAAGGTTGCATCCTTTTTTTTCCCTCTCCTGCACCACTTTCTCTATTCAGGAAGGGCACGGTCATCAGAGTTGGAGCCAGCTTTGGAAGACACGGACCCGAGCCGGTATCGAGTGGTGATTCCACCTGTGGACCCTCTGGCAGCTATTGCCACAGGAAACAATACAATGGTCTACAATGAATCGACAACGGTGTACGACGTGATGCTCAACCAGACTTGCCTGGAGGCCAACCAAAACAAATTCTACGCCATACAACTGCTCAGGGACAAGCTGTACGACGACTACTGCGTATGGTTTCGCTGGGGACGCATTGGGGATAACGGAGCTCACGCACTGAAGAAGTTTGGCACCAACCTTTTCCAGGCAAAATTCCTGTTTGAAGACAAGTAAGGGCACTTTCTCTTCATTAAGTGAATGCTTTCTGAGACATTTTTGTACTGAAATGTTGTACAGCAGTGATGTTTTGTTCATTGTGTTTTTTTGCAGGTTCTTCAAAAAAACTGGCAACCAATGGGCTGACCGTGGAAAGTTCACCCAGCGCCCTGGCAAGTATCACATGGTCAAACGGGATTACTGTGAACAAGTGAGTGCACGCACTGGCTTGTGGCCATTGAGGGAGGGACATTCACACAGATGCCTCTTCTAATGGTGGACTTTTTTTGTTTAAGGAGGGGGCCAACTATTTTGAAACACTCCTTGCGAGAGCTGAAGAGAACGACGTGAAGTGCAAACTGCCACCCAACTTGCATGTACTACTACACCATCCTTCAGTCCCCCCTTTTCTTTTTCACCAAAGGGAGGCAGTATGTTTACTCTTAACCCTTGAATCATTTTTCAGCGGCTCATCAGCCTCATATCGGACGTCAAAACCCTGGAAAAGAGAGTAGTAGGCATGAATTTTGATTCGCAAAAAATGCCCCTGGGTGAGTGTTGTATCAGCTCATTCAAAGGCCGCACCTGCAGTTCGGTGTTTCCTTACGTGTCTTCCATTGCAGGGGCGCTTAAGCAAGAGCAAATTGATGCTGGCTACAAGGTGCTACGGCGAATTGAGGACTGCATTGCCAACAAGGCCCCCAACACTCAGTTGATGAGTGCCTGCAATGAGTTTTACACCCACATACCTCACAAGTTCCGGTGAGCAAAAGTGCTCAATGAGTGTCTCAGGTGCGTGACTCTGAGAGCATGAGAGAACCTTCCTCATTTCAGTCGCAGCCAGCGACCTGAGCTCATCAGGACGGATGACCAAGTCCAGGAGAAAGTGCAGCTACTCCAGGTGGGTGGCACAATTACACTTTTAGGTTCTTTTACACATTTCTTAAAATGGAAAATGGAAGTTATCTATCAAGGTTGACTTGCAAAAACTGAATTACTGTTTTACCCAAAAGAAGACAGGTGTGCAAGGAGTGAGGCCTAGCCGAGTTCAGTTTCTGTATTCCTGTTTGGTGTGCCGAAAGCTTGGGAGCGTACATGTAATTGAAGGTAGTGGACTAGACTTTAGTGGTGTGTATAAGTTATTCAGAGGTTCCAGTTTGCTGCCAGCTTCCACAGATCACAAAGGTCTGAAGGTTTTTGACCCTCTATATTGCAGTGGGTCAAAAACCTGCAAAAAAAAAGTGGGTCAGGGAGCAAACTGGTGTTAAAGACATATTAGTAGAAATTAAGAAGAAACGGACATGGGCAGGGCATGTAATGCGAAGGCAAGATAACCGCTGGTCATTAAGGGTAACAGAGTGGATCCCTAGAGAAGGCAAGCGCTGCAGGGGGCGGCAGAAAGTTAGATGGGCAGATGAGATCAAGAAGTTTGCGGGGATAAATTGGTCACGGTTGGCACAGGGCCGAGGTAATTGGAGAATACTGGGAGAGGCCTTTGCCCTGCAGTGGGCGTAGATAGGCTGGTGGTGATGATGATAATGATGATTGCAGTGGTGCAGAGTTTATCAGTACTGGAGAAATCAGCTAGAAACCTGCTGTCTCCAGTGTCCTGTGTCAGCTGACCAGCAGTTTCAGCAGAGGAGTTTACTGACAATTGTCTTTATTAACATGAAGTTTATTAAATCATGTCTGGTAGGGAGGTAAAGGTCAAGCAAAAAATAAATGGCAGCGCATGAACTCTGCAAGTGCTTGTTGGGGGATTTCACATTACGATAAGTGCGGGCCGCAGTGCAAGATATACTCTTGGGTGAGGACACTGTATGATGTTGAGGCAAGTGCCCTGATGAGGTCCCCTTAACTCTTTCGCTACTGCGCCTATTCGAAATCATTCCTTTTGAACGATACCTTGGGAGCCCCTTTTCATAGCCTTCCAGGTGTTGCTGGAACAAGCAAAGCTATTTGGAGTTAACTTAGAAAATGTCCTTTCAAAATCAGTTTTGTTTTCATTTTTGCAACAAAAACGTGATTTTTGACACACGTTCACATCACCTGGGTGTAGAAAAGAGGCGTGGTCATTGCACGTCACTGTTACCAAAGAAGAATGCGTGCTACTCGTAATTACTCTGCATCAGTGTTTGGTTTTTGTTATCAGGGCATGAATGGTGAATCAGAAAATGATTTTCAGTCGTCAGGTTGGCACTCTAACTGTAATAATCCCTGAAATCGGCTGAAAATGTCAAGCAGTGCCTGTTTGCAAATCTACTTTATGATTTTAGGCAGTTTTATCGCCTTTGCACACGTTGTTCTGAGTTGTGTTATATAGTTCTACTTACTACAGGACCATTCACGGACAGTTTACAACAGTTTCGGTTTCGTTTGTGCATCATGAAATTCATATTTGGCACTTCTATGCAGTTACCCAACTTCAAGCCTCCCTGCCATGGCGCCTTAATAAGCGTCCATGACTGATCCTCGAAAAAAGCATGCCGCTCCTAATTTCACCCAACCCTAACCCGATTTCTGCGATAAGAACTTCCGATGCAAGTCAAAAGATCACACCCATTCGCCAGATATCTGTTCCGACGAGGAGAGCGCTTCAAACCGGCTTTACACACAGCCAGCTGTTCGCCTGCCAGTTTCATTTCCATACGAGGGTATCTCTGGGGGTCTAGTGTTGCTTCTCAGTTGAACTGTCTATTTGGACGGAATACCCAATAAGTTTTGTATTGTTTTGTTTCAAAAATGTTAGGTGGCGCTGCAATGCAAGAGGCTCGTAGTGCTGATCTGTTTTATCGTGCAACAGCTACTCGGCCAAAGTTTTCCGGGTACGATTTTAGCGCAGTGAACCTCATTCCTGCAAGCAAGGCTACAGTAGCAAGTCAGGAGATGATAGTAAAGCGCAACTTTATGTTTTGAGACATAACTGACGAACGTCAATAAGCATCAACCCCAGAGTTCCGTTTTCAACTTCATGCATGTTTTTCCGCATCGCGTGCTTGTCCCAAGTACTGTGCTGGCCATGAATGCAAAGTCAGCCATTGGCAAGATGTTTTTACATTACGTGGGGGCACATTGGGGCCTCTGATAACATCAAACCGCCAGATCTCTTCCAGAGAACCACCCTAAATTGCACATTTTGAAATGGAGGTTGGGCTTCACCGCCTGGCACGAGCACGACGTGTGCTAACATTTTTTTTTGTATCTGACAAACTGCTCTGCGCAAGTTGACATTTTTTCTAGGGCATGTTTTTAAAATGTTTCCCTCCAAAATGTATGCTCTAATTTTTTTATACTACCGGTGGTTTGTTATACACAACTGCTTTTTTATCATTCTTCGACAACTTGACAAAAACTTTGATTTTAATATTTTTTTTCGCAACTATGATGTATGAAAACATTTAAAAAAACCGGTGTTATTTGAAAGGCTGTTAAATAATCTGCATTTTGTATTCCTGTAATTAGTGCCCAACCAATTTTTTTAGCAGAAAAATGTTTTTTTCTTGGACCCCTAAAAATCAGTCAATTTTCCCGCGCTCACGAAAGAGTTAACATGTGCCAGGTAGACTTATTCTGGCAGTATTATCCTTTGCCACAATAATGCTGCTGTAAAAAGAAAATATCTGATTGCTATGAGCAGCCACAATTGTTGGATGTGCGCTTTACTGATATTGTGGCATCACAGGGATGCCTGGGCATTTTTTGCCTGCTGATATTGCAGTACTGTTAACATTTTTTTTTCGATAGGATGAATGTTAATACGCTCATTTATTTAGCCAGCCGTGCTCTAGGCTGCAGTCAGTGGGGTTGCACTGCTTTGCCAAAGGGCTTTATGTTGCTTTTTTTTTTTTTTTTTTTTTTACACTGATTTCAGGCTCTTGAGGATATCCGAAAGGCCCTGGTTGTGTACAACGGCTTGATGGGTTCCCAGACAGTCCACCCCTACGACCGGTTCTACGCCTCACTCGGTTGTAAGATTACAGAAGTCAGCCTTGCGAACAGTGACCGAAAGGTATCGAGGCTTTGGAATTCGCTCGCTAACTGTGGGTTAGCTCCTGGAAGCATAGCAGCATGCCTTGATGGGAGGGACTTGATAACTACGGAACCAAAGGTCCTGAGCTTGCAAGGGCCATTCCTTATAAGAGAGAGAGGGAAAGAGGGAAGGAAGGACAGAGAGAGGGGGGCACTTCCATGCCTTCTTTTGAGCTGCCGTCTCCCCAAAATGTGGTTGAAGGCTGGGAGGCGACAGCACTGGGGCAGAAAGCCTGGGAGCTTATAGATGAAATGGCTCATCCCATCTAGCCTCTCCTTGCACTCCATATGCACAGATGGGTCCCGCTTTTTGGCTTGAGCCCTTGGATCACCCGCCAGCTGTTGGATGAGCTTGCGGCGGTACCGCAGCTTTCTGTGCTTTTTTGCCATGATTCTGCAGATGTGTGTGCCTCCAAATAAAACTATTGACAATGGAAACCTCTAGATGCCAGGAAAAAAGATTTCGCCACCATTTCATTGTCTTTCAACAAAATGGGTAGCTCACAGAGTAATGATCCACACGGTGCTGTCTCCACCGCCGTCGAGGTCTGCGTCACTTGCTTCTGTCGAGTCACCATCATCACTAACTGATAGAGGAACGCAATTCTCTTCCTCACTGAAGTCATCATCACTTTTGCACCAATGTAGAACGCATGTGATGAGAAAGCGGCCGTGCTTCTCAGCAAACAGTGCACACGTGAAAACGCTCTGGAATCAATGAGGCATGTGCTGAACATTGTGCTGCACCCTAGTGCAAAAAGAAGAAAACTTCAACAAAGTTCTCTTATCCCTCAAGAGATGGTGCATCATGTATACAAAGAATGTGGGCACATCGCAGTGAGAAAAACTGACCATGAGCACCCAAGTGAGGCGTACCCCGACAGTAAACCGCTACGGCCGTGTTGCATTTTGCATTTTCGGGCAGAGCCCGACAACGGACTGCAAAGGGTTCATGATGTAGATTCCTCCCATGAAATGCGTCCACCAGTTGACATGTCCCTTTAGCTAATGGAGAACAATCATGGAGTCAGTCCATGCATATACATCACTGAAAGAGTCGGGAAGGTCTTGTTGCATTGAGTCGTGCTGCTACGAGGCTACCCAGAAGCTCTAATCTTGCCTGGCTTATCTTTGTAGGAGTGATCCAGCACTTGCTGAGCAGTATTGTTGTGAAAAATTGTAATGTTGATCGAGCATGCACACGTATGCTGCGGCTCCACGATCTCTAGGGCTTGCACATGTGAGTAAAGTTAGAACCCCTGTTGTGGTTCTTGGCGCAAGATTACCTTTCTAAAACTGTGGTCCGTGCTTAGTACATCCATGACGTGCATCAAAATCGCATGGTAGCCATGCTTCTTGTGTGTTTTCCATGTAATACCCCTGTCACACGGGCACTTTCAATCGCAATTGAGTCGATCCGGATCGAGCTCAATCTGAATTGGGCCCCTGCTACACGGCAGTTTCAATCACGATCGAGCTCAATCCCGCTCGAACTCAATCCTGGTTTCTCAAGCGCGATCGAACGAAAGCGGCGATACTCTCGTCCCCGCTCAATAATGGCACACAATGGAGCAACTTCAACTAATGCCACAAATTGTGTCAAATAACTTGACCCAAATAAGCGTGAGGTAATATTTACATAGTTACGTATACCTACGGCCGTGCGAAGTCACCCGACGCCGGCCGCAAGTACATTGGTAGCGCCATCTGGCGAACACAATTGCAACCCATGCAACTTCTCGATCGCGATTGAAACGTGCCGTGTAGCAGCGGCAGTTCGTCGAGTGCGCTCGAAAACTCGATCGCGATTCACTCAATCGCGATTGAAAGTGCCGGTGTGACAGGGGTATAATATGGGAGTCAGGAAAAGGTCTAAACTGTGCCACTCTTAAAAAGGCAGGCATAAATGTGATTTCACCCAAGCTCTCTTCATTGTCCCTTTGATGCAATTTCTTGGCTGTTAACGTGGACTGCAGGTTCTGTACTTCAACATATATTTGGATGATAACGTTTTTCCTGCATTGCACATTTTTTTGTTGTACAGTCCACTGAGAAAATTCTTGTTCTACTTGATATGTGTATCCGTGCTATTTATTAACCTGTGTAATAACTTTTTTTCCCCGTAGCTCATCGAGCTCGCCATCAAGAACACACACGGGGAAACGCACAAGAGCTTCAAGATGTGCGTGGAGGACGTCTTCAGTGTGTGCAGACCATCCGAGGAGCAGCGGTTCACCTCCAAAGGAAACCACAAGATGCTGTGGCACGGCTCAATGGCGACCAACTTCACAGGCATCCTGAGTGAAGGGCTTTGCATTGCCCCCGCCCACGTACCAGTCAACGGGTACATGTTCGGCAAGGGCGTCTACTTTGCCGACAGTGCCAGCAAGAGTGCCAACTATTGCCGCACACGAACGGGCAGAGCCAAAGAGGGTGTCCTGGCCCTCTGCGAGGTGAATGTCTTCCATTCTCGACCGTTCTTCTTATTCCCCAGCAGTTTCGTACAATGGTAACGATTCTGATAACTGCAAAAGGCCTTGATGGGAGGAGCTTCGCTTGAGTGGAACTCTACTGAACTGAAGCAACTTAGAACAAGCATTGAGGAGCAGTTTACTACTGTTGCTACACCAGTGTCACTGTCACTGCATGCTTCCAGTGCTCACTCACTAATGGGGCAGAAGCTTGGCATTTTGTAAGGCATGTTGGAAGAAAACCTGCCGCAGCCAAAGGACGAACAGAAATGTAGATGTGTATGGCTCTGTGCTCAAGGATGTTCTGTACTGCAAAAAAGCCTCAGCTTGTATTAAGGCCCATTTAAGGCCCATTTCCTTGGTTTTTGTATGGTGTGGGGTAAATTTGATAACGTATTATTTTCAGTTGTGGTAGTGTATTCAAAATAGCAGTCAGTACTCAGAAAGTAATGTGGTCCACATAAAACCTTTTTTTCTTCGTTTTCCTCTGCCAAAAATGCTCTCTTCTCTTGAACTTTGCTCATAATCACATATTTTGGTCTACCCTTTCCATCTGGAAACTTCACACGAATACTTCCCTGGTTCATTGGCAATAAATAGAAATCTTCTGACGCACAAGAGAAAAATTCTTATCGCTAGAATGCCAATCACAGTGCAGAATGGCTTTTAACTGCAACAAAGCCATTTATCATGAACGCCTTGCAAGCAGGCATCGTTAGCATGCTCATACTACTAAAAATGGACCATACAGTGTTAATTTTGGGCAACGGTTGAATTCTAGCCAACAAGCAGTTTCGCTTGAGGCTCTTTTTCTTTTTTTAAGCTCTAAGGAGAGCCATGTTAAATGCGGTATGTAGTGCATAAAAAGTGAATCCTAATTAAACGTTAGGCATCATGACCCCCAGCCAACTAAGAAGCCAGTGTTGCTCATTCAGGCAGCCTGCACAAAGCCAAATAAATTTTTGTTAATAAAATGGTGCCAGGTTCATTTTGTGCTGTGTTTACAATGGCGCAAAAAGAAACAAAACAAAAAAACAAGCTCACACTAACACGTAAGGCTTGAAGGTAGTGAAGCTGTACGCAGGGCTGTAGCCAGAAATTAATTTTTTTCAGAGGGGGTTATGGGTTACGAAGAGAGGAGTTTTGCCGAAAGGAACTCTAAGCCTCGCTTACACGCCGCCTGGAAAAAATTTTGGAGGTGGTTTGAACCCCCAAACCCCTCCCCCGGCTACTTCCCTGGCTGTGTGCAGCCTTCATGACCATCACATCATAAGTCCACCATTGCAGCTGATTTGTTTCTTCTTCACTGCCACAACGACCTTTACTTAATCGTTGTTGCTATAAGTGTGAGCTTCCTTAATTTTTTTGGAAGTGATAATCATGCACATCACCTTGCAGGGGTGTACGCTATGACGTGGCTCGTTCCGAGCAAGTGTTGCCATGATTACGGCAAAAGCTCTCTCTCTCTCTCTCTCTCTCTCTCTCTCTCTCTCTCTCTCTCTCTCTCTCTCTCTCTCTCTCTCTCTCTCTCACACACACACACACACACACACACTCTCTCTCTCTCCTCCTTCCCTCCCCTTTGAGTGGGTATGCTTGGCTTGACAAGCGTGCGCCGGGGACACTGGGCGGTCGCCGCCGTGAGGCACGCACACGAGCACTCGGCATTTTATTGGTTTTTTTTTAACTGTCGGGCAGTCACCGTGAGGCACGCGCTCATGTGCGCTCAGCATTTTATTGGTATTTTTAATTCCGGACCCGAAACTGTCAAAAAATCTGAGAAGCGTTATCTGTGAAAATTTCTCTCCCTGAATGCATTGGTATTGAGCCCAGTTGCGCTCTGCTGCAGCCTTATAGAGTTTGCACTAATTAAATCTTTGCTCAAGCGAAATATTTTTCTGTCAACTGTTGTAGCCTAATTGGTACATACTGTTAACACAAAGCTTGAACTCTTGTTTCAGACTTTTTGCTAGGTCCTGCGTATTTTGTGAATTCAGGTGTAAAATAAGGGCTACGCTTTTTTCTCCTTTTTTTTTGTTATCTTTCACTTGTAAACTTTGTAACTTCTGCAGACCTTAGTGAAGCATTAAATTGTAAAAATAAGTTTGCCTGTATACTTCCGTTACATTGCTAAGAATACAACTGAACTGCTTGCAGCAGCAGTTAATGCAAAAGGTACAAAATTGGTATATCCGCCCAGTCAAAGAAATTTTTTGCACTATGATATATGACAACACAAATTTTGAAAGCTGAAAGCTGGTTTGTGGGACTTGCTTAAAATTTTTTCCAACAGGACCAATACTATAAGTGCCTGCAAATGTAAAAAACCACATCTGACAACTTTTGTTGAATGCACTGTTTTAAAAGGATAGACTGAAGTGTGTAATCATTACCAGACTGATAGCCTCTCTTAAATGCCACTGGTGGTCAACTTCTTTAAGTTATTATTTTGGTCGCTCATTTTACCTCGGTTGAAAGTTTCAGGTTCAGTGCATAATACTTCATTCAGTCAACACAAAGGCTGCTATTGCTGAGGTTATCAACTACTTCGGTTGTTATTGAGGGTCACTGCAACAGATTAGGTTTTACTTCTAATGATGCGAGTTGCGACCACTGCCCGTGTTATAGGAAGCAAAATATAACGTATTTTTTACGTCACAAAATGTAAGTGATACAGAGAAGAGAAATGCCATTTGATTCTAGAACAAACTATTGATTGATTGATTGTAGAATTTAACGTGCCGATGCTACATGGGCGATGAGGCGCACCTTAGCAGAGGGCTCCAGATTGATTTTGACTGCCTGGGGATCTTTAACGTGCGCCGAAATCTCGAACACACGGGCGTTTTTGCTTTTCGCCTCCATCAAAAAAGCGATTGCTGCGGCCGAGAATCGAATCTGCGTCCTTGGACTCAGCAGCACAACACCATAGCCACTGAGCCACCACGGCGGGTCCCAAACAAACAAAGCATGCTTCGTCGGGCATTTCTCTCCCCTCTGTATGCTTTGGTGTTTACCAAAAAAGCTGCGAAACGTCCAGTGTTCAACTTCAAGCAAATTGTTAAGCTTTTGGTGTCTCTTTAACTCTGTTACATGAATCTGTGACATATAGCCTTTAACTAAGTTAGTACCGGCAAGCAGTACCTGCTAATTATGACCGCACTTGTCACCTGTCAATTTTTGGATGCCTTTCGTTTTGCTTCGCACTTGTTACATGATTTTCAGAATGGTAGTGTTCCTTGGCACAAGGCTCTTCCATGTGCATGCGTGTATTTGTGGGCATGTCGATGAATAAAGCCATTCGTTTCAGCTGTGATGGGCACGAAGGAGATTGTAAGGAGCCGCTCTAACAGCCATGTGCTCTTCCCGCGTGTGCAGGTTTCTCTGGGTGAGGAGCTTGTGCTGCAGCATGCCAATCCGTCCATAACTTCTCCACCCCGGGGAAAGCACAGCATCAAGGGCCAAGGCCGCTTCAGTCCCAACCCCACGGGCAATGTGGTCATGTAGGTGGCCTTCCTTCAACTTGATATCCCTTTGTTTTGTTGGGCTTCTGCTAAGCTGACCGCTTTGTGTGCACTGTCTAACGAAATAATTACCGTGTTACCCAGTGCATGGTGCCACCACTATCGGCCTCTTTTGCTTTAAACAGCATTTGTTCAGCATTTGCAATTATAATGGAGGTGAGGAGGGGGGAGGTTGCGTTCTGGTTCAGTTTCCCTGAATTTGGTCAAGAAATCTTTGGGACTTGAGGGTGGCATGAGGCATGGCTGCCTGGGAGAGAGCTGTGTCCTGGAGTGGATTTGATGTCACTTGACGTCCTTCAACACATCCCCACCGGTTAGTTGAGGGCGGGCTGAGCAAGTTGAGCAAAGCATGGCATAAAGTGAAAGCATCCAAGTCTAGGCTGTGTATGTATTGTGCAACTTCACTCATGTAATCTGTTGCTGGACTTTTTTTTCTTGAAGCCCAGAGCCTTGGGTTGTCTATAATTGGTGGCAGAAGCAGTGGTGGCGTTGCTGCACCAATTATGCCACATTATGTCAGAAGGCAATTCCTGTTACATTTCCTACAATTCCTGCTGTAATCTGCTCCAGACTTTGATTTTGTGATTTGTAGGAGCAAAACTCAAAACTTACTGTACGGGCTCCTATTACCTTGCAATCGAGAGTGAAACTGTTCATAATACGTGTGTCCAGTTTCGTAAATAAAGAAGGTGGGTTTGAAAAACGGGGAAAGGAAAAAGTACAGGTAGCTGGGCAGTCTGCCTCCTGTTTGGGGGGTGTGGGGTGCTGTTTGACCGTAAACATGCTCCACTTGTGGTAAATAAGCGATTTAGTACAAGAACCTTTTCTCTTTTTGTTTTTGATTTGATTATGATGCACACTAAAAGTCATAGTGCAGTTCACTTTATTTCTTACATATTTGCCCAAATTGGGTGTCATGTGCCACTTCTTGCTATGATATAAGCGTGATTGCATAGGTGGGAAGCTCTACGTTCACTTTCCAAAAAGACAAAAGAAAAGGGGGCAGGACTGGATTTCCCCCTTATTTACATCATTTTTTTTTGGGGGGGGGGGGGGGGGGGGAAGGAGAATGAATGCACATTTAGTGTTTTAAACAAATATGATATTTATTTTAATGTGTGTGGGTAAAAAAGCAGTTACCCTGCATTTATATTTCTGTCGGTGTGTGTTGGGCACAACAAAGTGCCCATTGTAAATTATCTTGCATTCATTCAGAATACACTTCCAAGAGAAGAGAATTATTGTAGACACGAGGACTGAATAGGAGCCAGTTATCAGGGTGTCTACCAAACTGGAAAACAGTGAAAGCTGGGAATTCTCAGTGATTTTGAATAGTCTGGAAAAACTCAGGGAAAACTCGTGGAATTTGTGCTTCTATCAAGGAAAATTGGCTGTACTTTATGAAGGAAGCGAAATTCACGGTAATGCTGGCTCAAGTAACAGCAAGTAAAAAATGCACAGCCCTCCGAAGCCGTTGTTGATGGTGCCATCTGAAGTCGCTGGTTCCAGTGAGAACTAGCTTCATACAGCGTGCAAGTCACCTCCCACCCCCCTCTCGACCCCCTATATGCTCCTCTTGTGTTCTGGCGTGTTTCCCTGACTCCTGAAAGGCGTCTGGGAAAGCTTATTGTGGCAGTGTAAGGGAGTCGACAGGGGCAGGGGCAGTAGTAGATTTCAATCCTATGCTGGAACACTGGCACCATCTACTGTGGTTTCTAGTTAGTTGACGCACACTGTGAATCTCTGAGTTGTGAATCTGGCTTAATAAAAAAAGCACATTTCTCTTAATTTCCAGCTTTAAAAGTTTGCAGCTGTGTTTAAAATACGTCTTAAAGGACCCATGAAGAGAAAATACAAGTTTGTGTTATTCGAAAGATTTCTTGTTTTATAGTGCCCCCAGTCCTTGTCCAAATGCAAACGATGCTTTATGCACGAGGAAATTAATTAATTGAAGTTAAAATTTTGATTTTCCCGCTAAATCGTGCGTTTTCGTGGTCTGCAATGACATCACAGGAACCGACCGCTCTGCTATGTATGGTCCCTAGAAAGATATTTCTAGGGACCATAGCTCTGCAGCCGATTGGGAGTCCTTGTTTGCCGTTAGTGAACCTAGATAGCGCCACCATACCGTAGCAAGCCGTTTTCTGCCTTTGGCAGGGATCAACAGTTCCTTTTTCCGTGGCTTTCGTTTGTTTTTGACCGTATTTAAACCTGGCTTGTTTCTGTTCACGGAGAAAATAACAGTTCCTTGAAACAGTTCTCGCTTGACAAATACGGTCACGTAAGACACCGTCGCTCACGTCAATCGGCCAGTGTCATCTGCGACAACCCCAAAGCCCCGCAGTGCTGTGCATCTAAACAAACCATAGTGCGCACAGTACCAACAGCAGCATGCATCGGTACTTCTATGTTTACGTGTGCTTTCGTAACTTCCAATGTTTGTCCCACCATTCTTACTGATATAAAAAGAATGTGCCCTAAATTTAAGCGCAAACTGCATGTTCGGCAAGCTTATAAGTTCTGCCTAATTTGCATTTGCTTTTGCCATTCTCCGCCAATCCCAGAGCTGTCACATGTGACATCATAGGTTCTGTTGCGGGAAATAAGCTAGTGGGTCGCATGGCCATTCCCTTTTTTCCTAATTATGTAGCTTATTTGAGCGAAGTTTGCGTTAAAATGGTGTCAGTATGATTCTAACGAGCCAATCTTTTGAATGAACCAAACTTGTGTTTTCTCTTCATGGCTCCTTTAAGTATCAAATATAGACATTGTACCGCACTTTAAGAGTTACTTTTAACTGCAAGCCGACACTATATTCCGCTGCGTAGAAAGACGGCATGTTTCAGCGCTGTAGCTTTCGCTGTGTGCCAAAAGAACTTTACGTGGAGTCACCAGGCGGAGTGTAGTTGAGGTGTTTCTGGTTTCCAATGTGAATCCCAAATAAACTCTTCCCGCTCATCCTGCGCAGCGCGTTGATGCTAGAAGTATGGCGGCGTTAAAGGGCACACAGCGTGGCAGTGTTTAAGATGCAGGTGTCCCTTATCCAAACCAGAATAAACTCTTCGAAGCAGTGAACTACAGCATTGAGGCACTGAGTGCGAGCTGAGAACCAAGCAGTACAGTTTTACCACTTTTTCGATATTCCATTCATTGTGAAGTTTACTACCACTCTGTTATGTTTTCATTTTGAATGAGATAAAAGTTACTGGTATGCATTCAAACTTCATTATGCCATATTTTATAGGGTGCTTTTTAGAGGGTGACAGCAACTGGTGAAGTGGTGTCAGCCCGTGTTAACATAAAACAGAGTTCGGTGTCACTCAGGGAATTTATCAAAAAGACTCAGGGAAAACCTGAAAAACTCGGGGAATTTGAAAATGTCTACTTGGTAGACACCCTGGTTATAGCCAATGTTCCCTTTAGGAACAACTCGTTGCATATAGCTGAATGTAGTTCTTCTACAGGAGTTGGAGGTGCCATTTATCTCATAATCTCTGGTCGATATCCTTAAAGGCCAACTGCAACGAAAATTTACCTGCCCCGAATTCTGCATCAAAGTGTGGTATACACCACTAAAGTCTCTTGTGGCCTAATCTGAAACTCCACACACGCGCAGTATCTTTATTAAAACCATTTGAAAACACGCCACTTCAGCCGACGCAGCACCTAGCGGAGTGTCGCCACAACTGCCTGCCACTGCGGCGAACTTCCGGATGTAACATTAAATTCAGGACTCCCGTTCGTCCGTCACTTCCCCTTAGTAGCTCTTTTACGTGCAGCCTCAGGCGGGTGAGCAGCATAATTTGTGTTACATGAATAATTGCTTTCACGCGTTTCCGAAATGCGTGAAGCTGAAGAAGCTTTGGGTTTCGGAGACAAAAAGAGCAAATTCGAAGAGTGCTGGGGACGGTCGACGTGAAGCGCGCACTGTTTGCAGGCGAGTGTGGCAATTGCCCAGTGGCAGATTTCGTGGTTGCGACGGCCGCAGCAGGCTCTCGGTTGACTCTACAAGCACACAAGCCACGAGTACAGCCTACGTCAGACGGTATGCTGTTGTTGCAGCTGGTCGGGGAACAAATTGGTACGGAAGCTAGCTGTGCGGCGCACTGCACAATCATGACCGGGCGTCTCTGCGAGTGTGCAATACGCGAGGATGGCCGACTCGATACGATGTGCTGTTGTCGCAGCCGGTCGGGGAACGAATGGGTGCAAAAGCTAGCTGTGTGGCGCACTGCACAATCGCGTCCGGCACGAGGCGATACACTGTTGTCACTGTTATCGCAGCCGGTCGGGGCGCAACCAAGTACAGCATGCGGCAAACTGCACGGAATCGTCATAACTTCGTCATAAAATAAATAAAAACTGCCCTCTGTTGGCAACATTTCGCTCACCGGTTAGGAAAAAAAAAAGATAAAAAAGGGAGGCACATTTGGCAGCAATGAGTCTCGAGAAAGGTCACTGTTTCACGACGTCAGCGAAAACACTACAGTGCTTTTGCCGCTGCGTGGCATCATTATCTAAAGATATGGCGTGGGCACCTGGCTAACACAAATTTACTGCCTGTGTAAACAAAAAAAATAAAATTCTGGATTTGAACTTTGATAATATGACCTGAAACTGAATCCTTACACGCTAGCCGGTATGTTTCGGCGCTTTCCTTCAGAGCTAGCTTTTTTTCTTCTCTCAAACGCAAAATTGTTCGATCAACACAGGGCATATTGACTGTGCCAGCGACCATCTAGCACTCAGCACTGCCTTTTGTGTACCTATTTCCTAGCTCCCAGCTTCACCCTGACGGCTCGCGATGCCTGCGTCAGCTGCTCACACCGAAGCAATAATGATTGCATGAACCTCCCAACCCCTTTTTGCGCATGTTTTTTAAGTTTTTGAAGACACGGACGACACGAAACAGACTGCACGCGCGCCGTCCTCTTGCAGGCAGCTGTGGGAGAAACCGCTGGCTGCGCCTACTCAATTCCTGACTGATACGTCACTTTAGGCCGGCCGTAATGGCTGCCCTTTTTTACGAATTTCGGTTTGAAAAGAGCATTTTTGATTTTCGTTTACGATGCAGTGACACATATTTGGGCCTCCAAATTTTGCACATGGTGCCTTTTATAGTAATACTACCGGAAAATAGTGCATTTAAGAGGTCGGAAATTTTGTTGCAGTTGGCCTTTAATTAACCTCCTGCGTAGGAAAAATAATGGAGAGAATTATTCTTCTGCGGCTTCAGCAACACCTTGATGACACACAGCAAATGCCTGGCTCTGTGTTCAGGTTCAAAAAGCACCTGTGCACCTACGATATCCTCGTTCAGATCAAGGAGGACATACTTGCTTCTGCCACCAGGCACTAGCCCCAGGCCATACTGGCACTTGACCTCAAAGGGGAGTATGATAACATGTCACATAAGGCAATCCTCCATAACCTGGCAAAAACAGGCTGCGGGGGAAAGGATGTACAATTACGTTGCCGATTTCCCCTCCCACTGTAAATTGTGAAAATTGTGCCAAACTGCTCCAAAACAGCTTCATAGGCAAGGATTTGGATGCCCACATCAGTTTTGGTTGGGAAAAAGGCCGAGTTGACAACAGCGGTGCATGGCACCAGTGCAGAGAAATTTCTGTAGTGCCGGTGCAGTGTACAGGCACAGTTTTGCTGTGCCGCGCAACATGGCTGCACCGTCAGCAAGCGTCCCTGCGTGTTTACAGTCGAGCGAGGTGCTGGCATAGTTGTGCGGTAATCATCCTCGCCTGTCGTCCTGTACAACTCGAAGTTGACAACAATTTCGGTTGGTCAGTTCGATTCCTGTTTAGTCATTTATCTGTCGTGGTACTGAACAGTGGCGCTAACAAAGGGATGATGTTGAGAACAGGTGCCAGATTACCAGAAGTAGCACACCACAAGATTACCAGAAGTAGCACACCGCTGCGGTGTGTTCAGGCATGTGCAACTGATAGGACTGGTTACACGAGTAATAATAATTGATGTATGTGAAATGTAATTTAATGCCAAAAGCGAGGTGGCTAAACATAGCAACAGTACTCAAATTACGATTCGGTTGAACGTGCACCTCGGTGATTTCAATGGGGCGACGACCGCCACCTCGCTTTGTGTAGCTTTTGATGTGCTTGTACACTCGTTCGTACAGTGCAGTCAGGCATTAAGAAAATAATTCCAGCATTGAAATCGTAAAGAAAACACCATACCATGGCAGCGGCTTTAAATTTGAAATTTTTATAGTATTTTGCACTGTCTATGCCTGCAGCCTCAATACAATTTAAGGAGTTTGCAAGAAGGTAGTGCAGTTTGTACCTTGTGATACCCTGTTAAAGACACTTTCTCTAAAGGTTCGAACTGATTTTAAACTGTAAGGTTGTTTCAGTGTTACTGGTATTCTGAACTGATTTTAAAGGGTACTTCTCCCCCAAAGTTGCTGCAAAGTTGATTTTTAAGCTCCTAATACAATGTATTCAATGTCGTGAAGTGCTCCAAATCAAGATTATTCTGCTCCAAGCTTGAAATTTTGCTGCTCCAAAAATTGCTACCAAACCTGTCTGGGCTGTCTCACTCCTGCTTGATTAAAAAACTAAAGACGACCACAGAACAAGTCACTCAGATGCTATGCAGTGTGGTCAACAGACAGAGAGTAGGAGGGGGAGGAATATTTATTTCACGAGCGCTGGTGCTGCTCGTGGGGGCAAGTGGGGGGCAGGTGGGACGCCTCCCACCTGCCCGGTGGGGGGCGTCCCTAGTCCGGGATGCCCTGGCCTTGGATGGCAGTCCAGGCCCTCTTCACCATTGTGCGCTGGGTCCCAGGTTCCGGACATTTCAGGCAGGCCACCCACTGCTCTAAGAGAGGGAAGGGTTGGGAGTTAGGCCTGGGGTTTGTCCGCTCTCCCATACTTGATGGTATAGGGTGCCGGGTAAGGGACAAAAATTACAGGTGGCCGGGAGAACTGAAAGAGCAAGGCACCACCAAATTGGTCCAGGCCTTCATCCTCTCGTGCATTACCTACACAGCCCCGTATGTAGTTCTGACCAAGACAAGAAGAGCAACTCGACATCCTCGTATGTAAAGCCTACAAACAGGCACTGGGAATCTCCATACGTGCTTCAACAGCTCGACTGCTACAGTTACCATGTAAGTCTGAATGTAGGTCAAAATTTTTTACCAAAGAAATTGCCAAAAAGTCACTCCTCGACTTTATATACCGGTCATTGGCCTAATATTAGTTGTCATCTGGCAACTAGGGAGCTCATCGGGCCAATCCAAACCGCAAAGGCACCATCGCCACCACATCAAAATCAGACGCACCGCCATCTCTGTTTTGTGTGCGTACTATTTCTTCCTCAAGATAAGTTCAGGCCCTTGGTGCCAGTTTCCCACAGCATTTAAAAGGAACTTTATCAGTATTCCCAAGCCAAAGCAACATGTCCGACTAGTGCCGTTTCGATGTCTCCTAGAAGAGTGCACACTCCTGGTGTAAGCTGAAGGGGCACCTGTCGGTATGCAACAACGCTCGGAAGACCTTGTTTCGTGGACGCCGCGCTGTGCACCTGGAACTGACGTATGAGGTGGCAATTTTTGTCCGCGAGCATTGTGTGATGTCGCTATGGATAGATAGAGAGCAATGGTGGTGGTGGTGACGACTAGAGACAAATGCCTCACCAGCGCAACCATTCCCAAAACTACTTGTCAAGAAGCGGAAGCAGTGGCCCGTGTACTAGCTATTACTCAAACCAAGGCAACTATGATGATCTCCGACTTGCAGCAAGCCTGCAGAAGGTTCATTGCGTGAATGGTTACTCCGACAGCACACCACCTCCTGTGCAGAAACCCCCCAAACCAGAAGGTCATGATAGTTTGGGCCCTGGCACACCCCTCCTTTGCGGGCAACGATTTCAGCCACATGACGGCCTGCACACTTGCCAGCCAAGCCATGGAAAGCGAGCCTGTCCCAACCCCTGTTTTGTCCTACCGAGACATTAACTAGCACTGCAGACTAGAACGAAGAATCTATTCACCACCACACCCCCAATTAAGTAAACAACAAGGATCCACGCTTTGATTATTACAAACCTCAACACATTCCTTCATCTGGTTCGACTTCATTGCAGTATTTCACTGTAATGCAAGTTTGTCGGACAGACAGGCTCACTGTACCACATAGTTTGGGAATGTAGTCGAAATCCGGACTTGGCCACCCCCTTTCCATAGCCCCAACCTCCAGTAGTGGGATACTGCGCTGTCCAGTGCAGGGTTTTCTTCATTTACATTCTGTTGGGTTTTCATTTACATTCAGCAGTGCGTCAAGGTGTGATAGAAGAAGTAACAAACACTGTTTAGGGATCAAACATCTCTGCTCCTGACAGCGTGTTTTGATGTTCCCGTGGGTTGTTTTTCTACACTAAAAGCAGTTTTACTACTCCAAGGCATGCTTCTCCCTGCTCCAAAAGCCAGTTTTGTTGCTCCGATGTTCTCTTCTTGGCTGCTAGAAAATCCCATTTTGCTGCACCAAAGTGACTCGGGTAAATCACATCGTTGAAGAAGCCACAACACTATGTGCCATTTGACTGCTATCGACTATCGACTGCTTGCTTGTTCAAACACAGGCTAAGCATGCCAGCAGTGGGCTAAACTTTGGCCCTAAGGGCCCACAAGTGTGTTGTTGTTGCTGACTTCGGCAGACCTTTAAAGGGGCACACTGCTCTTAGAAACTTTTTTTTTTTTTTTTTTGCTTTCCTACCAGTTTAATAAAACTTCTTGGGCTTGCTCAGTTCAAAATAACTAATTAATTTTATGTAAAATTATTAGTTTTGGAGATAATTGAAAATATCTTGATTGTTCGTGAGAAGAATAGAAAAAAAAAGCTATCGAACAAAAAATTACCAGCCAGGCATGAATAGATGCTAGAAATTGTGGAGAATTGCAATGTTGGAAGCAGTTTTTTTGTATGGCAATCACATGCAAGTTTACATGAGTTCTACCTTCTAGATTTAAAGTACTCCTAACCAGTTATAAACAATACTAATTAAACAATTATGGAAACATGAAATGTAAAATTTGTTTTCCTTATTGCAAAGTTTAAATATTCAGCTTTGCTGCAAAAAAAAAAACAATCTTTTTAACAATCGTTCTAGCTCCACTACATGCTGGGATGTACCTCAACAATTTCCAAATGCTGCGATACCGCTCATGTTTAAGAAGTGGGAAATTATGGAAAAACTTTTTTTTATCAAAATCGGGCCTGTACGGCTTTTATAAGTACCTGGTTCTGTTCAAGTACCGACTTCTCAAAAGAAAAACTGTGCAAACCAAGAGAAAAGCGATACCTAAAAAAAAATTCTTTAGGCACTATTTAGGTCCCTAAGACTTATGTGCTCCCTGAAGTTAGTTGGTGTATCCAGCATACCTCGGCAAAGTTGGCGCGGCTCACTCAAACTCACTCACAATTTTTTTTCGAATCACCACTCACTCAATTTCAGGCTCAATGCTAAGCAGCACATCTGCGCTCACTCAAACTCAAACTCACATTGAGCGCAATACTCAAAACTCACTCAGACTCAAAACTCAAAAAGTACTCAGAACTCAAAATGTACTCAAACCCAAAATGTACTCAAAACTCAAAATGGACTCAAAACTCAAAATGGACTCAAACTCAAAATGTACTCAAACTCAAAATGGACTCAAACTCAAAATGTACTCAGAACTCAAAATGGACTCAAACTCAAAATGGACTCAAAATGTACTCCAACTCAAAATGTACTCAAGTCCTCAAAACTCAAAATGGACTCAAAACTCAAAATGTACTCAAACTCAAATGGACTCAAAACTCAAAATGTACTCAAACTCAAAATGGACTCAGAACTCAAAATGGAATCAAAACTCAAAATGTATCAAACTCAAAATGTACTCAAAACTCAAAATGTACTCAAATCAAAATGAACTCAAAACTCAAAATGTACTCAAAACTCAAAATGAACTTGGAACTCAAAATAGGCTGAGAACTCAAAATGGGCTCAGAACTCAAAATGTACTCAAACTCAAAATGTACTCAAAACTCAAAATGTACTCAAACTCAAAATGGGCTCAAAACTCAAAATGTACTCAAAACTCAAAATGAACTCAGAACTCAAAATGGGCTGAGAACTCAAAATGAATTCACAACTCAAATGGCCTCACAACTCTCTCGTGCTAGGAATTTACTCGGGCTCAGATGGACTGTGATTTCATTAGCATTCAGTGTTTTCAAATTCACGCGTGGTAAAAATGTTACGGGTGCAAATTCGGGAGCTCAAACTCTTGCATTCGGCACGACATGACACCGTAGCTCCTGTGAGGTCGGAAACAATTTTCGTTGAAGATTTAATACAGCTATACTTGCTGCCCATGATGATGACTAGCGCCGGTTGTACGTATATATTGGATGCCAAACTCTTGATGTAGGCTCCGTGTTCGTGTTCATGACAGAGGCAGTCCAGACTTGATGGTGTGCTAGGTCCCTGGGTCGAAACAAGCAAGATTGGGCGAGGGGACGTGCGCTCCCTGCTCCGTTCATTTACGTCAAAGCTGTTTAGGGTTACAGTTCCGTGCATTCTTGCTCTGCATCCTGAAAAAAAACGCCTTGTGTCAAAGCGAACCGTCCACGCGAATCTCTGAAGCGCGAGGCGTTCATGGATATACCTTTGCTGTTTTATTGCATAGCATTCTTTGCCGAGTACACCCCTCCCCCTATCCGCGCCATGATCTTGTAACGCCCTGCATATACACAAAAATGCAGATATCACGGAAGTTCAACCAGTAATCATTATAAAAGCGTAAATGTAGGGAATTGAAAAACTAAATGTTAAAAAACTAAAAAAAATAATAAGAAGAAAAAATATCGAAAATGGCGAACCGTGTAACACGGGAGTCGTGGATAGTCTCAGATTGGGTTAAAATTCAGAGAGATGTGGCGCTAAAAACAGTGGGGTATCAAATTGAGGGTCTCGAGGAGGGAAATCACGTGGGACAAACAAAAAAGTGCCTCGTTTGCTGAGGCACTTGTATTAGTTTTTATTAGCATTTGCTAGGCGGGTTGAGCTCTCGCAGCTCGGAAAAGCACCACGCTACCGTTCTAAGCAATTACCGCCACCGTACCCAGCTGTTAACTTCCAGCACGCACGCGTGTGCGTGTGCGCGTGCGAGTGCGTGTGCGTTTGCGTGTTGCATCAGTCATCTGTTCTTTCATTGTGTTTCACATGTAGTTGTTAGATAACGGCAGAGCCCGAGTTAATTCTTTTCCTTTACATTGTTATCATGTGCTAGTTTTTATATCTTGCGCTGATTTCTTATTGTAAAAAAAATCAGTTCGAGCACAGACACAACCTGCGCTTGCTTATTTTTCTTAAGTGTTTTCCTTCTGTCGCAATGTCTGTTTATGTCTTGGTGGCTCTGTTGCCTCTCTATCTCCTACACTCTAGCAAGGAGTTCATGTCTCACATGTAATTGGCCAATTCTGGATTCGAGTGCACGTTGGTACACTGTGGAAAGGAAATTACGGACATGAAACGTGGCCGCAAGGCTTATTCATAAACAAATGTGAAATTCGCCTTTCTGATAAGCTCTGATGCCCCCTGTTACCTATGGTCGTCCACAATTTCCACGACACCATATGTGTCGAAGGATTTGCTTGTTTGTTGGGACACTGGGAAAAGGAGGAAGTAACGTTTGAATGGCAGTTATTAGCAGAGAGTTTTTGAGGCTGGTGATTTAAGTTCGAGAGCTTGGCATGGCTTTTGTTTTTACCCCATGCCATCCTTCCTCGATGATTCACCAATTAGATGCCAATATATCTATTACAAGGGTTTTTTTATTACTAGGAAGCAATGGACATCGCTGGACAAACCGTCGCATGTATATAGCACAACTGCCTTACGGGTTGGCAAGGAATTTTGGTTAAACCCGACCCAGCACTTAAAGAAAGATACCTTTTGCTATATCCTCATAACTATAACCAGAAAGCATTTTTATATTTCTCCCACGTGATCCCCCTCGACGAGACCTTTAATTTGATACCCCACACACCCTGGCAGGATCATATGGAATTCATACCAGTCAAACTAACCATGACTCTCATGACTGTAACTAGGACGCATTATTTAAATGTCCGACGTGATTCCCCTAACTGAAACCTTCAATTTGACACCCCACATGCTTTAGCAGCCACACCTATTTAACCCAATCTATGACTCATAATGACTATCTCATGATTAGAACCACGAAGCCTTTTTTTTATTTGTACCACGTGATTCCCCTCGTCAAGACTGTAAATTTGATACCCTTCACGCCCTAGCGGGGTCACTTCGAATTTTAACCCAATATAAGACTCGCCATGACAATCTCATGGTTATAACCAGGAAGCATTTTTGTATTTCTCCTACGTGATTCCGCTCATCAAGACCATTAATTTGATACCCATCACATCCTAGCGGAATCAATTTGAATGTTAAACCAATCAATGACTAACCATGACTATTTCATGATATAACGATATCGCATTTTTGTCCCACGTGATTTCCCTCATCGGAACCTTCAATTTGATGCCCCGCACACCCAGTGGCGTCATTGTGAATTTTAACCAAATTTATGACCCACCTTGACTATGTCATGATAATAATCAGGAAGCACGTGATTACCCTCATCGAGACCTTTAATTTGATACGCCACAGGCCCTATTGTCATGAACTTGAATTTTAACTGAATCTATGACTAACCATGACTACGTCATGATATAACCATAACACATTTTTGTTCCGAATGATTCCCCACATCGAGACCTTGAATTTGATTCCCCACATGCCCTCGCAGCGTCATTTTGAATTTTAACCCAATCTATGACTCATTATGACTGCCTGGGGACTACAATCAGGAAGCATTTTTTTATTTACCCTGCGTGATTCCGTTAATCAAGGCCTTTCTTTCATTTGATACTTTACACGCCTTAGCGTCATCAGTTTGACTTTTTACCCAATCTAATGCGGTCATTATTCTGTCTAAAGGGGCGTTGCCCAGTCAATTCAGCTAATTCATTTGAAACAGCAGAAGGGACAGCCCCCGCCCCCTTTTCCCCCGGCTCTCACCTCTTCCTTTGTGACCCCTAGTATATCAAGTCAACAGTAGCAGGCGAACAACCAGCAAGCAAGCGCCGCCGTGTGCTTTTCCACAACCCTTTCCCATCCTCTTAGTGGATCCACCAGGAGGAAAAGTTAAGACAACCCTTTTTTATCACCGGTCAATTATCACACGCGCCCAGCCGCGAAAACTTGGTATACAGCAAGTGCTTAGTGTCATGAAAATTCAACAAGAAACTAAAAAAAAAAATCAGACACCCCCTCCCTCCCAACCGATCATGCGGATCGCGAATGGTGCCGTACCCGCAGGTGACCTGAATTACGAGCCAACAGCGACGCATGAAACTTAACAGCCAACCATAGCTGCCTGCTAGGCTACTCATATGTACTCAAACTCAAAATGGACTCAAAACTCATATGTACTCAGAACTCAAAATGGACTCAAACTCAAAATGGACTCAAACTCAAAATGTACTCAGAACTCAAAATGGACTCAGAACTCAAAATGTACTCAGAACTCAAAATGAACTCAAACTCAAAATGTACTCAAACTCAAAATGTACTCAGAACTCAAAATGGACTCAGAATTCACTGGGTCTCAGGCGTACTCAAACTCAATTGGACTCAAACTCAGTCCGGCTCACACGGCTCAAACTCACTCAAGCTCAAACTCACCATGCCACACTAGCCTCGCGCTCACTCAAACTGCGTGAGTTTGAGTCCAAATGAGTCTGAGTGAGTGGACTCATGAGTGAGTTCGCCGACCTCTGGTGTCCAGTAGGCGTGCCTACTAGTAGTATGCCTATTCAGACCAACTACTTTAACCAGTGCACCTCAAGTGCACTGAATTAAAAAAAGGGCAAGTTAACCCCTTGGCTGCCACCGAGGTAAGCAGTCATGACACTAGGCAGCCCTCAGCTCCAACTCCAAGTTATTCAGGTGAAAGCCTTAAAGGGACACTGAAGTGAACTTGTCAAGCTCCTGTTTTGGCTTGCACTGCGTAGACTAGCTCAAATTAACACACTTTTCATTGTTCATCCAGTTGATAAGTTGGTAATTATTTTTTAAAGCGCGAAAAAAAAAACTACCATGCGCGGTCTGCGGCGGCCGCACCAACTAAAGGCTGTGACGACAGGAGGAGATGCACCGTGATTGGACCATGTCCAAGATTAGCATTCAAACAAGTTTCGGTTTCGGTTCTGTAAAACAACATGCTTGACATCCGACGGCGTATTGGATGGGCATTCTCGATCTCTCAGTAATCGTCGTACCGCGCTTCTGCCATGTTGTCAGCTGTAAAATGCCTAAGATAAGCCTCCCATGACAGCTTGGAATCGTAGCAACCACTAGACGAGGCCTACGCAGTGGATGAATGCCCTCCGCGTCCCTGCAGACGCTCAAATGCCATCCGCTTTTCCCCCATATTTGGAGCTTGCCTCACTAAAGCCTGTATCGTAAAAAGCGTGTTCACACCAGGCCAAGGGTCTGTTGATGCTGGTCTGTGCCCACTGCCCACGAGCAGTCGGTGCTCATGGCAACAGCACACCAATGAGAACTCGCTGACGCATCAGTGTCAGCCTGCGCGCTTTCTGTGAACTAGTTCGTGGAGGAATGAACGTTACGGCCCAAAAAATGGTGAACTCAGTATAGAAAACATCGACCGAAATGAAAAAATCAACCTACAAAAAAAAAAAAAGAATGTACCCTCGGGGATTCGAACTTGTGACTTGCAAAATAATATACTTAGCGCTCCAGACCACTCGGCCACGGACCAGCACTCCCAGCATTGGAAATATGAGGTATATACTAATGTGTAGCCAGTTTACACTTTTATTTAGTTTTAGCATTTCAAGCAGCTTAGGTGACTATTTGTTGTATGGCGCTCGTGCAGTAAGCGTCCCCCAAATTTCCACAATATCTCACGTCTTAGACGGAAAGCATTCTCAGATGTGTGGTTGTGCTGCTGACCGCTGTGCTTGTTCACCCAGTGCAAAAAAGTACTTCCTGCTCCCTAGTTTCACGCTGTACGGTAGAAGTTTCAGTTGATTTCATTTCCTTAGTATCTATATTGACTTTGCTGACTCTTCTCCTGCCTTCAAGTGGCCTTAGATTTTCTACTAGCGTACCAGCCAGTAAAGCGTCGCATGTGCGCTTGTGCAGCGCTTGTGTGGAGCGACCTTGACTTGGCGCTTGATACAGTGTACAAACTTACAAACTAAAAAAAGGCGCATTCTTCCATTCACAAACGTGTCGTGGCTTAGTTTCAACTGAGCGAACGAATTGCGACGACCCGTCAGTGGCCGGCAGACTAAACGCTGGGCCGACTGACTCTGTCGGAAGGTCGGCGAGCCGTGCAGTAGCGGAGTCAAGCCAAGTCATCTCCTCCTGACGTCACACGAAAATGCCACAGAAAATGGGCGAGGATGCACAGAGGAGGGCAGCATTTTCCAATTGATTTTTCTACTATATAAATTTGCGTAAACGCGCTCAGAGGGGTCGAAACAGGGCCTAGGGACTCCGGGCTACAACTTGCGCTAGTAATCCCGCAATGTTAACAAATCACTTCAGTGTCTCTTTAAATTCCCCATTCTGCAAAAAAAGCATGGTGGTTGTTGTCTGGTCAAGAAAATGGCCACCGCTGTAACGAGTAAATAAAAAGGTGTGATCTTATGGGATGTGATTTGACAGGTCTGTACTATAACAGCCCGTTGCTCTACCAACTGCTAACTCCACCTGTTGCGAGTGACGAACAGGAGTAGTTTTTTTCAATGTTCCTTTCTTTGTACATGCACATTTGGGGGATTGGCCAGGAGTCCGGAGCTTTGGGGGGCAATGTGCCCACTTCACAGAATTCACAACGCTATGACTTGGAAATGTAGAGGTTATACTAGAGCACTGCACAGGCCCGGGCTTAATGCCGTGGGCCTGGGCCGTGCTCGGGCTCGAGGCCTAGGGCCCGGGACAGGCTCAGGCTTGATTTCTTGGGCTTGGCTGTTAATATTTACGACATGAAGTGTAGAAAAGAGCATTAAATGTGATGTGAGTTTATTTCTACGCGCCTCTTGACGTTAGTTCTATGCATTGTTCTAAAAAGATGTTTTCTGCACCTGGTAGTACCTGTAATTGTATTTCATGTACTGTGTCCAGATTTTATATTTTGGGGTATAACATACCAAAGATACGATTGCAGGGAATGACATAGCGCGGAAGGGATTAATTCGGAAAACCTGGAACTTTGCATCTGTGTGTGAACGTGTTTCACATGCCGCACCCAATGAAATGCGGCTGCCGTGGCTGGACATTGAACTCGCGTGCTAGGGAAACAGAACCGCTGAGAAACCACTGCAGGGAAAATATTTCAATGCACGTACATACTCGTGGATTAAAAGGCGGCGCCAAAAATTTCAGCATACCAATTTGTGGCCGAGACAACGATGTTACGTTGCCAAGAATCTGGTCATGAAATGTGATGGTGTCTCTAAAGAATACAAACTATCAGTATGCCGATGTGACGCAAACTGAAGAGAGTGGAAGAAAAAGTACGTGCACTATTTAACTCCAAATTTTTGCCTTCAATCCATGATGTGTTGTACAGACGAGATGCTCCGTCTGATTGCCCGCTACGAAGACATTCAACCAACTACATAATAAATTTCCTCCAGCATCTAAGCACGAGCGTGTCACACCCACACGGGCCCTCCTTAGGCTTGAAAATAAATTACCGGACCTGGGCCAGGCCTGGGCTTAAGATGACGGGCCCGGGCCGGGCCAAGGCCAGGCTCACTTATAGACGCCTGGGCCCGGGTTGGGCCCGGGCTTCATATAGCGGGCTTGGACCGGGCCCGGGCCCTAAAATCAGGCCCGTGCAGGGCGTTGTGCAATAGTAAATGCTGTATAACACCTGAGCACGATTGCACATAAGGAGAACAGGTGCACACCAGCTGAGCAAAACCGATTTCAGGGAAGCTGCGGCGTGTGCCAGTCTGCTTGCGAACGTAGTTCGCGCTGCAAGACAAAGGAACGAAAGGGAAGAAAGAGACGCATACACAGTGTGGCAGAAAATAAGCTGGTCGGAGCAATTTGGGCCAAAAGATGAAGAAACAAATACGAAGAATGAGATGCAAATGTGATGTTGCAGCAAAGGAGTTGATAAGTATCACCAGGCTTTCACCTTCCAAGCTCAAAAGCAGAGTTTTGCGCCTCGAGGAATTTTTTGCATTAAAATTTTCCCATGCTGCTATCCATCTCTTTCTTTCTCTCTCCCCCCTCCTCACTCTTTTTAAGACCCTTCCTGATGACCATTCCTGCTGAAGTCTGAAGTTATTGGGTTTTATTTTTTCTCAGATTAAAGCTGGGCCTAATCTTGACACCATTGTGGAGTTTCAAGATCGTGAGCGCCTTGAAAAGCTTGAAGCATTTTTTTTTTCTTTTCTTTTTTTGTTATTAAACTTTTTTTTCCCCCTTTATGTACAAATGTCAGTTTTTGCTAGTTTGGCTGCAAATACATGCATGCTTGATAAAAGGTCACCTTTTCGTTGTATAAGAGCAACAAAAAAGAGTGTTCGTTAAATTTCTTTTTAATTTGTCAAAGCAGTGAAGGGTTCAAGGAATATTCATTTTTAAGTATACATAGCCTTCATGTACATGGTAGACTCAGCAGTGCAGGTGTACTCTGTTATACGAAGTTGTGTGATTGTTGCAGAAAGCCTTCATGCAGTGTTGTGTAACCTAGCAAGTAAAGGTCACTAATGCTGCTTACGTTCAGAGTATGGGGGACTGTTTCAATCCAGGGCTGATATAAACAGCGCAGTTTGGAGTTGGAATCAAAACATGTGGGACTCCACCTGCCGGTATGCCATTGGGGTACCCGCCGCAGTGGCTCAGTGGCTAAGGCGTTGTGCTGCTGTGCACGAGGATGTGGATTCGATTCCCGGCCGCGGCAGCCACTTTTCTGGTGGAGGCGAAAAGCAAAAACGCCCGTGCATTCGAGATTTCGGCGTACTTTAGAGATCCACAGGGGTTCGAAATTGATCCGGACGCCTCCACTACGGCACGCCTCGTCACCTGTGAAGCGTTGGCGAATTAAACCCCCCCATTCAAATCAAAATCAAATGTGCCATTGAAGTGCTCATTGGGGCGTTCTTGGGAAGAAAAGGCAAGTTCGTGGGCTGCCATGGGGCGCCGTTTCGCATAATTGGGGGCAGTAAAATGGAATTAACAATTACACTTGCAGTCAAGCCACTCGATGGGGTGTGTGCTGTTGGGGATTCGGCAGCAAGGCCTTGCAGTTTGGGGTACGCATGGTGCGTACCAAGAGCAGCCACAGAGCTAGTAGTTGGCAGCCGAGCATTTCTTGCATGCAGTGCGATAGGCTGCTTCGAGTGGGTTCCCATTGAGCTGCCTTGCTACTAGTTTCACACGCATCCATTTCCTGTGGGTTCGTGTTTCTAGATATACTTTGAGACTGCCGATAGGAAGGCCTTCTGTGCTTGTTCCGTACTGGGCTATAACAAAAAGGCCCGTGCATTCGAAATTTTTGGGATACTGCATAATCCAAGTTGGCTTAAAGTAATCTGGAACCCCCCACCGTTATTGCACCTCACGGCTTTAAACTCCTTCTTTTTCTGCTTCTTTTATCTGCAGGAGCAATGGCGCCACACTGGCATGCGGCAGCCTGGTGGAGGACAAGGCGGTCCACTCCCAACTCATTTACAATGAGTACATAGTGTATGACACCAAGCAGATTAAGCTTCGCTTCCTCGTTAAGGTGCAGTTTTATGACCGGCTAATTTAGGACTCACCTGATGTGCACCTCAGAGCCAAAGAGGGAGTATGGGTGTTCATTTAAAAATTCCGGGATCAAACAACAATTGTGGAATAGTTTTTTCATCCTTCTTATCCAGACATGCTGTTCATTTGTCTGCTGGCTAAAACAATGTCAGCAACCGTGTTAATTTCACTCATAGTGGTTATATTGTGTACTTGTCATTTAAATGAAGTTTCAGTCTTGTGTAATGTTTTGTTTTTGTTTATTGGTATCGTGTGTTAGGGAAGGAAGTCACCAGACGCATACTCAGAACCCAATTAGGTGTTCAGGTTTTATGATGTTTTTCGGTCTGCTGGCTAAAACAATGCCACCAACCATGTTAATTTTACTCATACTAGTTGTATTGTGTATTTGTCATTTAAGTTTTGTTTTTCTTCAGTAGTATCACATGTTAGAGATGGAATTCAGCAGAACTCAGAACCCAATTAGGTGTCCAGGTCTTTATCTGTGATCAAACAACCATTTTGTTTTCATCCTGTGCATAGAGACGTGCAATTGCATATTATCTGCTGGCTAAAGGAATGTCGGCAATTACCTATGTTCATATGTTCATACTAATGTACCTGTTGTGAAATAAAATAATTATACTTTTTGCAAGGTTTTTTTCTTAGTAGTATCGTGGGATAATCACATCCCGAGAACTTGTCTGTATAATGCAAGTTTGCACTTGTTGGTACTTCTTGCTACATTGTTGTGGTGGGAATGCAGTGGGAAAGTGCAACAATATAAACATAAAAGGAAATATCTGAAGTACAACTGTTAGCTTATTTTCTTATGTGTTAAAGCATCCATGTTGTACTAATGTACTTTGTCTCATCTCAAATTAAAAGCTACAAAAGTGCTTCACATTGCAAGTACAATGTTAGCAGTTTCATGAAAGGGGAAAAAGTGAAAGTTTCAAACATGAGCTGCACTGGTTGCTGAACCAGCACTGGTTCATTTGTACACTTTCCTTAGTCACCACAATTGGGATGAAAATCTAAGTAGTATGGATGGAAAAACAAACTTTGGTCAGGCCACACACTTTGCAGGATCAATGTAACCAGTTGCTAGGTGTACTTTAGTCACTGCATGTAATAATCGCACGTGCGTCATACCAGAATCTGGCTGAAGCCACTTGAAAGTGACGTTTGCAGAAGATGTGCATTCGCCTTTGACCCTCTAGTCCAGTGGTTTGCAAATGGGAGTCCTGCAGGTCCCCCTGTGACACTCCCTCTTTTTTTCTTTTTTGCCAAACTTTGCCAAGAGCAAAAAAGGAAAAGGGCCTAGAAAAAGAAAGAAGCGGGGTAGCTTTTTGTGCAACATTGCAAATGTGCCAGAAACTCAACAGATGGGCATAGAAATAAGTGTGCAGCCAACTTTGGCTACAAAAGTAAATGGTTTAAAATTATCACTCGTACCAACGTGCTTAATCATGGGGTCCCCCTTTATCCTTGCAAGCCCAGAAGTTGTCCCCAGCATGCTCATGGTTGAGAACCATTGCTCTGGTCCATTAGCAGCTGCTATTGCAGGAACTGCATAATTCTAATGTGTGCAGTGAGAGCACCAGCACTACACCTTGTATAGTGCTCTGCTCAACCATAGCCAAATTAAAGTTTGCGACTTTGTGCAGCTCCCAAAGCCAGATTTTTGTGAACTAGAAGCCCAGAAAAACCAATTGCTAATGTCCTGCACTCCTTCAAAAGTCATGTTTATAAAAAGATTGCCCCCAATCACAATAACACTTTTATAACACACACCTCAAGCAAATGGTCTAGATATTAAGTAGTCCGCTTTTCTGATGGAGGCGAAAAGCAAAAACGCCCGTGTGTTCGAGATTTCGGTGCACGATAAAGATCCCCAGGTGGTCAAAATTAATCCGGAGCCCTCCACTACGGCGCGCCTCATCGCCTGCGTTGCGTCGGCGCGTTAAACCCCACAATCAATCTAGATATTAAGTAGTGGCAACCACTTTCTAGCCAGCTCCTTATGACGTCACTTAATTTGTGATTGACGAGTGCGACCAAAGCCACCACCGAGAAGCATGATTATGCATTTGTAATGGCGCCTTCAGTTCCGTTGGTTTGTACTACTTGAATGCCTATGTGCAATTAACATTCTCATAACTGTTTTTATTAATTTCCATATTGTGTCACTGCTGACATTGTGTTGTGAGCAATTAGTACGTGTTTTCAAGTTGTTTTTTTTTTATGTTAAAAAACACCCTTAAAGACCACCAAAATATTAAAAAAATTAATTGCCTTGATGTGAAAAATTGTCTTACGTTCGCTTCACCCAGTACCTCTGCTGCATTCAGGTGCCTCTGAACAAATTTCACAATGGAGAGATTAAAAAGTGACACATGAAGTAAGCGCAGCACACATGAAGGGTGCCCGGAATGACTTACTTTTGCCGTAAATCTGGGCTTCAGGTGGTTTATTTGTGCATAAGAGTGCATGATGAAGCTCGCAGTGCCAATGGTGCATATCAGTATATTCAATGTTTTTGTTAAGCCAGTAGTATTAAAAGTAGGGTGTACCCGCCACGGTGGCTCAGTGGCGAAGGCGTTGTGCTGCCAAGCACGAGGTCGCGGGTTCGATTTCTGGCCGTGGCAGCCGCCTTTCTGATGGAGGCGAAAAGCGAAAACGCCCATGTGTACGAGATTTCGCCGCACAGTAAAGATCCCCAGGTGGTCAAAATTAATCCTGAGCCCTCCACTACGGCGCACCTCATCACCTGTGTTGTGTTGGCGCGTTAAACCCTACAATCAATCAAAAGTAGGGTGTACTGCACTGTGTGCGAAACAGGCACAGGATGCAGCACAAGAGTTAATAGTAAGAGGAAGAGCGGAAGTTAATAGTGAGAGGAATAGCTAGAGGAATAGTGGGTAAATCTGCAACTTTTGCAGGAGAATAGAAACAAGATTTACCACTAGTGTCTGGGAACATTGCATTGTCCTCATTATAAACAGCGTACTGAGGTCCAGTGTAGGACAAAGTCCTCTCCCATTGACCTTCACCCACTCCAGTCTTGCACTGCTTGAGTCCATTCCTTGCCTCCAAATTTTTTTTTTGTCTCCCCTTCCCCTTCTTCTGTGGTATCATGAACAAGAGCCAAGGAAAACTAAAACATTAGCTATTAAGAAACAGCTAATACCGTGCTTGTAACATCAGTGGCATCACTTTATTTTAAATGGCACATGGCGTCAACATGCATCTTTCACAGTTTGTTCAATTTAAGATACCTGTGTAGCATAAAAGTTGTAGCAATATGGCATGAATTTGGGTGAAGTTGTACTGGTTGAGATGGTGATGTCTAAGGAAATGGGCTTGCAGAGGTAGCACATTATTGTTACATTACTGAAAATGAGTTCTGGCTTGAAAAAGGGCAATAGGAGGAGGGGGCCAGTAATTGTGATGACAAGCACACAAGGAATGAACTCAACATTAGAAATAGTCTCAACATTCTTGGGAGGAAGTGAACTTTTCAGATAAATTAGTTTCCATGCAGTGACGGTGGCACCATAACTGGGATGAAATGTGCTTGCAGCTTGGCATTCAGCTGTGCAATTTAGGGGTGTTCCGTTTTCATTTGCTTCAAGGCCAACTGCACTGACATTTCACCTGAGCCAAATTCACATTGAATGTACAGTATGTACTACCAAACCAACTGGTGCATGGCTGGTAGCCCCAAGAAATGCGTTGTGAATCAGGAATTTTTCAAATAGCTCTGTCGCAGGAGATGCTGCGCTTGCTGGCAGATTGTGCAAACAGCCATGAAGCGGGAGTGACACTGCAGCCAGCCCTGTGCTTTTTCCTATGGCTAGCCAGGAGAACCAGTTGAACTGTGCTGGGAGAGCTTCTAGGTCGAGGGCGAAGCGTTGCGCGCTGGTTTGCTTTGGCAGGCTGGTCGCGTGTGGCCGCTCGCTCACTGGCCGAGCCGGCTGGAACGTCACTTTAGCATGGCCGTGGTCCTTTGCGCTGCTGATACTCGCATTTGAGCTGTCATTTTGTGCATTGCAGTCTTTTTAACAGACTATACGAAAACGTTTTCAAGAGGTTGAAATTTTGAATGCAATTGGCCTTTAATGATTTGGGCAAATCGTAGCACGCCCAACCAAGATAAACGTACTAGCATCAGACCTCCTTTTTCGTCATCAAGAAAACACTCGTATTTGTCATCTTCTGACAGTTGTTAGAACAGCATAAGTACACGATGTCAGATATGTCTTTTGTTCCCGTTAGGACATATGCAGCCAAAGCACCACTCGTCACAGCGGAACCGTGGAACTGGTTTGTAAATGTTTGAACATGTTACATATAACAGCAAGAACCAGTTATACATCCCAATGCACAAGCGAGGTAATCAGGAATTTTTGAAAACCCTTCCACTCCCTTTTTGGGAATGAAAGGCCGGGCTGTTTTCAAAAATCCCGAAATTTCAAGCCTCTAGGTCCCCAGTTTCGGTGGTTGGCGTTGATAGGTCAGTCAGTCATTTAGTCGGTCAGGTCTTTCTGGCGGGCATTTAGACAGTCGCTCCAATTTTCGGGAACGCAGTGTCTAGAGTGCCGTCCGACGGCACTCTAGCTGATCGTTGTAGGCATGGCTAGGGTGCCGTCCGACGACATTCGAATATTTATCACTAGGCTAGCACAGCCCAAAGAGTCTGTCGTTCTAGTGTAGATGATCCGTCTTAGCTTCTTGACCTCAAAGTTAGTGGTTCGAGACCGGCTTTTGCCTCGTTTTTTTTTCCAATATTTAATTGAAGTCTAATTTTTATGCCTTAGGTTAGTTTTGGTGTTTAAATGATTTCTTTGTGTGCCTTAGGTTATCTTATGTTATGTTTAGGTTAGGTTGCCTAGCCTTACGTTATCCGATGTACTGCCAGACGCGGCAATTTTGCCACAAAACGCCGGTGGACGTCGATATAGTGGAGTGATTATAATACCGTCGGACGGCACTCTAGACACGGCCTTTCGGGAATTAGTTGGAAGAGCAGTTGCAATGCGAATTCTCAGCTTTTGAGAAATATTCAAGCATGTTTGCCCGATAAAACAAAGCTATAACCGTACGAAATTTCATGATGCTAATTAACTTACAATTATGTGCTTGAGCTCAATTTCAAGACGGTCGCAGTTCAGTATCGCACCCATTGGTTAGCACAGCGTCCTGACACACTGTGGTTAAATTTCGCCCCGACAGCCTGCACATGAATACTCTCACCTGCTGCCCTTTCGTAGAGACCCCTTCCTTTCAGTGCGGGTTTTTTCCCTGTTAAAATGTTGCTTACACTCAAGCATTGTAAGCAAAAATTCTGTATTTTGTATCCAGTGCCCTGTAACATAGCTTCTGAGCCAAGCCCTTCCAAAGCCTTGTGCCGTCTTATATATAGCTGAAAGCATGGCTGAAAGAAAATAAATTGAAGATCCATCGGTGGATCTTTAGGTATGTCCGTCTCTCTCTCACAAAGTTGAGGCACGACTCGATGCACATGCTTTGCCACGTTTTTGGGCGCCTGCATGCGGCATTTCTTTTTTCGTTTACCATAATCGTTCCTAGTGCACTAACCGTCTCGATGGTCATGTTTGCTTGCTTTAGCAGCAGCATTGGCTTCCTGTCACTCCTTTTTTCCCCACCAGTGTCGGCCTTCTATTGCGCCCATTCCCAATTTCCTTCCTCTTTTGCCCCCCGCATGTGCTGCACACTTGTTCTACAACACGTACAAGGGGTGGCAGGAGTCATAAAACCCGTTGAAACGCAGATGAGCCGTGCTTAGACTTGTCTCCATGGCTACGTCGCCAGCTTTATGAAGGCAGCTATCTCCACTCTATCATTCTGCACCTTATTTCGCTCGCTTTACACACCAACTGGATCGACGTGGAAATTTTGCCGACATGTCCCATTTATTGCTTACACAATAATAATCGCTTGGGATGGATTCCACCACAGAGGCAACACAAATAACGCTTTAAGACTGTGAAGCAGGGAAAACTACCTATCAAAGCCTCTGCAGACACCTCCCAGAATGGACCTTTTTCCAGTAGCGATCTGCGCATGCGCGGGCTGCCGGTCTGCCATTCTTGGCAGGCGCCTCGGGCAAAATAAACAAAAGCGCGCCCCTCGGTTTCCTGCTTAGAGAGCGGCTATAATCTGCACGTTTTCTTTTTAAATGCAGAGCATTTCAGTAACTCACGATGTCACCCGCGTTGACGTCCGTAGTCCGCACCGTCGTTGTCCCTACTATATAAAAAAAATACTATCCGGCGCCAGGTTTCGATCCCTCGACCCTGCGGGCGGAAAGCAATGTACATGGTGCTCTTACCCACTGCGCCACAAAGCCGACACAGAATGGGACGCTACTAACGCGCCTTATATCCTTGACTCATTCAAATTACTGCTGACGAGCGCTCTCTCGTCAGCAGTTGCCACAAGTGCAACAACATTAACGTAACGCAAACTACTTAACGTCGTGCGCCCCCGGAAATGCTCTGCATTTGATCGTGCCCCTCGCGAGGGGGATGTTTCACTGCGTCTTCCTACTGGCCATATAGAGTTCCTGTATATGCTCCCTACGGGAGCAAGAGTTGCGCCTTTGATTTCCATTCGCCGCTCGCGACCCTATAGGCCTCCTGCGCTGCCCAGGGGGCGCTGCGCAAGCGGCTTCCGGGCAGTACTTCCGGGTAGTACAAAGCTGCGCGGGTCCCATAGGATCCCGTGTTGACAGAAGCAAAATGAGCTCGACGCTCCCGATTTAGTTTTATAGGTGGGTTATTAAGCGCATCGAGAAGGCCCAGTCGAAAGTAGGAGAAAGATCCCTGCAGTGAGTATCTCCTATTCGAAAGGAAGAAGAACCTGTAGCCCCGTCAGCATGCCGCAACGTTTCGTCGAGCATTCAAGGGGTCACGGGCGTCCGATATGGTAAGGTTATGTGTTCGTGTCTTTTTTTTTTTCCTCACGGCACGATTACTAGAACTTGACTGGTTGATTGATTTTAATATTAAACAGTATATAGACACATGTGCGTCCGATCAACCCAGACGCACACGTGTCGATTGCCTTACTTTAGGATTCATACGAGGCCCCGAAGGGCCTGCCAACCGGAGACTGCGAAAATATACCTGAGGAAATATCAGCTCTACTACATCATATTGCATCGAATGCTTCAGCAGGCAATACAAGATGGTTTGGACATGCATTGAAACGGTGCCGCGGGTCACTCAAACAAGCCTTCAGAAAGTGCTCTTACGTTTGTAATGAATGCAAAAATTGCCTATTTGGCTGATACCTGTTGCTTTACCCTGTGAAATGAAAAATGTAGTTTTCTGACGCAGCCCATTCTTTTTATATCACTTTATTTTTAAATGCAACATTTAAGTGAAGAAAGCGTATTTATAATGCGAGAAGCGCACATGCTTTGATTTTTAAAATTTGGGTGCGCTTGGTTGGCGCCTAGAACTGCCGGTGCCTCAGCCGACTTGCCGACTTGTGGGTGTACGAAATTAACCCGCTGACATCGGTTAACTGTATGTCACAGGGTTTTTTCTAACGGTCACTGCCGTCTCGTTGTGGTTGTCGTGCTTGTCCAAGGGCGACCGAACGCGGGAGTAGCACGCGCCGTAGTCGAGTAAAGACCACCCGCTGAGAAGACGTAAGGGCCCGCGTCGCGGCGCCACTTAATGGTGGTGTCGCTCTGCAGGCGACTAAGTAAAGTTGCTTCTATCTATCTTCTAACGGTCGCTGCTGTCTGTTTCTTTTTAATGCGATAGATTGCCCTACGGCATAACAGGGGGGTTTAAAGGTACAACATTGCACCAGTTGCACGCAGAAAGCCAAGAAGAGACCGTTACTGGGGTCCCCATATCCAACGCTTAAGATCGGGGCGTCTCCCAGGATGGAGGCCTGTGCCTCGGAGGTGTTGGATTCTGGCGTTTCTAAGACCTGAACAAGTCCACAACAGGTGTTCAACGTCAGCTTCTGGCGCAGGAGTCGCACAGAAGGGGCAGGTGTCCGCAAACGGGTTGTGGTATCGGGCAGGCCAAGCGTGAGCAACTGCTCGCAGTCCGCAAGATCGTGTTACCGCGGCGACATGCAACGCCGCCGCAGAACTATGTTTTTTTTAAATGCAGAGCATTTCAGTAACTCACGATGTCACCCGCGTTGACGTCCGTAGTCCGCACCGCACCCCTCCCTACTATATAAAAAGTGGTTTCCGAGAACTCGTGCACAAGATATCCTGGTCCTGCAGCCCCTCCCGCACTGACCAGTCACCCGCACCTTTCACATGAATGTCACGGTAGCAGGCGAACGTTCTCGTGACTAATCTGCCGTGTTCGAAGCGCCCCCCCCCCCCCTTTTTTTTTTCATTTTCGTAACCCCCTCACTGGCAGCCATGTGCTGGGGCAGCCTGGTCAGTCTCAAGAGTTTTCGCCCCTTCTCTTAGAAAGCCATTATTGTATGCACGTACGAACCCACCACGAGGAGTCCAAAGAGAAAAAAGCGTTCGTTACTGCAACTGAGGGAAAAGCGGCCAGCAGCCGCTACATGGCCTCCGTGACATAATTTGGGCCGTCGAGGAACGTCAAGACCTGGAAAGAGAGAAAAATCTTCGGAGCGAGTTTCCAAGTTATCTGATGGGCATAGAGCAGCAATTCTTGGCTGAGGTACTTTGCGACCCCCTAAGCTAAGTACTGGGTGTGTTGGGTGTCAACGTTCTGCAAGCATTTAAGATTTCAAAAACATCCCCCTCGCGAGGAGCACGATCAAATGCAGAGCATTTCCGGGGGCGCACGACGTTAAGTAGTTTGCGTTACGTTAATGTTGTTGCACTTTGTGGCAACTGCTGACGAGAGAGCGCTCGTCAGCAGTAATTTGAATGAGTCAAGGATATAAGGCGCGTCCGTAGCCTCCAATTCGGTGTCGGCTTTGTGGCGCAGTGGTTAGAGCACCGTGTACATTGCGTTCCGCCCGCAGGGTCGAGGGATCGAAACCTGGCGCCGGATAGTATTTTTTTATATAGTAGGGAGGGGTGCGGTGCGGACTATGGACGTCACCGCGGGTGACATCGTGAGTTACTGAAATGCTCTGCATTTAAAAAAATACTATCCGGCACCAGGTTTCGATCCCTCGACCCTGCGGGCGGAACGCAATGTACATGGTGCTCTAACCACTGCGCCACAAAGCCGACACCGAATTGGAGGCTACGGACGCGCCTTATATCCTTGACTCATTCAAATTATTGCTGACGAGCGCTCTCTCGTCAGCAGATGCCACAAGTGCAATAACATTAACGTAACGCAAACTACTTAACGTCGTGCGCCTCCGGAAATGCTCTGCATTTGATCGTGCCCCTCGCGAGGGGGATGTTTTTGAAATCTTAAATGCTTGCAGAACGTTGTCACCCAACACACCCAGTACTTAGCTTAGGGGGTCGCAAAGTACCTCAGCCAAGAATTGCTGCTCTATGCCCATCAGATAACTTGGAAACTCGCTCAGAAGATTTTTCTCTCTTTCCCGGTCTTGACGTTCCTCGACGGCACAAATTATGTCACGGAGGCCATGTAGTGGCTGCTGGCCGCTTTTCCCTCAGTTGCAGTAACGAACGCTTTTTTCTCTTTGGACTCCTCGTGGTGGGTTCGTACGTGCATACAATAATGGCTTTCTAAGAAAAGGGGCGAAAACTCTTGAGACTGACCAGGCTGCCCCAGCACATGGCTGCCAGTGAGGGGGTTACGAAAATGAAAAAAAAAAAGGGGGGGGGGGTGCTTCGAACACGGCAGATTAGTCACCAGAACGTTCGCCTGCTACCGTGACATTCATGTGAAAGGTGCGGGTGACTGGTCAGTGCGGGAGGGGCTGCAGGACCAGGATATCTTGTGCACGAGTTCTCGGAAACCAAACTTTTGGGGGTGCGCCTTACTGCCATTTTTAGTTCGCCGTGGCGGCCGCTAGAGGGACCGGTACTGGAAAAAGGTCCATTGAAGGCCACAGTGCCTGGTCACAGCAGGGTTTGCTCCGTACACCGTCTCCTACTCATAAGATCAGTTTCATAGGTTCTCGCCTCTGAGTGCTGTGGTGTTCTTTGTTTGTTTGAGGCCTTTTCTGCGTAGTTGCGGTGAGCACCTAACGGCACCCAGGTGGCAGGCCAAATATAGTAAGCAATGCTATCAAATAGTGTGGGCAATTAATGCTCTCCAAGGTAAGGTGGGCTGTGAAATTTGTTACTGGCCATAAAACAACAGTGTAGCGACTGTAACGAAAGAAGACCAGCGTCTGGCTTCCAATGTGGTGATCGAATCGATTAGCGAGGCAGTCAGCGCCCCTCCGATCCTCCTCTTCCTCTTCTCCAACCGTCGCTCCCTGCCTGCGCTTCTTTATTTCTCAACACACTCCCGCCCCCGCCAAGTTGGTTAGGAGCTAGCTGGCAGCTGCACGGGAAGTGGGGAAGTCCGCGCCCCACTACGACCAGTTATCCGGTTTCGGTAACGGCGCATGATTCCACAGTATCTATGCTTGTAGGCTGGCTGGCGGATCCAGTGGAGCATTTGGCTGGGTGTCTCGGTGCTGTTGACCTCTGTAGAGAGCGTTGTCATTCGCGCGCGGCAGTACAAGCCCATAGCCAGCGTCACGGGCAGCGAGCGCTTCCGGAGTTCCTGGATAAAGTCACTTAGGGGATAAAAGCGAAGATTGCGAACGTTCATATGGTCAACCGGAAAGAGAGACCATGCTCCTGGTTTTCAGTCGCCAGGCAGCCGCCAGGATCAAACGGGAACAGTTGATGTATACTGGCAAATTTCCAGAGAGCGTCACGGTAGCGTGATGACATTGCCGTCGCCTCCACGTCTGATACTGCTTCCATGAGGAAATACGTGTGTTCGTTCGATCGGCGTATCCGTTATCTCTGCGAACTTCGGACTTCGGACTTCGCTCTCGCCGTGCCCAACAAGGTACAAAGGCTCGTCCCGAATCGAGTTGCGCTTGCTGAAGAAGGGGTAGTCACCATAGAAGCATCTGTTCTGCTTCGACACGAGGATACCTCCCCACCGGGCCTTGACGAGCGTGGCCGAAGCTCGCTTCCGGCGTCGAAGCTCGCTCATGGAGCGCCGGAGGAGCAGGCGCTTCGTTATACCCAGACGCGAGTCAATCTTCTTCACGAACGGTGTTTTTGTTGCTGAACACAATGAAAACTTATTTGACTCGTACCCAGGTTGCTGAACTGCTGGCGAAAAGAGAGATGCGTCGCCGACGTAAGGGTCGCAACAGGGAAACTCGGAGGTCTCCGAAACAAGAGTCGCATCATCGAATCTAGGGCCGTGGCAGAACGGGTCTGACGTCTCCGTGGCGGTAGTCAAGTCGTGAATGCGAGGGTTGCGGAAGGGCTGTAATGACGCCTCTGACGTGAGAGCCGCGTCGGTGACGCCAGCGCTGCGGCAAGGCCGGTCAGACGTCTCGGAAACGATGGTCGTGTCAGCGACGGCGAGGTCTCGGCAGGCTCCCTCAGATTTCTCTAACTCGGAAATCTCGGCAACACCAGGGTTGGGCGGTCGCTGGAGCCACTCTCCCGGGCTGAGCCCCTCAGGGTCTTCTTTAGCATCGTTGTAACGCGCAGCGCCCTCTTTGTCGTCGTGTTTCTCTACCCGTACAACAGTCATTGCCCGAGCAGGCGGCATGTCACCCGTGACCTTTGTGGACACCGTCGGGCCGCGCCTCCTCGGGAGGCGAGCAGAGGGTCGAAGTCGCGTTGCAGGTAGAAAACAGGGCTGCCCTAGGTTGCGGGACGGGGCTTGCGGACAAGTCTTGGCTCGCGGAAAAGCGTACGCGCGTTCGCAGGGCGCAGATCCGTTCATCGTAGTCGATCGCGTTCGAAATGTCCGCTTCGAATTCGTCATCCGTCAGGTTCGCTTGAATTTCGGCGTCGAGCTGGTGAAGGCTCACTTGGTCATGCAAGATGAGGTCGAGTACATTTTGCCTATCAAGGGCCGTTGCTGCCTGACTCCGCAGCAAGGCGTCGAGGACTGTCATGGTCCCGGAGACGGTCGCTCGCAGGACATCTCGGCGAATACGAAGAGCGTCCATGGCACCAGTCGATGAAGCAAGACGCTGGGGTTGCGAATACCAAGGGGACAAGGGCGGGCTTGGGCACGAGCCGAAAGGGGCGGCGGCCGAGGGCAAGGCTTCCAGGATAAAGCAGTACGAAGGTATCCAAGCCTCGCGTGCCTCGGAGCCGCTGCGCCGTCGAACGTAGATTCGCTCGTGCGCCGGTTCCCGGGTTTCACGGCACCAGAAAATGTGTAACGAAAGAAGACCAGCGTCTGGCTTCCGATGTGGTGATCGAATCGATTAGCGAGGCAGTCAGCGCCCCTCCGATCCTTCTCTTCCTCTTCTTCAACCATCGCCCTCTGCCTGCGCTTCTTTATTTCTCAACAGCGACTTCACAGGACCAGCTATGACAACCAATTCCAAAACATTTTTCGGCGTAACTCCTGAGAATGTAAACTCCATTGCGACTACATGCACGTTATAAGTGCTGTAGCATACATTCAAGTGTTCCAATAGAGTAGGATTAGATTTGCAATAGCCTTTTTTTTTTTTCAGTGGGATAAGTCGGTAATGCCATTTGAATCTGAATTTATTGAATGCGGTACGTGGGGTTGGGGTGGGGGGTAGTTTTTCGGGCTAAGGTAGGGCCTAGGGGTGGAGGAGGTGCTGAGCCAGTCGTGGCAGGTGGGCTGAAAAGTTGCTGGGAAACATAGCAGCCATGTTAAGATCCATGAGCAAAGCCAGGCGGAGTGGAACAGTCCTCCTGTGTGACTGCTGCCCGTACTACGGGGAGACGTGTGAGGCAGCCTGTTCAAGTGCGGAGGTATGTAGAGCCGCACTGCGAACCTTCTCCTACAACTCGCTCATGGAGGGGAGCACGCAGACCAGAAGGCTGCCAACTGCCTGCAGCACTGCCTCCAGTTTTGGCCCTTTTTCTGCTGCCGTAGGGCTCAGCTCGTCGCCGTTTACGTTGTGAATGAGGCTGAGTAAGGCCTCTGTGGCGATTAGGTAGTCGTCCTGGTAGCTTTGTTTCCCCAATGTCGCCGATGCCTTGAGGCCATCGGCGAGGAGCTCCACCAGGCACGCCACAAGCTGGCTGCGGGCCGATCCAGCGAGGCAGGCTGTCTTGTCAGACTGCAGCAGTTCAGGGCACTCGGCAAGCCCCTGCGCAGAGGACAGCCGGATCTGTACTGAAGTTTTACGCTACATTACGAAAGCTGGCATCCAACGATTGTTAAGTGTATACGAAACGCGGTATGCATTTGGAGGAGTATAAAGTTTGCATGAACGACGTTCGATGGTCATTGCAGGAATGTGCCCTACCGCTTTTATTACTTGCTTGTTTAAGGGGCCTGAACAAATAGTCATCATCATCATCGGCCTATCTACACCCACTGTAGGGCAAAGGCCTTTCCCATAGATCTCCAATTGTCCAGGTCCTGTGCTTACTGCGACCAATTTATCCCCGCAAACTTCTTAATCTCATCTGCCCATCTAAGTTTCTGCCGCCCCCTGCAACGCTCGCCTTCTGTAGGGATCCACTCTGTTACCCTTAATGACCAACGGTTATCTTGCCTTCGCATTACATGCCCCGCCCACACCCATTTCTTCCTAATTTCTACTAATATGTCCCTGACCCACTCCGCTCTCTTCTTGTCCCTTAATGTTAATTATACCTATCATTTTCCGTTCCATTGCTCGGTGAGTCGTCCTCAATTTAAGTTGAACTCTTTCAGTGAGCCTCCAAGTTTCTGCCCCATAGGGGAGTACTGGTTAACATACTTTCTTCTTCAGGCACAATGGTAGGCTGCCATTCATTATCTGAGAATGGCTGCCGAATGCACTCCACCCCATTCTTATCCTTCTAATTATCTCTGCCTCGTGATTGGGATCCAGGGTCACTACTTGGCCTAAGTAGATATGTTCGCTTACCACCTCCACTGACTCGACACCTATCTCAAACCGCTGTGCCCTCCCGAGTCTATTGAGCATTATTTTAGTTTTCTGCATATCAATTTCAGGCCCACGATTCTAATCACGCTTTGCAATTTGTCCCCCGAGCTACTTAGCAAGGCAACGTCATCAGCAAATCTGAAATTACTGAGGTATTCTCCATCAACTCTAACGCCCACCTGTTCCCAATCCAATGTTTTGCATACCTCTTGTAGACATGCTGTGAATAATATTGGAGAGATTGTTCCTTTTTTCCTGAAGCCCTTCCTTATGGTATTTTACTGCTGTCCTTATGGAGGACTATGGTAGCTGTGGACTCATTGTAGATAACCTCTAGTAGCTTTACGTTGTGCTCGTCTACATTCTGATTCCGCCATGTCTGAATGACTCATGAGATTTTGAGTCAACAGCTTTCTCATAATCTATGAAGGCTATATAGGCTATATATAGGGGTTGAGTATACTCCGCGTCTTACTCTATCACCTGATTGATGGTGTGAATATGGTCTATTGTTGAATAGCCTTTACAAAACCCTGCTTGTTCATTAGCGTGACTGAAATCCAAGGTGACAGAAATTCTGTGAGCGATTACCTTTGTAATCACTTTGTAGACTACAGTAAGCTGATCGGCCTGCAATTTTGATGCCCTTCATGTCACCTTCCTTATGGATAAATATGATTGCGTTCTCCTAAGATTCCAGTACACTCGCGGTCATTAGGCATTACGCATACAGGTTTTCCCGTATATATACTGAAAAACTGGAAAAATTAGCTATACTCGGGGAAACCTATATATAAGTTTCCCCGAGTATAGCTAATTTTGTTTACGATACTTAGTACCAATTTCGTAAAACATTGGGTACGCTCGAAAACACAGTCACGGAAGACGATGCTTCCTATGCCAGTTGGCTAGTGACAGCTCAACACGTCGGAGGTCTGTGCAGCTATAACCGGCATAGTGCGCGCACTATGCGCTGGTACTTCTATGTTTACGTGTGCGTTCGCTACTTCCATTGCTTACCCCACCATTCTTATTTTTATAAAAAATATGCATTAAATTTAAGCGCTAATAGTTTTTTCTGCAAGCTTACAAGCCCTGGCTAACTTGCGTTTGCTTTGGGCGGCCTCATCCAATCGCACAGCTGCGCATAATACGTCATAACTTCAGTATGGAAAAAACAGCTAGGGTGTCACGTGGCCATTCTCTTTTCATAATTACAGAGCTTATTTAAGTGAAGTTTGCGCTGAAAGTGGCGTCAGTGTTATTCCAGTGAGACGATCTTCCGAAAGAACCAAACTTGCATTTTGTCTTCATAGCTCCTTTAATTCAAAGTCACTCCCCAATTTCGAGCACCGTTAGGACCATATGCTGCTCACCTTCATGGATGCTTCCCTGTGAGGGAGCCAAGTGGCTGCTGTGAGAAGGCCGCCGTCGCACTCGAGCCCCGCTCCTTCAGGCAGCTCATTGAAAGGCCCCGGCGTTGGACCGGGCAGCCTGAGTGCCCCGTTGGAGTCGCTGACAGCTACGATACGCATCAGGTTGCTGCGTGTTCACACCGCACTGAATATATTTACCTCTGTAGGCTCTATGCCGTAGGGCACAGAGCACTCGCTACGAGCCGTGCTACGAAACTAGCAGGACAGACTGTAGCTGTTTAAATTTTTCTTTGTTGTTGTTCCAACCGCAAAAGTTTGAAAGAAAAAAATGGCGGCAAAAAAAAAAATTGCCCTCAAACGTTGGTCTTGGTCACCTGCAGATGATTTGCCTTTCACCGCTGACAAATTTCGATTTGTTTTTTCAATCGCCAATTACTGCGCGAAGACCGATGGCTCTCACAAGTTCGTTGCTACAGGGCTTCCTAGAATACACTAAAGACCGGCGGTGTGGGCACCCAAAGCTTAAGTTAAATTTCGCGCTCAAGGTTCTTAATTCTTGCCGCCATAAAAAACGTCCGTTTTAGGGCCGATGTACGTACCATGTACGTCCGTTGGACGTCCGGTTTTAACACTTCTGTACGTCCAGTCGGACGTCCCAAATTGGCTGTATTTTGGATGTTCAGTAAAAATTTCCAGAATTACATAACAAGAAGCTAATGTTCTTACAACGAATAGCACAGTAAACCGCGCAAGGCTAATGCACTACCGGCCATACAGCATACATGAACACGGTGAACTTGCTTCACGTTTTGTTAGCGGTTCTCAATTCTTATATATCCTTCCCCAAAGAGATAATCGTTGGAGTTGGTGAAGTGCTTCAAAAAAATTAAAAAATAAGGCCTAATATTAGAAATATGCAGATGAAACTTCCAACCTACAAGCCAGGGCGTTGATGCAAAAAATCTTTTTAATTGAAAAGCACAGTAGCTTTTTCGTTTTTGCTTTTATATTCAATTTACGCTATCATTTGATGCTTAATAGTAACTTTTTACGTCCGTTGGCGGATGTCATTCGGACTTGTACATCCGTTTCTGGATGTTCACTGTACGTCTGAAAATGTCAGAGTTAATACTACTGACAAAAATGTACGTCCAAACATGGACGTACATAGACGTACAGTGGCCGTCCAAACTGGGCCTTGGATGTTCGGCTCTCCAAAGGACGTCCGTGGTTGCTTGCATGGCAACAATCGAAGCACTTTTTTTTACTTAAATTTTAAAACTGAGTTTTGACTTCTTTTATGCTTTGATTTATAACCTTGCCTGGAGCACCAACTTCGTAATCGTACGTGCAGGTGTTCATTGCCAAAAGTTTACATACCACAAGGATACAAACGAGCTACTTTGAAGCTTGGTATAATATTCTGCAGCGTAACCCCAGCTTCAATGCATGCACATTTTTTTAGTACTCTTGACGTTAAGGGCATCCAATATTCCTCGCAGCACAACCAATATGCACTAAACTATAGATGTATGCATTGGTCATAATTATTTCCCTAAAAATTTAATTTGCTAAATGCTACGACAGTAAGATAATTTTTTAACGCGTTGGTAATAATAATTTTCCTTTAAAAATTCAATTTGTTAAATGCTACGAAAGTAAGGTACATTTCTAACGCCGTCAACATGTTTTTATTCCCAACTCAGACCTGTTTGCATGATAACTGGAAGTGCACGGGAAACGTTGCGCAAGAAAGCGATATGGCTCGCCCGCATCGCGGCGCTCGTATACCGCAACATGTGATACTTTGGTTATCCCTGAAATGGCCCTTCAGGTCGCTTTTAAGATTAAATCGAACGTCATAGTAATTACAGTACTGGCGTTCAATCGTACCCGGTTGCGCAGTCAGGCGATGCTCCAACGCGCAGCAGCTACGCCGTGCGCGCCGCAGCTTTTGACGCGTCGGCCGTTTTAGCGTGTATACGCATCGCAAATCAGACGAAAGTCCACTTCGCGAACCGCACATACGGCGTTTCACCCTCCGGGGTAAAGTCACGCGCACCACTAAACGTTCGATGACCTCCGCCTTTCGATTCACGCAACATCCCGTAATCTGGCTTGTAATCTCTGGCATTTCCATCTCGATAATGTCCGCGTTGAATACCATAGCAGATAAAATGACTGAACAAAAAAATTCGCTCCAATCCACCCTGTGAATGTGGTAGGAAAGCACAGCTGTAAACGGCACCCACAACGATTACCCATGCGGCGTCCCTTACGTCACTCACGTCGCTCTACAAATAATGAAACCAGAGAGAAGTAAAATGCACTTAACCACACTCTTTATTACTTCAAAGAGATATTCCTGGTAAGGTTAAATCAATGATGATGCATGAACGGTGGCTGGTTGAGTTGTATTGGTGTAGCACATGAGTGGAAACTTTTTTTTTTTTATAAAATTAACTGAAGCTCAAAACCGGTGTTAGACGATATCACTTCTCCACGGAGGCGACGAGATCGACGGCCGAGACGGTGGAGGAGGACGCGGAGGAGGAGGAGGAGGAAGTACTTCTATTCAGATTTCTGAACGGCCCAAAGTGCGACTCAGGGGAGTGGTTCCTTCTTCACTGGAGCCCATTAGAGTTCCTATATATATATAGCTCCCGCAGGGATACAGCTCCCTGCGGGAGCTATATGGAGGAACTCTAGAGCCCATATGCTGTCCGCGCCGCCTGTGCTCTGTCCACCAACTGAAGCTGGGTAGGCAGATAGGGGCTGGGCAGTAGCATCTCCCATTGCTCTTGTTGGGTAGTTGACGGAAAGAGAGGAGGGTGCTCAGGGCTAAAGTTCTGAAGGCGATAATGCTGGGTTATGTCCCTAAACGAGACAGGGGGGTGACTGTCCTCGTGCAGCTCCATAGCACGGGGGTAAAAGCACAGGCTTGTTGGTGGGCGTATTCGTTGCCCTTCATGGAAGCGTGAGCAGGTGTCCAGATCATCTGAACGGAACCGTTTGGGAAGTGGGGTGTCCCGACGTGCACACGCAGTGCACGTCGGGACACCCAACCCGCCGGGTAACTCCGGTAGGCTTGTTGGGAATCGGTTACAATTTTCCGAACCCCCGGTTGAGTAAGAGCCAAGGCGATGGTTGCCTCTTGTGCTGCCATCATGTCTTAGGCTTTGAGTGAGGCACACGCAAGGAGGTTGGTTCTGGAGGTAGCCACGATGATGGCGTACTACTGCCCTCGATGTTGGGAGGCGTCAGTGTAGATAACTGCATGATCCCCACCGAGGGTGATGTTGAGCGCTTGAGTCCGTGCTTGTCGACGACCATCGTCGTGTGAGGGGTTCATATTTCTAAGCAAAGGGAGTATCTTTAGTTCCTGTCGCCAAGAGTGCGGGAGTATAATGCCGCGAACCATGCATTGGGTTTGTTTATATGTGTTTTGCTTTTGCCGCCCGGCTGCGCCGGCCTGTGTTATCGCAGTTGTCTCTGTGCCAAGGGAGGCGCGTGTTCTGTTCTTTCTTTCTATGCCGCATGTGTTATCTCTTCTGATAGGGAGAGCGTTCCGAACGAATATGAACAGCCTAGAATAATCTTCGTTGATCTACAGTATTCTGGATACAATTCGACTATTCCAGAAACCCTCGCGCCGAGTGATAAATTCCCGCTGAGCAGCCGACACCAGTCTACGCACGTCACTTTGTTGACTGCTGTTTCGCAGCCTGTGTATTCTTTGAGTTGTTAGGGGAGCACAAGTTCGCTCCGATAAACTTGTTTTTTCTTCAAGACAGCTGCGTCGTCTTTGGCTACTTGACAATATCAAGAGGAGTGACATTCTGTGCTGCCCAGACAATCTTGTGAAGGATGCGGCGACCCACCGCAGTTCTGCTCATTTGGAGCTTCTGGTCAGAAAGATGGCCCTCTATCAGCTCTTCCACCGTGTTGTGGAGCCCCGTGCTAAGCAGCCTCTCTGTCGATGCACTCAGAGAAAGACCAATGGCCTGCTCAACCGCCTTTCTAATCATTATATAAAGCATCTTTATAACCTCCTTGCCGAGAAGAAGACAGGGGGTTGACGCAAGTGATTCTCGAGAGGACAAAAGCTTGAAATATATATTCTAAAGGTATCGGATTCCTTGAGGCCTTGCTTCTTCGTGGAAACTCTCCTGATCATGTGTATGATTTTTTTGATGCTATGTTTGAGGCGCTGCAAGGATACGTCACTCTTGGTGTTGGCCTGGAGATGTAGGTCCAGGATCTATAGATACTGGGGCTTGGAGTGATGGTCTGGCCATCAAGGAGTATATTAATGTGTTCCTTGATGTGTAGTTTGGCGTGAGGGCGGAAGACAAGGAGCTGTGATTTTTTACGTGAACACTGGAGGCCACAGGCTTTAGCACATTGGCGTACTAGGAGTGACATGCATGCGTTGGTGTGAGCGTCGTTTAATTTTTGTAACTCGTAGCACACGCGCAAGGCACGCACAGAGCCGCTACACGTGCCGTAGACGGAGCGCACAGCGGCGAGGGAGGTTGCGTGACGCTATCACGTGGCATTCAGCAAGAATGCAGAGGATAAACCCGTAGATGTGCTTGGTGAGTCCACCACCTGTCTTCCCCGTCTCCGCGTGGGCTCGTAGCTACATCGGTAAGACAACGGGCTTTCGCTTTGTTACGCTATTATTTCCAGGTTCGATTCCTGGTGGTGCCAGTAAATTCTTTTATTCGTTCGCGGGAGTTTTCTGTTGACACCAACGGTCGCGAAAGAACCACTGGGGGGTAGAGGTAAAAAGCCTTGCTTTAAAACTTGGCCGAGCGAAGCAGCGAAAATGAACGCTGAAACGCGCACTACGCAGTTCAGGCGGCCGCGATCTTGCATTGCCGCTGCGACGCCCAACCAGGAGGGCCGTTTCAGCGCGCGCCGACTGGAAGGCCATTCGCGCTTCAGAATCTATTTCTAGCTTCGTTTGGGAGTCTCTTTTTCTGCCGTTCGTGAATGAACGAAGATAAAAGAGATGGGTGGGACCGGAAAGAGGGTCGCTTAGCCGATCTAGCCAATCCAATGGTACCAAAATGGCCGCGCCAGGTGGCACCGTTGCGGAGTACAGTGAACTAGAATACTTGTAGTTGCGAGATACAGCGCTCCGAAAATTGCTGTTTTTTCGCCCTTTTGCGCTGACATTTTGTCACCGCGGGTAGCAAAAGTATTTCTTATGCCACTTTGCGATGGTTTTCGGCCGAAAAACTTTGCAAACGCACAGGATAGAAAACATAGAAACCGAATATGTTGCTTTCAAAAGAACGATGTTTTGGTCATTTTTCCCGAAGTTGAAAGCCGCATCCCCCATTAAACTAATCAATCCAAATATTCGATAATAGCCGATTATTCGAACCCTTCCGAATATTTGAAATGTTTCAAATACGTAGTTTTTGAAGCGAATACGAATATAACATTTAATATTCGAGTAATATTCAAATTTTTCGAATATTCGCACACCCCTAGTGGAAACATACAGGCTCAATTCTGGCTGAACACTTACGCGGGTCACAGAATATTGTAAGATTTTCAGTGTGTACTGGCCACGTATTGAACACAACGGAAGGCGCGCACCTGGATGCTAAGGTATATATCCTAGCACGCCTGCGGTTTCGATAGCCAGCTCCGCTAAAGCAGTGTAAGCAGTGTTACCACGAAGTATTCACAAAGAATGTTGTGCCAGTTCAGAATGAAAATAAATAGTTTTTTTTTCACCTTACGTGTTAGCACTTCCTTTCTTTCGTACAAGCGCTGCTTTTCGACGATTCCACTAGAAACACGCATACGCCTAACTTTGTAAACTAGATGAGCGCCAAAAAATATTTGCCGGTTTTATTATACCATTTGATATATGCCTGCTAAAAAAATATTTTTCCGCTGGTCACAGCATCCCCTAGTCTCGATATAACGAATAAGGCGGGAAACTGACGGGAAACTGAGGCGGGAAACTGACTTTGTTATGATCGGTACCTCGTCAAAAGCGGCGACACTTCGTTCTTCCTAAACTGTAGTTAGGAATGTAAAAAAAACTTCGAGGCTTGGAATAAAGCGGTTTCGTTATATTGAGGGTTCGTTACAAGGATAAACGAAACAGAAAGCGAGAGCTAAATTTCGCGCCTTGTGTAACGAAATTACACGCCCTTTTTTTAGCATATTCCGCCCGCTTCAGACTATTGTAGCAACTGCCACAATGTTTTTGAACAATGACCTTATCTATCATATCAGTCGACGGAATTACCTGAAGCGCCGTTTCACGATATGCCTGTTGCGGCTGCAATCACAACAGTGCCTGTGTGTGCGTGCGTGCGTGCGTGCAGATAATCGGAATATTTTGCATTAGCGATTACCAAGCGTGCATATCTTGGTTCTGGCTCCCAGATGAACTGATGGAACGGAGCACTTCATCTGCCTATTCAGGGCGTGCCATCGAAGTAATAAGAGTTTCATTGTCCGGAGTCAAAGCACTTGATAATTGTTCCTCATGATTCACAGAGTCCGTTTGTACGACGAAGCTTTATTGTGAACGCTCAGCAGAAAACTGCTGCCTCTAGTTTTGTCAAAACAGTCCTAGCTAAAAACAATTATATGACAATATGCCGATAACACGACTCTAGTTTCATATATTTGTCGTACTTAGTTCACAGTGAAGAGTAAACGTTACAGAATTCCCGCCTCCTGTCAATACGGGGGTGCCTGTACAGCATACGGGAGGAGTATGGCAACTAAAAACGGCTGTAACTGTTAGTTTACGGAAACGGTACTACCAAAAAATGTATCATGATCGGCCGCTAAGACAACTATCATTGCGGCGAGTTTAATTTACTCGTCTCAATTAGTTCACAGTGAAACTGTGGTCGTTGAAGAATCCGCGCCTCGTGACGATACATGGGCTTCCGTGTAGAAGAAGGAAACAGACAGCACCGTGTTTGTCTGCTTGAATTAAACACTAGTCCTTGGGAGCCATTCCACTCTGAAGCTGGACGACCAGCGAAGTTGCATAAAATATACATCACACGTAGTTAGAAAATGTACACGTATTTTTTTTTAAAGCGAAAGCTTTCTTTGTGAGACCGATGGCGTCCTGGCAAAAAACTAATGCATCGCCCCATGGTTGGTCGACCGAACAACTCCGACAGACGGCGCAAGCGTGAAAGCGGGCTTCCATTGCGTCAAAACGGCTACTTGAAAATCGCGAAAAAAAAAGAGCGGTTCTAGGTAAGACAATTACACGCGTCGATCACGAAGAAGGAGTACAATACAATATTTACAATAGTATACCTTTATATCATAAACCACGTATCGGTGTATACATCGCTCGTAGATGCGTTTACTTGGTGCGCGATAAATCTTCACATGGGTCGTTCTTCGTTTGCGGTTTGGGTGTTTGAAGGTTTGACGATCGATTGGACGCGCTTTTAGCGAAAGTTTTTCGCACTTTTGACGCATTTTTGATGTCAGAAAGCTGTCTCGCTTCTCTCATCTTTTAGGAAGAAGTGGTAAAGTTTTTTTACAGGGACTATGACTTTGTGATTGCGCAATCAAACTGGGAAGTTCGAGAGCTTTGCCATATACCAGAGAAACGTAGGGCTGTACGTTTCCCTCCTGTGGAAGCTCATACATTGACGGGAGTTCTCCACGACTTCACTGTTAACTAATTATTGCAAACAATGAAATTCGGTGAAATTATACAGTATAATCTTAGCGGCAAGTTGTCATATAAGGTTTTTTTAGGAAAGTCTCAGCAAAACGGAAGTTAAAGCCGTTGTCTGTAACCGCACTCGTAGATGCCAATGTATTTGCAGTAGACGATAATTCTGCGACGTTTACAACTCCACCGCGAAGTAACAAAGATAGTGTAAAGTAACTCGGAGTAATGATAGAGTCGTCTTACAGTGGCCATCTGGAATATTTGGTTTTTGGTAAATTCGGACAAAACGAGAGTTACAGCCGTTTTCTGCTGAGCATTCGCGATAAAGTATACTTTGCCGCAAGGCATTTTTGCCACCCCAGCTTTGTTGACGGACGCGAAAAATCCAAGGAACCCTATAGCTATAAGCAACTTCGCTGTAATAGTGTAGATTTTCTAACCGTGTGTCATAACCATCAGCAGCCTATCTAAGTCCACTGAAGGAAAAATGCCTCTCCCATTAACCGCTCCTGTACTTCTTTATTCATTCCTCCATCGAGTTAACAGCATTAATTTTTTTTCTAGATCAGTCTGTGAGCAACCACGATGTTATCCTCGTGCTCCACCGGTTCTCATTCGTTTCACTACATGACCAGCCCAAGTCCATGTCTTTCTCTTTATTTGAACTATGATATGAATCATCTCGAGTTTGCTACCTGGTCAGGCCACTCGTTTCCTGTCCCTGAGCGCTATTCCTAACATCTTTCCTTCCATGACCCGCTAAACCGACCTAAGGAAGTCTTTGCAGTTGTTTAGCGAGGCGCCAAGTTTCCTCCCCATATGTCATGACTGGTAGCACGCATTAGCTGTATACTATTCTTTTGAGTGATAAAGGTAGCTTACTTTCCATTATTTAGGAGTGCTTGCCGAGTACACCCCAGCCCATATCCTGTGCTGGGTTTTTTTTCTCGTGGCTGTGGTCAGGACAGACGTCCCGTTCAAGATTTGTCTACTCGTTCTAGCATTTCGTTTCCTAGGCAGAAGAGGGTGCTTCCAGCGAGTTTATTTAGCAATATTTTAGATCTATTCAAATTTATCTTTCACCGTACGGTCAAGATTTCTGACTCAAAATCCACAAAGCAAGACTATATCGTCCACAAACCTCAACCGGCTAAGGTACTCACCAATTGTTCCACAATACTGTGCTCTCCAAGTCTGGCTTCCTGAATAAATCGTGTTCTCTCGAGCGTTTCGCGACATCATACACCCAAGAGCACGAACTCGGCAGCACAAAACTCTGCAACACTGAAAACTCAGCGGATTTAACTCGGCCGTGTAACTCAGCGAGAAGCAATATTCATGCATTTTCGCATCATAAGAGAGAGCTTAGGTGCCGCCGTAGTTTTTTGAGGCCTTGCTACTAATTCGGTGGGTGGGTCACCCTATATGTTACTCTATCTAGCATTATTGCCATCCTTTGCGAGCTGGTTTGCCAGTTGTCGATCAAGGTATACTACCTCTGAATCTGTCGCTGTCTTTCTTTGGGAGAAGCCAGGACTTGGAGGCGAGCCTTTGCGACACAATTGACTACTGTGCCGAGTTGGAGGGGCGTCCCTTGACCTGTCGAAACGCCGTCACTGGGCTCCGAAAAGGTCCGCTTGACGTCGTCCTGCGTATCCTTAAGCACCTCCAAAATTAGAACAAGAAACAGTAAAAAACGTAGACATCCGAACTTTCACATGTACAAGACTTTTATTCTTGGGAGTGCATTCGTAAACGGAGAAATCTATTATGCTGGTTCGTGGCTAGTGTCTCTGCGGTAGCATTCTCGCTAGCGATGCATGGTCAATGAGTTGAAATCCGCGCGCCGTCTCAAGTGTCCCCAGTGGTGCAGAACTGCAGTGCTTCGTTGAAGCCACTGAGAGGATTCGCCTAGATTGGTAAGGGTTACAGGAATCAGTAAGCATTTTTTAACAGAAAGATCGCGCATATTTCGTAAAAAAAAGGAGAGGAAAGAGAACCGATGCGCTGAAGTTGCGTGCGTGCGTATTTGCAGACGTGTGCGTGTATGCGTAGCGAAGGCAAGCGGCGTTAGTGTAGCCCCTGCGGCTATTTCTCTATTCCTCTCAAATGGTTAGTGACCCTCGTACGTGTGACAGCTGTCGATTTCCCCTGCTTCGCTAACTTTCCTTACGAGAAACAACAACAAAAAAATGAGTTCGTGAAGTTGGCTTTTTGTTTGACATTTACGTCGTGCGGTACAGTGGGCTGCTGTAACTAAGGTAAGCGCTAAACTGTATTTGCAAATATACCCAAAGTAGCTTGAACGAACCGCACCCGCCGTGGTGGCTCAGTGGCTAAGGTGTTGTGCTACTGAGCACGAGGACGCGGGCTCGATTCCAGGCCGCGACGGCCGCTTTTCTGATGGAGGCAAAAAGCAAAAACGCCCGTGTGTACGTGATTCGGCGCACGTTAAAGATCCCAGGTGGTCAAAATTAATCCGGAGCCCTCCCTTACGGCGCGCCTCATCGTCTGCGTTGCGTCGGCGCCACGGTCGGCGCGTTAAACCTCACAATCAATCAATCAATTGAACGAGCCGCCACAAAAGAGGATTCTCGTTTTGAGGGGCAGGAGGAAGAGGAGGAGAAGGAGGAGTAAACTTATTCAGGCGAGCCTTAGACGCTGAATTTCAATTGGGTAATTGTTGACAAAGCAGGAGTTCAGCCATTTTCTGACGAGAATTCGCAGTAATGTTAACTTTGCCGCAACTCGTTTTACTCAGGCACCGGAAAAATTCACGGAACCCTAGCCATATAAAGCTTGACTTTAATGCATAACCGTGGCATGCGGGCGGTCTCCGCGATCATAATTGGTTGCTCAAAGGTCCGCATACCCCCTCATTTCGTGTTGCGGACGACGGCTCTGGCATCGGGCAAAACCATAAGCGGACAGACACGCGCAAGCAAAAATAACGCAATTCTACTTCATTGTCGCCAAAAGCTCTGCGCGCTGTATTCATCCGCGTACCCGTTCGGCTCATCCATGGCCTCCGCTCATCCCATTGGAGACCAGGCCCCGTCGTGTGTAGCTCACCTCAAGCATGGAGGTGACATGCGTGTGGCTGTGTGGGCATGGCTCTTCTCCGGAGTCTTGCAGGCTGGAGGGAAGCGAATTGGTAGCTCCCTCGTCGGTGTCCATCATAATGACCGAACAAGCAGCACTGTTCGATCGTCGGCGCTTTGCGGAACGAGACTGGCTCGCGCAGTTTAAGACGGATGATGATGATGATGATCGTTATCCTTGGTGATGGAACATATCCAATCAGAGGAGCGGCCAGTCATCACAGCATGAAAAAAATCCTTGGCCGGCTATTAAGTACCGTGTGTGAGAAATTTATGAGGCCGTATAAGCTTCACAAAAAGCAAACATTAAAAATCGAGAAGAGTATGATAAACGGCAAAGGAATTCCATATGTTGCAAGAATAATACAAAGCAGTTATAGCGATTGATTGATTGATTGATTGATTGATTGATTGATTGATTGATTGATTCAAGCTTTTATTTGAGGGAAGCAGCGGCCCAGAGGCCGTGCATGGGAAATGAGGAGGGAAGGGAGGGAGAAGTAGTCGAAGTTCTTAGTCAAACAATTGAATGTCTCCTGGAGCACAAATTTTTCATCTCCATTTAGTTGAGGCCGTTTTCGGGATGCACAGTAGAAGCGATGAAAATTTTCAGTGAAGCTCAGGAGGGCTCCCAGTCTCGTAAGCCCCGAATGAAGTCATAGAGCGCTGTCTTGTACCTACATCTGTTTTGGTATAGGTACAAGCCAGGCACTTCCGGTGCGATGCACAACGTTAATTAAGCGTGTTCATATGTCACGCTCGGCCCCGAAACCGACCTCAAAGGTACCAAACCACCCTTCTTTTACGATTGTAATGCGTATAACTCAAGCAAGAGAACAATTTACAGTAAAAAAATCGCGGGCCTTGAAAAAATAATTGCACCTGGTGGGGCTCCATCCTAGGTGGTTCGCGATGAAACCCACGGTTATACCGCCAGGGGAGCTCTTTTAGTGGTTGCGTAGAAGTGTTCCCAGCGAACCAGTAAATGGCGCTCAGCGCGCACAGGAAATGCCGGACTTGTATACCCACAAGGGAACGGAATCTCGCTACCCGGCATGACGTGACCACGGGCTGTGGATGATGATGAGGATGACTATCATGACAGGGCGCAGACGATCATGCTGACGGGCGCGGCCACGGTGAGGTTGATGATGCCGCTACAAAAATGTGCCGAACAGAGATGCTGATCCCCAGTCGGTGAAGTGGCATTTGAAGGTGCTTTTGTGTTTGACGCCTGAAAATCGTCGACATGGTATTATCAAATGACCGACAAACTTTGTTTTGGGGCAATAACTCGACGGGGCTGATTCCGTCAAGCGAGATCTCTAGGTTGCCGCACGAGCGAGGGTAGTTATATTTACCTCAAGGTAGCGTGAAGGGGATCACCCAGAATTTCAAGACCTATAGTAGCAAATTGAAATTGCTCGAAGATAATGACACCAATTCTTGCTGACCAGCACCCTACGATATCTGTGACCGGTGATAAAGCCGTAGGCGGAAAATTCATCTGGCGAGTCGGCGGCTTCGTTGAGATACCCGCATGCGCAGGAACCCAACAGAACGAACTTGGTGAGATCAAATGTCAGGAGGAATCTAAACGTCCGTTAGAGAGGGGTGTGTTTAGGGGCATTAAGGGGCTGAGCAAACATAAAGCGACACTGAAATGACAACTGCAGACAAAAAGGATGAATTTAGCGCTCCTAAGTAGTAAGAACAAAACAATAGCCAAGAACTGAAGTGAAATAGAGCTTTAAGGGAGGAGTAAAATTTTTCATAACTGTGAGAGGCGTGTGTAGAAATTATTGCATCGGTGAGGCTGTATGGAGGTGAAATGATCTTGTCGGCCGTGATTGAAAATTCGACAATATAACAGTTCGGCATTTTTCTTTTTTTTCTTTCAACATGTCGTATAGGGTGATCGAGAGTGGAATAACCCTATATAAATAAGAGGAGTAAGCAGTTTATCCCCACACCTGATGACAAATAAGGCTTTTATCTAAAGTATTTTGCGGATAGCAATGTCTGGGCCACTAAAAAACGTAGCCTGGTTCAGGAATAAAAATAACGGGGAGTATTGAATGCGAACGCAAGTGACTGCCGCTGGCACGCTATGGAGCCACGAGGGGAGTCCGATCATCCTAAAAGCGCTTTTCCGTGTGGCATTGGCGCATAGTAGAGTTCAATCAATTGTCTGTATCACCGTGCGTACCTGGGTTCGATCCCCCTCGCTTCCACAGTTTTTTGTACAGGGAGGCATGCGGGCTTTTGGTGCCATCAGCTGCTCATGCACAACGCCGTTTTTGTTGCTGCATGGGCCACACATTGCTTCCGCATTAATAGATGACGTGCACCCTGTTAGGTGCGCTTCCATGGGCTCTCAGAAAGGTCTGCACAGCAAGTACGCAAAACCTAGTCAACCACGAATGAACACGCGCTTCGAAATAGCGTACTGCATTGCCAGCACTCTTAGGCAACCGTATGTAAATAAGGGGAGCCTGGCGTTCCTGAAGAAACAGACGGCGAAGCTCTACTGCAGACACTCAGAATATTACACACCCAGTCAGTAAAATAAAGCGAACGTACATACGGTATATCACCAGAAAGGAGTCTCTGCGCACAACCTGTATACCTTGTATGAATCAGCCGCCGCACAATGCAAACAGCGCGCGATTTTTTCAGCATAAGGAAAAACTAAATGTAGCAGCTATGAACGCTACATGCGGACTCCTGCACTAAAATTGGCTGATCTATAGAAGCCCAAGATATTTTAGCCTTGATCAACCTTAGGAATTATGTCCAGGCAGTAATAGAGAGGGATAAAAACAGGGGTTGAGACGGGGAAGACCAGGGGAGGGCAGAGCGTTAAGAGGCCCCGTGGAAAGACAAAGATTCCCTATCCTAAATATTCCACCCGGGTCTACCATATTATATACCGACGCCAGTATACAAGAGACTGTGATTGCCACTGCCATTCATTGCACTAGCCATCCAGCCCTCAGCAAGACGTCCAGATTTAAGGTCCCGGAACCTCCATCGTCGTTCTGTGCAGAACTTGTAGCCATTAGAGAGGATCTGATTGCTGTAACCGGAATCACTTTGCAGCCCGGGCGCGCATCGTAGTTCGCACCGATGCTCTACAAGCAGTCCGCCTACTACGGTTAGTTAGTCGTAGCCACGGTCGTAGCCCTGTGCTGGCTCAGAGTATTCATCAACTTGCGGCAGGAATCGCTCACAAGATTCTGATTGAATGGGTTCCACGTGACCTACTCTGCAAGGCAGACGCAGCAGCCCGACTGGCAGCATCCGTTCCATCTCCGACTTCCCCGTTAGAGCTGGATGATGCCACTCTCCTGGTGACCAGAAAAGAACACCTCCGGCGCCGCACACGTGCTCTCATTCCACCGTGTGCTGCCACCCTCCCCCCGGGTCTTACCCGTGCAGAGGAGGTTGCGCTCAGGAGGATTCGGGCGGGTGGCCTTAACTCCCGCCGTGACCCGCCACTGGCCTCAATACCGATGTTCCTTTACAAACCCTGGTTGCCCAGTGTGCCACCGCAGCGACGCGATCGCTGACCTTCACCACTTGCTGTGGTCCTGCCTCGCCTTGAGGCCGACGAGACTGCCCCTGGTATTCTGAGTCCTTCCTTTACCCGACCCTCCAGTGGAGGGGATCCTTGAAATCGATTTGCCCATGCATTAGCATTGCGGAATCCTCTCCTCAGCCGAGTGGAGGAAGCAAATAGAGTGGAGGAGAGACTCAGAATACGGCTCTGCGGCACCTTGCGGCGACGGGCCCCCGCAGAGACGACGCCTCCGCATACGCCGCATGTATACATGGGCGCCATCATCGTTCACTCCTTGACTTCATCCGCGAAGCGAACATTTTCATTTTCATCTAATCACCATCACCTCATAATCCCATATATATATATATATATATATAAATATATATATATATATATATATATATATATATATATATATATATATATATATATATATATATATATATATATATATATATATATATATATATATATATATATATATATATATGCCTTGTGGCAAAATAAACGTTCATAAAAAAAATATTGCCACAGTGCTGTTGAAAAAGACAAGGAACAAACTGTGTTTAGGAGTGTTATCGGCGGTCTAAGAAGGGATTGAGGTTTGAGAGAGAGAGAGAGAGAGAGAGAGAGAGAGAGAGAGAGAGAGAGAGAGAGAGAGAGAGAGAGAGAGAGAGAAAAGACGGGGCTTGGTTTTCACATCATCTGACGAAAATGAATTTTTTTTTCAATGACAACAAACATACAACAAAAAATATATTTTTTTTTTCATATAAGGAGGGTTTGCGGTTAAGGGATTGACCGCCGCACTGTCTAACGTTAAGAGCGAAAATGTGAGACCAGGATAGCGCGACCTAATCACGAACTAGGAAACAGTTTGGTGAATCCCCCTCCGCCCACAAGTTCTTGCTTTTGCAAATATTTTTGCCTTGTTATATGTAATCCCTGTTCATAGGAAATATTTTATTTTAACAATCCGTCTATACAACTCTGTTTTAATTAAACAAAGCAACATTAATTTTTCTCCTCGCTTTTTACAACACAACCAGATCCACAAGCCATGCAGCGTTCTTATTTACTAGCTTAATTTCATAGCATACCAACCCTTCTTCTGCGGAAGCTGGCGCATATATCTGACTACATCTTCGTCTCCAGGTGAATTAGCGCGGAGGGTATTTCCAGCGAGTACTCGCGTATACTATAGCCGGCGTTTGGGCCTGTGGTGCACATGAAGGCGTGTGGGCCTTTCGAGAAAGCGTCGAGCGAAGAAGGGAGAGTTGGCTCGCGATCGCTACTATCCGCTCTGGCCGCGCCCTGACCCCGTTGGAGGCGTCTAGACACACAAACGCGTCCGGCGTGTGTAAACAGCCTCGATGATGGGTGTCACGCCTCAACGTCACTGCTCGTGCGGCTCGCCGATCTGCGGCCCGCTGCTCCCTCGGCCTGGCTCTCGTGGCCGCCGAACCTTGAAACGGCCAGGCACATTTTTGCAAGTGCGTGGCTTGGAGCAGGGTGAAATCACAATTCCTAACATCTGTCTCACTCCACCCCGCTTACCGATATCAGCCCTAACGCTGCCATTACACTCTAGATTAGGGCCTACGTGCACATCCCCCCCCCCCCCCTCCAAACACACATCCTACATACAATGAAGAACGCCGACTTGCAAGGGCTAAGGCTCTCAAAAAACCTTACCCCCCAAGTTCCCCCGCACTCTATACAGATGCGACAGCCCATCCTACTACAGACACCATTGCAGTGACGGTCGTGAAATCCCACCTACATCCTATCGTTCAAGCATCATTCCCAACCTAGAACCCGACTGCTGGAGAAGAGATTTCTATAGCCTTGGCGATTGCACACATACCCTACCCAACGACCATCATACTTAGTGACTCGAAAACGGCCGTATGGAACTACAGCTCCAGTACTGCGCCCCCACTCGCTATTCAGTTCCTCCGTAAGGCAAGACCCCATTCAGGCAAAAAAAACAAAAACAAAAAACAGTTATAATCGAATGGGTACCCGCCCACACCAATCCCACCAGCAATACGGGAGCGCATGAGCAGTGCCCGAGGATCTCCCTCTCGTGTTCAGCAGAGATGTCCTCCTCACCAATTCGGATGTCCTTTCCCATTACAGATAAACAAGACAACAGTTCCCACCAGCTCACTCACACGCCAACGGGCCACCACATCCCGCATACGACAAACTCATTCCCTCCTCACTCCGAGACCAGCTGGCGACGTACACTCCCAACTCTACCGCGATGCATGTCCATATTGTACCGCCTCATTTGCCTAACTGCAAAATATTACACATCCCACGCACATGCCCATCCAACTGGCCGGGAGCAAGCGCCTACACCCCATCATCACCCGCACCACCTCGCCATGGTCATAAGAGGCCACCCTGACTGACCGACACGCCTCCCTACGAGAACTGTGCCGCCTGGAGGAGGACAGCGCTCAAAAGAATAGCGCGCGCAGTGACATCACACATGCCACGTGGGTGCTCTGTGCCGCGAAGGGTTTGGAATCACGCGCCCCGGTGGGATGCGCTGCACCCGTAATGACTAGCGCACGTACCTTTGCGCAGTTGACGGTTCTGCAAATAGAGCTCTCTCTCTCTCTCTCTCTCTCTCTCTCTCTCTCTCTCTCTCTCTCTCTCTCTCTCTCTCTCTCTCTCTCTCTCTCTCTCTCTCTCTCTCTCTGCCATCTTAGCGAGGGCGGAAATTCGCGCGGTTGCCAAGAGGCTCTCCCTGCAAGCCGTCTCGCAGTCCTCACTGTCCACGCTTTAATTAAAAAAAGGAACGAAAATATAGCAGATGTTTACAGTGCTTGCCACTGTGACAATATAAAAAGTTGTTTTTTTCTAATTGCAAGTCATCATCACTACTATCACCATCACCGGCCCATTGATGTCCGCTACAAGACTAAGGCCTCTCCCACAGACTTCCAGCCAGACTTACCCTGCGTCATCGGAGTCATTCCCTTCCTCATAGCCTTTCTATCTCATCCCGACACCGTGTTCACTGCCTGTCCCCACTTCTATTACCGTCCCTCGTCAGCGATTCTGTCACTCCAGTCGTCCCTCTTCTGATGCATGCGTGCAGTACAGCAGAACATGTCAGCGCCCTATGTCCTCTGGCTGTTCGTCCTCCGCATCGCATATCCCAACTCAACCTTTTTCTCTTAATTTGAGTAAGAAATCCTATACAGGAGTTTGTTCCCCAATACTTGACGCTCGCTTTTTATGCGCAAGCCTTTTTTTTTTCACATCTTTTTTCAACTGACCAAAGTTCAAGGTGGGTAGAGAGACTCCACTTACCCACGTAAGTTCGCACCAGACGTGTGAATTGGTTGTATACCATTATTTTTAGTGGCGAGCTGTTCGTCGCCTGGCTGCAGTCTCTGTGATTGCACCCCACCCTGCACCAATTCTACGCCTGTCTTCTATCTGGAGGTTAAAAACACCCCTCATTAGCTTGGGATAATTATATTCATCCTCTCGTTCTATATCCATATTCGCTTACTGCTTCACGGCTATATATTCTTTTATAGTTATCTTTAAACATACGATAAAAATGTCTCTATGCACGTCTTGAACAATTTTATATACGCCCTGTCCGAGCTCCCTCAGCATGACGACGTCGTCCGTAAATTTCAAGGGATTTAAAAAAAAATGTTGTTGAATATTTCTTGCTTATCATTCGAAGTTTAGTGAGAAAAAAATCCCTCGGGCTTTAAAATTTTGTAAATCCGTACATTGCAGCTGGAACTTACATGCCACAGTACACCTAAAAACGGTGTCATGAATCCATCTATAATAGGTAAATTAAGGCTTATTAACCTTAATATAAGCTAGGTTAATAAAAAACTAGATTAATAAAAACTAGGGTAATAAAAACCTCCACAGTGATGTTTTCAGGGCCTATGACAAGCAAAACCTTTATCGCGAAGAGCAACATGACATGAAGCTGACTGTCTCAATCCCCACATGTGTTTCATCGCTATGGTTATTGTAAGACCTTTACTGAAAATGTGGCATTGAGTTGTAAACTCTTTAAGACTGTTCGGTCATCTTAATTAAAAGGTAGGGGTTATTGTCGATCATGATTACACTGCTCGTGTAAGGTCTCTCAATGTAACAACTCTTAATGTAATGAGGCGTAGCCAATTGTCTGTGGGTCTGATGGCTGCGTGTTGGATGTACTGAAGGTTCGTTATTATCCAACGAAGCCTTCCAACCACTTTGGAATGGATTTACCTGCGGACCTTTGCTCTGCACAGTCTCAGGCAACCGTGGAATACCCGACGTGGAACACCGAAGCCGCTGCTTTGCCAAGCTGCCCCCTCCCCTGCCCCCTCCCCCCCGACACACACACACACACACACACACACACACACACACACACACACACACACACACACACACACACACACACACACACACACACACACACACACACACACACACACACACACACACACACACGCACGCACGCACACGCACGCGCACACACGCACGCGCACACACGCACGCACACACGCACGCACACACACGCACGCGCACACACGCACGCGCACACACGCACGCACACACACACGCACGCACACACGCGCACGCACACGCACACACACACACGTGAGGCCAACTTTCGGGGACATCCCGAAAGCTTCGAAAATCTGACACCACGTGGCGTTCCAAGGTGGAGACTTTTTCTTTTTTTTTTCCTTCCTTCTCCCCTACTCGGGAGGCCCGAAGCGCTCACACACACGCACACACGCACGCACGCACGCACGCACGCACCACGTAACTTCGCCATCTTTCGCCTGCGCCCTCTCATTGTGAGCCACGCAGCCCATCGAAAACTGCTGCGCAACCGAAGACACGTCTTCTTTTTGTATGTTGTTTCTGTACTCCTCACTATGTGGAGTGTTGTGCATCGCCCAAGCACTGCAGGCGACCCACGTGAGTGCTTCACCCGCTGTTTTGGGTACATGCTCTCTTCTAAGTACCTCGGCGTCAATCACTATTACTGCAACTTTGCGCTCCGTTGAGTACACTTACACTTGTAATGCTGTCATACAGTCGCAAAAACGTTTGCCGCCCGTATTTTCTCTCTGCGGGCGAGAATTATAACGCCTTTTCGAAACCGTCCTTCCATATCGCACGCATGCATGGGAGTTTAATCGAGTTTCTCACCATGACACGAATGCGGAAAACTCCGCCTATTTGCGAGATTCCTTCACAGCTAAAGACCAGCGGTGGCAAAATCTCGTCTTATAATGCAACCGTAGTTTCCAGTTAGTCCACAACTTCGCTAGTCTGGCTTTGAGTGCTCTCCATAGCGCCTGAATGGACTGAGAAGCTTCTCGCCAAGTATCACGGCCGCTTCCGAATCTTGGTGAGCACTTCCCCCTCAATTAGTTCGTCGCGTCCATACACCTTGGACATACGATGCTCGAAACGGGATATTCTTTATCTGCTCGCTTGTAGCGTTTTCATTCGCTCATCCATAATTTCGTTTGCTGCATTTTTTTCTGTGGAAGTTACTATGAGGACGAGCGAGCCAGCATACTTTCATCAGATATCATCGGCGACGTGTATTACTACGTCGCAGAAACATCACCAGCATGCAGAGAGAGAGAGAGAAAGAGAGAGAGAGAGAGAGAGAGAGAGAGAGAGAGAGAGAGAGAGAGAGAGAGAGAGAGAGAGAGAGAGAGAGAGAGAGAGAGAGAGAGAGAGAGAGAGAGAGAGAGAGAGAGAGAGAGAGAGAGAGAGAGAGAGAGAGAGAGAGGCTGATTGCGATTCTGATATGTTATTTTCTTGCAAATTGTCCCCCCTGTGACGCAAATATTTCAATTCCCCATTCGTCACGTCCCTGTTGTACTTACAAACCCGGCTACCTTTTCCTTGGGGCCGCAAATTTGGGAATTTCCAGTGCACGCTATCCAAAATTACGCTATAAAGCCTATCTTTGATTGCTTTCTCTTTTCCTAGATCTAAAAAGCGAGCCACTAATTTTATAACAATTCGTCGTTCATAGGCTGCATTTATTCTTGCAAAAATACGACCATTATATGCTTCGAATGAACTAAAAATGAACTTCCTAACCGACAAATGCTTGTGGCAGTCACTGACGCTCGCGTTCTATGCCTGATGATGTGGCGACACGCCGGTAGGCGTGAATAGCATACTTGCCGTCCTTAGTCTGTAGAGCGAGCCTACAACCCTTTTCTGGTGCTTCACAATGAAGTAGTCAATTTATGGCACTACCTACGATGCTGAGATAAGTGGGCCCGCGAAGAAATAGCCGATTATCTACTTGCTTCCCTGCAAATGACGTGAAAACATGGTAGCGTTTCAGCCGCACTTACTATGTAGCAACGCCTCTCCTTATGCCTTACCACTCCTCTTTCCACGCCTGCATATTTCGCTCCACGGCTTTTCTCCTCTCCCCTCACACTTTCCACTACCTTCTCTTTGCTCCCTTTCTCCCCTCAGCTCTTATCCTGCTCTTTCCCTTCACGCACCCATTCTCCCTCTGTCCAACACACACTTGCTCCACTCAACGCTCCACTTCATTTCCCTCGCACTCCCCTCTTATGCCATCATTTAATGTCCTCCCTTTTAACTCCCCTTTTTCTACTTCACCTTTCCATCATTCCCAGCATGCCTCCGTTCAACTTCACTTCCAACCTGTCCTCGCCCTCTTCGCTTCGCCATTTTCTCTTTCCCCATTCACTACATTTTTATTTCAACACCCTTTCCCTCCCCCATTCCTCTTTGAATCTGTCCTCTCTTCCTTCTCTCTTTCCCTCCCGTCTCCTCCTCTACCACATTCTTCCCTTTTCTCTCTAACTGCCCTCGTTTCATCCCCTTCTTCCTTTGCCGGCCGCACGTTTGTCGCGAACCTCGCCCGTAACTTTCCACGTAGGAGCAGCACAGCTGGACGAAGCCTTGTCCAAGGCACGGTCTGGAGCGTGGAGAACTTGAGGAATGCGTGGAGCAACCGACGTCCTTGCTCTGCTTCGTCCTCGAAGGTCGCTTTGGTTCCTGGTGCCTCATGTTGTTGTTGCTGTTCCTTAGTTAAGGTATGGCACATACCCAATAAGGGGATCGGCCAAACTTCAGGGGTTGGAAAAGAAAAAAGTTTCTTATCTAATTACGGGGCGCTGTATAAACGTAATTTTACAAGGTTGGAAAGCATTTTGGATTCATAAATTAGGAAATAAAATAACTGAAAAAATTACAGTGAGAGCAAATAATGCAAATTATAATGGGAATCGGTTAGTATTTTCAACAAAGCTAAGGAGGGCAGAGCATACATCCCAACGGCTGAACCCTGTCTCAGAAGCCTCTAATGAAAGTAAAGCCGGCACCGACATGGCAAACCCAAGGCTGCGCAGCGGCACCTCAAGGAGCTGGTACTTGAGTCTGGTAAAGCGTCGACACGATAGTAGGCAACGGTCGACGGACTCCTCTTCATTGCAGTAACCGTACTGAGGTGTTTCAGCCACCTGGGTCTTATGAAGGTACCCGTTTAGTTGGGGATGGGGAACTGGGCAGCGAAAAGCCGTTACTATGACCCCAAGATTGAGCGAAGGGCGTCGGATTTCCAGGAGAACGTAAGGTGGCAAAAACCTCTCATGGACAATAAAACTTATTTCTGCTGCCCTTGTAGCTTTAGCATCCTGCGATATCTAGCAGCAGTGATAAAAGATGTTGGCGGAACGACATCTACGGCGGGCCGCTCTTCTTGCTAGAGAATCAGCGGCTCCATTTGAAGAGATGCCCGCATGCCCAGATACCCAAAGGAGGTGGATCTCAATCAGACGAGGTGGCACGAGCGATTTAAAATCACCCTATCGATTCTTCACTACGGGGAAATGAGGCTTTGTACTAAAGTGGTTTGCGCGCAGTATGATCTGGGCACTGGTGCGTAAAAAACGCCGCTGGCTACACAATACAGAAAGACTGCTTAGCCCCTGAATCATATATGCTCTCAGAAAGGTTTCCACGGTAAGTATGCAAAACCTATTTAGCAGCGGACGCAGCCGCGTTTCAAGATACAGTATGCAGAGTTAAGCAGCAGCGAAGAGCCTGGCGCTCCCACAGAACCAAACGACGAAGCTTATACGCCGCGGACCCAGAGAATAACACGCTGCCAAACTCTAAAATAGAGCGGACGTACATTTTATATATCATGAGAAGGTAATCTTTGCGCATTCCATTCTTTCTATGGCTGAGACGCCTCAACATGCCAACAGCGCGTGCACCTTTAACAGCTATATGTGGGCTCCATTCTAGATGACTGGCATATATCATCCCCAGATATCTTGAAGAGTCAGCATGAGGGATTATGCACTGTCTGTAACTGAGAGAGATATTGACAGGTGTGTTGACTGAACAAACTGATCAGTCAATTTTGCCATGGCGTCAGCGAGCTCTAAGAATGTTAGCTCTGTATACAAAGTCGTCCGCCACGGCAGGCTGAGAACAGGACGCCGCTAAAGCAGAGGGAAAATGAGCCTGCAGCCCGTTCGCAATCGACTCGAGGGACTCAGAAAGTCCACCTGGAGATAGCACCGAAGAATCTGTATTATCTGGTGAAAGAAGCGCTTTCGCCGATCGAAGAAATCGGGAAAGTGCTCGTTTATTTTGATTCTTATAAAGACATGAACAACGCTCAGAGTCATAAGCCTGCTATATAGCAGAAAAATATTTGCAATTCTTCTTCTTCTTCTTCTTCTTCTTCTTCAGCGTATGGCCGCGTACCCACGGAGGGGGACTGACAAGGGCTTGTGAATAAGCAAATTGATTAAAAGTGCGTATAACGGAAAAACAATGACAGGTTGAACAGAAACCATATACGTACAGGGTGTCCCAGCTGTCATGCACCAAGATTTTTAAAAAAGAGTAATGGCGTTACTCAAAGAAAACCTACTGCATAATGTTTGAAATACTGTGGGAAAGCAGACAGTAATTTTTTTCGTTAATGAGACTTAATTATGAATTGTAATTAATTATGTAACTCGAAAAGTACTGCCCTAATCTCTAAAGAGTCAATTAGGTATTTGTAGGTACGCACGAGGGGCATCTAACTGAGGTATTTTCAGCGACGAACTAATTGCGTACGCATTGATTTTGACTGATAAGGAAAACCCGCGAAATATGAAAAATACCACGTGACGGCGCAGGCGCGCGCATCGTGAAGCAATGCCCTCAAACAGGCTGCCTCTGAGTTAGTCAAAATGAAATAAATAAAAGAAAGAAAGAAAGAAGAAATCGCGACCGAGTTTGTGCCTTATCTGCCACACGCGCCCGAGAAACTTGCTTTTCCTGCTCCTTTCGTGCATCCCAATATCAAGGTGATGCGCTGTCTCTTCGGACAGGTGACAGGCGAAGCAGTTGCTTTCAATCAACTTATTTGTGGGTGCTCACCTGCAATCAACTTATTTGGGGGTACGCTGCTTTACGATGCGCGCGGGAGTGCCGTCACGTGGGAGTTTGCATATTTCGCCGGTTTTCGAGTCAGTCAGAATAAATGAGTACGCAATTAGTTCGTCGCTGAAATACCGCAGATAGATGCCCCTCGTGGGTACCTACAAGTGCCTCACTGACACTTAAGTGATTAGGACAGTACTTCTCTGATTAGATAATTAATTACAAATAATTAAGCCTCATTAACGAAAAAATTACTGTTCGCTTCTCCACAGTACTGCAAGCATTATGCACTAGGTTTTCTTCGAGTAACGCCATTACTCTTTTTTAAAATCTTGGTACATGATAGCTGGGACACCCCTGTATGTATTCCGCAGGGGCGGGGGGAGACATGAGAGCGAGTAAACTTTATTTGAAAATAGGAAGACGGGAATGTGGAAAGAGTTATGGGTGAAGTCCTATTTCCAGGACTCCAGTAGCAAAGGCTCCCAGCTTGGCTCTCTCTAGCAGCTCACGCTGTGTCGAAAGGCATAAAATGATCCGTATTAGTGACAGTGACGATGATGAGTACGATAATAATAATAATAATAATAATAATAATAATAATAATAATAATAATAATAATAATAATAATAATAATAATAATAATAATAATAATAATAATAATAATAATAAAAAATCCCCGCATTTCCCCGAGGGGAAGAATGTGAAAGTGCGAATGCACGAGTTGAATTTGCGCCGTTCGGTAATGTTCGCGAAAGAGAGATCACACACACACACACAACTACAAAGAAAGAAAGATGCATTTATTCACAGACACCTATTTGTGTTGTCGTTGTACTTGATTGCTAGAGCGGATCTCAGCTTTGAAATTTCGTGTCAGTACTCCTTTAAGCAGGTGCATTAGCTCTTCTCACGCCCGATTCTTGGCCAATCCCCCACGTGAGTATGTGCCATGTCAGCGGCCAGGCAGCGCGCGCCCATCTCCCCCCGTTGCCAAGGAAGACGAGGAGATTCCTGGCCAATCCCCCACGTGGGTATGTGCCATGTCAGCGGCCAGGCTGCGCGCGCCCATCTCCACGTGCGCGGACATCGCCGGTGGACGCAGGTTCAGGGTCGCGAAGTGCATTGCACTTAATAATAATAATAATAATAATCCGAATTCGCACCATCCTGTTCATCCTCTTCTGCGGTTGGTAAGGGATGCCGGCAGCAAATAGATTTGTCACCAGGCACCACCCACAAAACGTCTTAAAGCGTCTTACCTTGATACAAAATCGTGTTCGACCTTTCTGTTTTACACCGAAGCTGTATTATGCTATTCTGCTTAACCACGCCCATTATTCTGATTGGGGAATATATTACAACAAAGCTGTCTATGGCCTGGATCTAGCCGGTCGCCTCCGGTGAGACTGCGCGTAGGCCAACAATTTTCAGAGCATAGAAAAAAGTTCATTCTGAATTAAAAGGTCCTAGGGCCTCCATATTTTGATATAAAACGGCTTACATTGTCTCTGAAAAACTGCATTCCCAGCAATGCATTCATGTTTAGAGCTGAAGCCGACTTTAAGGATGTCAACGGTGTAAGCCTGGTACTTGTAAGCTGGCTTTGCTACGTTGTGTGTTACACAGGTAAGCATGGCCACCTGCGGAGGGAGTACGACACTTTATACTCCTCTCCACTGCCGTCACCTCTTTCCTGCCACGCCTGGTGTATCTCTACCCCCTGACATTGCGCAATGCCACGCGCTCTGCGGCGGCACCCTGTGCGGCGCACCAGATACGTCATTGTCTCTACCCACCAATCGTGTGCGTACGTAGTTTGTGACGTAGAGATCGCGCCACCGTCCTTATGATTCAACATAGCCATCCCCAATATAGCTGAAGCCGAACATAGGAAACCCCACCAGAGCGCCAGAAGCTCGGCTGGACTTCCCTCTTCAGAGCGAAGAAAGGTTCGGATTTTTTTTGTTGTTACCGCGTTCCCTGCACGTTCCTCCCTAAAGAACTTGCAGTTGAATTTCGGAATTTAGTTTCTGTGCTTCCAGCTATAGGGCTTGCCGCATCTCAGCCACAGAGAAAGGCTAAGTCACAAGCATGCTTCGGGTCTAGCAGGGTTTTGTTAGATATCTCATCAAGGCGCACTAACAGCATATTGGGCACTGCAAGTGCAGAGTAATCAGGTAGGTAGTGGCATGGAGCTAAGTACCTGTGTCAGGCTCCCCCAACAGGCGCCTGTTTAACCATAATAAAATTTAAAGGCAGCATTTCGAGTTTGAAATGGTTTCGCGCAGGGAAAGCGGGGCAAAAGCGGGGGCACAGTGACCAATACCATAATGTCGGGACATCTTGGGACGATTAACGTCCCATCAACGTTAGAAATGGTTGTTACCCTTGGTTCGGCAGTGATGATGAACCGTCAGAAAAGAAAGAACAGGTTTAGCACACAACTTTGCGTGGAATCCGGAACTGAGTGGCGTTAGAAACGATGCTAGAAACAACAAGTCGACGTTTCACGGCTAACATGGGCGATCCCTGTTGTATTTTGGCTGGAAGGGCCCCCCGAACTAACGGCAACATGCATTTCTTATGCCGATACAATGCCATATTAAAAAAAAACGGCTGTCATTTTACACATTTCACATAATTCGCCCCTGGTAACCTTCCTTTCTTGAGACGCGTTATTGTTTCGGGGAAGGCATTAATCCCTTGCTCCTGTGTGATACCTCAGCCACAGTTATTATAATAAAAGACAGGTAACGAAATATTTCATAACAAAGCTTGTAAATAGACCAGGGGGCATGTTCTAAACGTGTGACGTTTTGAAAACCAACCTTTCCTACATGACGGCCAGGGCGCAAGTGGCTACAGCCATTCAGTGCTCGCTTTGCAGAGTATTTTTAACAATGTTTTCGTGAGTAAGAAACAATTTAAATATGTTTCCAACTTATCGCTTGCAGTGCTCGAACTTGCACGGAGTGCCCAGCCGGTGCTTCTCATCAATCCGTATCCAGCTGAGAATATGCACGCAGTTTCAATGTGTTGGCATCTAAATTGGGACTGCATGCATGTGTTCTTGTCACAAATAATACATGGCCGATCGAACGTAAGCTCACGCACCGCGGTGGCTCAGTGGATAAGACGTTGTTCTGCTGAGCCCAAAGACGTGGGTGAGATACTGACCGCGGTCGCCGCTTTTCAGATGGACGCGAAAAGCGAAAACGCTGACTGTTGAGATTTCGGTCTACGTAAATGATCTCCAGGTAGTGAAAATTTATCCGGAGACCTCCACTACGGTGCGCCTCATAGCCCAGGTGTGGCCGTAATTGAACGTCCGGAATGCTTCCGCATTCCCAGTGCCGGGTGGCGCATTCGTATTCCTTGTTCCGTAGGGGCAATTGGCACACCGCGTCATCCAGGGCGCGTTTGAACATATATCCATGTGCACGTGCTCTTGATACTCTGTTTAAGCGTTTCGTTTCTATGTTTCGTTTCTTGATAGCAAGCTCGTGAAACTGAGTCGAAATCCCATAAGCGCCAGTTGTTTTTTGAATTGTTTGTTTTACTTAGAACACGTTTCTTTTTGTCGCGCGTGTTATCTTTTTAGGGTACCTTTGGGCGTCATTAATGGGATTTCGTGTAGTTTTGGTCCCTTGGATGAGCATCAGCTTTTTTTTTTGTACTTTTCGTGTTTGATCCCTTTTATCTCTGTTTCGGCTGCTTTTGTTCGATATTTCTGGACACTGTTTTATCTGCGTTAGGTGAGTTTTGGTTCATAATTTTTTTTTTCACTTGGGTGGTTTTGCCTCCTTTAGGTTGGTTTCGACTATTCCGTAGGTAGCTGCGAAGGCTAGCTGCGGAAACATATAGGCATTATTGTTTTTTCGCGATTTGTATTGTTCTGCCCATTTTACGTGTACTGTTTTACCGTTTTATTATTTCACGTAGGGTGCTTCTTACCTGCTTTAGGTAGGTTTCTGCTGCCAACTTTCCCCTAGCCGTTGTGTGCCTCTGCAGGATATGGATTGCTAATACGCTGCTTGGTGTGCGTGTGGGACCGCCCCCGTTTTGTAAATTATACCTGCGACCAGAACACGATAGAGACGTGCAATGGGCGTTCATTTATTTTGAAGTTGCGACTGTCCTACTGCTTCCAAATTTTTATTCATGTGTAACCTCGTGTGTCCAGAATATAAGCGAGGCTTGGGGCCTTGCTACAATTTTATGTGGCACGTGCTAAACAAAGTTTTAGGTTTTTAAATCGTGCACGTGCTATAGCGAAATGTGTATTAATGCTACACATAATTTTCCCGTCGGCTATTGCTGTAACGCAGGATGTACTGCGAAAATTACTCGCGGCCAGTAATTGCACGATCAACCCATTTGAATCTAGCTCCTGGAGGCGCCACTGATGCACTCTTTTTCTATTGATATATATGCTTGCAAGCACAGTGCTTCACTGCGCCAAGACTAAGTACTTATTCAGTTATGGTTACCTTCGCTTATGAAGCAGTCTATCAAGGAGGCTCGGAGCAAGGTCTTCTCGAGAATTCGCAGCACGAAGTGCCTCAAAAGTACAGCCCTTGAGCCCTCAAAAGTACACTGAGCCCTCAAAAGTACATTGAGGGTACCCACGTAACAAACATTGTATAGACACACCGAAAATTGCAGTTTCGTGACGCTACAGTTTTACAGGCAATGCCGAAGAATGAAAATATAAATTCGTCCGAAATAGCGCAGGAAGTTTTGACCATGCATTGAAATTCATGTACGGCACATGATACGACATGGGAAGGATAGATTGAAAGACACCATAGTAATTTTTTCCCGCGTCCATCCAGGGACTTCCTGACCCCCAACAGGCATGCGAATTGAAATGGCAGCAAAAATACCGTCGAATTAATAACCCCAGCCGACAACGGCTTGCCGACGCCTCACCACCTGGTTTTCTTGCTCCTCTGCAGTCCCTGCCAAGAACACGAGAAATTTTTTTTTTTTCAATAAAGTCTACGCTGACTCAGTCTACACTCCAAACGTCTTCTCCAAATGGACAACGCATAGGCACCTTGTTCTTGGTGCCCCTACTGCGGCAGCAACAATACACCGAACCCTTTCCACCTCATCTGATCTGGGCATGTTCAGCTTACTCAACTGACCGCGACCAGTTCCTTTCAACGCAAGTACGCCCGACGAGTTCTGAAGAACATGTCCAACATGTCAGAAACAACCCTCAAATTTTGCAGATAATTACAGAATTCGGTTTCAAAACAGGTCTCTATAAAGTAGTATGATGGCGGATCGTTCACCCACTCTCTAGATGTCCCCTAACCACACCCTTTGTGGCTCCTGAACGGCTCCTTTTGGATACCCCGATCATGGTCGTATTAGAGTGTCCTCGCCACAAATTCAACTGCATATCGTGCCAAGTGAACGTTCACTATTCAGTGAAAAGACTCATATGAACCACCCTTCCCTACCCTTTTTCCCATGTCCCACAACAGGGCCTATTGGCCTCCTCCTATAATAAAGTCATCCATTCCATTCCATTTCTGAAAGCTATACAAATAATCCAAGAAGAAGTAAACTGACAAAAAAGATCCTCGGTGCACTAGTCTGTCTGCTTACTTTGAAGGCGATAGCATTATGACTCTCTCTGGCAGTACCTATGATAAACTTAAAACTTGTTTAATGTATCGTGTTTGCGTCCCTCCCCCCCCCCCTTTTTTTTTTTTTGCTTTCGCTTCTTCGTTTTTATGGTGCGAATTACTTCTACAGGCAGACAGGCAGCACTTCACGCCACCGCTTCCTCAGATGCGGAGTTCTTCGTAGATGGCGTGCACAGGCCTGTTATACTCACGTGCGTGCCGTCACGCTCACCTTCCGCGTGATATGACGTGAGTGGCGCTCGCAGTAGGCTTACTTATGTTCCGCCGCTGGCAACGTTCTGAGGTAGCGTGATGATAACGCACTCGGCTACTACTCTTGAAACATTGGTTCAATTCACTCATGGACTTAAGCGAGCGTGTTTTACTGCGAAGCAGTATACCTCTAACCAGCCAAAGAAATTTCCGTGTCCGCGTCAGCAGAAAACTCCCAGGCTACTACAGGCTGCACAAATAAACATCCCAGGCTGCCACTGGCTACTGGCTACACCAAAGCTACACAAACAAACTACTGGCACCGCCAGGGATCGAAGGAGGAGGAATAAACTTTATTTAAGAGGCGTTCATTGCGAACTCCACACTGGACGGAGGTGGATCCCTCTTCACGGAAATTCATACGCTGCTCCCGCCGCCTGTCCCCTGGTGACCAGCCGGGGCTGGTTAGCAAGAGCTTCCATCTCTCGGGTATACAGTGGGGTTGGTGGGGCAAGGCTCAGGTAAGGGGTGCGGGTGCGTCGGGGTAAACCCATTGCCCTGTCATGTGCTGCAGAGTGCCTAATTTTTTCATTTGCTATTTACGGCGGCGGCTATTTTTTGTATCGGGCAACAACACCAACGCCGGTTTTTCGCACAACGGGACACTAAAGTCTAAAATCACCATCCAGTGGCTTTATAAGCCATTAATTAAGTCACTGAATCATTGACGCCTGCACTAATGAGCGTCAGGATGGATCACATTTGTCAGACAAAAGAAGGGAACTGGCGACCGCCTGGTGAGCATATACAAAAGAGCGATACTGACGCCGTCAGCTCTAACGGGGAAAAAGATTATCATCCCGCATGTGTTCCCAATCGGAATGCCGAATAAAAGTCGCCAAGTTGTCGGGAAACTTGAATTTGAAGGCGTGCATATGTAATTGGCTGCACCACATGCCAATTCATAGCTAGAAAGAAAACGTGGAAAACATCAAGGCACGTAGGAATACATATTTCTGGTTTAAAACATTGTGAGCCCTTGAGGCTTGAAGGAGCTCGAATCCAGAGTTTCCAGCTCCGTTTAAAGCAGCCATGTTGCACATCAAGTCACCGAACACCCTTGCAACTCTGCAATTCCGGAGAAATCTATAATAATAAACTGGCGTAAATCTCCGAAGACCAAACCAAATTACGGAACACTTTTCGATGCGGAGTTGGGGGCTCGTTATTTCACCGAGGTAAGTATACCTCGACACTTCTGCATTCATCAAAACCGAAAGCGACAATTCGATGAGCGTAAGAAGGACCTTAATTGCACGATTTATTTAAGCAAAATTTATTTTGAGCACTTGTTGCACCTCCCTGCCACGAGTACCCTCGTGCATCGCACAACACTGGGTGAACAACCTGGGAATGAAGTCCGAGGAGCGCCATGTATACAAGCGTTGTCTCTATGTCTGTACGCGCAGTTTAACGAGGCCCCACTGTACGATGACGTAATGAGGGACGTCGTTCAATTGCGCGTAACAGTATTGACCTTAGAATGATTAACGAATCCGTATGGCCAAATACTTGCGACACTATTCAGTCAATTGAGAGTTAAACTTTCGACCTTATTGCGGCTAGCGAGTGACCACTCTCATTACAGTGGTCAACGAAAACCATAGCCTAACGGGCGTAGATCAGCAGTCCAGCTGGCACATGAGGGAGACACGGCGAACTGTTGGGTACACAGAGCGTGCAAATGGAAAAATCTTAGTGCCCATAAACACTGCGTGCAGCGGATGGAGGGCGACGTCACGTGGCGCATCTGGCGCTCCATTCGTGCGCAACAAAGCGGGCGTTCTTGAAGCCCGACAGCAACACGGGCAACCCGAGGAGCGCGTTGTGCTCACGATTCTCATCTCTGCCAGGCTTCTGCAATGGATCCAGGTACTTCTCAGCACCGGACGCGCTTTTAGTCGCACAGTGCCGATTCGGCTCGCGTCGCCTGCGCAGCGAAACAGAGCCCACGTGCGCCCGTGGCCGCACGCATGTCGCGGGAGCCCGTACGACGGAGAGATCGCAGCGAGTGGCCGTCGTCGAGGCGTCTCGCTAGCGCCTTTTTTCGGAAAGCGCGCCGAGAGGAGATGCGGTGGAGGAGGAGGCTCGCAGTGGAGAGAGTGATGTGGGTCAGTGTCTAGGCGCACATATGCTCCTGGTAGCGCATTCGGCCCACACGCCTCTTTCGGATGCTTACCAGCTGAGCACAACGGCTACGGCTCGCGGTGAGTTCTACGTCCTCGGCGGCGCGGTGGCCACGATGTGTTGATGTCGTGCAGAGACCGGGTCTGTCCACCGTTCAGCATCAGCCTTGAGTGCTGCTTCCGATGTGCGCGGAAGTGCGCAGCGGAAGCACGCGCAAAGCTGCGTTATTCAGTGTCCATCAGTTCCCATCCAGCTGACGGAACCAGTAGTGTCGTACCGAATCGTAAGCTTCGTTTAGAAACAGAAATTCCTTTCAGATCTGGGCCTGCTAGTCCTGGGCAAAGGTGTTTTTTTTTTTTTTTTTTTTTTTTCCAAATCTGTGCCGCTCCAATATTGCCGGAGTGTCCAATCGCATAGTGGCCGACACCGTCCCAAAAGTTTCATTATAAACAACTTGATTACAATCATGATTTGGCGTGATGCAACTTCTTTGCTACTTGAGGAGGAAGCACTCCGTTATACGGGGGAGTTACGATCTCCAGCCCGCGCGGCAAAAGGAGAGGTTGCTCTGTTAGCTCCACAAGGTTGCTCTGTTAGCTCCACGTCGGGGTGACTGCTAATCGTTCGTGAAAAACGAGACGCCGCGAAAATGTTCTTAAAAGCCTGAAATCGCTAAAACAAATCATGACGAAGACCTGTGCGTCGATGAAGCAAACGTGCAGTAAAGCGACCCGCATAAAGCACGAAATTGGCAAAATGTTTACTTCGGCTGTAAGGCGTAGGGTATAGGGAGGTTTAAGCTCAGACAACTATTAGTGCACAGATTGGCGCCTCGAAAGCATGATGCTGTAGGATATATAAGTCCAGAAATATGATTACATTTTTTCTGTTTTCCCAGGTGCATGCACATAAAAAAAAAAAATCCCTCGGGTCTGCTCACACATAGCGCCCCTCAATGACCAATCGGAGCGTCCAATTAAGGGAGAAAATATCACGAACGACGCCAAGCAGACGATTTGATTCAGAATTTTGGTCTGCCATTGTGACATCACGCAATTCAAAATGCCATGATTGCATAATTTTATATCACGGGCACCACATTTCGAGTCGAATCGTATGCTCGGCTTCGTCAATGGTCCACTTGGCAATCACTGGTCATTTATGGGCGTTGGGGAAAAGCTGACCCGCGGGGGTTCTTATGTGTAAACCTCTGCTCTTAATCTATGGGATAATTCTTACCTCCTTGTTACTAATTTTAAAGGGCCCTGTAACACTGCCGATAAACGCTTTCACTCATTTCTTCGTGCCTGGAAGCACTGCGAAAGCTATGGCTACGCCACCTCAGAGAGGCACTGCGTGATTTGCTCGTTGCAGCAAATTACGCAAATCACCTTTCAGTATACTTTGATTTCGTGGCGAGTTTTATGGTGGCTGTGCATGATGTATTCCTGCAATTGAAAGGAAGCCCGCCAATGGCTGCGATACAGCTTGAGTGCGGTCACTCGAGCATGCCGAAACAAGATCCAGACCGAGAAAGAAAGAAAAAAAAAAATCTTCTGAGCAACTTTTAAAGCGAAGCTGTAGTGTTCTCACTGATGGCGTCTCTAACGCGAAAATGCCGAAGCTAAAGAAAAAACGCTTCCTAGGTGTCTCGCGTTATGAAGCCGGCGTCTACCCAATTGCTCCATTTCGACATGGTCAAAGCTGTTTGGAAAACTTAGACGACAACCAAGGAATCGATTAATAATTGATTATAGGGTTTAACGCGCCGACGCAACGACGCAGGCGATGAGGCACGCCGTAGTGGAAGGCTCCGGATTAATTTTGACCACCTGGGGATCTTTAACGTGCGTCGAAACCTCGTACACACGGGCGTTTTTGCTTTTCGCCTCCGCCTCCGCGGACGGGAATCGAACCCGCGTCCTCGTGCTCCAACCGAAGATTCCTTCACGAGAAAGCATCGCGTTCAATCATCGTCGTCGCTTGACGGAGCGGGTGCGGGATTTTTTAGGTTATCTGATGGACGTACAGTATATAGTACTTATTGGCTGAGGTACTTTGTGACTCCCAAAATATGGATGCGCCTGTTGATTGTGTTCTGAAATGATTTCATATTTAGAAAAAAAAGGTTGAAAAAAGTGTTGCAGGGTACTACATTAACGGCGGGCTGGAATCGAACACACCTCTTCGAAACTTTATCACGATTCTGATGGTTGGTACGAAGGTAGGCTGCGCGCGTGCGTTTGTAACTTAGCGCATGCGAATTTCGTCCAAACGGCACAATGCCTTCAAACGGCGCCCCTTTACGCAACAAAACTTTCGCATACTCGCGACACAAGGCAAAAACTGTTATGGCCAGAAAATGCCTGTTATGACAGCGTTTTGATTCCTGCCTTACATTAAAAAACAAAACAAAATTATAGCATTTGCGGGATCACACAAGCCTCGCACAAGCGTTATCCTGACAGTTTTATTTCTTTACCCATGTTTTTACAGCGAAGCTGTTAGCCTCTAGTTGGTCGGAAAATTTAGTTTCGTAAACAAAAACCAGGCAGGACTCAGCAGTTCTTGTAAGACGTCGAGCGCATGCGTCAGGCTTATCAGGCATATAGTATAGAGCTCAGTATTCGTTAAAAAACACAAAACATGCATCGAAACCGCACTATGGATGGTAAGGCGCCTGTGAACATTGGAACCCCCTCCCCTCCCTAACCACCATGTGTTCCTGGTAAAGATGCTTGGCAGGGCTAGTGTGACTAAATAGAGTAGTTCTTGCCCAAGACGCCGAGTGCATGCGTCAGGCTAAGCAAGACCAAGCATTTGCCGCCAGAGAATCCGAGCGCAAGCGACAGGCCTGCCGAGACGACGAGAAACATTTCATACCCTCCTCCATCAGCATTTGTAGTGGTTTACAACAGCTTCGCTGGACATCCACTTTCGCAGGGTGGGATGACGACCTTTTTTTTTTTACGCGAAGGTCTTAGATGTTTCATTAAAAGCGCGAGGTAAAAAATCGTTATGGGGCACGCAGAATTGTCCAAAAATAGATATTGAAGTTGCGGGAACCCGCTTGCCAGTCCAGGGCGCTGTCCAGAGGGTTGGTCAAATGGTGACTGGCGCAGCCTCAAAGTTTAACAGAAAGGTCAAGAGCAGACAAACGGAATGTCCAACTAGACTTTCGCGTTCACGTTATTAGAAAGTTCTAAGCATCCCCCGCATTTTTTTTTTCTTGTTTCGCCGTGCTTCGAGCAATGCATGCTCAAGTATGGTCAACATCCATCCAACCAGTTACCGCAAGCCTTGCGAACATCTAGTGATGTTTGAATGCAAATATAGATTTGCTGGAACACTGGACCTAAGTAGCCGTGCAAGTGAGGCGGCTGAATGTCCAGGACCACTGACAGCACTCATGTTGTTGTTGTTGTTGTTCCTCTTCTATTGGCACATACCCACGTGGGGGATTGGCCAAGAAACGGGGTGGTTTTTTGGGGCTAAAACGCCCACCTCATGGCCCTATATAATCAGCCTGTAGGAATTGGGGAAACGGTTACCGAATTATATAATAGATCTAAAGAAGAATCAGTGAATGATGTCATTTTTGGGAGAAAAGGCTAAAAAAATATAACCGGGTTAGCAGGACATGCGTCTGGTCTCTGATATGTACGCGTGAATGGCCGCAATAATCCCTCTATGACAAAACCCCAGGGATGTGGCCCCGAACGAAAGAAGTACCGGCATCGACAGAGGAAGGCAAATACGCTGAATTGGTGCGGCTAGATACCGTTTCCGAATGAAAGAAAAACCGCGGCAGTACAGGACAAAGTATTCAATTGTTTCAATTTCACCGCAAGCAGCACAAAGACCGGACGAGGTGAGACCAGCGCGATGCAAATAAAAATTAAGCTGCGGTATTCTGCATCTGATGCTGGTTAAAGTGACCTCACACTGGCGGGACTCGCAAAATCTCGCATTCTAAGTGTGAGCAAGATGGGCATTGTCATCCAACCCTGTGATAGTACCTTCCTGTGTCATCCCTAGCCGTAGATATCTGCGGAACCTTGCTCGCGCCAGGAGAAATGGGGTAGGGCTGAGGTCCACCGTAGGGCCGTCTAAAGCTGAACCGGCCAAAGAGTCGGCCGTTTCATTGAGCCATAGGCCCCTGTGCCCTGGGATCCAGATGAGCCGGATGTCGCGAAAATGGGGAGACACAAGGCGGCTGAAGGTACGGATAAGTAATGAATTTTTTGGAGATGTTAGCACGGTGTTTGGAGATGTTTGGAGATGTTAGAAATAATAGCAACATTTAAAATTTGTGGAGGTAATTTTTTTAAGTCCATAACTATTGCAAAAAACTCAGCTTCGAATATAGGAGTAATATCAGGTAAACGATAAGAAAATGACCAATTAAGTTGTGGGCTGAAAATTCCCACGCCCGCCCTCTCCGCACGTTGCGATGCATCCGTTGCCACTACCACATGTGAGCGCAAGTTCCCCAGATGCTCATCCAGCAAACCCATTAGTATCCGTGTGGATAGCAGTTTGGCGTTATGGGTGAATACGTTATTGAGGGACATAGGAGCAGGTACGACTTCAGGTAACATCGGAAGAATTTCCGGAAGACTGATGTTGAGCGGTGAAAGCAAGCTTTGGGCATACACACATTGAGGACGATTGTATCGAGGCCATGTATAGTTAAAAAACAATGCTGGCTGAGCCACCATCAATGACAAAGGTTTGCTCAGAGGAGACTCGAAGATTCCCATCATAGTCTGCACTGTTAAAAGTTTAAATCGAAACTCTAGACACGGCGAGCGGGCCTCTAAATACAGAATGTTGTTTGCCACATATTGCGGAAGGCCGAGGCACAATCTCAGTGCTCGTCGCTCTAAAAGAATAAGAGGACGGAGTTTGTACGCTGATGCACCCGAAAAGAGGACACACCCAAATTCTAAAGTAGGTCTTACATAACCACCGTATATAAAGAGTAGGGTGTCCCTTTGCATGCCAATTTTTCTGTTGCTAACTCTACGCAACAATGCTAGAGCTCTTTCCCCTTTTTTCGAAATGTGGTTTATGTGCAGGTGCCAATCAAGCGTACTGTCATAGATAATACCCAAGTACCTCAGAGAAGTCAGCTGAGGAATGTTCTTCTCGCGATAACTCAAACAAAGGTTAACAGGAGTGGATAACGGAAACACCAGGACCGCGCATTTAGCGACGTTAATGGACAAATTCAAACCTGTATTCCACCTCTCGATATAACCGAGATATGGCTGTAACTGTTCATATAGATCGTGAATATTCCGCGCAGCAGAAAAGAAGGCTATGCAATTAGCATATACATAAGAGCAAACTGTCTGATTGATTGGAATAGAACTCATCAATGTATTAAAAAGGATAGGAGAAAGAACGGATCCTTGCCGAACACCCCTTGTTTGCTGTCGAGTCGATGAATTAAAACCATTTTGGGAACCAAAAAATTGACGACCGATTAAAAATTGTTGTATCCAGGAAATGATGTATTTGGGAAGACCACAATCCTTGAGTTTGGCAATCAGGATGCTATACTCCACGCTGTCATATGCTTTGGCCACGTCCAGTGTGACCAGCGCGCAAACCTGCTTACTTAGCGGGAAAATTGTATTCTGCTCTCCAAGTCAACGTGAGCTGCCCAAATAGAGCAGCCTGGGCGGAAGCCGATTTGATGAGGACTAAGGATATTTTCTTTAGAGAGGAAGCGGAGTAAACGGAGCAAGGCACTTAAGTCTGCTTACGTGCTTTGATGGCGAAAACCTGGAGTTATGCATTAACAACTTCTTCACCGCTACATCGTATTTGCATCTCTTCTTTCTCTGGCGCATACCGACGCGTCTGTGTTGCCATATCGAGAGCTGTGAATTTATTTGAGGAAAGGTGGGCTTCCCGGTGCGGCGGCGCCGGCCGTCTACGCAAGCAACGGGAAGCGCGCAGCTCGTGGCGACGGCACAGGGCTGGGAGCGCCTTTGGATGAGCCACCAACTGAACACAGTGCCTTAACAATGCGTTATAACATTTAATAAAGGGGACTGATCGATAGCTTTTGTGGAACTGAAAATGGGCTCGGCCATACTTGTCGGCCATTCTCCCCCAATTTCTGTTACTTGCATCGTCCGAGTCGCCTCTCAATGGCACATCCAGCGTGCAGTCTTCGTGAGGCTTGTCTTTGTAGAGACACCGAGACCTGCGTTGGCCGCTAAGTATAACGAGTGTTTCAGTGAAAGTCAAAGATAGCACACACAGGGGGCTAAACTAGTTTTTGGCGCCCTTATTGGTTCAGTACCAGCGTGCACAAAGGAAAAAAAAAAGTAAAACACGGAACAGGCCCCCTCAGGTAAATGGTGTCTTTATAAAACCATGCCATTGAGCGTTGCATAGAGAAGTCCAGCACTGACTGTTTTGGGTTGTCTTGTGTAGTCAGCTTCCATGGCAGGAATGATTTCTGACGCATCGACCTTACTGTTACCTACGGATCAGCATGTGTTTTTATTTATTTATTTGTTTTTTATTTATTTATTTATTTATTTATTTATTTATTTATTTATTTATTTATTTATTTATTTATTTATTTATTTATTTATTTATTTATTTATTTATTTATTTATTTATTTATTTCCACTGTCAGGGAGTCGAACGACGACAGTTCAGGCATAAACTTGTAGCTGCTGGCGTCACAGACAGGGCTTCAGATGTAATAGGAAAGTGCAAGAAGGAATATTGGCAGTGAGGTCTGTTGTTATTCTGGTCCAAATAACGCCAGTTTCGTATCAGCTGTCCTATGGTTGTATTTAGCATACCTAGAATAACCTGGAGATCCCAATACCACAAGCACAGACAGTATTTACTCTTTCAAGTAATTCAAGCAATCCACGGTTATTATTAGATGGCAGCGACTTTTCCGATGCAGCATTGAAATATATTGGCCCCTAGAGCTATATTACAAGCTGTGTAAGCTATATGGTTCAGATAATTTTTTTTTATTGAAACGGCGCAGCGTGATTTTCTGTGGAGCTCCGCAACTATCACAGACGGCATGTCAGCTGGTTGCGGCGTTTATTCACCTGCATGCGCAGCGATAAAACCTCCAGTGCGGTGGAAGCCAAGCCGCCAGTGCGTCGAACACGAATGGACGCATTCGCGCCGCGAAGCAGTAAGCCCTGCAGCCGGCATGAAAGAAGGAACTGAAGAGTCGCTCGCCACGTCTGCGCGTTCAGAGAGCTCTTGGCGGCTGACGGTTCTTGCGGCAGCCGAGGCGCGCTATTTAATAGCAGAGTGCAACAAGCGGTTACTCTCGGCCGTCCTTGCTAAGACAAAGCGCAGAGAAGGGCCCTCTGCGGAGGCGGACACTTCGGTCATTGTGCGGTGCGGACGAGATGCATATAGCGGCGCCCCGAGGAGCGGCGGCCGTTCAGCGTCGGCGCACCAACGCCGCCCGATGACCTTCGCGGGGGGGGACAAAGATGAGCTCCGGGGCGTCTCCCGGGCCGACGGCCTCCTCACTGTCGAAAACCGTTGCGCCAGTGGGGGGTGCGCTCTCTGAGCAGCTCGGCCGGCGTGCATATATGCGCAATCGACATAGCCGCTGTGTGCACACACCGCCGGCCAGAGGCCACCCGACAAAAGCAGGGCGCCTCTCAGTTGTGCCACACCTTTGGGAAGGAGCCTGAAACGAGCCGCCCTGAAGGCGCTCCGTAATGCGGCGTCAACGAAACATCCAAAGTTCTTCCTTCTGCCGCACAGGAGCAGGCTGCGTCGGTGTCGCCAACCAGCGCTTTTCACGGCCGTTCCGACCTCGCTGCACTGAAACCACGCTGCCGTCAGCGAGGATGGTCCTCGTTTCGAACTCCGGTGAGGTGTTTTGCGCTTCATCGGCCAGCCCGTAGCTTGCCGTGCGATCCCGCTGACCGGCGACGCGGAACTCCGTGGTTCCCACGCCTTCCCGCGCGAGAAGGTGTGCGAGTACTTCGGCGGGTGTCGCTATCCGGAGGGTTCCACGGTCGCCACGGGGTAGACCTCCCGCCCGCTTTCCACGCGGAAAACGCCTGCTGCGGATCGCGTTGAGACGACATTAAGGAACTGCAGCCATTGGAAACATTCGGGCGATGAGGACTCATAGCTAACGCTTCGACAATCGTTGCTCGGAGGTTACACTTTTACTTATTTTGCCCGTATAGTAAGTAAATTGATAGATTGTTTAGTTAGTTCATTTGTTCGTAAGTTATTTAGTTAGTTAGCAAGTTTGTTTGTTTTCCGTCTCTCAAGCAACTTGAGGCTATAGGCAGTGCTATTTACACGAAAAGGTAGGCGCATTCGTCGCCTTGCTTTTTTATGTTATGAGGTGAGCTTGTGAATTCTGTTTCTCAGAGGTCCTTGTCGCCTGCACGCGAAAGGAAGTGCCCACTGGTGACGGAAACTATCTTAGCCAGGTAGCTTTCGCCAAATTAATTACGACCGTGTTATTACTAAAGTGGAAAATTGGCCGAGTTCTTCTGCGCTGCTTATTCTTTTTATAACATATTTCTACATTTTTATTTTTCTATTGTGGCCTTTCTGTCACTCGATCGCGGCGTTTCAGTCTCAGTGTTGCACGCGGAATTTGTGCTCAGCAGCAGACTATCCTTTCTTGTTGCTTCTCTCAACAGATGGAACGAAAGGAACACGCAGAGCAGTCTGTCTGGTCACAAATATTCTTTCGTTTGTGCTACATATACTGAACAGAGGCGAAAAATCTCCTGCATGTTTCAAAAGGTCAGGTCAAAGGAACGCGTGTAACGAGATTCGAATAAAGTAATTAAAAAAGCAAAATGGTTCAGCCAGATTTCAAGGCTTATGTAATTCCAGCCAGGTCTTAGCACATTTCGTGTGGCGATAACACGCGACACGACTCACTGTTTTTTGGGTGCGCATGTGTACATGGCTGCACAGGAAGATATACTCACGGAATTGGACCACGTCAAAAGCGTGACTCAGCTCTCACGAAGAACCGCGCAGATCAAATCAAAGTTTGATCAACGAATTGTAGCCCATGATCTTCAACTCTCGCGTGCACTTTAGCTGCGGACTGTGAGCGAGCGCTTCTTGCGCCCGTATCGGGCTTTCTGTATATGAACCGAAGCAGAGCCCTCGCTCCGATGCCGCAGCGGCCACAGGGACCGTTGCATGGTGTGAACAACCCCTGCGTGTCAAGTGGGGCACGTCTCCAGCAGGCTCATCGCTGTTGCTGCGTGCAGGAGCCGTGAGTTTGCGCTGAGCAAATACAACCGAGTGGTAGATGGCATCTGGGAGGGTCGCCTTTGTGCTACTCGTCGCCAGCCTGCGAGCCCCGAATGTTATCGACGGGCATCGGTGGCACTTTTTTGAAACGCACCTAGATTACATTACTAATTACTTTTTTCGGAATACTGTTCAAAAGTAATTAATTAAACTGCGTTAAGGGTTACTGGCCTTCAAAGTGGTCGCAGTATTGCGGAGACCTACGTTGCCTTTACGATCAAGATTTACACGCGCACGCACGCACGCACGCACGCAGGCCACCGGCGAGGACAACTCGTGGAGACTGGCGGCCTTCTTTGAACGGACCGGGAAGACAAAATTGAACTTTGTTCAGTTTGAAAGAGCTATCCTTTCGCAACTCACTCAGCTCCATTTCCTGCCAGGGAATGTGTTTTTTAAATAAGGAAAACGCAAGAAATACTGAAGACTTTCCAATTTCACGTTATAGTGACGTATTAATGGCAGGAGGCACGTAAAAAACTGCACGTTAGCATTCAAGTAATACGCTCAAACAGAACTAGAGGCTGCATTACAATCGCCAATTCATGGTGCTTGTGTCGGCGGCCGCGAAGCGCACAGACCAGATTGTGTAACGTCATAAAGAAACCGACCGGAAGTGGTCAGGGAGTCGCCACTGTTTTATGTGTTTTCTTGAATATCTTGGGGATTTGTTTGAAGCCCTTGATGATATCGGTATCAATGGTATCGGGGCAAAGCTGTCTTTTTAGAGGGACCCTGCAACACTTTTTTCAACTTTTTTGAGATGTTAAATGCTTGCAGAACGTAGTCACCTAACACACTCAGTACTTAGATTAGGAGTTCGCAAAGGACCTCAGCCAAAAATCACTGCTCTATGCCCATAAGATAACTTCGAAACTGGCTCAAAAGATTTTTCTGTCTTTCCCGGTCTTGACGTTCTTTGACGGCCCGAATTACGTCACTGAGGCCTTGTAGCGGCTGTTGGCTGGTTTTCATTTAGTTGCAGCGATGAAGGCTTTTCGATAGCAACTTTGCAAATAAAGCCACACATCCGCCGCGGTGGCTCAGTGGCTAAGGCGTTGCGCTGCTGAGCACGAGGTCGCAGGTTCAATTCCCGGCCGCGGCGGCCGCTTTTCTGATGGAGGCGAAAAGCAAAAACGCCCGTGTGTACGAGATTTCGGCGCACGTTAAAGATCCCCAGGTGGTCAAAATTAATCCGGAGCGTTCCACTATGGCGCGCCTAATCGCCTGCGTTGCGTCGGCGCGTTAAAACCCTACCATCAATCAATCAATAAAGCCACAAAAACAAAGCAGAAACGGAAGGCTTATCTGGTGCGACGAGCAAATCACGCAGTTCCGCTCCATGCTGGCGATAACTGTAGCTTTCACAGTGCTTCCAGACGCGAAGGAAAGAGTGGAAGCGCTTATCGAATGTGTTGCAGGGTCCCTTTAATGAACCAAACTTGTATTTTGCCTTCATGGCCCCTTTAAACTTCCGGGAAAAAGCTGCCCATTGTCACGAAAGTGATAACATTTCTGTAATTTTATTGCAGTAATGTCATTGCATCCATGCATGTCGAAGGGTAGCGCTCGGGTTCGCACATTAAACTGGGCGGTCAGCAGTTGCACGTGGTTTATGTCGCACAGATGGTTGCGTTCAAGCAGGGTCATGGCCCCACTTTCCATTCTCACCCTGGAAAGAGGAAGAGCGGCAAGCACACTGGGAGTGACGACGGCGAAGTAAGAAATGAGAAGGGACGCGGTAAAAAGAAAAGAAGGAAAGGCCGCGCACTTTCACGGTCGGCTTGGTCCATTGCGCTCTCACCTGCAGATGCGTGACGCTCGGCCAAAGGCGCGTTGCGGCCTCCGGGATTCTCTTTCTTCGTCTTTTTCTTCCTTTAACTTGATAAGCGGCGACCCGGGCAGACGGAGAAACTGAGCGAATGACGGCGGTTCGGTGGTCACGTTTCGGGAAAGGATCCACCGACTTTTTCAATCGTACCACACTTAGCGTAACTCCAGACTCATCACGAATGCCGCGCGTAACTAGGGCAAATACCAAAAAAGTGGCTGCGTTGTCGCGCGAAATTGCACGCTGCGGGTGAATTGACACAAACGACTTCACGTTTCGCCTTCTGAAGCCTTTGTCGGCCTCAGTGTGCCGTCGAGACTCACAAGGCTGGCTGGGATGCTAATTTGTCCAATTAGGTGGTCCTTTAAGGAAGCGAGAGTTCTCTGCGAGGTCTGCAAGGCCCTGGTGGCGTTGCAGAGAGGGCAGCGCCATTTCTCTATCGGCCCATCGATGCGCTGGGGTCATCCCCCTTCATCCAATGCGGGCATGCACCGAGAACGCGTTGCGTTCGAAGTGTCGACGGGGAGGAAAACAATACCGTCACACGAGTCAATGGTGTCTGTATGCTCTCACGCTTAATGCGGACCTCTGTAGTGGACCTTCTGACGGCCCCCGTCGACGAGAATCTTCGTCGCGTTTACTGCCGAACATGTTTGTCCGACTGAAGGCTGGACTTCTCTCTTGCCCGGCGAGCTCTTGTCCCGAGGGCTATCTGCGCCTAGAATACAAAGGTTGCGGGTCAGGACTAATTTACCTCCTCATGCACGTTTGTTGAGCCGAGTTTGTGTTGCGCTACGGTTGAATGAAGGTACCGTATGGTCCCTGCCAGCGGGCGAATCTGTTTTGTACCTTTTGTGACTCATCCCTGTCAATATCTTTACTTCCATAATCTAATTATTCTTCATTGTGGGCCGAACGACTCTCCAAACAATCTGAACTTCTCTCTTACAACTGGAGAAAATATCTCACGGATAGGACGAAAATTTTCAAACGTATGTGTCCTTCCACTATTTGTGTAGATAGAAGACCAGCGAAGCTGTATTGTTGGATAGCTATGTTGCGTTACGTGTGGTGACTTACTACATTGATAGAATAAATGCACATATGCACACATAGCTTCCTCAGAATTACTTCTAAATTAACTCTAATATAATTTGTTTCGGTATAGTTTTAAGTGATACGTTCAAGCAGAGTGGGTCAGGGAACAAACGCGTGTTAAGGACATATTAGTAGAAATTAAGAAGAAATGGGTGTGGGCAGGGCATGTAATGCGAAGGAAAGATAACCGTTGGTCATTAAGGGCAACATAGCGGATCCCTAGAGAAGACAAGCGTGTCAGGGGGCGGCAGAAAGTTAGGCGGGCAGATGAGATCAAGAAGTGTGCGGAGATAAATTGGCCGCAGTTAGCACAGGACGGGGATAAGTGGAGACCTATGGGATAGGCCTTTGCCCTGCAGTGGGCGTTGACAGGCTGATGATGAGGATGAGTTCCGATAAAACAAGATTTGCAGCCATTTTCTGCAACCATACTCTCCCCGCTTCCGTAGACGGCCATGTGTTGAAGCAGCCCGGAAATCTGTAACGTTTACAACTTCACTATCAGCTAACTAATTGCGACAAGTGCATGAAACTCGGCGTAATGATAGATTCGTATCAGGAATCGATTTTTTTTCAAGATACCTACATCGGATTGAGAGCTAAGATTTGTTACTAACATTTAACACTAACTCTCGAGCGAGCGCGTGTTATTCTTTCTCGCCGTGACCCGATAGGCGCACGCAATTTTGGTCGGAACCTAGCGCAAGACAACTTCGCTATAAAAAAAAAACGAAAAGAAAAAAACGACCTGTTGTCTTTTTTAGGTGCAGAGCACCTTAGGACCGCACAATGTCTTTCCGCGTCCGTGCGCATAGCATTTACAATCGCAAAAAATCACACAGGCATCGGCAGGATTCGAGCCTGTGTCTGGTGGACCAGACAGAGTTAGGGTCAGTCGTCTTATCCATTGGGCTACGACCGTGAGTTACTACCCTAGACCCAAACGGCTTACTCGCTCGCCTGTAACGGTGCGGAGTACCTTAGGACCTCCCAAAGTACGTCCGCGTCCGTCCGTGCGCACACCACCATGAAGCGAAAATCAAGCGAAATTCGGTTTGGGCTGAGAGTTGCAGTTTCATTTAGGGAATAATCAAGGTGCAACTCACGGCCCAAATCGAATGACGCTCGGGGTGCAAATCGGATGTCACTCGGGGCGCAACTTGGATGTCATTTCGAGTCCCCGTACTCCGCACCCTCGCCATCATCCACGGAGTGGAGATGCTGCCATTTCTTTTTTGTACTGTCCTTGCGTGATTTTAGCAAGTCTGAAATGTACCAACCAGCCGAAATTCCCGCTTTATTGACGTGTCTTTTTCGTTTCCCAGCCAGGACTTCTTGGGTATTCTCTACCCGCTAATATTCATATCGAATAACAAACCGGATTAGTTGTCTGTTTTTCACGCCCTCCCGTCCCGCCTATATATACGCTACAGCGGTCCGGCCGAAGTAAGCCTGTTTTTCTTAGTTTAAACTAGTCTAGCCTTGCAGTGAAATATTTTTTTTTCACAATGCGTGCGCGCGGTTAACCCTATTTGCAGACTGCTAACGCGCTTTGCAGAGCCACAACTTTTCTGGCATTTCTCTACACTAGTTTGGAGGTCCCATTCCGTTCTGAGATAGGTACAAGCCTGGCACCTCCGGGGTGTCGGAGGACGTTAATTAAACATGGCAATAGGATACGCGCCACCCCTAAGATACTAAACCAATCTTATTTGCGAAAACAATGCGTAGAATTGACCCAGGAGAACATTTTTACAAATAAAAAGGAACCACCTGGCTTGGCAAAAAAACTTAAAAATGCTGGGGTTCGTACCCAGGCCATTGGCGTCAAAACTACCCACTCTATCTACGTTACAGAGAGTGAACCGGAGACACGTTTGCTCAAGATAATCGTGCCTCCGCGCCCCGCCGCAGCCGATCGTGGAGGCCATGGAAATAATGCGGGAGTATTGAGACTCAACCAGTAGATAACGAGAGTCGTATACAGGGTGCCGGGCCGTATACAGAACTTTCGACATTCCATTCTGAGGTTGTACCTACCTCAGAATGGAATGCTGCAGTTTGGAGCGGCCCTGAGCAGCTGCCAGCAAAAATGCATGGCTAGGGTTCTCCCAGTATTTTGTGACTAATACTCATTGAGCGCCATTTTACAGTTTTAATTTGTACATAGGTAATTAGTAATTCTTAGTATTTATGGAATTAAGTCTTTCGCGCGAAACTTTATCTTTTCAGATCTTTTAAAAGTATCTTAACATCTTAATTAACAGGGCGCTTAGGTTAACAGTCATTGTTATCACCCGTTAGAGGCCAACTGCAGTACTGGGATCTCTTCCAATTTTAACTTCTCTCCCACTTCTGCCGGTTCCTTTATTTGTCCTCCTTTTTTATCTCATCGCTCGCGTGCTCCGCCTGCCTTTATTTACCACAGCTCCTCTTGTTAAATAATCACAATAAGCTATTTTTAAACGAAGTCTCTTTTTTCATAAGTGGCTCTTGTTTGAGGCTTTCTGAGAAGGATGCTTTTAAACGAAATCTAAGCATACTTGCTACTAGTTCCGCCCAGAGCCTAGCACTATAGGGAAACCATGCAGGATAAAATAATACCCCAACTCATACCCAGGAATTATTCTAATCAAGGTACCCAGACGCCTTTACCTAGCCAAAATAAATAAGTTTGATAAAACCTAGCCTCTCCGCTTCGGGAACCATCAGAATTAAAGCATTCTGCCTTTTTTCATTACACAACATGCACAATACTCGCGCTTCATTTGTACCTTCGGTTAGAGCCTTCATGTTGCGTGTAGCTTTCAGTACTGGCGAAGTCTACGCTTAAAACCGCCGTTGGTCTGCTTCACCACAATGTACCGAAGCTTCGCAGAGTTCGCAGCTGAGGTACAGAGTTCGCTGAGGTCGCTGCACTTGTCATTCATTTATCAAGAAGACAACTGCAGGGCGCTGATCATGCCCGTAATCGTCGTTCTTCCACTTCTAAGTACATACCGTTCTGGACGACACCCATGCAGGACGGATTCTCCAAACTGGAACGTGCGCGCTCCTGTTGAACTTTACTGATTGTCCCCCCTCCCCTTCGCCTATCCGTTTCGCCTATTCTTCCTGCGCAGAGCAACTAACTTGCCGTCGTCTAGTCAACCTCCCTTGTCTTTCATGTGTAACACGTGAAGTCTGTCTGTCTGTCTGTCTGTCTGTCTGTCTGTCTGTCTGTCTGTCTGTCTGTCTGTCTGTCTGTCTGTCTGTCTGTCTGTCTGTCTGTCTGTCTGTCTGTCTGTCACCAACGTTACTAGAATCCCGAACCTTGATTGAACTTCGAAATACGCGTCCTCAAAGCCTGCCTTAAAATACATGAGAAATTTCGCTCATTTTACGCACTCGACCCCAAAAATGCGAGACAAAGGCTGTAACGCCAATGTATTTTAGAGCCAAATTTAGGGTCACATAGATGTGATCCCAAGGCACATTCCAAATTTCTTTACCCTGGGCTGATTTATTATCAGCTGTGTCCAACTTCGTAGTGTTTACATGGACCTAAAATTCCGCTACTAAAAAGTTTATTAACGCAATATAGCGAATCATTGTTAATAATACGCATTATTTTTATCATCGTTGCATTTTCTGGTGGTCGCTTAGACACTTAATCACAAAAAGTGGGATGCATATCGCTTTCGACCTCAGTTTATAAAAATTTCTTTCAACTAAAATAAACCACCATGCACACACACACACACACACACACACACACACACACACACACACATATATATATATATATATATATATATATATTTATATATATATATATATATATATATATATATATATATATATATATATATATATATATATATATATATATATATATATATATATATATATATACTTGCGCAGGGTGAGAAATTTACATTTTCTAACTAACCAAACGTTTTCTTCTTTTGTTTTTGAGAAACTGTATCGGTGGTAAAGCAGGTTCTCACATTCGGATATTTTTTAGCATTTTGAGGTCACTTTCTACTTCAGCTCAGCAGTCCATTTAGCTGAGTGTTTTTTTCTTCTTTTCGTTCCTTTACGATGAGTGGGGATCGTTGCTCATATTGTTGGTTCTGCATGCAACAATCCAAGAGGCAGATATTACTTCAAAGTAGCAATTGATACGCCTCTTTCTGGTAAACTACGCATTAAAAAGCAGCAAACTAGTTTTAAAGCCCGACAATATCCCCCTGGGATTTCTAAATCTGCTTGGGTCTTCCCTTCTCAAAAGAGGCGAAACGATCGATCAGCAGTTGTAGTTTTTATAAAGTATATTATTTCTGAGCAAGTGACTAGTTCGCAAATGTCTTCGTTTTTGTTTTCTCAGACGCATGGTTCTAGCCTACTCAGCCTAACCTTGAGTGTCCCACTGGGGATCAAGCACAAAGTACCTCCAAAGGGCAATGGTGCCTTAAAGGACACCCGAATGTGTGCGTACTGCTCATGCGGAAAAGCTGAGCTCGTGCATGGTGCTTGTGCACCAACCGGCGTTTGCGCTCGCTATGTGACTCAAGGTCAAGTAGTCGCATGCATATTCGGTCCATGCCTCGCACGACAGTCCCGTGGGTGTTCTGCTGTGTACATGTGCCGACTGAGTTGTATGCACGCTGCAGTCACTATCCTGGGTTGGCGCGTTCCCACACTCCGCGGTTGGTATTTCTCGTCGCATCGGCCGGGATATGCCATTGAAGCGTTAATATTTTGCGCACGAGAAGGGCCGCTATTTCGGGCTGCGCTTATTTTTGCTTTCCATGGTGATATCGATAGGTCAGCGCTCCAGACCTACGTGTCGAGCGGCGCCGCGGAAGGAGACACGGCAGCGTCGTGAAACAATGATGCGAATGCGGTGCAGGCGGCCTCGATTTACGACGGCAGCTCCGGAAGCTGCGCGAACATAAGAGATTGCCCGCATCAGACTCGTAAAGTTGACGCGAAACGGCCGAGCCGACACACCAGGCAGCCCCGCGTTCGGAGTGATCGGCGAACGGTTGAATTCGGCGGCGACGTGTAGTGAAAAAGCGAAAACAAAGTGAGAGGAGGAACAAAGGCCGCGTTGACCGCGAGCGCCGAGAGCGCTACATGTGTCCGCTTGAGCAGCGCGCCCCGAGCCATTGTTCTGGCCGCTCACGCCCGTAACAAAAGAGAAACTCCGCAAGATGGTCGTGTGTCAATTGCTTCTTCTACACTACGGAGCATTCGGTCACGCGAACGTGAGCCGGCAGCGCGAGAAGTGCTAAACTGGGGATCGACGAACCTTCCACTCCTTGTCTTTTTTCTTCTCCGATGGACGTGGGGAATACGCGTATGAAGTCGAGCCGGGACCTCCCATGTTTTATTCGTGCGACGAAAAAAAAAATGGCAGAAAATAGCGATCGGGGAAGTTGCACGACTACGTAGAACACGAGGGCCTCTTGATATCTACGGGCCATTTACAAGAGATGCGGACCCAATATCTGTGGTGACATCATGGCTGGCGAGCATCACTCTTCGATCTGGCTCAGAATATCAATACGCGTGGCATTATTTCCGGCATTGTTTCGGCAGCGTACAGACGCACGCAACACACACGCACACGCTTACACACACATGTTGTATACTTGAATATGGGCTAATGAGCGTGGATTATTATTTGTGTCATGCCTATCCCATGCCCATCAGTTCGTGCGCCTACATTTTGTTTCGCGGCCATTCGGTGTGTGCGTACAACGTAAGCCCTTCCTTCGCTTCCCCCTCTCCTTTCTGTGCAAAGGAGCCGTGTTGCTGGCGAAGGCGTGTGTCCACGGCGGAGCCATGGCAAAGCCATCCTTGCTGGCAGTGGCCGCCCTTCTGGTCCAGGTGAGCCCCTTTCCGCTTGTCAACACACAGAGGGCCGAGGGGGTGCGTCTATAGGAATTCGCCACGTGGGTCTCTAACTTGTGAAGGCGCCGCAGTGAAAGTTCTGGGATATCACACGGCACAGAGCGTCCTTCTTGCCAGACCGACTGCCTCTGTTTTGTTGCATGTCATTTTCACGGTCCATGCGTCTTATTTTTTCCACGCTTTGGTCATTTTGACTTCAGCCACTATAGGGAGCCTAAGGCGCGGCGCATGTAGGCTCCCTAAGCCACTACTGACACCAGCGCCACCGCATTTTTGTGGCGTTTCTCGGAGAAGTAAGCCTGTGCGCGAAGACATGACGGATGAAACAAACGGATTTACTTATGGCTCGTCTTAATTGCTTTTGCACTTTCCGACTAAGGTCTTCGTGTAGCAGAACCATATAATGTTATGGAGGCATTAAGCATTTTGACGGCATGTGCTTCTGAAGGGGACTGGAACGCACATCAAAAGCTTCTATGGTACCATGCCTCTGGCACGACGGTGGTGGGGAGCTCGCGTTTACATGTGTAGCATCAAGCGGCGTCAAGGCGGCTGTGAAGGGCGATGCAAGCTGCTAGAACCGGGAGCAATTATACGACCGTGGCCTTCCAAAAAACTGTGTTTTAGCATAAACATGTATGAGGTTGGGTGCCTTATCTCTGGCCCAAGACAACAAATAGCCCCACTTAAACCAGAGTAGCACCAATTAAAGTAGTTAAAGCAATTAAAGTAGGCGGAACCAGTGTAGCAACATCGCACACAAGACAGTCAAGTTCTCATTGGGGTTTAACGCGCCGAAGATTGGCCCGGGACATAAGGCGCGCCTTAGTAGAAGGCGAAATAATAACTTAATATTCATGGGTCTCCTAAAGGGGCCGTGAAATCTAGTACAACAGCGTTCTTTTTTCAGCCCTGTCAGGAACACGGCCACTGCGGCAGGGAATCGAACCTGCGAACCCGCCGCGGTAGCTCAGTGGCTAAGGCGTTGCGCTACTGAGCACGAGGTAGCGGGTTCGATTCCCGGCCGCGGCGGCCGCTTTTCTGATGGAGGCGGAAAGCAAAAACGCCCGTGTGTACGAGATTTCGGCGCGCGTTAAAGATCCCCAGGTGGTCAAAATTAATCCGGAGCCCTCCGCTACGGCGCGCCTCATCGTCTGCGTTGCGTCGGCGCGTTAAACCCTACAATCAATCAATCAATCGAACCTGCGACATCATGTGTAGCAGTGCAGTTCTTTAGCAGCTGCATTACTACGGCGGGTACAGAAAAGAATCACTCAAGCAGCGGGACAGAGGCTTGCTGATACTTACGGGCGTGGTGCTTGTGATGTGGTGCAAAGGGAACTCTAGCACACGTAAAACACACTTATCGCGTTTCGACCTTGCTGGCAGCCAAGCAAATGAAAGTGCGGTATGATTTGAGCATCAGTTGGTTAAGGGTTAATAAAGTTTCCCGTGACTATGAATTAATGGCAAAAAAGTCGCGGTATTTACCATTTCACATAATGTGGAGGTCCTGGGGGAGAATAAAAGTCGGAAACATGTTGGTTGCAAACGACCAGACAGATACGTGAGCAGAGACATGCTGGTAAAGCTGGCTTTACCTTAAGGTAGGTTTTGCTGTAAGGTTTCTTTGCCACAATTTATATTCTATCCCGTAGACGCTATCAGGAACAGTTTCTGCCGTAAAAACTGTCCCTGGAAAAAAAAAAAAAAGGAAATTGAGCGTAAACGTGCCTCAATTGGAGATATTAGGTTTACGGAACACGCACAGGGCTCAGGGACAATGTGTACATGCCATATAAACTTGAACTCTTCTGTCCATGTCAAATTGTGTCGGATAATGGGCTTTAGCAAGTTCTACACTCTATTGTGCGTGCATTTGAGTTTCAGCTGTCCTAAGACCGAAACTTTGTCAGCAGAACGGCAAACTTCCAAGTCATATTATGATTTCAAGAGGAAGACACATAGGTACATACAAAGGGGGGGGGGGGGGGTGGAGGGATAAACAGAGCTGAGAAAGAGGGTTACTGCTTGTTAAGGTAGCCTTATATTCAAGATGTAGTGGGATTGGAACAGATGGGATAAAAGACAGGGATAATGGGGAAATACATGCTATTCCGAGCAGCAGATAGGAAGTTGAATGCACTGGCAGCGAAAACAACAAAAAATCAGTTCGCCACTCCGCTGCCGTGCTCGTTTAGGTGGAAATTAAATAAAGTGTGGGTGTGGGTGTGTGTGTGTGGGGGGGGGGGGGGGGGTCTTGAGTGTTTGGAGTCAAGCAAGATGCTTCAAACGTGGGCTGTAAGGTGGTTAGGAGTACAAAAAGGTGGCACAGCCATGGAGGAGAGCATTGAGGCGAGGTGGCCGCACTCAGGGAGACATGTTGCTGAGCCGAACAGCATGCGTTGTTTGACTCACGAGGGAGGCTGTGTCACAGGTGACTGCAGAGGCTGCGGGTGCGGGCAAGGCTGGCGGCAGCCCCCGGCGCGGCCGTCAGGGTGCGACCAACCCGGATCCGGCGCTGCTTCCGACCGCAGCCCAGGGCGTGGCGCAGGTGTCCAAGGTGGCTGTGCGCTGCACCAAGTCCGCCATGGAGGTGCACGTCGAGTTCGACGGCCCCTTTGGCGGCGTCATCTACTCCAAGGGCCACTTCGAGCACCCCGAGTGCCGCCACGTGAAGGCCGACGCCGCGCCCGGCCCCGTGTTCGAGTTCGTCATCCAGGCGGACCGCTGCGGCTCGAGTAAGGTAGAACGCAAGAACAAGGATGGCGAGTCCTACATCGAAAACACCATCGTGGTTCAAAACGAGCCCAGGATACAGGTGCGTCCGCGAGCGTTATAAAACGCTTCGCGTATAAACCCCTGAATTAGAAGCCATCTGGCAATAAAAACTGAGCAATCTCCACTAACGTGAAAACTGGGGAGGGGCGATCGTCTCTCTTGCCACATGGCGCGCTCTGATACACGCGACATACCAATTACGAAGGTGGAGGAGAAGTGAAATTCGAAACGGAGAACCTCTTTAAGGTTAAAGCGAGTACAGAGCGAAATAGAAGCAAGAAAGAAGCGCGAACGAAAAACGAGTGTCTCGGTGTTTTAGTACCGTGACATAAGGTGAATTTTTTCAAATACCGCTATGGAAATACTTTACAGGACATAAAAATGAAACCTATAGGTCGGATTAAATTCCTACACGAAACCGGACTATGCATGCACTCTTACAGGCCTCCCTCCACAACAATTTTTCTGCTGTTTTCACTACACTTGATTTCATCACCGTCCTGTCTTCCTTACATTCGTACCACCTTTCCTTCCTCTTTCTATACGTCTAATTTTCTATGCCGCATAGCAAAATCACTAAACAAAAAAATAACAACTGAGAAAGGGTTTGGACCACGGTATATCGTGCAAAAGCAGCATGCATTCCTTCTTAAGAAAGCGCTGCATACATTACCCCATTGCGGGTAGTTTCTCTTTGGATATACACAACACGTTGCTAGGCTTCAGAATACGCGCGCAGAATTCAAAGTACGGGCACAGATCTATTATAAGGCGTTATACAATACAACATGGTGGTATGTAAATGCTGTGGGGTGTACGTGGTAGACTAAAAGCAGGAATATCAGGTGTGCGCCGATGTATAGGAGCTGAGGCCTAACGTCACGCTTTGGGGTCTTATGACGCCAACCGGTACATATACATTTTGTCAGTGCAGAGCAATAAACAGGACAAGAAGGAAGAAAACACACACAGGACGAGTGGACCGGTACCGTGAATCGGTACTTGTGGTTGGAACTTTACTCAACAGACACCGATTGACGACTTCAGACTTGAAAGCGTGACGTTATGCCTAAAGTACAATGTTTAGACCTAACGTTAAGTAAGCTTAACTTGCAGCCTAACAACACCGCAAGCAACATCATACTAATGGTGCGTCAAGCTGCGGGTACCGGTTTAAACCTCAAAGCGTTACGTTAAGCCTGACATTGGGCTGTACATCGCATACCCGCGTCGCCTCCTTCCCTTAGTTGCGTACCAGCATTTGCGCAATCCAGTTATATACTTCGAAAATTCGGCGGGATTCACGAAATAGGCCTCATAAGTGTGGCGTCAGGAAACGGGCTTCACGAATTTCCGCCTAAACCAGCAGAGATAGGTCGATAGAGCTTTGGCACTAATCAAGTGTCCGATGTTTTCGTTACCAGCTGAGCTCCCTTAGCAGTTCGCACGCAAATGTTGAGTGTTACTTTGCCACGTTTTCTCTTGGGAATTTTCTATTTCCTGTAGGGGAGACTGTGTATGAAGGGGCAACTACGGGAAGCAGGTCTTGACAGTTTCTGAGTTATGGTCAGACTTTCGTGTTCAGATGGTCAGATATGGTCAGACTTTCGGTACAGCCCCCCAAAATTTTCTAATCGCCGCATCTCCCCCACTTTCACTTTTTTTTCGTATTTACACGCCGAATCGATATATTAGTAAGTAAGAACGACAAAAATGAGATAGATGAAAAATGACAGACCATGTTTGAGACAGGTTTTCTTTTTCTTTAGTTTTCTTTTACCGGTGGCACATAGCACCCCCCCCCCCCCTCCCCCCTTTCTCCGAAAAATATTTCTGACTGCGTCACTCTCGTGGGGTCCCCGATCACCTTTGCAAGCCTGAAAGGGGTCTTCGGCACGTTCATGACTGAGAACCACTGCTCTAAATATTCAAGAAAAAATCCTAGTTTTGTAATTTGCGATGGGTTATGCTCAGCTCTAACATGCGAACTGCGGCCGAGAAATGCTTTCCCCGCAAACTGTAAGCTGTTTATCAGGGTTGAAAACAGGTTCCATTGGCGAAAAAAAATTACACGGAAGTTGCGCACTCATGGCAAGTACGCCTTCGCTTGATTGCGTCCTTTAGGGAGAACGATGGGAAGAGCGAGAAGAGCTAGAGCTCAGGCCCGGAATCCTTTCTTGGTGGTCCTTCCTTGTTCATGTTGGAAAAACTCGCACATAGAACGAACCTCGCGCTATTTGAAGCAATTGCTAGCTTTTCGCTCGACAGAAGTCACCGACCAGTGCAAACTACGTCGCGCAGTTTTATTCTTACGGACTTTTCCTGCAGGTTTATGCTTACGTTTAGTCCCTTCGTTGCGAACATTCGTCGTTGTCAGCTGCTAACAGTGTGCCATGAATTCACTGCATATCATATATATATATATTTTTTTTTCTGAGGCTCAAACATAGAACCCCAATGGACGAGGTTTCTATATCAGTGCTACATGTCTCGACAGCATTAATAATTTCGATAATAATTTTTTCTCACCCGCCGCGGTGGCTCAGTGGATTAGGCGTTGCGCTGCTGAGCACGAGGTCGCCGGTTCGATTCCCGGCCGCGGCGGCCGCTTTTCTGATGGAGGCGAAAAGCAATAACGCCCGTGTGTACGAGATTTCGGCGCACGATAAAGATCCCCAGGTGGTCAAAATTAATCCGGAGCCCTCCACTACGGCGCGCCTCATCGCCTGCGTTGCGTCGGCGCGTAAAACCCCACAATCAATCAATAATTTTTTCTCAGAATGAAGGAAGGAAGAAACGCTGCAAGGAATGCAAGAAGGTTAAACGGACCCTGCAACACTTTCGATAGACGCTCTCACTCTCCCCTTCGCGTCTGGAAGCACTGCGAAAGCTACAGTTATCGCCAGCACGGAGCGGTACTGCGTGACTTGTTAGTCGCAGCAGGTACGCCTTCAGTTTGTGCTTTGCTTTGTTGGCTTTCGTTTTAAAGTGGCTGCAGAATGCGTTCAATGTTGCAACTGAAGTAAAGCCGGGCAATAGCCGCCATGCCGCTGTAATGACGTAATTCCAGCGGTCGATTGATGAATGATGGTACGGGTTTAACGCGCCGATGCAACGCAGGCGATGAGCCGCGCCGTAGTGGAGGGCTCCGGATTCATTTTGACCACCTGTGGATCTTTAACTTGCGCCGAAATTCCGTACACACGGGTGTTTTTGCTTTTCGCCTCCATCAGAAAAGCGGAGGCCGCGGCCTGGAATCGAACCCGCGTTCTCGTGCTCAGCAGCGCAACGCCTTAACCACTGAGCCACCGCGGCGGGTTCTAGCGGTCGGGGAAAAAGAGACAGGGACGGGGAAAGAGAGAAAAATCTTTTGAACAAGTTTATAAGTTATCTGATGGGCATAGAGCAGTAATTTTTGTCTGAGGTATCTTTGCGACCCCCTAATCTAAGTACTGGATGTGTTGGTTGGATACAATCTGCAAGCATTTAAGATTTTAAAAAAAGTTGAAAGTTTTGCAGGGTCCCTTTAACCAAGCGTGCTTTGGTTACCCTACACATGGGGAAGAGTAAGGGGGATTGTAAGGGAAAGGTGTACCGCGAATCAAAGCACTCGCGCGCAGCCGATCTGACCACGCCGGGTATTCCTCCCGCAGGAGTGGTCAGACTCGGCTCGGCGGCTGCGCTGCTCGTGGGACAGCAACATCGACCGCACGGTGAGCTCGTCCATCAGCGTGAACCAGCTGGACGTGCAGCAGGCACGCTACGCGGGCTCGTCCGCCGCCGACTCGTACATGGACGTGCAGCTGGGGCGCGGGCCCTTCTCGCCGCCCGTCACGGGCCTGGTGCGCATCGGCGACACGCTCACGCTGGTCGTGTACACGTTGGGCAGTGACCTCGACGTGCTCGTCAAGGACTGCCTGGCGCACGACGGCGACCCGCGGCGCGCCGTGCAGCTGACGGACGCGCGCGGCTGTGTCGCCAAGCCCAAGCTGCTCGGACCCTGGCAGAAGACCAGCAACACGGGGTCCACGGGCGCCAGCACCATCGCGTTCGCGTACCTCAAGGCCTTCAAGTTCCCGGACAAGGTCGGTGTCACCGGCTCCGCTAGCCACGCGTTGACGGTATACTGTGCCCAGCGGCGCGCCTATAGGTAGCGGCAGCGACCAGCTAACTTCGGCTGTTTCGCATTCGTCCCGTGCCACGTGCACGTCTTCACGCGGTTATTCAGCAACAGGCCATTTCATGCGGACAGGTCTCTATAACAGCTGGGCTTTTTCGCCCATGATGCTACTATTTGGGGTAAAGTGCGCCCACTGCAAGTTGCTGGGCGACAGGACCAAGCAGTGATGAGCAAGGAACACAAAGAGAGTTACCCCGGCAGATTGACTCCAGGGTGCGGAATTTTCCCCCATTGCTAGTATTCCAGTATTTTGGGCTCCCGACACGCTTGCATTTACATTTCAAGCTGAAAGTTCCACTTTAAGGACATGTCACATGCCGGCTTGTAGTGAAGCTAAAGCCATTGCACCCGTGCACACCGGCTTGCAAATGCGTGGTGAAAAAGACATTAAGCTTGGAGCCTGGAGAGTGTCTCTTACACGTGCTTTCCCGACGTATTTTAAAGACGATAGTCTTGCTTGGGCTATTTAAACGCAGAAATTTTAGTCTGTCTGTATGTCTGTTTGTCTGTCTGTCTGTCTGTCGGTCTGTGACTCAACTCAGCCATCCGGCTAAAGTGAAACAGAAGTTGCGCAACAGTCTTATAAACCCACAGCCAAATCTAAACGTCTAAGTCCGGTGTCAATGTTCATACTTGTCAGCATTGTTGAACAAGAAGACATTACACAAATATACGGCAGAAAATCAATACATAAGTGATATTTGCAGTGTTCCTTTATTTAAAAAATTACGAGTGCTTGGTTTTTGCGACAGCAAATGAAATACTACGTCAACTGCAGAAAACCGTCGCCTGCTGTTGCCCGCGCCAATACAGCTCCTAGCGGCATTTAAGGAATCAAACTGCAACAGTAACGAAAAGTTTCACTAGAGAGGTTCCGCGTTCCGCTTGGAACGCTTGTGGGGTAGGGCAACGTGGTTCTATTGGCGGTGAGATGTTTGAGTGGCGCCCCCTGGATCTGACGTCAGCTTAGGGACCCGCTCCGCTGTCGTCTGCTACATTCGCCGCGCTGCTACACCCGCGCCGCGGTAGTCCGGTTCTGACTGGCAGCAGTGCCTTTGCTAGAAATCGCCCGCTTTTATGCTTTGGTGCTTTAAAAAGCGTGTTTTCATCAGATTCTGACGGCTCTGAATAATTTCAAGCTTTGTCCCGCACAATTTTACGACACACGAGGAGAGAGAGAACGACTTTCAGAGAACATCGCTCAGACGTAACTCGCCTATCTAGCGTATTTGCGAGTTTCAGCGCTCAGAGCTCCTCGATAAGTAATCAAATGCGTAGGCTTCCCTTTACTATTTCTGAGATGCTCTTATGAAGACCCAAGAGTCTAATGCTACGCATCAAGCAGCGGGTCGCACAGCAGGAAATAAAACGGGTGTTTTCTCTTTCTTTCGTTGTTGTTAGATGAACGTTTTTTTTTCTTCTGTGCCCAACGCATTCATTTTATGCACCGTCCTAAACGTCCTAGGAGGTTTGGGGATGTTTGCGAGGCTCACAAAGTTCGTGTGAATATTCAATGCAATAAGATCTGTGCTACCGCGCAGATAACGTTGTCCACAGTACTCGAAGGCGGCTTTTGTGCACCTAATTTCTGTCCAACCATCGATATCGTAACGAACTCAATCTCAACCCGAAAAGTTCTGACATGATTACGGTGTTGAAAACTTGATATACTTGCTAACTAACTCAACAAATAGTATACATGCCAATTTTCAGTATAACACAATTCGAAACCAATGAATATGTCCCGACAGCTCTTTATTATTTTCCAACCCCTTCAGTCGCAAAGAACAAGTCCTGGCCTGCTCGGGATGACGTTCGGTGAATTGAAGAATGAATCTTACTCTCTCGTCTTGGACTGAGGAGCCTGCCCACTAACCAGCTCGATTTTACTGTTTTCTCCTCCTCCTGGTCCTCCCCCTCTTCAGTGCAGTTTTACTATAATGCCTGTCTGAATATTGGGATGATATGGTTGTGGCAAATGTACCGAAATATCCCTCCAAATATGAAAAAACATAGTCTTACTGTATGTTTGCCTTACAGGTAACTCGTTTTGCTCAATAAGCCTGCATACTGGTTAGAAGCCAGGTAGAAAACCAGCACGCGCCTATACACACAGCAGGTTATTTGGAAATCAACCTACATTATTTGTGCCCCATAGTGCATGTCGGCACACTTCCATGCCGTGACAACGTAAAGTGACTTGATACAATAGTTTCGAGTGTTAGGCAAGGTTGCCAAATCTGTTTTACCTTACATGCGATTAGCTGGAATCGTAATGCCTTCTGCCAAAGCCGACAGCCCCGAAGGCCTGGAATTTGTTTTGGTCTTCCATTTTCGCTGTTCTCGGTTGTCAGCCTGCGGCTGTTACCTTTGTTCGAAAGACTGATGGACACAGAGGCTGACTCCTAGCTCCGACTCTTCGCGCTCCGCACAGGACCAGCTTCGCAGCAATGCATAGGCGACGCCGGCAATGTTTTTTTCCGGAGCGGTATCAAAAACTATACTTAAAATCACGAGCTAGTTTACGCTATTTTAAGTCTTTTGTTACGAAAAAAAAGTTGCGCATTCGCGAGATCTGCTGCGGACAAGCACAAAATCTCAACCGCGCGCAAAGAAACAGCATAGAGAGCGAGCCCGAGTGAAGCAGACGACAAATGCGAGAATCCCTAAGCCGACGTCACGGAGGCGCGCTCCGCAGCGCCGCCCGTGGTCGCGCTCACCGCCAATAAGCAGTGGAATAGGGTGCCTCGATTCACGCAAGTCTACGTCGTACGGCAGCGCTGGCATCAAGGCGCCCGACCTGGAGCAGTGGAACGCGGTAAATTTAAATGACTTGAGCAAACCTCTAGCGTGTTTACCTTGGGAGGAGCGCGACGGGAGAGGAACAGCATGAGAGGTGAGCGGGAAAGAGAAGGGAGGCATTTACTTGACAGGGGCGCCAGTCGATTATGGTCTTTCGTCGACATTTGCAACGAAAGGAGCAGATACGCGGTCGTTTTTTCAAAGGGAAGATTGATGTGGCTTTCTCCCAGCTTTCAGTTTAGCTGCTGCTGCTGCTGTTGCTGCCATTCTTGCCGGTTGCGCCACTGGGTTTTATCTTACACCAGATAACGCTGGCCTATCCCGGGGCCGTGAGGCCGGGATAGCGGCTCGCGAGAGGTGAGGACGTCCCGGTACTGCGCTCATGGGCCGCCCGGGAGAGCGACTGGTGGCACAGCGCTGGGAAAAGCTCCAGTTCATGCGTGTATCGAGTTCTCTGTGCTTGGAGCTGGTGGCGTCTTCGCCAGGGATATTGAGACGTTGAACGTTTCTAGTTGCTCTCGCAGTTCTCGACGAACTCGCCACTACTCGCGGTTCTGGAAATTCAGCAACTATGTCGAGGACAATAACGCTATCAAATAATGCATCACGCAAGTTCATTACAACCCAGGCACGCCATGATGAAAGCTTCGCATTACGTCGATTCCCACCTATGTATGGAGACCCGCCATTTTTCCCCTTTAGTGTGTGATTTTCCAAACCCCAGCGAAATTCATTACAGCATGCAGGCAAGAGATAACTTGCAAATGTGATGTTAGCAATTCCTGTATCCACACGCATGTTTAGTGTACTGCGTTGGAACTTTAGAGTAACTTTTTTTCCGCTTGTGGATACAACAAAAAGGTAGCTTAGCCGTCGCCCGTAAATTAAAACCGCTTTTTTTGTAATTGAAACAATACAAATCGACGAGGAAAATGCAGTCGCTCTTATCACAGAAAAAAGTTGCACATTCATGGTTTAGCTGCTCCAACCACGAAGTGACGCGCGAAAGCAGCCGGAATCCCTGCTTACAAAACGTTCGCCGGTACCCCATAGTAGGTATGTTCTGTGCTGTGTATGTAGCACTTTGCTAGGCTTCAGAGTACGCATACTGGATTCACAGTGCGGGCACAGATTTCTTGTGGTCGACCTTCCTTTAGGCGAAAACTGTTTTTTTGTCGATCGTTAAAGCCAAGGGCACTGATGCAGTTTTATCTTCAAACAAAATAGACCGCAAGTTGAGACCTTCGTCGAGGCCATAAGTTGAGAAGAAATGCGCTCACGGCCCTGTGCGCCACGTGCAGGTGGAGGTGTACCTGGAGTGCAACATCGAGATGTGCCGGCGCAAGTGCGCGGAGCCCTGCCAGGCTGCCAAGAGCAAGCGCAGCCGCCGGCAGCTCCTCAACGAGTCGGCCATCGTGGAGCCTGCCCGAGTGGCGCGCGGCATCCGCGTCGTGGCCCCGGACGACCTGGACCCGCTGCAGAGGGACGGCGGCCCGGCCTGGGCGGTCCGGCCGCCCTCGACGGGCGACGTCTGCCTCTCGCTGCCGGGCTTCGTGACGGCGCTGTCAGCCGTCCTCGCCATCTTGCTCAGCTCCTGCGTCCTCTCGGCACTGCTGTACCTGCGCGTTCGCCAGCTCGCGTCCTCCGACGGCACCAAGGCCAAGGCCGTCCCGTCGGCCGAGTTTGTGCGCAAAGTGCGTCGCCTGCCTTGACACGTGGCTGCGGATGGGACACCCGTGCGGCAGCCGCATGCTGCCAGCGGTTGGAAAGTGCTACGACGGGGACTGAGCCATTCTGCTGAGTGTTCTTCCTTGGCGCTATTTTTCCGAGTTGGGCATTTCTGAGGGAGGAGCACGCGGCGGACGGCGACGGGAAGCGCGGGTGCTTTTCCGCATGCGGACGGTATAGTGTGAACACGCTGGTTCGTCTACACGACCGTCGCAATAAACCGGAAGAACCAAAGTACACCCAAGTACTCGCAGTCCTGCCGCTCTATGCCCATTCTGACGCTGTTGCCACGCGCTGCAGAGTAAAAGCGAGGGGGAGCTTAAGCGGTGCGCATGCGTCCAGTCACGTTGACGTTTTTGTCGACAACGGCACCCATAAATCACTGCGCACGCATTCCTACAATGCGAACTCTCTGATGTACTTCTGTGTTGATGGTTGGGCCATTTATACAAAAATGACGGTTTGCCATTTAAACAAAAATGCAGATGTGGAACGAGGCGTGAAAAAAGGTCAACAACAATGCGCCAAGCTTTTTCACAACAGGTAGGTAGTCAATACAGACACCGTCGATACCAGCAAGTGAGAGAGCACGCTGAGTACCTCCATATGAGCATGGGTGGAATAGTCCCTCTGTGTTGGTCGTAAGTCGGACGGCCGTAAAATCAGAGCTTATTGTCAGTGCAGCATCACATAGGGCCCGAAAATCGCATCTCGTCAGTCGCAATATCGCTTAGTCTCAAAGTTGCAAATAATTGTCCCGCGTAAAATCGCCCCCCCCCCCCCCCCCCTTCTATCTCGTGGTGTGATCGTATATATCGCAACTTTTTGTAGCGACCGAGTTATGCTAACTTATTGTGGCACCATGCAGAGGGTCGCTAGGAGACGCGAACGAAAAAGGGACGGCCGCATGCATCGCGCATTTCTCTACTGACGCTGAACATCGAACCTGTTTGAAGTTTCTAAACCCATAGTGTTTAGTAGAAACTCCAGGGCTAAACCTAACCCACTTGAACTACGATGATGATGATGGGGATGGCTGGCTTTTCTTTTGTAGTGGGATGTTCGCATGGGCCACCTTGCCGGAGCATCTGCTTTTTGATTATTCTATTTGTTTTGATTTTAGCATAGCCTTAAAACATTATGTTCAGTTCAAATCCCGGCATGGCCATCTTATGTTCTCCTTATTTCCGCTAACATTCTCTTTAACTTTTCGGTTTACTTCTAGCTTCTTTTCGTCAAAGGGACCATTAGAGAACTTATGACATGCATTGAATTATTCCAAATGCTTGGCAGCGCCCAGATTCCAACGATTTTGTTCGACGAAAAAAAAAAACCCACCTACTTCCCGAGTAGCCTTTGAGGTGCCTAAGAACCTTATTATGTACTTAGTGGAAGAGATATAACAAGGACAATCCATAAGCTGATTGCATACCAAAAGATGCTGCCCGACAGGAGGCTTAAGTCGAGCTATTAGTGTTTCATCTGTGCAATAGCGTTTCCATGGTTTCCGGGTGTGCTTTAAGCGACGAGATTCAAGCCGAGATTTATATTACCAGCGGAGCTGTTTAACTTGAGTTCCAGCCGTACCGGGCGTAGCTCAAAAATAGGCGCAGTAAAGCGGAGAGGAGGAAAGACAGAAGGAATAGGACAAGAAGTGTGAGGGGAAGTGGCGAGGAGGCAAGGAGCTGACGAGTAGGTGTGGGGAGTGCGCGTCGCGGCGCAGATCTTCCAAGGGAGGCGCGTGACGGATTGGCTGCGCCTAGTGATGACGTAAGCTTTGAAGTGCAGATGTTCTCTTAGTTTAGAGAGACGGCGTGCGCTCGGCGGAATCAGTTTCCGAACTACCGATGAGATGGGCAAACTAGTGGAGACCACCAGCTCCGCGATTTTCTCAGTCTTCCCACCTAAATTGCAAAGCTGACCAAATTTTCTTGGCTATAATTTGTAAGCTAACCCACACTGAACTGTGAATGTCTTAAGAAGAAAACATGCGGCTAGGGTTCCGATACTTGTTTTGGTTTTGACAGTGCGCGTCCACACAGTGGTGGTAACACGCTGGTTTATTTACAGTGATTGGTACAAGGACACCTTGTTACGCTTCGGCAAAGCTTGCTCTCTAGAGAAAAGGGAAGAAGTTATGGGGACTGGGAAAATATGATAAAATAATAATGGCTGTTCAGTGATATGCTGGCTTAGGAATCGACTTAACCCGCGCTTATTCTTTATGTTTCAGAAACGACCCCTGCTTTCCAGATAGCACTGTAATAGTCCGGCAGAACTCCCGTGAAGTTATGGAGGAGGTTGTTATGGGCTGTGTACGGTTTTCCGTCCGCACCGGATGCACGCTTGGCGTTGCAAACGCGCAATTTGGCGCCTAACTACGATATGGGGAATAGGTTGTCCAGGGGACCTTGATCATGGGGCGGCATCAGAATGCAAAGTTCTACATGTCTTGTTTTTGAAAAGAAGCTGCCTGCCAAAACTCTCAATCTTCTTAAGCCGATACGTACATAACAATCATGAAGGGTTCCGAAGCAGCGCGAGAAGGCTTGGAACCAGCCATGGCATCAATAAACTTCCATACTTTTGAGGCAGGGGCTGCGGCATTTAGCTTAGTACAAAACGCGGGACATTTTTCCTGTTTACGGGCATTCAAACATCGCTGTAAATGGGCACGAAGCTTGGGCTCCGCACGCCTAGCCGGGTCCGTAGGCTTGGTTTTTAAAGGGAGCAAGAAAACAAAATTCAAGTTTGGGTCATTTGAAAGATTGCTTCGTTAGAATAACACTCACACCACTTTTAACGCAAACTTCACGCGAATAAGCGGAGTAATGAGGAAAACAGAGAATGCTCATGCGACACCCTATCTACTTTTCCGCACTGAACGTATGGCGTATTATGGGCAGCTCGTTGTAATTCGCTGGGGCCGACAAAATGCCCCTTAAACTTATGCACCTGTCGCACGGCAAATCTAATGTCATTCAGAGGGAATGACATTAGCTGTTAATGGCATTCGGTTTGGGCGCGCGGGTCTACACGGCGAAACAAATGTCAATTGATAGTGTTAGCGGAGATTATTAGAAATCTCGAAAAATTGCAAAATAACAGTTCGAGCGCGTGTAGAATGTTTCCATACAGAATAGCTCTTTAAAACACAACAAATAATTCATTTTTTAATTAAATGGAAGAAAATTACCGTTTTAGGTGACATAAGTAGACATCACAAGCCGAGACGAGACCGCAAGAAATCCGTATCAGGGTAGCGCGCGCATTGGGGACGAGATTATTTTGTAAGTACTTGTTCGTCTTTTTTATTTCAAAACAATATGAAGGGGAAAATTTAAGATTAGTGACAGTTTTTAGATATAGTATTATTTGGTTTATTACTGAACGTAACGCGCCGGTGCTGTCGAGGCTACTCGTTTGGCCGCTGACTGAGCTCCTCAACCTTATTTAAGACGCTAAATGCCATTCGCCTCGAACGTAATTCGGTATTCTCGTGTAGTGCCGAACTAATGACATTTAGTGCAAATGACATTTGCTCTGAATGTCATTAGGTCTTCGATGTAACAGTGGTATTAGTGCAATTCTTTTTATAGCAGTAACAATGGTGGGGTAAACAATGGAAGTTGCGAACGCAGACGTAAACATACAAGCACCAGTGCGCACTGTGCCCATTATGCTTGCCATAGCTGCACAGCAGTGCAGCGCGTTGGGTTTGTCTCACACGACACTGGCCGGTTAGCATAAGAGACATTGTCCTAACTGATCCTGTTCGTCGAGCATATCCAATGTTTCACGAAGCAATTACTAGCAATCGTAACAAACGCAAGCCAAGTAAAAATTTGGTCAAAAACAGATCGAATGCGGACAGCGGTCCTGAGCAGTATCGTAGCACAGTCTGGGAGGACGAACGGTAATAAGGTAACGAAGCACGAGGAAACAAAGTGAGGCAGCATAACGAGGCCACAAAACCTAGTCAACATGCTAACAATCGTTTCAAGTACCCGTCCTTGTTACGTCATCGCTTACGTCACGAAACACACCACTTAGCTGGAGAATTACACTTTGGCTTAAATTCTTTATTTTCTCAGTGAATAAAGCATCGTTTGCTGTCGGACAAGCGCTGTTGGAGCTATAAAACACCAGATCTTTCGAATAGAACAAACTTGTATTTTGTCTTCATGGCCGCTTTAAACGTTGTTGAGCGCGGAGACTAGCAGCTTTAAGGCGGATGTGATGTAGATCGGGAACCGGATCCTGAAAGCGTAGTTTAATAGCTTTGGATCTGTCTGTCACCGTACGCTCCAATTTGGAATATTTTCACAAAATTTGTCCCAGTTAATCACTTTTCGCGCAACTTCGTACGTCTTAGTGTAGTTCTCCAGTGAGATTATAATGGGACGGTGATCACTCCCCACAAGTTCCACAGTCCATGATGCACTAACTTCCGCGGAAGCCCAGGTAAGCCCAGGTGCCGAATCCTGGCTGCATTGCGGAACGCATTATTGTTGTCGTTCTATCATTGAGTAAAAAAAAAAAAGAAACGTTCGTATGGTCAGTTGCTTCAACAAAGTTATTTTCACGTAGAGAAGAGTCTACACAGCCCCACTTGTGATGCCTGGCATTAAAGTCGCCCCCTATCAGATGCGGGCACATCCCGGAGAGCTTCAACCCACTCTTTACATGCGGCTGCATCAAAGCCCAATAGAAGTCTTCCTTCGGGTCGTATTGTTCCGCGGCGGCAGGACGAAAGACACGAGCCCACGTATCAGCATGTAGACGACACCCGAGTAAGAAGCCGTTTGCCAATGGCCACGGCGACAGCAACGACTTCGAGGTCGGGAGAGATCAGGTGCACCACATGTAGGGTTGTGAAGCAGGCAGTTGTTTTGTCGGGAACGCTACAGTACGCTACCTCGGGCTGTCTTCGTGGGGTGACCAGTTTTGACCTTGAGAGCTAGGGGTCAAACCACACCCCCTTCCCCAAGCACCCGGATTGGAGCAGCGCCCGATGGCTGGGCGAGATAGGCGAGGAGGGAACGGAGAAGCGCGCGGGACCCGTGCCGCGAGGACGCCGCCGTCGCAGCGATAAGTGCGCGCAACGAAGGAAGGCGACGAGCACAGAGCCGTGTGCGATGGAGTAGGTCGAACATCTAGCTGGTGGCACGTACAGCGGCCACGCTTAAACAACGCCGTGAGGCGAAAAAGAGAAAACACGCTACTGCTGCGTCCAGCTTCGGTACCTTCAAGTCTTACGCGTTAGTGTGAGCTTCCTTCATTTTTTTGACTAGGACCGCGGCTGACTTTTTGACGAGTTTTTCAATGGTGGGCTTGTAAATGAGTTGGATCCCTACAAGATACGAAGTTTGTTTCTTGCGTCAGAAGCACTGAGGTGCGAATTTCACGCAGCAACACGATGAGCTCGGGGGGGTTTCTGCGTTAGTACGCGGCAGTTCCATTTGTTACCGTAAGCGATGAATGCATATTTGCTTGTGCCGTGGGCACGCGTAGGTTCAAGTAACGACTCTACAATCTGTGGTAGTAGGTGTGAGCAGCGTATGTGTGTATCTCTGTTGCAAAAGCTACACAAAGATGGCGCCACGTCCTTGTACATTTGCATTTCTTTTTAACAGTATCAATCAGTCCGTACAGGCCAGTCGTTAGTCCAGTGACAGGAAACGGCAAGTGCGGGAAGTGCCCCGGTAACCGCCAGCTTCGACTTTTCTCATTATTAATGGGGTACGGGATTTGAATTTCCTAATCGGAGGAGGTTTGCGTTAAACTCTGCACATATCATTGTGTGAGAAACGGACGGCCCATGGGAGTGGGGGGGACGGCAGATTTGCGTCGGCCCGTTAACAGATGACGACGTTGGAGCTGAAAGCGTAAGATTAGGCCTAAAAGCAAACGGACACACAGCTCTGTCCGCACTGCTCGGTGTTCTGAAACGGGTACTATCGGAAAAATCCAGTTCGGCGCCAATGTCATCATCATATGCCACAGGGCTTGCTTGAACAGGGACATAACAACAAAATTCAACCTTGTTTTATTGAAAGAAATATTACGAGCACTCCTTTTGACGTAGTTCTTATAAACGCATGGGTATCCAATTACCGGAGGTCTCCTTTAAGCATTATTACCATTCTCTTTTTGCGCCTTCTTTTTCTTCTCTCGTTTACTATGACTTAACACAGCCGCTGCGTTCGCATCGTCAGGCAAAGAAATACCATGGGAGTACTTTGCTACTCCCTAAATTCTATTTCTCCAATTCGCAGGTAGGTAGGTATAACTTTACTTGACAAGAGTAGCTGCCTCGAGGCGGCCGCCGATGGGGATGGTCCCTTCTTCTCAGGGCCTAAACCAGGCCAAGACCTCCCGTCCACGAGCCACTATGGCCTTGTGGATGTTGATGGAGGGGCTGGACCTGAGGATCTCCCATCGCTCTTTTGAGGTTGGGGCGGAGGGGGTTGGTATAACGGGTAGTAGGCATCAGTTATCCATGGAGGTCTCAATACATGTCGCTAACACATGCTTCAAAGTCAACAGCCACAACAAATTCACTAAATTCACCTTTGTCCTTTTGTCTTTGCAGCTTTTTCTCCTTCCCTCCGTTACTGACTCGCCTTATACTCGCGTACGTTCCTGCTCGAGAACGTACTTTGCCACTCGCCTCATTGCTGTTTCTCTCTTTATAATGCTCAAATCACTCCAATAGGCATTAGTACATCTCTCTGCCACACGTCCAGGAAATTTCACTAGGGCCATTTTAGTCAGCTTTATTCGATGAGATGTGCTGTGGTGATTTGGTAGTTCGTATGTTGTGGGGATTTGGTAGTGCGTACTGTTCTAGCTTCCCCGAAGTCCCTGGTTAGAATTCCACCACGACCGATTTGAAGCAGCTTTATTTTCAACTTAACGACCCAGATTTTGATTCTTTGAGCCGTCGGGCATTTTATGTGCCATCCGTCAGCCGTTTTCTGCGCCGTCTGTGTGCCAGGGACGCCGAATATTCGACGTACCGAGTTAACCAATGCTTTCAAATATAAAACTAGCCTTTGGTAACCCATTCAACTCCATTTCGCCCCAAAGGCGTTTTCTTTCGTTTTCACAAAAACTTCTCGGGGCACTTAAATCTGGTTATGTGCTGTGAAGGTGAAAGTCTGGCAATACTAACCACTTCTTTACTGCTACATCATGTTCGCATCTCTTTCTTCGCTCTCGTTTCCTTGCGTTTCGGCGCTAATTACTCCGACTGGCTTCTTATCTGCTGCACCGTGTTGTCTGTAGTTGTAGTAGTATGTATTGTTGGATGAAAAGGACTTAGCCTTGCATAACTGCTGGCAATTGCTCCGCCTAATCGTCACCAGTACCGTGTCTGCGTCTCTTTCTTCGTCTTGCAGTGCGAATTACGTGGTCAAGCAGAGTGGCACACGCGACAGCTCCCCCATTAGTGTTTGGCACGGCTGGTGTGCACGTACCGTACTCGCGGGCCACCACGTCAGGTGTCACGCGGCACGTACGCTCTATTTACAACTTGCACGTGTTTGGTTTCGAATTTCATGGTTTCATGGTTCGGGTATTTTGGGAATGAGGCGCATTACCAGCTCAAAGCTCCCGGTTCCTGGCAACTCCGCAAAGTGGGTATGTGCCACGGCGAAAGGAACAACCAGAATGAGATTCACTCCTCTGGCGACCCTGTCAAGAAAGTTGCTGGTCAGTGGCCGCTGCTTCGTCTGTGTTCCTTTCATCTAGCTTAATTTCCTGAACTTTGCGTTAAAATTAGTTGCATTGTTATTTTGGGACAAAGCAGTCCTGAATGAACGAAACATTATTTTGGCCTAATGATTACTTTAAAGCAGGCTCAACAGCAAGCCCCCCCCCCCCCCCCCGTGATGCGGCGAAGTTAAACAGTTACCAGCGAAAGGAACGATCGAAGCGTTGGCTTTAAATGCACTACATACATTCATGCTGTGTTGGCAAAAACATTTTCCAAAAGGGGAAGGATGTGATGAAGATAATTTTAATAATTAAGTAGATCATTTATCAGAATTTATGACAATTTAGCCGAGGGAGGAGAAAGCTGCAATGCAAGCCGACTCTGGAATCTGGATACTAGAATAGCATTGCACTGGTGTAGGCGGCTCCCAATTTTTTCCCAGTGAAAGCTGTGGGCCAAACTTCGTGAAAACAAATCTTGGTCACCCGGGGGAAAAAAATTGAGCAGGACACTTCTCCATTTCTCCCATGCATGGGAGTGGAAGACTGGCAGATTTGAGGGTACATATTTAACACATTTCAAGGTATATTTTTTGCACGACGAAATGGTGGGCCGCAAAATAGTGACCGCCGTGAGAAGTAATCCTCTTCCTCTTCAAACTCTCTCTCTCTCTCTCTCTCTCTCTCTCTCTCTCTCTCTCTCTCTCTCTCTCTCTCTCTCTCTCTCTCTCTCTCTCTCTCTCTCTATATATATATATATATATATATCCCTAAATTGCGGCAGTCAGCATACCAGGGTCGTCGAGCACAGAACTGTGGCACTTGTCTCGCGCGGGGAAAGCCGTATCTGACGCTGGCCGGGCTGGTTACAGGTGCTTTTACTGGGCCGGCCACCTGTGCTTTCACCCATCCGATCACCTGTTCCCGGTTAGGCCAGTCACGGGAACAACAGAGAACGGCTTCAACCAACATCGAGTAAATGAGACAAAAGAATATGAACCAAATGTCTCGACCGGTACCACACGAAGTACAACTGGCCCCATCGTACCCCATCCCATCGTAAAATAAATTAATCGGCCAAATGACAAGTGGAATTTTGACCATCCGAGGGTGGAGACAAAATAAAGGGTAAAAGCTACTCAGCGACCCACAGCAAGGAGTACGGGCTCGCGGGGACCCCCCTGACCTCCCCTGGGACGTAGCGGAAAGGGTTGGGTTGAAGGGAAAAGGAAAGGGGCCGGGTTTTGGGAAGTGGGATTGGGATGAGGGCAGCGAGTTTTTGATCTGACCCAAGATGTTTGACTCCTTTTGAGGCCTGAGATCTCACCTCAGAGAGGGCATCCTACAGTGCAAATTCACAAATTTTGCTCCGTTGCCGCCCACCCGAAGGTCTGCTTACCGGGCTCCGACCGTGGGAGAGAGAAAACCTATCAGGGGGTGGCAGCACTGGCCCCTCCCGTAACACTCAGTTCCACAGCCCTGCGCTTCCGGCGAGCCCTGATCAGTGGTACTTACGATTCATCGAGGAAGTTTTCCACTAATCCGGGTACTTGTGTGCTCCTGCCTTTCCAGGTCTCCGGGTACCGGTAGCTTGTTCGCGAACTTCTATAAAAAACTACGATCACCCATCGGCCTGCATGACTAGCTTTATGTCCTCCTTTCGCCAACGGCTTCAAGCAACAGGAAGATTGTGCCTACGCGCGGATGCGTAAACACCGTATGGACGCAGTTGAATCGAACATGAATCAGCGGGTCAATCTCGTAGGCGCCCATTGAACCCAGCAACACTAGTTTCGGGAAGCGGCATTCAAACAGGGAGGGGGTGGGGGGTAGGACGGTAAACCAAGAAAGTGGACGACTAATTGACCCCGACGATTTCAGAAATGTGCTTCGTAAAAAATCCCTTCTGTACGTATAATTCCTGTCTCAGCGCAGCCTAAAAGTACCCTCCAAGGCTACTACAAACATTGACATGACCTTCGTGCGCGGTATCGACTAGAGCTTTATGCTGTGCAAGCGGACTGGCATTTTAGGACTCCCTTTTCTTCAAACGGTGCAAAAAAGGTGAAAGTAAGCCCAGAGTTTTCCCTCATTTTTTTTATTGGACACTCAGCGTAAACCTCCAGCTGCGGTACGTGGGCCACACGGCTCATGGGAGCAGCAGTTCAGCGCGAAGGCTAGCGTCTCCGTGCGGTTCGCTTGGGCCCTGTTCTGGGTCAGCGGTCGTCTTTCCATCAGTTTTTTTCTCGTCTCCGTCTGAAAATGAACAAGCAAAAAACCCGGTTAGTTCCTGTCGGGGAAAAGCCGGTAAGAACATGTAATATGATGAGTTTGGTTGGGCTCGCTTAATACTGAAACGAACCCCGCCCCCAATCCCCCTTACGCTCCAATCAGTGAAATGAAGGACCAAGACATGCCATCCGTGTTGCGCAAACGGATCCCGCTCTTCAAGCGGGCGGGAAGGATCTGTTCATGCTTCTGTATCCTTCTGTATCTGTCATCACTCTGTTCATCCGCCACTGTATCGCATGGGGAGCGGGGCTATCGTTCCCGCCGCTCTTTGAAACGAAGGGCGGTATGACAGGCAACTGCGGTACAGCTGTGGGGATGATTTTCATAATTTAATTGAAGCTGTCATTTTCATTCCAGTAACCCAAAATGAGCCAGAGTGGCGTGGTGCTCTAGTCTAGCTGCTGCGGAAGCAGAGCACTACTTGGTTTTCGTGGCTGGCGCCGGCAATTCACCTGGACCTTGCAAGGCCACCGCCGCTGACATCCACCTCTTTCCCATATAGCAGCCAGGGCTGTTCCGCAGCGTATACACGGTGCTTGCGCCGCAGTTTTTATTAAACAAAAACGGGGCACAAAAGCAATTAGTTTGAGAGCGAATCTCTTATTCAGTAATACTGGCTGCTTTAAACAATTTCGCGGTTACATACAGCTCTAATAAGCCTACAAAAAGGCTTAGCAGGGAAATCAATGCTACTTTTGGTTTCGATTTCTCTCATCCCAAGGGATAACATGAACAATGGTGCATTGCGCGCACGCACCGCAAATCATCGCGGGATCTTTCCTGTATTCGCAGCCGTCATTTTCTTGTTGATTTGAGCTAAAGCAATACTGGCTACATCTCGTTTATAGCGTTCTGTAATTGCCAGTATAAGGCCTGCAACAGTTCTATATTAAGCGAACATGAGCCCGTAGAGGCAGTATTTTGCTGCGCATGCTACGTATTTTGCTAAAGCTACGTATTTACGTATGCTACGTATGCTACGTAGCATGCTACGTGTGCATGCTACGTATTTTGCTACGTATTTTGCTAATCATGTTTACAAGATGGTAAGAATCCTCTCTACTGTTCCAAAACAGCGCGAGAAGTTTTTTCAATTCCTAATGGCCCCTCGGCCTGTAATTCCTAACATGTATGTATATACGATAGGGCTTCTAAATACCTGAGATGGACCTTAAGCTGTAAACGCGTCTGCTTGTTAAAAATACCGAGCCATCTTCCCTAACGTGAAACCTGGGGCGAGCATGCAGTATATAAGTGTATTCTTGGCGGCTTGGCGTTTTTGCCAACGGAGATGAAACCGCTTGGGGTAGAGGTATACAGCTTTGCTGTAAAAGTCTCTTGTTTTTGAAGCACGAAGCTCTCTGACGCGAGGCGCAAACGAGTGTCCCGGTGTTTTTTTAGCGCATGTTATGTTCTCGCGTGAGGCGTAAACGAGTTTCCCAGTATCTTAGTACCGTGACTACATGAGACGATCATTACGACGACGACGACAGGAGACGCCAACAGCCCCAGCCCATAAGGGGCTTCGCCCCTAAAAAAGCCATCCCGAAAATGTAACCCTCTGTCTAACTCCTTCTACGTGCACTTTAATTAAACTGCTGTCGCAAGAGCTTTATGCAGCAGTGAATTAAAGACAACACAAGAGTGAATTTAAGCCAGTTGAGACATATCCCAATACCACGTGGTTATAAAGCCAGTAAAAGTTGCTGTCTCGAACTAAAACATGAAGCGTTACTTCACGTTTAAACTGCGAGTTCATCCCTCTCTCAAAGTTTGAACAGGGGTCCCATTTCCACTATATCCCATTTCCACCTGACCACGTTCAAAATAGTTCTTGCTTCACAGGTTAAATAAAGAAAACACCGTCTGCCACTCTTACGGGGAACCAGTATTCTTCCACGAGAGCGGTGTCTACGAAACTAGTTAAATATATGTTATAAGTGAAAAGACCGACTCCACTACATTATTGCGTACTTTCTAGTGATCCGATTCGGCTGAAGCCACACTCCACCTGGCTTTTGAAGCACTGAGCGCCTCGCAAAATGTCACAGAATGCAATAGAGTGACACGGCGCAAAAAAATGAATAGGCATCCTATTTCTGCCCCTCTAAGTTGAGATCGACTGATTCATTGGCATCGTTGCCCATGCTACCATTCGCTGTGTGAGAATTGTTGTGTGAGCATTGCCCCGTTCAGCCGAGATGCGCCAATAGCGTAAAAGTAATGCGTTAAATCGAAAACGCGTTTGTGTTACCCAGTTACAGGAAATAACGCGATGCTGTCGGCACCGACGACGCAAAATGTGCGTGGCCAGCAGCGCGCTGCCATCTTAATATTCATCCCGGCATGCATTGTTGCGGGAAACGGATGCGGAACAGCTGCCTTGGCCAGATTAGTATCCAGAACATTCACCCTTTTCAGTGAGAAAAAACCCAGAGGGCAACCTTCACGTCGTTTTATCTTAGCAGCCATAGATGGGAGTGCGTAGTACGGTTCCCCTGCAAGTTGGCTCAGCAGCAGAGTTTACTGTAGGGTCAGGATTAACTCTATGTACGTATACATGAAATAATGGAATTCGGGAGAGCTATTATGCAGATTTATACTGAAAGCCGAAAATGCGCTCAGACGCATAGTTTAGAATTTAGAAGCGTTTAGAATTCTCGTTTAGACTTTAGAATCACACATTCGTGCATTGTACTTGCCTTCCGGCACCGCCGGGTTCGACTTTTCCTGGTCGCCGGCCGCATTCTCCTCAGCCTGTAAGATAAAGACGGCGCATGTCAGCGCCGGTGGCGGTATAAGTCTCTGATAATATCAAGCAAGGTGTGGCTGGTCGACCTCTTCAATTTGCTTTAAATTTTTTTATCTCGTTCCCTGATTATTCCAATGTCTAGACTCAGTAATATGTTTGGCGGGAAAAAATTTTGGCTGATTGTAAAAATTTTGGGAACGCGACAACCTGGACCCCCATCGCTACAACAGCCAGGCATCAGTGATTCGATAAAACGGCGTTGGACGTAACGGTTACGTTTAACAGACATTCCTTCGATGAAACGGCGTCCTGGATCCGCATGCATTTAAAGCAACTGCCGCCCACAGTTCCTCAGCACGTCACCGGACTGTTTATGTCGAAAGGGGCTCCGTTATAGGCTTTCTGGCGTGCCCAGTGATTACAATTAGTTTACAAAACGTTACTCGAAACGGTCACAGCTCAAACAGCCTGGGAAATATCTTCATGGACACATCACTTACGTCATTATATCAGCTTGGAAATTGCGTGTCAGTACTTGTTTAAGCATTACGTAATAAACCTGTGAGTTCTCGCGACGCTGTACTCATCTGGAAACGAGTATTTGGAATGTTTGAATATCAACTTTTCCGTGTAAAAAACATAACTTTTTTTTTTCAGAGCAGAATGCGATGACACTGTGTTTAATAATCCAAGCAGCAAATACCTGCTTCTTTTTGGGCTTGTCGCCCTTCGTGGGCGTCTCTTTAGCCGAGCTGACGGGCACTGCCCGAGACCTCACAGGGATTCGTGAGGCCCCGGAAGCTGCACGGCGAGGTCTGATGGGCGTCGGAGTTGTGGAGCGCACGAACCGCTGGAAAATGGCATTTTGCTGAAGATCAGAGATGCTTAAAAGGCTAACAGCGTCCAATGGTTGTCCGAAGAGTTCTAAACCATTCCGAGGTATTCCCCGTCCACCTTGTCCGAGGTGTGCCGTGTAAGGACCCCCGTGACGAAGGTGGGACATGGCGTCGTGTGATGAATGGACTGGAGGCCAAACACGAGACCGACGAAAGAGAGAATGCGATGGGATGGTTTCTGCTGATGGTACGGGGTTGCCGGCCGTATGTTCCCGCATTTAAGGCAGCTTTAAAAAAAGCTCCTCGCAGCTTTATGTGCCGAGAGTATCATGAGGTGTCTTTGGCTTTACGAACAAATGGAAGCAACAGTTATGACCGTGGCCACACGACACGGCTATCGAATTTTCGGCCAAAACTGTGAGCCCTGCGACTCACTGACTGTCGTGTGGGGTTGGCTGACCGTCTATGGCTTAAAAAAAAAACGGTGTCTTTTCTACAAAATAAGACAGAAAATTTAATTCACAACAATCATACCCGAATTACGGCAAACATCGTGCGCACGTTGTGCGTTTTTACTGCGAAAGCAATAAGCCGAGAAACGGTCCCTGCGCGACTTTAAAGCGCTGCATGCAGACAGCATCGCAATTTATTCAGAAAGCGAGTAAAGTACCGTCCTTATATCAACGCCTGGGTCTGCGCAGAGCCACGTGGGAAGCAGAGAGGGCAGCTGTGCTGTTGAATTCGGTGTTCGAATAATAGTAATAATGCTTCATTACATTAGGTACATTATAACTTTGCTGCCTCACCTCAGCCCGCACTGAGTGGACAGGCAAATCAGTGGCGCAACAACAGTGCGATAACGCATAAAAAAGAAAAAAAAGGAAGAGCTTGAATGCAAAAATGCAAAATAAAGCCAACAGAGGAAATATTCACTAAAACTGCGTTACATCATTTCACAAACTGTGCGTGTGAAATCCGTCAAGAAACAACAATTATTGAACAGTTACGCTAACACAGTTACAAAATACCGTCATGCCACGATACCACCATAAGCTTCGGACATATAAAAGAGAAAGAAATGCAGTTATGCTATCTGTACACAAAGTAAACAGACAAAATTGCAAAAATAAAACTGCACGCTTTTGTGACGTAGCTTGTCGAGAAAGCGGAGAGTCCATGCCGTCGTCCGGAAAACGTGTTCGGATTAAAACGACATAGCTGAAACGTGCTATGTCGATGACCAGCGGGTGTGTCTGAGATGTAGGCACGAGCACTTGTAGTGCATCGTTGAAAACCGCTTTCCTTTTCGCTTCGGCCGTGAAGTCTGTATCGCACATTGGTTGTGGCGGCCACTCTTCGGTACCTTTTAACCACCGAGGTCCATGCCACCATAAGTCCGATTAAATTAGCTGTAGTGACGTGATGCCTCTCGTCACCATACGGGCCGGGTTCTCCTTTCCTGGGCAATATTTCCACCAGTCTGGTTTTGTCTTGGCGTGGATTTCGGTGACTCGGTTTTGCACGAACTGTTTCCATCGGTTTACATCTCCCTTTATCCAGTGAAGCGCAATCATGGAGTCAGTCCATAAATGTACGTCACTGAAGGCGTCAGGAAGGTGAGTCTTTATAAATGCATAGAGTCGTGCTGCCACGAGACAAGCCAGCAGCTCCAATCTCGCCAGGCTTATCTCCTTGATAGGATCGATCCGAGACTTGCTGAGCAGGAGTGTTGAGAATGATTCTCCATGCAGGTCGAAAGTACACAAATACGCTGCGGCTCCATAAGCTAGGGGGCTCGCATCTGCGAATATATGAAGAGCTCCTCTTGTGCTTCCTGGTAAAAGGTTGTGTCGGTAAAACCGTGGAACCACGATTGTGCTCAATCCGGGAAGCTCGTTGTACCAGTTCTGCCACTCTGACAATATTTCTCGTGGTACCGCTGTGTCCCAATCCGTTTTCAATTTCCAAATTCGTTGGAAACAAAGTTTGGCTCTGATAGTGAAAGGTGCCAGAAATCCCAGCGGGTCATACAACCTGCTTGTTGCTTGTAGCACGAACCGCTTGGTGTCGTTCCGACGCTGAACGAAATCGGTCACGCTTTCAGGGGAAAAGGCCAGTTCGTCAGTGTCTGCATGCCAAACCAAGCCGAGAACCTTGATTAGGCCGAGAACTTGTCCGAGGGGAAGCTCTTCGCAGGTTTGCTTTAGTCGAAGGTTTTCGAGGACGGTTTTGTTATTTGATGCCCACTTGTGCAATTTCATTGAAGCGGTTGCGAAAAGTGTTGTAGCTTCGGTGGAAAGTTTCAGTGCCTCGGAAATGGTTTCGGCTCCTGTTAAAATGTCATCCGCGTAAATGCAGCCTTCTAACCGAGCAACAGTGTCTGGAAACTGCGATGACATTTCGTGGAGGTGGTAGTTAATTGTGGCGGCAAGTAAGAACGGACTTGAAGTTGTAGCAAAGGGCACTCGTTTCATTCGCCACTCCATTACTCTCGGAAGGGGTTCGTTTGGAACAGGCGCTTTCTCGAACCAGAGGTAACTCAGAGCGTCTCTGCCACATTTGTGAATGGCGATTTGCAAAAAAACATTTTCTATGTCTGCCACCGATGCTATACGGTGCGTGCGAAACTTGAGTAGCAGACCTAATAGGTCTGCATTCAGGTTGGGACCGCTGTAGAGGCTTTCGTTTAGAGATGCATGACCACGTGCGTGCGCCGATGCGTCAAACACAACGCGAGTTTTTGTCGTCCGCTCCTCATTGATGACTGCGTAGTGCGGCATGTAATAAACTGGGCCTTCAGTGCTGCCCATAGCCACCCTCTCAGCCATGTCATCGTTGGCGTATTTCGAGATCGCTGTGTGATACGCACTCAAGAGGTCGGGATTTTATCGAAGTCTTCGAACAAGTTGAGTCAGCCGTCGTTCAGCGTTCGCCTTGTTATTGTCCAGCTCGCTGATGGCTTCCAGGGAAGTCACACTTCGTACCAACCATCGATTTTCCGTATAGAGTTGTTTAACTGAGCCAGTGTTGTCTCGTGTTGCGGTTCCTCACACACCTCTGAGCGAATACCGATGGTGTCGAGGTCCCAGAACCGTTCTAGGAAACGTGCGGCGGTGGCCGCATGAGATTTCAGTACTACGGTTTGTGAACAAAGTGCTGCGGTTGTTGACTCAGAGGTAGGTCCGTGTAGAGTCCACCCAAAAACTGTCTCGACGGCTTTCAGGCCATTTCTCAAGGTCTCTGTACGGCCTGTGATGAAGTCCCAATAATGCTCAGTGCCGACGAGGATATCGATTTCATATGAAACCGCATTACCGGTGTGTAAATCCATTGCTGCTAGAGAGCAAACACATTCGCGTAGCTCTTTCAAGGCATTTTCGGTAGGTACAGGAATAGGCCGGTCACAGATTTTTTCTGTAACAAGGGCATCGATATTAAAAGGAGGGCCTTCGTTGATTCCACGTAGAGCAATCTCAACTCTACGGAATGTCTTCGGTTTGTCGTGTCCGCCGAAGAAACCCACGGAAAGCTTTTCACTGTAAGCTGTGGGGAAGGCTAATTTTCTGGCTAATCCATCCGTAACAAAGGTTCGTTGACTGCCCCCGTCGAATAGGATTCGTGCCATAATTTCTTTCCTCTGTCAAGACGCGTATACCACGGCAGTTTGTAAGTAAATGATTTTCCTTGTGGCGACGGTTGGGGATGGGGCTGCTTTTAGTTGAACGGGAGTAGCCTGCGGTCCTTGATGCCTCGAACTAGAAGTTACGTCGGGCTCGCACATCGTCGAAACATGCCGGCGGTGACATTTGGTGCAGTTGACCGTTTTCCTGCAGGTTCTGGCCATATGATTCCGGGCTGTGCAGCGGAAACATCGACCATCTTGCTGAAGCATTGCCTTTTTGTCCCGAACTGTAATAGGAGCGTCGCAACTGTCGGTACAGTGATCCTTCAATTTGCAGAAGAAACAAGGAAAGGTTTCGCGACTTTCGGATGTCACTGAAGCGAATTCTCGAGTAGTGGAAGGTCTAAAACTCTTCTGCAAATTCTGAGGTCCTTCGCTTCGACCCGGACGTTTTGGTTCGTTCGCACGCGAGCAACCGTCCGTGCGTTCTCTCGGCTCTACCTCTGCTTTGAGGAAATCAAGCAGAGGAGCCAAACTCACAGGATTGGAAGCAGTTGCATCACCAGAAGTAGCTGCGTTGTCCTGATGGGCCGAGCGACGATTTAACTCCAAAATGAGGTCTTTTGGAAGTCTCCGAAAAATCAAGGGGCGGAGCACAGTAGAGAAAGAGTCCTCTGCAACGTGTAAGGCCTTTAGTCTACGGATATGTGCCTGAAGTGTGTCATAGAGACGACGCAGACCAAGGACGTCCTCGGACGAACGGGCGGGCTGCTGATCAATAAGGTTCTTGATGTGATCTTGCACGATCAGGTCCGACTTCGCAAATCTGTCGACAAGTATGTCTCTTGCGTCTTTGTAACATCGAGACGTTGCGGTAAGGCTTGCGATGGCAGCCGATGCAGTTCCTACGAGCGATGACCTGAGGTACGCGAACTTGTCGCTGTCGGTAAGCGTCGGATTGTTGTGGACAGTGGTCTCAAATTGCTCCCAGAATGGGTTCTAGTTGCGCGGACGGCCATCAAATTTCGGTAAGTCGATGCGTGGAAGCTTGATACCGTGGCTGGCCCCGCGCGGCGGAACTGGTTCTGTCGAGGCGGCCGAAGACGCAGCGGCTGCGGCTCTCAACTCGTTGATGCGTTGGCTTAGCTTAGACAAACGCGTGACGGTTTTGTCGTTGTACTCTGCGGTGCGAAGATATTCAAGCTCCATATCTTGTCCCGTCAAATGAGGCTCGATGTCGCGGTCGGTCTGCTTCAGCTCGGTAGACAATGCACTAACGCGGTCATGGAAGGTAACGTAGTCCTTCAGACTCACCACGTCTCGGTCCAAGGCAGCCTCTGTTTCAGAAATCAGCTTCGTTAGTAGAGAGCGTTGCGACTTTCTCTTGCTTTTCAGATGATCCGTGATGGTGCCGGCCGAGGTGTTCGGAAGGTCTCGCTGGCACGGTTGCGGTGTTCTTGAAACGGTCGTCCGCCTTTCGGTGATGTGGATGCCGTCGCTGGTTCGTGGTCCCCACGGATTTCGGCACCACGCTTGACAAGACGACGGCGCCCTTCAGGACAACAGGCGGCTTTATTGAGCGTCTCGCAGACCACCCTCAGTCCGCCTCCATGACCGAACATGAAGAAGACGAAGACGAAGTGCACGAGCCGGGCCCATACCCCAATCATGCAGTGCAGGCCCAGCGCCACCATTCAATGTCACTTCTTTTTCCTCTAACAACAAAGTTCCAACACCCTTCTTGCCTTTCGGCCTTGGGAAGTTCGCAATGGCTGAAGTTTTTGCCGGGTCAGGTAGGACTCCCGCGGCGTTGACGACGTGTCCCCAAAACTTGAGCTCCTCGTTCACGAAACGGCACTTTTCAGGCTTCAGCGTTAACCCCGACGTACGAATGGCCTCGAGTACAGGCTCCAACCTTGCAAGGTGTTCGTCGAAAGTCCGGGCGAATACCACAACGTCGCCGAGGTATACGAAGCAGGTGTGCCACTTCAGGACAGCTAGCACAGTGTCCATGACTCTTTGAAACGTAGCTGGCGCCGTGCGCAGCCCAAAAGGCATCACCTTGAACTCGTATAGGCCGTCCGGGGTTATAAATGTGGTCTTCTGTCGGTCTATCTCGTTCACTTCAATTTGCCAGTAGCCGGTCTTCAGATCCATCGATGAGAAGTACTTCGCATGGGAGAGGTGGTCGAGGGCGTCGTCGATTCGTGGCAGGGGGTACACGTCCTTTTTGGTGATTTTGTTCAGTCGCTGGTATACTCAACGCAAAAACTTAGTGTGCCGTCTTTTTTCTTCACCAGTACGACCGGCGCAGCCCAGGGGCTTTTCGATGGCTGTATAATGCCGTCGCTGAGCATGTCGTAGACTTGAGTCCGGATGGCTTCCCGCTCGTGCGAAGAGACGCGGTACGGTGACTGTCGGGTAGGTTGGGCTCCATCTTCGGTTATTATTCGGTGCTTCGCTAGAGGTGTCTGACGTAGTTTTGAGTTCGATGAAAAACACTCCCTGTAGCGACGTAGCAAAGCCAATAATTTGTTCCGTTCTGCTTGCGGTGACGCCGGATTCACGTCGAAGGGATTCGGAAGCTTGAAGGTATCTTCGGGTGCGCGTTCAAATTCGGCAACCGTGATAACGTCACTTGCTTCTTGCGTTTCTTCGAGGAACGCAATTGCAGCGCCCTTGTTTAAATGCTGGTACTCGTCGGTGAAATTAGTGACCAAAACATGGGATTGGCGTTGCTTAAAGCGCACAATGCCTCTTGCGACAGAGACACCGAGGCCGAGAAGCAGCCTTTGGTCACGCTCTATGATAGCGTCGACGTCAGGAACCGCATCTTCACAGTAGACGCATCTTCACATCAAGCTTGCGCGGGGTGGCAGGGTGACATGATCGTCGGCGATCCTTACAGCAGCACGGTGTTCGGGGTTCGGTTCCGGCGTCATGCAGTGATCGGAGGAAAATGTTATAGACATGGTCGTAGATCAATTATTGAACCACTGTCCTTCAAAAATGTCCATTCCGAGAATTACGTCGCCGGAGCAGTTAGGCAAAATGACGAACGCCGCAGGGTACGTTGTGCCATCTATGATGACGCGCGATGTGCACGTTCCACTTGGCGTCATAAGGTGGCCTCCTGCTGTGCGTATGTGCGGACCGTCCCATCTGGTCGTAACTTTCTTCAGCTTAGACGCGAATGATCCGCTCATTACTGAGTAGTCTTCTCCCGTGTCTATGAGGGCGAATGCATCAAAGCCGTCGATGGACAGCTGAACGTCGGACACCGCCTTCCTCGAGTCCCAAGTGCGTCGTGGCGTCGTATCTCTGCTTGTACGTGTTGACGGTCAGCCACTATGCGTCGTCGCCTTCGTCGCATTCGCAGCGGCAGGTGCGGTCATGTCGGGTACGCGTCGCGCCGTTTTGCTGCCGTCGTGTTCGGAAGTTACGTCAGGGTTAGACCGCGTCGTCGGACTGAGTTCATGTCGTGAATCATGGTCTTGAGCGAGTCGCGGCGTCGATGGAGGGTTTTCATTATTCCGCGGTTGTACAACTTTACCTCCAGAAGTTGCTGCTTTTAGTTTCACCCGCTTGGGCTGGGGGACCTTCCACGTGAGAAGTCAGCAGTGCTACGGGGGTTTGGCGACTGGTACGGGTATACGGCGACAATGAACGGTTGAAGCGGGCTGGTCCTCGGTTGATGTTGGAGATGTATTCTTCGATCTCAGTAGGGCGCTGGCCGGGTCGGGGGCGTAAGACGTCGACGGAGAACCCTCGCAAACCGAGCCTCTTGTAGGGACAGCGACGGTAGATGTGGTCGGCCTCTCACCAGTGGTAGCACAGCGGACGATTATCGGGGGTTCGCCATACGTCCGTCTTCCTCGTCGTCTGGTTTTGGGCTGCAGGGGGTCGTGCGGGTGACAGTGGACGGCGGTACGGCGGGGATTTTTGACGGCGGGTTGGAGCAGGTCGGGGTCGACGAACAGCCGCGGAGTAGGTCATCGCTTGTGGTTCGCTGGGGGCTTCCGACGGCGTAGAAGTCCCCAGTGCAAGTTGGACGTCTTCTCGGATCACGTCGGTCAGGGAGGCGACTTGGGGTTTCGACGTGGTTGAGAAAAGCTTTCTCAGTTCTTCGCAAAGGACGGCGCGGATCGTTTCCCGTAAATCTTCCGTCGCGAATCCAGGGGCGTTGACGAGGTCTGCCGAAAACGCGTTGAGTGGTCGATAGTACTGCCTCGAACGCATGTCCAGGGTCGTCTCTATCATCAAAGCCTCGGTCACGAACTCAGCGACGGTTTTTTTTTGAGGGGGGGGGGTTGCGAATGAGTCCAGCGAAGAGCTCTTGTTTAAATCCCCGCATCAGAAAGCGCACCTTCTTTTCTTCTGCCATTTCGGGGTCAGCTAGTCGGAACAGCATCTTCATCTCCTCAACGAACACTACAACACCTTCGTTAGGGTGTTGGATTCGCGTGTGCAACAACAGCTCGGGGCGTTCTTTCCGCACGACAGTTGTGAATGTTTTCAAAAATCCCGCTTTGAACAGGCTCCATGATGTTAGCGAGCTCTCGTGATTTTCCAACCAGACTTGAGCCGAGTCTCCCAAGTTCCGAAGTAGAAAAACACTTGCCTCAGAGTTTCTTCATCATCCCATCGGTTGAAACTTCGGACGCGCTCCAGCTTCTCCAGCCACTCTTCCGGGTCTTCCCCAGGGGATCCTCGGAATGATGGGGGCTCCAGAGGTTGCTGCAGAACAACGGGAGGATTGGCTTGGTCAGAGTCCTTCAAAGCATTGAAGGACTCTGGCTTGGTTGACCATGGTGCTGGTTGCGAAGTCTTCCTTCTTCACTTTCTCCTGTAGTAGACCCAGCTCGGGTGGTAAACCTTGCAGGCGGCGATTGGCTCTTGTTGGACTGGCTTGGCGGCTTCCAGAGGTTGTAGGGAGCATAAAGGGTGCGTACCCAGCACCTCCACCAGATGTCACGTAGCCAAAGACGACGCAGCTGTCTTAAAGGAAAAACAAGTTTATTGGAGCGAACTTGTGCTCCCCTAGCAACTCAACGAATACACAGGCGGCGAAGCGGCAGTTAACAAAGTGACGTGCGCAGACGGGTGTCGGCGAATCGAATGCCGCGACGTGTGCTCTGCAGGCTTTTATCTTTCGGCGCGCGTGTTTCTGGAACCGTCGGTTTACATCCAGAACATTATAGATCAAAGAAGATTATTCCGGGCTAGTGACGTTAGGGCGAAACAGTCTGCTTATCTGAATGAGATAGCCCGTGCGGCATAAAAATAAAGAATGCAAGACGCGCTTCGCTTTGTACACAGATAACAGGGCTGTAAAAACAAACAATAAATAAACAAACCCATAAATGGTTTGCGGCAATATATATATATATATATATATATATATATATATATATATATATATATATATATATATATATATATATATATATATATATATATATATATATATATATATTGTTTTGTTTCAGTAATTAATTCGACCAGTTATTGCCATTTACGATGTTATAACGTCTTAATGCGTCAAGATCGCCTATTACCGTAATTACCCGATTCTAACGCGCCCTTTTTTTCCGGAAAAATAGGTCGAAAAATCGCATGCGCGTTAGAATCGGATACGAAACCGAAACTACCGAAACAACGGACATTTCGTCCCGCCCATCGCCATCGCCATCTCTAGATGGCGCCAAAGCTTTTCGCAACGATTTTTCGGATGCACGAAGCATAGGCGCCTAGGCTTTTCTATCGGCGTTCACACAAACCGTCAAATCGTTCCACTTGCGCGCTCGATAACAGCAGTGCAGGGCAGCAGCGGCTCTCACGCGTGCGAAACGAGCGGTCGGCTGAAGCGTGCGCCTCTGGAGAAGCTCGCAGGTTGGGCGTGCGAGGCGTGGGCCACGATCCCATCGACCATGGTTGAACGTCCGTTATGAAGTGTGGCATCGCGAACGCGCTTGATGCCACTAAGGACGAGATGTTGTGGTCAGCGGAGAGCGACGAGGAGTGAGATGAGTGACATTACTTCGAGAAATAAATCGCCCGTTTCTCTCGCATTCGTTTTTCTTGCTCACAAAGTTCCGTGCGCGTTACAATCGGAGGTGCAAGTTTTTTCGGTTTTTTTGCCGGGAAAATTGGGTGCGCGTTAGAATCGGGTAATTACGGTACGTATTTCTGTGCAACGACAGGACGTTACATGGTTGCTGCTACAGGGGCACTCGGCAAAAAGTACTGCGCATTAAAAGCTGACATCCCACCTCCGCTGTGAGGCCTGCTTGCGTCGCGGGGCCCTCCTGCTGGGACAATGAGCTCAGGTGCCTCCGGAGTGGCATGTACACTGGTATACGGGAAGCCGGCCTTCCTCGATGCGGCATCATCGTGCACAAGATGAGTTCCGCGGCGCTGGATTAAATAAAAGTAAATGCCATTGAACGTAAGCGAAATTCTTTTGACTAATCATAAACTTGTTCTTTAACTGGCTAGCACTGTCGCCTCTAAGGCAAGTTGTTTGAATACCTCATCCGCGTTCTTGCGAAGACTTATCCGGTCGTCATGATGACCGGATAAGTCGATCTGTAATTGCATTGTATATTGTTGCAACAATATACGATGCAATTACATATCGACCGGCCAACTGACCAACCCAGTAAGCTAATCTCAAAAATCAACAGGGTTGCTCGAATACAAAACATTGCAACAATAACTGAGTTTACTTAAACAATTTTATCGAAGAAACCGCGTGCTGCTTTGCACTGGAATTTTGCAGGAAGGTCATGTTCAATGGTATGTTTTCCTTAAAGGGACCATGAAGACAAAATGCAAGTTTGGTTCATTCGAAAGATTGCCTCGTTAGGATAACACTGACACTACTTTTAACGCGAACTTCACTGAAACAAATGGTATAATGAGGAAAATAGAGAATAAGCATGCGACACCCTAGCTACTTTTCCGCACTGAACCCGAGTCATGCCGTACAGGGGCGTAGCCTCCTTGAGGAGGGGGAAGGGGGGGGGGGGGGGGAGGTGTTTCGGTTTTAGAACACCCTATGAAATTTTCTGAACGGTGCATTCCCCCTTCGGTCCCCTCCCCATTTCGACCTTTTTTTCGTCCATGTTGATCACACACCGCATCGGAACGTTAATATGTAAAAAACCGATAATAAAAAATTCAGACAAATAAAATGATGTCAGTGCACAGTCTGTTTTTCATTTTAGTTTTTTTTTTGCACGGAGGCGTATAACACCCCCCCTACCCCCTTCCCCTTCCCGAAAAATATTTCTGGCTACGCCACTGATTGCGTTTATGGCAGCTGGTTGCGATGGGCTGTGGCCGGTATTGCACATTTTTAAAGACGATAGTCTTTCTTGGGCTACTTAAACCCAGAAATTTTGGTCTGTCTGTCTGTCTGTGTCTGTAACTCGATTCAGCCACCCGGCCAAAGTAAAATTGATATTGCGCAATAGTCTTTTATACTCACAGCCAAATGTAAACGTCTAAGCCCGGTTTATATGTTAATACTTGCAACTTTGTTGAACAAGAACAAGACATTACGCAAATATAAGACAGGAAATTAGTACACAAGGGATATTTACAGTGTTCTTTTGTTTAAAAATTCATGGATGCTTAGTTTTTCGATAAAAAATTATATTCTACATCTACTGCAGAGAACCGCCGCCTCCTTGTGGCATATGAAAAATCACGTGGCAAGAGCAACGAAAGGTTCCAGTAACTAGGTTCCACGTTTTGCTTGGAACGCACGTGGAGCACGGCCACGCGGTTCTATAAACCTTGTAGTCGGCCGCCTCCATTCACGCGCGTTTCCGCCGTACTGCAGCGCTGGCATCGAGGAACCCGGCCTGTAGCAGCGGAACGCGGTAAATTCAAATCGCCTTGCGCGAACCTTTAGTGTGTTTACCTTGGGATGAGCGCGACGGTACAGGAACAGCATGAGAGGTGAGCGGGAAAGCAAAGGAGGGCATTTTCTTGGCAAATGTCTACAAAGACTATCGTCTTTTGACGACATTTGCAACGAAAGGAGCAGATACGCGGCCAATTTTTTTGTAGCAGTAGTAATTGGGGGGGAGGGGGGGGGGCAAACTTTGAAAGTTACGAACGAACACGTAAACCTAGAAGCACCATTGCGTACGGCGCGCACAAGCTGCACAGCCGTCGGGCGCGTGGGACTTGTCTGACAAGAGACTGGCCAACTGGCATCAACGACATTGCCACTTACGTGACCATGTTTGTTCAGCATACCTAATTTATCACAAAGGATTGCTATCAACCGTAACAAAAGAAAGCCAGGCACAAATCCGGTCGGAAATACAGAAAGTGCGGACAGTAGTCGTTGAGCGGTATCGCGTCCCCGCGTCCCCGCTAATTCTGGGACTAGCACCAAATCCTACTTTAGCGGCGCTGGGTGGGCATAAATGAGATGTAATTGCCATGGCAACTGTAACTGTCATGGTAACAACGCGAGGAGGCGCAGGCGAGGGGTGGGGGAGGAGGTAATTTCCGTTCCGTATCTGCCCGCCGTGGCCATGGAGAGGAGGAGGCCTGTCGCGCTGCAGTTGCGGGTCGCGCTAGGGGAGCGAGCGCAAAAGTAATAACTGTACTCGGAAGTTGCTTGGCATTTACTTGCGGCTATTCCAGTTCGCGATTTATTTGGACGGACCGCATTATGCAACGAGTAACGTACGCCCAGAGATTTTAAGCGGTGAATAAAATATCAAGGACGACAACGTCTTAAATGAACGTTCGCGTAACAGTGGCTGTCAAATGTACACACGAATGCACTGCCATGCCAATCGCGCGAATTGATTGCAGCACGAATAATATTTACTCCCAGCCATGCGCAACAACTGCTTTATCTATGAAAGGCATCCGCGTAGCCCAGTTTCTGAGCTTCAGTAGCTGGCTGCCCGCTTCGAGTCCAGCGACTGCGCAACTCGGAACCATCGAGTGCTAACTTGCGTTCTTCCATGCAAAATTCTCCACGTTCATTCTGCTTATTAAAAGAAAATATTTGACGTGGGCTTGCCCAATACCAGCTAATGGTATTTGCATTAACAAATAAAAAAAATTGGCTCCAATCTACGCTGTGAAGTTGGTTGGAAAGCAAAGCTTTTAACGACGCCCACAACAATTGCCTATGCGACGTCACTTGAATTCACACACGTGGCTCTACAAAGACCGAAAGCAGAGATTCTGCCAGCCGTTTTACCTGGAATTCGCAGGGGCGGCGTCCCGAACGCAGGAGCGTCGGCCACGGCCGGTCTAGAGCGCCGGACGCCGCCGCCGCTATAGCCCGGCCGTGCGTCGGCAGAAAACGGAGAGGAGCGTCTTTGAAGGGTGAGACAGTGGAACCTAGCCATCTTGATGTGCTATCTAGAGGCTACACCACCGCGCGACACTAACGCTGACACCGAAACAATTCGACATATGAGTTTAGTGATTCTCATTTATACCCATTTAAACTAGTTACTTTTGTAAGTTTGAGAATTGCGAGAAAGCTGAGGGAACTTTTATAATCGCTATTTATCAGAACCAGTTGCTACTTTCGTGTTCTCTAATACCTCTTAAAACACAGCCGAATTGGTATTCACCAATTTAGAAAATGGAGTCCCATTTGGGGCAAGCAGTGCGCAAAAGGTAACGTTTCTCTAGCTGCCAGATGTCTGCATGTGGTCTCTACATTTTGTATTCCCGCCCTACAAACAAATCCTTAACGCATCTTTGCCGTACGACCACTAATTCTGTCGGGCCCGGGCTACCCAGGAGGCGCTGTTGAACAAGTTAACGAGCCGTGCGAAGGAAGCGCGCAATGGACGCGAAGCACGCCAGAACAGGCCAAAAATAACCGTCGATAAAGCAGACGACAAAGCCGTCCCTCCAACGCACTCGCCGATGCGGGCAGGCAGCTGCGCGCGGAGAACACTGGATAATAGCGGCATATCGCCGTGCCATCTACACTGCGCTCCGGGAGTGAAAACCGCCATCCCCTTCCCCATGCGCGTTCGGAGTTTCTTGTCCCGCACGCCACCAAGGAATTGTTGGCTGGTAGAGGTAGAAAGCTTTGCTTTAAAAGCCTACTTTGCTTTCACAACCCACACAAGCGTATCGCGCTATCAAGTCCCATTTATTTACATGACAGCAGCTGCAGCTAGTCAAACTATGCCATTGTCAAGTACTGTGAAATATCTAGGTTTAACATTTGATGAGACTCCAGCTTAAGATACGTTTACGGGTAGTGAGTAGTTAGTTACCTATACTATTTACAATTTACATCCGACAGCTCATTGAGAAAAAATTACGCCCATCTTCCCGCGAGGGAACCCTGATGTGATGCGACGCATCGGGGGGTTCAATTGGCGTTTCCATTGGGTTGATTCTCTAAATCGGGTGAAACGTGTTGTGAACGCGTATGATGCATTTCCATTTAACCGTTTGCGTTCGGCATCACGTGCCCGTCGCTTCGCAGCCTTGTATTCGGTGGTCGTAACGTTGCCTTGAGCGTTTGCGCTGACGCTGGTATTGGATTGTGTCAGCATGAGTCCACTCGCTGAAGGGACCGTCGCTTCCATCACGTCTTCATCGGAAGAATCAAGCCAAGCAGGAAGTCGTCAAGCAAGTCACGCGGAGTCGAACGAGAGCGAGCGCTGACTGAACCGCCGCAGCGCGCTATGCTTTATATTCACAGCTCCTGAAGTAGAGGATACAGCGGAGGAGAGGCGCGCATGCGCGCACTTGCGCACTGGAGCAGACGCGAGCGGAGCGAAGCGCGCGAGCAGCTGTTGTTGTTATGCTAATGCGACGGAGTGAGAGCGTTGCGCACAGCTGTCGGATAAGAACGGGGGAGAGTTGCGCATGCGCAGGTGGTGTGCGGACGCCGACGCCGACGGCGGAGGGACATGCCCCAGAGCAAGAGATGCGTCGCATCTAAAATGGTGTACAAGTAAGTGGCAGAATCAAGAGTAAGATACGGATTAATTATCTACGGGCAAGCCTCACAATAGGCACTGAACATATTAAACCGCATATTAAAAAGACGATCTCGCAGCATTTCCTATGGAACGGACATTTACGGAGAGTACAAAAATTTAATCATGCATCAACTGGAAATGCTGCTTGTCGATAAATAGTTCATGCTCGATGCGCTTCGACAGCATTATTTTTCGCAAACGTTAAAGTTGAAAACAAAACAAGGACCGCTGCGCCGTATCGAAAATACACAATTCCCCGCGTTTTCACTAGTGGAAAAGAGCACGCGCCCATATATGAACCGTTTCTCTCTAAGAAACTCGAAATAGACACTACCCCTTATATTTGAAAAAAAATTGTTTCTCTGGTTATGGATAACCCAAAATCATCGATAAATTAGACATTCGCAGCATTTCAAGTGCTCTACAGGATTTATAGGAAGTTTTGTGTCTGAATTGTATATGTTCTCTGCTTATATTGTGTTGGCGTTAGTCATTTTTCATTGTTTTTTTGTACTTAGTCTGTTTTGTTGCATTAATAGTTTTTTAGAGATTTCCTCCTCCGTCTTATCTTTGTGCACTTTGTAAAGGGCATAAGCATCCTGCGCACGAAGTATGTGCCCAGCCCCCAGCTTTCTACCAACGAAACCGCCGCCGGTTGTGACGGGCAGAGTGTGACCGGCCTCTCTAGCGTCCGTGCAGCAGAGAGAGAGAGAGAGAGAGAATCGCTCAGAAACAAAATGGCTGCGCCCATACGTAAACAAATATCACGTGGGGCCTACCGACCAATGAAAATCCTGGCGGCACGTAACCATGAGAGAAAAGAGTGCCGATACTCTAATAACCTCTATTTAGTGACGCTAGCCGACACCGCTCAACCCGCAATTGCAGCACCCTTTCAGCGGCCTTGGAAAAATCACGCCCGCCCGGAAAGGCGCAGTTCCGAAACTGATGAGTACATATAGTTGCCGTACCTGCCCTGCCGCCCGCTAGGCCCACCGAGACGGGCTCGCAGCCACGCCGGCGAACGTCGCCTGGACAGAAAACAGGACAACCGAATTCGCACTTCAACACTTTATTCATGTTACGAAAATGGTACTGTGCGCGAACTGGATGTGCGGCGAGAAACACTGGTGGCAAAAAAGTAGCAAGAAATGACATCAAACAGCGTACAAATAGTTGTACAGTTGTGCCAGCTTTGTTGTTAAGCTTGCCGTCAACGTATACGAACTGGTATCTCGCCTTTTGCTAACACGAAGCGAAAAGACGATTCATTCCTGTGTATGTGGCAACCTCTGTTTTCTAATGATCAGAACGCTGATACGAAATTTATCCTAACCTTCCCGCTTTGCCTTCCGCTGTTGCGCATGTGCGCCTCTAGTCGCGCCGGGGAGAGGCAGAGAGAGAGAAATAGTGAGAGCCAAACAAGGGTTTTTCCCGCCCAGCGCCACTGCGACTATAGGGTCGGGTAAATCGAATCGACAGCCAAACATTACACCAATTTAGACGTTTTCTTTTACGCAGCAGCCTTAGTCAACATATTAACGTTTGTTTTAGGCACATTGCTTGAATACCTCATCGCCGACGTCACGAAACACACGATTTATCGGGAAAATTTAAATTTTGGCTTGAAATGTTTAATTTCTCAGTGAATAAAGCATCGTTTGCTGCCGGACAAGTATTGGGGGCACTAGAAAACACGCAATCTTCTGAATAAACAAATTGTATTTTGTCTTCATGGCCCCGTACGTTGAAGCAACAGCGCGGAAAACGGCAATGCCCCGATTTTTCGCACTTAATTAAATAACTAACATGTTCTCGTCTATAGGAGCGAAGCTTCGCGGTTAAATGTTTTCCTGCGCGGATCTACGCAAATAAAGACTCGGTTCGCACCCATGACACAAAAAACAGGTTTTTATTTCGTTAAAAAAAAAAAAGACCATGGCATGGCTGTTGTCTGCATTGCCGAAAAAGGAGAGCATAATATTCGACATTTGTATACAGTGTGACCCCAGTCAAAGTAGGCGTTTCTCAAAAAAAGTTTTTTTAAGAGCCATATTCATTACTGCAAGACCCTGTAAATGCTACTCAGCTAAGCGCAGCGAGTAACGATAACCTATTATAATTACATCCACCTCCAATCGGCGAGGATGTAATTCAACCTGATGCCTCTGTGGGCCATTTATGTCCGGTATTTCAATAGCTCCGAGTCCTGATCGACCTTCCGTAATCACAACGCATTCAGAACTCGCGCACACATGTCTTGTCGGAAATCGGGAGGCGGGCCGAAAGGAAGCAATAAATACAAAGGGCTGGGCCACAGTAATGCGACGTAGTTACAGCCCGATTGGAACTACAGCCCGGTTAGAACTCAAATGGAAATGTGTCAATGCCATCGCATATCCGTGTTCCCTGCAACCAAACAGGCGACACATGACTGTTAACTTTTTCTCAACTAAGCTAAAGAGACCCACCCGTACTGAAGCGATTCGAGATAGCTAATGTCGAATGACGCGTGCAACAAAGGTCGGAACGCGGGCCTGCGTGGGCCCATTACCAAACCATTCGTTTTTTTTTAATTATTATTTTATGCAACACCGACCGCGGAAGATCAGTGACTAAGAAGTTGTGCTGCTGACCCCGAGACCGTGGGCTCAATCCCTGGCGCGGCGGCCGTTTTTAGGGTGGAGACTAAAAGGGAAACGACCGTGTATTCATATATTTTGGCGCGCATTCATGATCCCAGTGTTAACCAAAAACCCGGAGCCATATACGGCGCGCCTAATAGGTCATGTGGAGCTTCGGCGTGTAGAACCAACCTTTTTTATCATGACGCAAAATGCAGGGGTCATATCAAAGGCACGATCGATGAAAAATATTTTCGAAATTTGCAACAGTAAGAACGTGACAATCAAAACACACCGTGACAAAAGCGGGCTACCTGGATTATATTCGAGGACATCGTAACCACTTAGACAAACAGCAGCACCAATGTTGATTGTTCGGCTACCGTGCACGCAGGCCAGGGGTATGAATGCCAGTCGCCCCGCAATAAACGTACTTCAGCCAATCAGGAGGCGGTACAGGCTAAATTTCCTCTGCAATAAATCACCAGGCCAGGTCTAGCTCCGCGCGTGGGCGTTGGCGTTGGACGTCCACAGGCTGTGGAGCGGGCTAACGCGGTCCACTTTGGAAGATACGTGAAAGACTGCGGAGGAAGCGATCCGGGCCTCACCAATTCGATTTACGTCAGAATTTACCTGACCCTTACAACGCTATCGCACTAAGCCGCCTTGCATGAGCCGAGAGAGGCCATTTTTAACCCGCTTGTCGGCTGGGCTTCATATTTACGATTTGTTCATCTTTGCGAACATTAAATGGCCTTTTCGGTGCTTCGGGGTGAAGCAGACCTACGAGAGCGCATCGGAGAGCTGGAAGGAAAAGCCACGCAGTAGACCCCCACCTTTGGAACAAGTTGTGAAGCGCCAGGTTTACGGGAGTGAGCAATCGCAGCTCAAAAGACAAAACGGCGTCTTCTACCGCCTCAACGTTACCTGGTATCGAAGAGATGGAGCCACCCAGACGGAGTTGACGGAGTAGATCGGGCGAGTAGGTAGAGCTCTGACAAAGCAGGTCGCCAGCGTGTCCGCGTGGCAGCTGAAGGGGCAAGGAATCCAACTGACCAACCAAGAAGAAAAATAGCGCGTGAGCACGTACGACGATTGGCCGTGCAATGGCAAGGTAAGATCAGGCCGTAATGTATGATGTGAATAAACAACGAGTCAAAGATAAAATAGGTGCACAAAAATTTCGAGAATTCTGTACTTTGGCGTAAGTACTCTTATGCCGTTTCTGCACTTTACAAACCTTACGTTTCCTGGGTGGCATTCACGGGCGTATATCCAGGGCGAGGAGGGGGGGGGGGTTGTTTCGGTGTCAGAACAACCCCCGAAATTTATGCATGCAGAAGAATGACATATATTTATTGTTTGAGCGCACGGCGCTGTCTCTCTTTCTTTTGATTTTTTTCTCCGTGGCGTATAACACTCTCAGAAATATATTTTCGGCTACGCCACTGGTAGCATATGTGTGTTAATTTTCATCTTTCCTGTTTTTGGGTTTATCGCGTGAGTACATTGGATTAGACAGACCGTCTACAAAGGGACAAGCCATCACATCAACATCATTATCATCCCAACCATCACCATCATTGGTATTTTGTTCCCACCCCCTTTTAGTTTTTTATAGCTACAGAGCGTGGCTGGCCAGGGTCGCTTACAAAGTTTCGAGTAGTGATTACAACTGATCTGCGGAGCCAGGGACATACGGCTCTGCCCATAGTTCCACCCTTCCACCCCTCTCCCCCATTTCATAATAATAATAATAATAATAATAATAATAATAATAATAATAATAATAATAATAATAATAATAATAATAATAATAATAATAATAATAACAACGACGACGACGACGACGATGATGATGATGATGGCTTCTATGCCTAGATTTGGCCGTATGATTTGCCTAATTGGGCGACCTTTCTTCGTTTTTATTTAGCATTGGGCTATATCTGGCGATATTTGGCGACTTTTCGTTTCGTTGGGTGGTAGATTTGTACAGCGAAGTTGTCTTGCGCTGGCTTCTGATCAAAATTGCCTCCGTATTTTGATTCGCTCCGAAAACAAATCGCAAGCGCTCGCTCCAGAGCTCTACTAGGTATCTCCCATTCTAATATAGGCATATCGCAAAAAAATTACACTGAAATTGGCCGCTAAAACTTACGTTTTATTACGCTGAAACGAAGTCGGGACGTCACGGCATGTGCAGTAGCGGAAGCGTCCTACATCAAGCGAAAGGGAGATAACTGCGTGAGCGTACCATCGCTGCTAATCTACGCAAAAGAGTGTGCATTTATTGATAACTTTCTTGATGTCTGTTCATATGTGCCCTCACCGGATGCCTGTTAGATTTTTTAGCCCACGATTTTTTAGCCCCGTCACAACTGCTCGTTTCACTGTATTCGACGCTCGAGCAAGCGACAGGTCCCATTGAACATGAATGGGAGCAGTGCGGCCGTTGAATACGGATCGGCATTAATCAAGCAGTTTTAAGGACGATTGAACGGGTATGATCAACTTTTGGCGCCTTTGTACCATTATAAACAGTAGCATCTTTTGGACTTCTTGTCGTAGATACAGGTAGTCTGAAATTACAGCGAAACGTCGTTAAACCGTACCTGACGGGGACGCCAAGAAAGTACCCACTAACCGGCACTACGGTTTATCCAAATGCATTAGGTTTGAAGTTGAGGAGAGTATTGGTTTGGGCGAGTTGGTACATCTGGCGTATTGAGGCGCAGCAAAGACGAGGACAGGAACGCAGACGACGACCCACAGGGCGCACAGGTTAAAGGAAAACCGAGTGGTTGATTAGGATTAGCTACGTATGAAACGAAACGACGGCTTATTCAGGGACGGTTAAACGAGATTTCACTGTATTTTCATTTATGTAAAAATTTATGGTGCCTATATTTGCGACGGTAGTAGCCTAAAACGTTGTTTTGCCTGCCTATTTTTGGCGCATGGAAACCGCTTTTTAATGCCCAAAAGTCCGGCCTCTAGCCATGAGGCTCCACTTGAAGGGTACCTTACCTTAATTATAAACATAGGATGTTATGCCTAACGTAACACTGATGTCTAACGTCGTCAACAACTACCCATCTCAAAAATGCTCATTGTACGTCAAGCCGGGGGCACGTGTTGACGTCGTAAGACATTAAAGCGAGACGTTAGGCCCAAGCTCAGGCGTGTAACCCGTAGTTTTCGATGTTATTCTATAAAGTGATACATTATCAAAACACATGCCTGCAGTAGTGTATTACACAATGCTTCGTTCGCAGGAATATCTGCTGTAGCACGCGTGCAACAGACGATGCCGCCTGCGGCGCCTGCTAAGGCAAGTAGTAGCAGCAGTAACCGTTTATTGATTTCAAAGGGAAAGGTGTAAGAGCGGATGCGGTCAGCCTCCCTAGTCCAGGAGGCCGCCAGCGCGCGCTGATTCCAGTGCCTTGCGCCGGAGCCCCACCAGGTCAGCGCAGACTCACGCAGACTCAGACTCACATGCTCAGGTCATGGGTTGGGGAGGAATTTAGGGTTGTCTGGGCATGAGTGCACCAAGTGGTAGGTAGTGAGATGGACGTTGCAAGCCTGGCAGTTGAGTTGGAAGAGAGGTGGAGGAATATGGGAGAGAACCGTGTGGTTAAAGTAAGTACCGGTCTGTAGCCGGTACGTAAGCCTGTTGGTTACAGAGGATAGGGTGGGGCGGAGGATAGACCATTCTGGAGTGTAGGGATAGGATGGCATTGTATGTATGGTCGAGGGATGTTAGAACCAAAAAATAAATTAATACGTCAATCAGCTACTCAGAGCAAAAGCACAAGGAGGGTCGATGAAAAGAAATCCTTGACCGTATACTCCGATTCCTGTGTGCTCCCTACCCGCGAAGGTGTATTCGACAGTACTAATTATAAGCAGCAATTTACGCTGCTTGCACCAGGTATTCCTTAGTTGGTGCAGCCGAACCACCTCTTAGCGTCTTTGTTTATTCAGGAAGTTTATTCTCATACAAGTTAGGAAAGAAACGGTCACACACCTAAAAAACAAGTAACTAAACGCAGTGAAATCTCTACAGTGTACAAGAAACACTAACAAATATATGAACAAAAACATGAATAGGTGCACACGGGTATCAGATCTGTGCAACGAACATCGAAGCTATAGAAATGGTTCATAGCAAGACCCGCGGGGACGATACCCAGGGCACTCACCCCCAGTATTTCGTTGACATGAACGTAAAAGATTGCAGGCAATTTAAGGAATGTTTCTTCCGCTACAGGTTCTGAATGGGCGCGCCTTCATGGCGCAGCCAGCACCGTGCGCTTTCAGCACCGCTGCTCAACAGGTTGGCAACGCAATCAGCGACCGGTCGAGGGTGTGGAGCGTCTGGAGCCACGCTTTGAGTGGGCGCCACGCTGTGAGCCTCCAGCCGGTTGATAGGTTTCCCGTGGGTGCGGCCTTCCAATGCGCGAGTCGGCCCTGGAGAGCAACAGAAAAGATAATACACAGAAGCGCTGTTTTTAGCCAAAAAATGGTAAACAAAAACCCAAGGCGTTATACGGGGGCCTTTTACTTCTAGTTTTTAATTTTGACGTGTTTGAGAGCGTTCAACAGGATGTTGAATAGCCGTCACTTACAAGCACTGGCAAATCCCCCCCCCCCCCCCCCCCCTTCTGAGAGTACGAACCCCTTCATTGAGGTGAAGAAGAGAATATGAGCAGCAGTGTTGCGGAATGGGCACCTCCATTCCATTCCAATTCCATTCCGAGGAATTACAACTTATCGTGATTCCATTCCTTTCAATTCCTCGGAATGACAGAAGTTGGCCCATTCCCATTCCTGGAATGGACGGAAAGTTCAATTCCATTCCTTTAATTCCTCAACGTAAAAACTGCCTCAGTGCTCTATCGAGTTATTGAGGAACGGAAGATGAATCTGACGTTATCATACTGGTTGAATACTGCAAAAGTATGCAAAATGTGTCACTTGTCACCGAAGTTGGGAGGTGGGAGCAGGGTGGTTACATATCTCGTGCAGAACAACTACCCCGTGCCAAAAATTACGATCCCTTCCTAACGAAAGTAGAGAGAAGCGCGAAAGCTAAAAATCCGTCCAACTTCCGTTGAAAGTTGGACGCATTATTGGACGCACTAAGTAAATGCAAGTACGAACGATCTAAATGTACAGCGTTACGTGGTTTTGAGATAAAGGTGTATGTACTCCTTCTTCATGATAGCCGCGTGTGTTGTCTTATTTAGAACCATTGGTTTTTTGCCATTTTCAATTAAACGTTTGACACAATGAAAGCCCAGTTTCAGAGAGAGAGAGAGAGAGAGAGAGAGAGAGAGAGAGAGAGAGAGAGAGAGAGAGAGAGAGAGAGAGAGAGAGAGAGAGAGAGAGAGAGAGAGACTTAATTTCCGGTCCCCCCTTTCACGCAGACGACGTGCGTGTAGAGAACTTATCCGAGTATTTCGGTCGAGCAACCGGTCTAAGGTGTAATATATTAGTTTTTTTTTACAGAATGCGATTGATCTCACTAAAAAAGCTTTCGCTTTAATAGGGGCAGTGTCACACTGCCCCCATTTGAGTAGTCAGTAGCGGGATCCCACTACTTATTATAGTATTTGCATGTTAGCATGTTTTAACGGTTTCTTCTGCGCGAAGCAAGGTGAAGCAGCTATTACGTTGGTGTCTGCTTTTTCCGTTTTGCTGCAGTCTGTGGCGTGCTAACTTGCTATCTGCTTTGCGTACCGTCATACCAGCTGAATTAGTATACTGTGGATAACTCACAGGTATGTCGCGCGGACCTTGCTCACATGTACACGCATTCAAAATGCTTATTTGAACAATTTCAAGTGAACTAATAGCATTAAGCACTAATGCTACGGTACCAACGCGAGAGACGGGAGGACAGCGGCACGGAACACTGTCAAGTTTTCGCATTCACCGTAGGAAAGTTTCCACCGTTTCCACATTGACCTCCATTGCGCTTGTTTATTGCCCTGGCACTACCTCAGCCAAATCCGTTCAATACAAGACATTATTTATCACCCCCTCATTTAAAGTGACAGCACCATATCGTGACGGGAGCCCTGTCAAAACAAAGAAGTATGGTCGGGCAGTTTGTTTCCATGAACACGTAACCAATATGCACCAGGACCTGATCAAAATTTTGAAATTAGACCTTCCTACATGAATAGCGGCGATGCCCAACTTTCAAGCCGGTGACTAAGTCTTCAGTAATCAGGCACGTTTGTGCCCAGGAGCAAAGGCCACGTGCACAGAAACACAGCAACCAAACTACGAACCAGTTTGGCACAATTGGAGGAAAGCGCTGCACTTTTCAATTGAAGCAATGCACGGTCTCGCACTGCTGAGAGCTGTCACAGCACTCGCAAGCAAGGGCCCTGCTGGAGCCAGAACTGTTGGAAAGAAACGCCTTTCGGCAGCTGTGTGTTCTGCATTGTCTAATATAATATCTAGTGTAATCGTATATCCCAGCTGCCCACTACCGTAGCCGCCGTAACAAAGCGTGGATGAGGTAGAGAGAGAGAGAGAGAGAAAACGTTTATTGAAACAGCAGGGACGGGGTAGGGAAGAAAAAGTTAGGAGCTCTGGGCGGCCATCCTATTCCGGTAGGCCGCGCTGAGTAACATATCCGAAGCTCGCTTTTTACCCTTATGGCGGGTGCCGGGCACGCAAGTCCCTCACCAACAATTTTATTTTTGCTGCCTTGGTTTGATTTGCTGGACCCCCGGGGCCCTTCTGCAACTTACGGACCGACGGTCGACAGGTTGGCGCCATATTCCCGCGAGATGCCTACCAGGTCGGCTTACAAGGATCAAGGCTATCTTTCGCGTGTCGTGCACAGAGGGTGGGAGGACAACGCCAAGCAGATTTGTTGATTCATGTTTCATGCGCGACCACTTTATATTGTTAGCTCCAAGATTTCGCTGCAATAGCTTGCAGGAAGAATCACTGCCGCTTCGGATGCGCGCGGTTCGTATCCCCTCTCCCCCCCCTGCTTCTCGATGCTATTCCCCGTCTGCTGGCCAGGCCACACAGCGCCTGACACTGAGAGAGACGCCGCTCTGCCATCGGCGCCACAGAGAAAGCTACATCTAAAAAAAAATCGCGCTAATCCACCCCGTGAATGTGGTTGGAAAGCAAAGCTGTAAACGGCACCCATAACGGTTACTCATGCGACGTCACTTAAAATCACTCACATCGCTCTACAAATAGTAAAACCAGAGAGAAGTGAAATGCTCTTAATTACACCATTTATTACTTCAAAGAGATATTCTTGGTAAGGTTAAATTAATGCATCATGCATGAACGGTGTTTGGTTGAGTTGTATTGGTGTAGCAAGAGTGGAAACTTTTTTTTATAAAATCAAAGTAAGCTCCAACCCGGTGTTAGACGATCTGACTTCTCCATCTCTGCGGCGCCGCGGACAATCCCCCCTTGTGGGTGCGTGCCGAAATCTTTGAGGACACCATCATCATCATCTTTAGTTGCTGTTGTCGCGTGATTTTTCATATGCCGCCTGGAAGTGGCGCGGGCAACAGCAGGCGGTGGTTTTCTGCAGTAGATGTAGCATATCATTTGCTATCGAAAAACCAAGCATCCATGAATAATAAAGGAACACTGTAAATATCCCTTGTGTACTAATTTCCTGTCTTATATTTGCGTAATATCTTGTTTTTGTTCAACAAAGTTGACAAGTACGAACATATAAACCGGGCTTAACCGTTTACCTTTAGCTGTGATGAGTATACAAGTCTATTGCGCAATATCTACTTTGCTTTGACCGGGCGGCTGAATCGAGTCACAGACAGACAGACAGACAGACAGACAGACAGACAGACACAGATTACAGACAGACCAAACTTTCTGGGTTTCAGTAGCCCAAGAAAGACTATCGTCTTTAATAGCCTGTGAGTTATGCGTATACCGTACTCCAATGGGCACTCCCACGAAGCACACGCATACCGAAACTAGCGTAATGTAATCTAACGTAATGAAATCTAGCGGCACGTGAGAGACCACTACAGCCCGGACAGTACCGGCTGGCCATTTCAATGCAGTAAACATTGTCGGGAGTATACACAAGCGAAATGTGAGCGGTCTGTGATTGCATCGCGCAATCCGTACAGCATACCTCATTAACCTGAGCAACGGGGCCAACAATCTGGATCGTCCTGTCTCGAACGCGAAGAGCCGGCCAAGACTATCGCTCACATCAAATGACTACACATAAATCCCGGGAAATGGGATACGGCTGCGGTCTCCCGCATCCATAATAGTAAAAAAACGCGGACGTCTGACATTTTATTTTCTACACTTTTGTCTCACTTCCTGCGATACTCGTGTTTGTGCAATGATATTAGAAAAAGAAAGGAGAACTGATATTTGAGCGGCAAGGTTGGTACTTTTTTAAGCTTGTATATACAGGCAAAAGAAAAAGAGCATGCACTGCACCGCACTCGTGCACGACCGCCACGGCACTTTCATAGTCACCCTGTTAAAGTCCATTGCGGCAAGTTCCCCTGTAGGTGTCCTCCGTTGGCCTCTCCAGACGACGACTGAAGGCCGCTGTGACAACCCAATTTGACCGCGTCAGCCGCCTCAGCTCCCGCGCCTGGTGCACTTGTGCAACGTGGCTTGACGTTGAGCGCAGTTGAGGGACGCACTGCTAGGCCGGCTTTCCAGTCAGAAGCTTCAGCGCCTTCTGGAACTTTTCCTGGGCCAGTTTCGCTGCTTCCAGTTGTTCCTTAAGCAGCGAGACGATCTCCTTGCGTATTTCGAGCTCCCGCTCGCTCAACGGCAGAAGCTCCCGGTCTAGCAGCTCAGCGACCTCCAGTTGTATTTCGCTGATCCTGTCCAACACCTCCTGGCCGGCTTCCTTCGCAGACCTGAGGAGCTCGGCTCTTCGATCCTCATTGTCCCCCTCCGACATCTTCGCTTCTTCAAGCGGTGGAACGCCTTCTGGTGGGGGCTCCATTTCTACTCGGCGACTCCAGCGAGGGCGCAAGGATTCTCAGCGAGGTGCACGTGAGAACCGAGCCGCTGTTGTCCTTGCCTTCCTGCTCGCGGGCCCTGTTCACGAACAGCTGTTACGAAGCCCAGCAGCCAACACCTTGTGTCAGGACGCTGTTCTCTTCCTTTGCGGACCGGTGACGCTGGCTGCTGAATTCCGCCCGTGCCTCGCTACGGCTCTTCTTCCTCGTTCACTATTTTCGGTCAATCGACGTCTTTATGCCACGGCATCACCAGTCAAATACACGCCATCAACCTTCATCTGACGGCACCATATTTCACATGTAGTTTGCTTTTTAAGTATTCCCGTGCAATTTTTTGTCCTTACTGAAGTACGCCCCAATGAACGGTGTAGTTTCCAAGGGCAAGGGCGCTTGTGGGATTGACCATTATTTACAGGCTCGGTAACATGCCCATATGCAGAAAGCGTTAGAAGGATCTTTGTCAGGTTAACGGGCTTGCTCGGCGGGTATGTTGAAAGTCACAATGTTGAAAGGCTGCTCCAGTGCAATAAATAACGAGTTATATATGTGGTTCAACAAAATATTTTGCAGAAATTACGAGAATTGCTGACAAATTGCCGCTTCTATTTATTCATTGTTTTTTCATTCTACCAATAATTAAATTTACAATATTATAACAATTAAATCTGTTAACTTTGCCAATTATACCTTTTTGTGCAGATAATTGGCGTTGCACTGTTGGTGCTTTTTCAGAATTCTTTTAAAGGGGCCCTGAAAGAGGTTAAGTAGGTGTTGTTGCGAACCGGGGTAGCGTGGTCGAAGGGGACCGTAGTTGGTGTCGTGCCGTGGCAGTCATGAGGATGAAGTTGAAGGAGAGGAGGAGGAATACACTTTTATTAAACAGCAAGGTGCTGGTGTCAGGGGCACCCGCCCGGTGAGAGGAGTCCTCAGTCCAGGATCTACCGGCCTTCTTCGCTCTTTCGAGCAACGTTTGCTGGTCGGAGAGGTCAGAACAGGTCAGCATCTCCACCCACTGCTGAAAGGAGGGATTGGGGTTTGGTGTGAGTTGCGGCGTGTGGGGGCACTCCCAAACGATGTGGTATAGGGTGCCTTTCTGCGGGCAGTATTTGCAGTTGGCAGTCTATTGTGTCGGGTACATGGCGTGAAGTATAAGTGAGGATAAGTGTTTGTTTGGAGTCTTCGTAGCGTGGTGGCGTCTTCTTTGGCTAGTCGGTGGTCCGGCGCTGGATATTTGCGACGAGCCTGTCTGTAGTGCGACAATATTTCTGTGTATGTGTGAAGAGGCATAGATTTTGGATATGAATCTCTCTGGTGCTGTGGTTCCCTCTTCGGAGACGGCCCGGTGTGAATGTTCTCGGGCTGCGGCGTGAGCCGCTTCGTTTCCTTTGAGGGCGGTGCGTCCGGGCGACCATACGATCTCTATGCTTGGCAATTGAGGGTGTCGCTGCAGTATGTGCAGAGCGGTTTTTGAAATTCTTCCATTTAAGTAGTTGCGGCACGCCGTCTGTGAGTCGGTGATGATGGTGATGTACTCTTTTCCAGTGGTGGCTGCGAGGGCAATTGCGGCTTCTTCTGCTATCTCCGTTGACTTTGTTAGGATGGTCGCTGCCGATAGCTCTTTACCCGCTGCGTCGATTACGCTGATTGCGTGAGCCGGCTGGTCCTGGTAGGGCGATGCGTCTGTGTATCTGGTGGTCGGCACATGTTGAAACCGTTTGCGGATGTATCCGATTCGAGCCTCCCGTCTTGCTTTGTTGTATTTGGGGTGCATATTACGGGGGATGGGTGGTATCCGTATGTTCTGTCGGATGATGGGTGGGATGCACGTTTTCTGGTCCTGCTGAGAAGGAACGGGGTAGCAAAGTTGAGATAAAGTGGTGAGGCGTAGTCGGCGGAATTGGGAAGACTGATGTGCCTCACATATTTCTTCCCAGGTGTTAGATATTCCTAGTTGCAGGAGCTTCTTCGTCGAGGTTTTCTGGGGGAGGCCGAGTGCTGTTTTGAATGCTTGTCTTATCATAACATTAAGCTTGGCAATTTCGGTGGGTTTAAGATTTAAATAGGGTGTTCCGTAAGCAATTCGACTGATGAGAATAGCCTGTATTATGCGGATAGTATCCTTTTCTTTCAGCCCTGAGCGTCTTTGGGAAATTCTGTGTATAAGGTGCATTATTTGGGTAACAGTGCGTTGAAGTGGTAAGATGGTTTGCTATCCTGATCCGTCTCTGGGAATCGTCAAGCCCAGAATACGTAGATGTGGTACGTTGGGGATGGTTTGTCCATCGATGGTAACTGTAGGGTCCGGTGTTGTGTCCGCGTTCTTTTTGGATAGCCGTTTACAAAGTGTTAGTAAGGCTGATTTTTCAGGGGCACACTAGAGACCTCGGCCGCGTAAGTACTCCTGCGTTGTATTTATTGCCTCTTGTAGGGCTTCTTCTTGTTCTCCAATGGAGCCTGTCGGTGTCAACAGTGTGAGGTCGTCGGCATAAATGGCGTGCCGTAAGTTGGGGATGTTTAGGAGAAGGGGAGGCAGGTCTTTCATGGCCAGGTCTTTCATGGCATACTGGGAATGTATCAGATCGTAGATGTCCAATGCCTATAGTGGCGGTGCGGTCGGTGAGGAAGGCTTTGAAATATTCGTATACTCTTTCCCCGCAATGTATGGAGTTCAAGCCTTGCAGTATGGCTGAGTGTGAGACGTGATCGAATGCTCCTTTAATGTCAATTGCCAATATAAAGTATTTGTGCTGATTTGAAAGCCGTTGAATTACATCTTCTTTCAGCCGCAACAGTACGTCCTGTGTGGACAGATGTGGTCGGAATCCGTACATTGTGTGGGGGAAGTAATCGTTGTCTTCTATGTACGTCGAAAGACAGTTGTGTGCTAAGTGCTCCAGCACTTTACCTACGCATGATGTTTGCGAAATGGGCCGAGATTCTTTGGGACTAATGGTTTGCCTGCCTTGGGAATTAGAGTGACGTCGGCATGTTTCCACTGCGGTGGTAAGATGCCTGTTGTCCACTGGCTATTGATGTAGTCCAAGAGTTGATCAAGTGTTAGAGGGTCGAGGATGCGTAGTAATTTGTTGGTTACTTGATCAAGACCGGAGGTGGTGTTCCGAGTGAGGTTTCTTGTTACCGCTTCTATTTCCTGTATGGTGAAGGGGGCATCCAGATCTTGGTTAGGGTGACCAGTATATGTAGGTTGCGCGGGTATGTTGTGCGTCGTCGTAGCCTTTAGGGGTGCCATGATTTCATTAAGTAAGTCCTGTTCAGTACCGGGGTAGTTATGGATAAGTCTTCGAATTTGGTGGCTGATGGCAGTTTTGGTTTCTTGAGTACCCATGAGAGTCCTAAGGAGATTCCATGTTTTGCGTGTTCCAAGTGTCCCCTGTAGTTTGTCGCAAAATTGCGTCCAGTTTTGTCGGCTTATGTGGTTCGCGTATTATTCTGCTTCTTTAGTTAGTTTTGCAATGCGGAGTTTAAGCTTGCGGTTTGTTTTTCTACTTTTCCAGCGTTCCATCAGTCCTTGTCGGGCATCCCAGAGGTGCTGGAGGTGGGTGTCAACAGCGGGGTAATCTTGCGTCAGTGGAAGCTCTCTGGTGTGCTTTTTGAGCAGGTCTAGCAGCTCCTTGGTCCACCCTTCTAGATTTCGGATGGGATTATCCGGTGTTTTTTCTCGGAATTTCTTCTAGTCTGTTATGCGAGATATACCCAGTCTTTGGTTCCCACGTGACCGATTTGGAATCTGGAGTTCTATTATGTAATGGTCGCTGCCAAGAGTTTCTGCGAGACAGCGCCATGAAAAATCTGTTATATTGCGAGTGAGAGTTAAGTCTGGTGAGGTGCCTCGGAAGACACTATTGCCAATTCTTGTGGGTGGATGAGATTGGTTGCAGAGGGTTAGGCAACCTTGCTGTATTGCTTCCTGTAACAGGGTACCTTTGCGGGTGTTACGGGCATAGCCCCAAGCCGTATGAGGCGCATTGAAGTCCGCTACTATTGCCAGCTGGTTTCCTTTGGCCCGTATGGTGGCTTCCTTTATCAAGGAGTTAATGCCCGGTAGATGCCCAGAGGGTGGACTGCAGATATTAAGAAGATAGAGGCTCGGCTGTTTCTTATTGGACGGAAGGAGCTCCACGAATGCGTTATCTATGGTTGTTGAGAGTGCGTGTAGCTGGCAGTCCGCGTGTTTCGCACCAGCATTGCCGTACGGGCCTGTGGGTTGTGCAAAAAGTATTGTAGTCTCGAAGGGAGACCTGATTGACGTCTACTTCCTGCAGGGCTATGATGTCCGGAAAACATTGTTGTGAAAACTGTAACAATGAACTCTTCTTATTTCGGAATGAACGACAATTCCATTGCCAAATAACCGTGTTTCGGGCGGGAGTAGAACCCGTGTTATGTAGAGAGCATTGAAGACTCGCCATCGTCCCAGTTAGATTCGGCCGGGTCTTTTGGGCTCTGAGGTAGAGGGCTGTGTTTAGGTGTCTTGAGCCGCTTGCGCTTGTTTGCATCTATGACCGTGTTCCGCTCGTCAAGTTGTTGGTATTGGGTCTGCAACTTCTGAACCGCGTCGTGAATGAAGCGTTTAAGATCTTCGAATGATGGCAGTAGAGTCGTGTTTGTGGGAGGGTATGGCGGTTGTGCCGTGGTTGAGGCGTTCGTGTTTTCAGAGGTCGGAGCTGTGGTAGTTGGTATTATCAAAAGTCCTGGTTATTTCCGGTGATGTGACCTGACGTTGCATTTGGGCTCGGAGTTCAGCTATTTGTTGCTCCAGAACGTTGAACTGCTTTGACTTCTCTTCCAGTAAGGCTTTGAGCTGAGCGTTTTCTTGCCTTAGTGCTTCATTTTGTGCATCGTGATTGGGGAGGATAGGGAGTTGGGGTGTTTCATGTAGTGGGAGAGGGGGAAAATGTATTTTAGCAGTGGGTGGAGAAGCGGCAACTGCCGACCAGCTCACCAGTGGTTGTTGGTGGCGGGTTTCCAGGGCAGGAGGATGCAGGTGGTGCTGCACAGGTTGGTATCGATGATATTGGTTGTCCTGAAGTTTCAGTTCACGTTTACGCACTCGGAAGGGTGGTGGTGGAGGCCTAAGTTTGCGTTTGCAGTCCTTGCTGGCTGTTAGATGCTCTAGTCCGCAAAGCTGACAATTTGGCTTACACGTGTGGTCCGGCACAGGGTTCTTGGCATGACACTGTTTGCATATATCCACTTGTGGATTAGGGCACACGTCGTGTCGGTGCCCGAGAGCACCACACGGGGAGCAGCACTGGTACGTTCGCCTATAAGGTTTGCAGCGTGTGAGCATGCCGTACGCCCTTACGTAGAAGGGCACGTGCGGGCCTTCAAATGCGATGACCGCTGTGGTCGAGGCGCCGAGCATTCTTGCTTCTAGGATGGTTGGTCCAGTTGTGACGACGGCTTCGCGCAGTTGGTCCGGTGTGGTGCCGGGGTCAATGCCATGTATAATCCCTCGAACGGTACCGGGCGGTGGTTTCAGATATGCGGTGACCTCGAAGGTGGTGGTTCCAAGCTGCAGGGTCGTGATACGCCGTAGAGCTTTTACGCAGTCTTCGTCTGGTGTGCTCACAGTGACGAGGTTTTGCTGAGCTTGTGGTTGCCTGATGACTTGAGTTAGAATCGGCGTTCTGGGATCCCACTAGCTTGTTGGATGCTGTGCATGAGTTGTCTGTCGGGCCATGCCGCGATTCGGAGTCCTGAGCGCGGGCGAAAGACGCTCTTATAGTCGCTTTCAGGGAGTTTGGGCGCAGGCGGGATACGAAGTGGTGGTATTTGCTTACTTGTAAGTCCCGCTTGTGCTGCAGGTGGTGGCGGCTGCTTCTGTGACTGGCGCTCTCGTAGGATTTTCCGCCAAGGGTCATGTTTTGGGAGAGTTCGGCCGCTGAGTAGGTCGAATTCTATTATTTCTTCGGCAGCGGGGCTCATGGTTGCTGTGTTCAGCTGCATAGCTGCATACTGAGCGCAGCTGGCGCGCAGAGCAGCGCCAGAGGCCGGCGTGGCTGTTCTTTGGCTGCCTAGGCCTGAGTAGGCCTAGCAGCCGCCATGGCGTGGTCCGGTCTTCAGATGTTGGCTGTGGTCCCGTGAGGGGACCGAACTGACCTTGGGTGGTGTCCAGGCGCGTCGGGTGACGTTACGGATCCGATGGGAGGGTTTTCAGCTAGTGTCGGGCAGTATTTTGGCGTGAAACAACTTTGATGCGGGAGCCCATGCGAAGCGGGTTTGCGCTGCTTGGCCCCCTAGCGGAGGAATCAAGTTGAAAGAGAAAAAAAAACTTTATACAAGTATTTACATTTCGATCTCAGAGACAGGCGGTGCGCCCCTGCGCGCGCGAGATTAAATAAACGGGTAGGGTCCGTTTCCTTTTTCCCTTCGCTGCTATGGTCAGGAACGCACCAATCCCCAAATCCTTGGCGCTGAGAGGGACGTCTCGATGCACACACCTAAAGACACGTTTCGCTCTTGCACAAGTGATCTTTACCTTGCCTCCGCTGAGGGAATCCGCCTGGAGTCGAAGCCCCCTTTGACCTTTCGATGTTTAAGCGCTGGGAAGACGTCTGCGTTCCCCTCTCGTAATTGTCGTCGGTTGGCTCGTTGAAGACATCTCCAGCGTCGTCAGACACACCACAAAGGGCGTGACAATAGAAAGTTTTAGCATAGCGGCTAGCGGAGGCTCATGCTACGCCGACGGGTTACCGGGACCAGACCGCGCATGCGCGCGTGGGCAGGACGAGCGAATGCGCGGGCACGGCCGCTCGATCTCCCCCTTTGAGATGGAGCGGCCTTGACGCGGGCATGGCGAGGGCAGCCTGCGGAACTAATCCACCCTACCGGAATGAATCCACAAGTGCCCATTCGACTCCCGGTACCTGCCGTCGTAGCGTTAGCGGACGTTACCCGCTATGCTAATCCTCTCTGCGAGGCACGCCGCCGAAGCCTGCCGTTGAAAGAGGGGGCGCCGAGCGATGCACCTCCTGCACCTCCTGCGTCAGCACCTCCGCTGGTCGGTTGTTGCTTGAGGGGCCCCGAGGTCTGTGAAAAAGGTATTGTCCAGCGGCAGCATAGTTCGCCATTGTGCACACGCAGGGTCGTCGATCGTCGATGAGGGAAAGCACCCGGCAGACGGCAGGTTTTTGTGGTCAGCCCGAGCGAAGAAGACGGGTTTCGCAACAGTGTTCACATTTTCATATTAATGACTGTTCTAGTAATCACCTCCTTTTAGAATCATTAGCCGAGTTATTGCAAATCAAAACAGCTCATTTCCGCCCATGGTGCATTTCCCCATCCTTTAGTGTTTCTCCTCGCACCATGCCAGCGCTCCGCTCGGATATTGCTCATGATGCCTCGCTTCTCGGTGACGTCTGCAACAACATCCGGTTACACGCGTCTGCTACTGCGATACTGCGTCGCAAGCATCGCTTTGGGAAGGGGCCGCCTGACTTTGTGCGTTCTGTTTGCGCCATCTTTTTATCATTCTGCTTATGAAGACCGCAGTCTGCTCACGGCTGTAAGAGTTGACGGCAGGAATGGGGCCGGACTTTTACGTTTCCACACCACGCCGAGAGATCTCGCGAAAAGAGAACGACCCTGTCCGAGTCACCGGGCAAGACGCGGCGACGACTTGTGTTGGTACGTATGAGAGCCTAAAATATATGAGCGAATGACTAAAAAATCGCCTAAAAATTTGTTAGAGTGAGCACGTACATGCGTTCCCAACCGGTGTCGATTTGTATATTGCTTAAATGGTTGCTAGTACGCGCCAATGTCGAGCTTGGTCTTGTTGTGATGACGCCATGCTCGCGCGTACACAGGCAGCAGTGGTTGTTACGGTCGGTTCTAAATATTTATAACGGTAACAAAAAGGCAGCCCAAGGTTTGAGTGATACGGCGCAGGGCCTTTTTTTTTTTTTTAGTCTGCTTCATACATTCGATCCCCTCCCCCAACACGCCCCCCCCCCTTTTCCCGGAAGCTTCCACCCGACCCTGCGTCTATCAGTTTGACAAATACACCGTAACTGATATTACGAGCGGACTCGGAAGAGTAGTGTGAGTTTTTAGGCCTCACCTGTCCCTTTCCTTCGACCTTGCATATGATTGCACAAAACAATCCAATTTCGCTCTTTCCCCTGATGACCTTTTTATAAAAGGCTGTTATAAAAGTCAAGGTAGGCCGCAAGCCGTATACCTCGACTTGGGGCCTACCTTAGCTTTTATGACAGTTTTCTTCCATCTACTTATACAAAGCCTACCTTGACTTTGTATAAGTGGATGGAAGAAAACAATGTTTACTCTATATACAAGCATACCCATTTTTTGAAATACACACATCAGTAGCTCTTCCTCTGAACGTAACAACGCATTAGTCGAAAACTCAACAAATCGTGTTGATGATGTATTGACAGTTGAAATGGTAGCACCACCGTCCAATCAAAAATGTTGTTTTGAATTCGCGAATAGGATATACAAACAATGCCACATAACAAACCGCCCACAAAGAAAAAAAAAACATGCTTGGATTTCAACCCGCCACGTTGATGGAGCGGGCGCGACCACAAAACGAGTGGACTTGGTGAGATAACCTGTTCGAAGCCCACACTTCGTGTCTTGAATAAATGATTCCGACCTGGTTTAAGGAATACCCGGCTGGTAAACTGAACATTAAGCGCATTAAGATTTAAGGTGCGCATTAAGACCCTCCTCCACCTCCCCCCTCCAGGACCATGTAACGCCCTGCATTTTCACCAAAATACAGATATCGCGGAAGTTCAACCCGTGATCACCATAAAAGCGTAAATGTAGATGATTGATCAAACGAAATTAAAAAAAACTAAAAAATAGGAAATAAAGAAAAAAATATTTAAAATGGCGGACCATGTAACGTGGCAGTCATGGAAAGTCACAGATTGGGTTACAATTAAAAGGGATGTGCCGCTAGGGCATGTGGGGTATCAAATTGGAGGTCTCGAGGAGAGAAATCACGTGGGACAAACAAAAAATGCTTCGTGGTCATAATTATGACTTAGTTATGGTGAGTCATAATAAAGGTTGGAATTCATAATGATTACCCATAGGCGTGTGGGGTCTCAAATTAAAGGTTTCGATTAGGGAAATAACGTTGGACAAATAAGGAATGCATGACATAGTCACAGCGAGTCATACAATGGTTTAAAATTCATTGGGATGCCGTTAGTGTGTGTGTAGTATCGAATTGAAGATCTCGGTGAGGGGATTCGCGAGTGACAAAAAACACGCTTTCTGGTTATAATCGTGACACAGTCATGGCGAGTCATAGATATGGTTAACATTCAAAATGATGTGCACTAGGGCGTGTGGGGTGCCAAATTTAAGGTCTCAATGAGGGAAATCACGTGAGACAAATAAAAATTCTTCCTGGTCATAATCATGACATCGTCATGGTGCGTCATCGATTGGGCTAAAAATCAAAGTGACGCCATGGCGGGGTACGGGGTATCAAATTGAACGTCTCGATGAGGGGAATCCCTTGGAGCAAATAAAAGCTGCTTCCTCGTTATCCTCATGGGATAGTCATGGTAAGTCATAAATTAGGTTAAAATTCAAAGAAATGCTGGCAGGGTGTGTGGGGTATCAAATTAAAGGTTTCGATGCATAAAATCATGTGGGGCAGATAAAAAGGGCATCCCGCTGATCACTACTAGTTCGGAGTAGATAAACTGCGCGAATTCATCGCAGATGCTGGAATGGTAGCACAAAAGGAATTGTGGTGTCAAATGGAAGGGTTTGAAGGAGAAAATTTGAGCCAAGCAATGACTGCATCGTAAGATCATCATGTGCAGCCACTTCATAAGTAATAATTCGGAGTGGTGTCGTAAGGTCATCAGGGCTGTACAATTACTGGTTTCCGTGTCGGGATTCGCATGTAGCTAAAGCAAAAACATGCTACTTACTAATTGCGAGTTCAGCTTTGAAGGACGACATTATTATAAGCGCGAAGCTCCGAAGCGTGGAAATTCATTTATTTCACTTCCACATAATCCCCATCATCAAACACTTTGAGGAACATTTCGTTTTCGTCTGGACTGATTATCATAATCGTTGGTTCCTGGACCCGTGTTGGGAGACGGCTGTGTCGTAAAATAAACGTCCTACTTCACCAAGTACCCAAGGCCCTTACACTATTCAAAAACTCTCATCTGGTGCTTCAGATGGATCGATCGTGTTTGCGGCATTTGACCAGGCCTCGTGCACCAGGCCATCTTTAAAACGTGGCTTGGTCGACACCTTGCGGCTCGCAATGTCTGGAAAAATTAGCAGTGGCTTAGCTCGGCTATGCCAGAATATACGTAGCATGAGCTAAGGTTCAGCTGGTTATTCTTAGGTTGCCTGGTTGTCTAGGAGTAGCTGATTATCATGCTTACCGCTGCTAAAACGATTTCCAATTCAATCCAATCCAATTTAATCCAATTAAATCCAGTCTAACCCAAGCCCATCCAATCCAATCCAGTCCAGTCGCGGCGGCGGCGGCTCCGGCGCGACAGCTTGCGCCGTGAGATGTCACTGCTCCTCACGCATGCGCAGCACGGCTCTCCAGGAGCCACGCGAAACTGCTCAACCTCGGCCAGTGTAGCTCACGCTACAAAAAGCCTGCGTAGCCACCAAAACAACGCTGGTGAACAGCCACAGGGGCAAGATAGAAATGGAGATCGCGGAAACTTTTTTTAAATGTCGGGAAGGGTCAAGATCCGCAGCCACCCACTGCTGACTGTAGCGCGCTTCTATAACTTGTATAGACCAGAATTTTGCCGTGTCGGCCATTTTCTAACGATCGATGCACCACCTGGCGGGCATTTCTTGTGGACTGCAAGGGAGAGCAGACGACGTCGTAGTCCCACGCTGTTGCTCCGTGCCACGCGTGCATATCAGATGTCCAGGCGGCATCGAAAATCGGTGTCATATATTCGATATATATCGGTGTCATATATTCGATATATTCATATATTTGCAGCGACAAGTACAACAGTGCTAAAAAGAGAGCGTTCAAAGCTTCCGAGAGCTGTCAAATTTGCCCATAAATTCCGTCCCCAACCGTCCAAGGCGGCGGGCCATCCCACGCGCGCTTTGTCCTGACGGGGGTTGCCGGTGGGGCTACGTTTCGCAGTTCCAGCAGGACGCCCGACTTTTCATCCCCAATTGATGTTTAGTTTCTTCCGAACATGGCAAGGGTCAAAACTTAGGAACAGAGGTCTGTTAGTGTCGCACGGGCGCTCTACTTTGAACGCCAAAGTGCCCTTTTCCAGCATCTTCATGGCATTTACGTTGACTCGGTGGTTGTCGGTGACAAGTCGTACAATGCGGAAACCACAGGCTTCTACTTTTTTTATCACCAAGAGCACCAGCTCATGAAGCTGACTACCCGCAAGCCCTTTAGTGAAGAAGTAGCCGGCTGAGATCCTGTACGACGAGGACGATCCACTTACAACAAAGCAGAGGAGAGAGTTGGCTAAAACCACACCGCAGCTGCTCGCTCACAGCCGCAGCCATTCGCTCACGGAAAATTGCACATAGAAGACAGCGAACGCGAAAATATGAAGAGAATAGCGAACACGCGCTTCTGTCGTCTGCTCAAGCACTTCAGCAGAGCCTCGACCACTTCTGACAAAAAGACACAGCTCCGGTCACTTGGGCGCTTTACTCGATCTACGTCGAGCCGCTGTGCGCATAGAGTTTCATACAAATGGCTGTGCGCCACCATGTTTACGTGGCGCCCCCACGTGGTTGGACAGTGTGGTGGCGGCGTGCGGAACCGACTGCCGTCTGATGGCGAAATTACAGGCACGGAAAGAAAGTATAGAGGAGGCGCTGGTGGAATGCAATGCCACGGCCGCTGGATGAAAGGCGCTCTCATCCAGCGGCCGTGGCAATGCCTCGTGCCGTGTCGTCACTTTATGTGTGGCAGAGCCCTATTGGTTAGCACCTGGGTCGCGTGGGTGGTTCGCTGTTACCGGATGGCTCCTCTGGTCCAGCGAAGCCTCCTGTTCCACGGTGAGCGGCAGAGGGCTTAGTTGATCGTGGTATCCACATCGCAGTTACGAAGGTCTGAAGCAGGAGTCCTTGAGGAGGACAGTCTTTCCGACGTTCCCAGGTTCGCTGCACGCCATCCTGCCCGCGCATGGCCGCGTCCTGGGTGACGGGCGCCATAAGGCCGAGCCGAGGCTAAGCGGGGTCCGCGCCATCCGTGGACCGCGATCTCCCATTGGAGGTCGCACCGCTGCCGCCGCCGCGGGCCCTTCTCATTACGAACAGGCAAGTACATCCGAGGAATTTTCTTAGAAGGTAGGGAAGATGAAATTAATGGGGCTAAACTCGGGTACAAGGTATTTAGCAGCTGCAAATTCGTAACGTGACCGGGTTGCTGCACGAACGCTTCTGAAGGAGCCGAGACAAAATGATGAAAGGCGTTATAGGCGCGTAGGTATTTGAGGCGAGGAGGTCAAGATGTCTTCCCGAAGGGAACGCTGAGTAGATGCAGAGCATCTCGGGGTTCCGTTGTGTTTCCGTTGTGTTCGTAGAACTTCATCGGAAGAACGAAGTGAAGTGGAAACTCTTGTCAGCTGTTTGCCATGGTAGCAGTGTCATGAAATGCCAACGGGACCCGATCGAGGCACACCTTCAGTTGCCTACAGTATCGATGTCGAATGCCATTTCTCGTGAAATTATACAAGGAAGGGCGCAAAACATAGGGTGGAAGTTATTTATGAAAGCAGATAAAAAAATAACTTGTTCAACATTAAGAGATCTAGCGGAAGTTCGCAACGATTTTTCACGTGTTACGTAGGGCTGCACTGCCGTATTGGGAATATATAAAGTTATCGGTTGTGGTTCAGCAGAGCAGAAAGCATCCTTTTGGTTGGGCATGGGGAGAAGGGGTGCGTCTTTCCAGACGGTTCGCTGCACAACGCCCCCACATAACTCGTCTGATGTCACTACGTGCGCTACTCCATTGAGATATTAGAGAGTTTTAGCATACCGGGTACCGTCCTCTAACGCTACGGCGGCGGGTAGCGGGGCCCGACTGGGATTAGTTCCGCCGGCCGGCCTTCGCCATGCCCGCGCCTTCTCTCCACTGAGGGGCAACCTCCTTGCCCTCCCCGCGCGCGCATGCGCGGTCAGGTCCCGGTAACCCGCCACCGTAGCATGAGCCTCCGCTAGCCGCTATGCTAAAACTCTCTACTGCAAAACTGAGCCCGCCGTGCGGCCTGTGGCCTCGGGGTAGTTTTGTGTACTGGTGCTGACGACCTGGATTCTAGCCCCAGCGGGTCTAACGTTTTATTACTGTTTATTAAAAAAAACGTTTTCTGATATCAATTTTACGCGTTGTTTTTCTTAATAATGGTGATTTGGTAGCCTTTACGTCGGTTTAGTGTCGGGGCGTAGCCAATGGCCAGGTTTAAGTAACGTTCCGCATCGCGTTAAGTGTCACAATTCGTTACCTGGGGGAGGCGTGCAGCGAAGCGCTTGTAAATTCAAGGGGAGGAGGGGGGGGGGGGGGGGCTGTCTTCGGCTCGCAAGGTGGACTTTACGCAGCGGAAAAAACACGTGGCGGACATGTGTTTGCCGTCGCTACCTGCGCCGCTCCTGCTGAAGCTGGCAACACGTTAACGCCCTCTCTTCTTCACTACACAATTTCGCGGCCTCGTTCCTTGTTGGTGTGAACACGGTGTTTTGCGGCCCGTCAAGATCAGGCACTGCTGGCAGCGTGGTTCCACGATCAAATCCGTGATCCGCTAGGCATGAAGTATCTATTAAACTGCGCGGTACCTGTATGAAATGATCTCACTCAAAGGGTGTCGTGGCGGGACACAGCGCGCATATAGGGCCCCGCGCTCATACAGTTCAGTCGTTGAGTTCTGCATCGGTGGTGTCTGATACCTGTGCTATACTATCGTTTCAAAAGTCTTCGGAAGCCCGTTGAACGGATTGTCTATCGAGTGGCCCATTGTAAGCACATAGGGAGCAGTTGTGGGTAAGAGTCCAATTGTAAATTGAAAGTTACCGTGTAGCGCAGGCATTAGACAACGGCCGTTCACCTAGGGTTCCAAGAGCTCGCTGTAGTTGAAGCGGGCGGCGGCATGATAGCTTGAGCCTGACTCGCGGTGTGGGGGTGCATCAGCCAGTTGGGAAGGATAAGTCGCCTTGGTGGTTCTACAGTAAGCTGCCTTCTTGAAACACACAAGCTTACAGGCAGTGGAGGCAGTACACGTTTGTTCCAATGGTGTAAATATGGGCTCCAGCGTATCAGAGTTCATCGACACCACTCCGATATAAATGTACAGTGTATTCGGCGTATGTGCGCATTATGTAATCTGAATATTTTGGCGCCGTTACTTGCTGGCGTTACACCTGGCCTATAAGGCACCCGTTGGGTAACAGAGTGGATCCCTAGAGAAGGCAAGCGTGTCAGAGGGCCGCAGAAAGTTAGATGGGCAGATGAGATCCAGAAGTTTACGGGGATAAATTGGTTGCCGTTAGCACAGGACCGGGGTAATTGGAGATTCATGGGAGAGGCATTTGCCCTGCAGTGGGCATAGATAGGATGATGATGATGATGATGATGAGTTGCTGAATACCGATTCAGTTAGACCACGTGGGAATCTTTGAGAGAGAGCGAGAGCGAGATAGAGAGAGATAAAAAGGAGGGAGAGATAGAGAGAGGTAGAGGGGAGAGGGAGATAGAGAGATAGAGAAAGAGATGGAGAGGGGGGGGGGGAAACAACATCTTTACTCGCCGGCTAAAAGGTCACGGTGGCTCTCACTCCCTCGCTAGGAGGGGGGTGCCGGCCGCGACTGCTGGCGTGTGATCGCCGCTAGCGCAAACTGCGCGGCGGCTTTCTGTGCGTCCTTGTCCGTCTCGCGCACCGCACGCGCGAGATGGGGCGGTAGTATATTCGTTCCCGCTTCCGCGTCGTTGCACTCCCACATCATGTGGGTCATGGTCGCCCTCGCGGCCCCGCACACCGCACACTGGTCCGTGATGTATCGTTCGGGCGTGACATGCACGGCCCACACCGGGGTCCACGTCGCTCCCACTTGGAGTTGTCGGAGGAGCGCCGCCTCCTGCCGGGTGAGGTCCGGGTGCGGCGCAGGGTAGCGTTTACGTTGCTCCCTGTGCCATTCCAGGACCCCTCCATACGTTGTAATCGGGGCGGGCTCCTGTTCTTCCACCCCCTCGTCTTCTGTGTTGTCGTTGTCGTCTCTGGCGTCGTTGTTTTCCTTGGCCGCACGAGGTGACGCGGCGCGCCGGCCGACGGGGCGTCCGGTTAGCGCCCTCGCCGCCCTGTCCGCGTGATAGAGAGAGCGGTAGAGGGAGGGAGAAAGTGATAGAGATAGATAGATACGGAGAAAGAAAGAGATAGGGAGAGAGAAAGTGAGATAGAGATAGATACAGATAGAGGGAAACAGAGATAGAGAGAGATAGAGAGGGAGAGGGATATAGAGAGATTGATAGAGATGGAGATAGGGGTAGAGAGAGATAGAGGAACGGAGGGAGTGATAGAGAGATATAGATACAGAGAGAGACAATGATAGAGAGAGAGAGATACAGAGAGAAAGTTAGAGAAAGACGTAAAGAGAGAGATAGAGAGAGAGGGGAAATAGAGATAGAGGATAGAGAGAGAGGATAGATAGATAGATAGATAGATAGATAGATATATATATATATATATATATATATATATATATATATATATATATATATAGAGAGAGAGAGAGAGAGAGAGAGAGAGAGAGAGAGAGAGGGAGAGAGAGAGAGGAGTATACTGAATTGTAATCACTGTGAAGGATTGCTGGCGTCTTTGTCCCATTAGACTGCGGTCAGGAACCCATGGTCCCTGGCGGCGTTCTCTGCCATTGGACGGCAGCGGGCGGTAACCCGGGACGAGAGCTGAGCAACGCGGCCTCCCACTGCCCATTACTTATACCTTGTCCAGGGGCCTCTGGTTAAGTGGGGCATTGCCAGATCGTTTGATGTAGGGTGGCGGCTGCAATGTTGCGCCATCTGCATCCGTCCGTTTGCCTATAGCGATTAAGACAGGGCAGGGTGAGTGGAGGTATTTAATTGCAATCTGCGGAATGCAACTGTTTTCCATTTGTAAATTTCAGACGGTTCAGCTTATAGTGCAGGGTAATCTCACGATAAGTTCCCAGTTTGTCCGAGCCCCCCCCCCCCCCCCCCCCCCCCCCTGCACGCGACACGTTGTCGGATTCGAAGTCAGCCTGATTGGTGTATCTTCGGGCTGCTTCGTTTGCCATCTCGTTTCCGAGGAGAGGCGAGTGCGCCTCCATACCAGGCGGGTGTGTCGTAAAACAGGGATCGGGGTGTTAAGGATTTCGGCGGCTGTGATGGAAACCCTACCCCGCGCATAGTTGCGCAGGGCAGTCTTGTAATCCGAGATGAGGGCAGTAGCTTTCTCCCTGTAATTGCGAGGCCTATCTCCACCTCTTCCTCCGTTTGTGGGTTGGCGGTAGCGATGTAGCATGATGAGGTTGCATCCCCCCCCCTGGTGATCTATCACCACTATCACTATCGCACCTTGGCCAGGGTACTGCGCCGTGTCGAGGTAGCATAGTGTGGGGTTCGAGTAGTACTTCTTGAGGAGCGCCTTAGCACGGGCCAGCGTCGGCGACAGTCTTCATGGTACTCCGTGTGCATGTTTTAAGTCAGTGGGACAACGTTAATTTTGGCTCGTAGGTCTTCTCCGATCGTGTCTTTGGTTCCATTCTGGTCGGCGTAAGGTATGTGCAGTGACTCCAGGGTAGCCCGCCCACTTGCGGCCCCAGCAAGCCTATTGATTCAGCTCATCCAGCGGGTTTTGAATGGTAATATCCAGCAATTTTTCGTTGGAATAAACAGCCATATGAATGCATGCAGCCGCTTTAATGACCTTGGGTATAATCCGTTATATTTTGTATTTTGTCTTTCTATGCTTTTTGGTGTTTAAGGTGCGGAGTAACGTAAGTGATTCAAGTGGTGATAAAGGCTCAAATTAATTGGAGGAGATAGCAATCCTTGAGGCCATGGCGTTTATTGGCTATCCGGCCGATGAGTATGCCAACTTGCACGGCTGTGTTGTTCAAGACCTGTATGATGACCGTGTTCGTTTGTTATCCCCCCTGGAAGACGTATGCATCCATTTCTTAGTGTTGGGTTGCCCTGAAGTAGGATTTGTATGTTCGGGTCATTTCTTTGCCTCCTGCCTGGCCTGGCTGGAGAATTTCGGGTGACGTGTAGCGTTGAACACTGTTACCTCGTCTCGTGTCATGGGCCAAGTTTGTCTGAATGGCTATGTTTGGTTGTTATAGCGTGTCACACAAACTATGGTTCTTTTTTGCGGGCCTTCGTATCCCCAGGCGGAACGCGCCGTTTTGAAATCCTCCACGATGTCCATGTGTCCATGTGTGGAGGGCTTGTTGGAGCTGTGTCAGGATAAGGGTGTATTAAAAGGCGCTGTATGCATTCAATATGTTTAGTTGCCCGCCGTGGTGGACGCAGGCGTAAACTGTTATTTATTGGGCGAAGCGCCTGGTTGAAAGGACGAGACAGAACGCAAGTTTGGAAGGCAGTTCCCGAAGATGGCGGACAGATACATGTTTCTCTTCTAGCCGTCCGTCTTCAAGATGTCCCAGGCCACAAACACCCCACATTCTACTCCCACTTTCCCCACGTGACCTAGAGACTTCCTGTCAAAATAAGGGTTCCTCTTTCTGTGCGTCCAAATCCAAGAGCGCGGGAGCTGGAACTTTAACGCCGTTATCTTCAGGCTGTATGGCTGTGCAGTGCGCATGGCGCGTACCGCCAATAGGAAGATTGCATGATGTTTATAACGTTTACAAGGTATGGTACATGTCCCGAGAAGGCGATTGTCCCGCTATCCTCGCTACAATATCTTCTGTCTTTGTCTTCCTTGAGTTGGAAGGATTTGGAATAAAACGTGTCCTGGTTCTGCGCTGCTAATACACAATTGTTTAGCCCGTATGTTCATCTGCAGCAAAGAGGTTACCCCTCTTGCTTGTGGAGCATCCATATTGGGTGCGGCTCGGGTGAAATTATTTGTATCCAGATAAATTGGCTTCTATTGCCGCCTCTTGTAACGCTATGAGACCAGGGGCCTCGTGGGAATTTCGAACCAGTACTTAATGTGTTGTTGTATGCTCCCCGCTCGGATCTGTACCCCCCAAAATTCAATTTTATTGCCGTATGTAGAACCGATGCTTATCTCTAATCAGGTGCATATTACCCAGTGTTTTGATCTGCAGTAACTTCATGGGAGGTTGCAATATTTTTTGGCACTTGGGTGCCATTAAGGATGGGCGGACGACCGAGCTGTATTCAAGGTCGGTAATCTTCCCGCTGATCACTTCTCTGCAGAGTCAGCGAGGACTCCGGCAAGGGTGGCAAGTATTTGAGGTAGCTTGTCGAAACGCTGGTCGAGTTTTCCTAATTCAGCTTCAAGAGAATATATATGGCCCGTTGTTTCGTTGACTGTGTGTGAACCGTAACTTTCTTGGGCCCGTCTTTTCGGAGGGGGCGGGGGAAAGTTGTTGGACTGCGAGGACTGCGAGGACTGCGAATTCTGCATTGCTGCGACATAACAGCGGTTTATTTGTGAATTTGTGGGTGTGCAGCTATAGTTTTTAGTTGCGCGAGTTCCGCTTGAAGCTGCCTGTTCTCCACCATAACCTGCTTGGCTTGGCTCATACGCTCGGCTGAACTAAATTAGTGATTGTTGAAGGCAAAATTTAGCGGTTGTTGCAATGGGTCTTTACTTTTTTGTATGTGCGCCACCAAACGTTTTGCAGGAGCCACCCACCGAGGACTCGTAGGAGCGAACCCACCTCCCCCCCGGAGGGAACTGCCCAGAGGTATCCATCTGGCCCGGCCTGCGAGCCGCGACGCGGGTTCTGTGTCGGGTTCTCGTTCCGCCAACCGGGACGACACAAGGAGCGACGAGGAAGACTCCTTCCGAGGCTCAGCAGACCCGGCGCAAGCTTGCGCCCGAAGAATCTCGGCCGCAGTAGAGGCCAGAGATGCTGTGAGAACGAGCATGTCCTTGGAAGGAGTGGGCTGGTGGCCCCGGCCAGCGGCAGCCGCGAGTCCGAGGTTGGCTGGACCAGGGCGCAGCGGGAAAGCTGGTCCAAGCGGACGAGCAGAGCCTGGACAGCGATGATGAAGCTTAGGACAGCGACTGACATGGCACTTCTGCTTGGAAGGAGTGGGCTGGGGGCCCTGGCCAGCGGCAGCCGCGAGTCCGAGGTCGGCTGGACCAGGGCGCAACGGAAAAGCTGGTCCAAGCGGACGAGCAGAGCCTGGACAGCGATGATGAAGCTTCTGACAGCGACTCACGTGGCACTTCTGCTTGGAAGGAGTGGGCTGGTGGCCCCGGCCAGCGGCAGCCGCGAGTCCGAGGTTGGCTGGACCAGGGCGCAGCGGGAAAGCTGGTCCAAGCGGACGAGCAGAGCCTGGACAGCGATGATGAAGCTTAGCACAGCGACTCACGTGGCACTTCTGCTTGGAAGGAGTGGGCTGGGGGCCCCGGCCAGCGGCAGCCGTAAGTCCGAGGTTGGCTGTACCAGGGCGCAGTGGCAAAGCTGGTCCAAGCGGACGAGCAGAGCCTGGACAGCGATGATGAAGCTTACGACAGCGACTCACGTGGCACTTCTCCCATCGAACACGCGACGGCACTGCTTTAAAATGAAGACAGTCACAGGCTGGGCGTACCCTGTCCCTTTATTTACCCGTCGTCCCTGGCAGGTGAGGCATTCCCTTCCTGGCAAGCAGAAATTCGGTCCTCGACAGCTTCAGTGAAACCGGCACCAAATTCATAGAGGACCTTTTTCCTGACCCACCTGAGAAAGGAAGGCATGAGACGCGCTGTTGTCGGGTACGAACCTGCGCGCCGCGTGTCTGGAGCATCGGCGAGATCTTACCGCTAATGAGACCGAACAGCTCACCTCCCACCTTGTGTCCAAGCTCACCGATGGAAAGAAAGTAAACCTGTAGCCAGCTGCGAAACTAGTAGAACTAGCCCCGCTTGCGCCAGCCTTGCATTTGTCAGCACCGATTCGTGCAAGAGCTGGTGAAAACACCCGGCAGCGCTGGAAGCCCTGGCCTCCGAAGGCACCAGGACTTGGATCAGAAAGCAGCGCGCATCCGCCTGCAAGCTTCTTGCAAGCTCCCCGTCGCGCCACGCCTTGAGTCGGACCGCCTACGTTGCACCCAAGTCCACCCCACCAAACTACGGCCGCAGAAACAAGCAAGGTGGAATGCACATCAGCGTTGCTGGGTGAACTTGCACCCGGGGCCCAGGAAATTTTTTCCCCCCTCACATACACATAACAATTGATAATAATAAAACCGGTATAATTGTTATTAATATTATTCTCTTCTATTGTTACCACATTAAGGCTCATTCACACTTGCGACTGCATCTACGAAAAGCGATTTGTCGCTTTCGTCACGCGGCAAAAATGATTAATTGATCTTACCAACTGTGTACCTTTCATTTGGATACCAATGTACAAAAAACATTTCAGATACTAACTGCGTGGGCTTCGAAATGTCAATAGAAGCATGCATAATGTACAACATGCGATGCGAAATAAAGTCAGAAGATAATTCATGATGTGTGCTTATTCATAAAGAACCTGCAATATATCAGGAAAGTAAGCAGCAAATAAGAAGTCGTGTGTTATTTATCAAAATTAAACCGTAATACCTACACGAGCTGGGTTTATAGACCCACATACGCCGACTGGGGTGCAAATCACGAGTACACGAACAGCGGCTTTTTCAGGGAATAAGGCATTGATAAAAATCTGAACAGTAAACAGAACCGTGATGTGTCGAGCATGAAACACCTTTAGCAGCCGAGAAAGAAGTGGCCAAGAGATACTTGCGGCAGCACAGGGGGTCATGCGCAAAACCACAGCGGGGTAGGGGGAAAATGAAGGTAGAGGCAGCGAGAGCGAACCATATCGTACAGTCGATACCAAGCTAACGGGTGCTTGCATGAGCACGTAGCTGAGAGAGAGAGTCTCAGGCCTCGCCAGGTAACTACACGACGACGCCAAGCAGGGGCCCAATTCTCTAGAAAAGGGAAGTCGTTTTGAAACGACGAGGTAGCGCCATGCAAATGCGTGTGTTTGGGGTGGGGCGCCGCTTTGAGCTGTTTCGGGACGTCAGTATCCCTGCAGGAAAACACCGTGACAAGGGCGCAAAGCGACACACACTGCCCCCGTCGTTTCGCTTGTCACTTATTCCTTCTTATTCATCGTCGCTTAGTCCTTCATTGGTTTTCTTCTGAAAATCTGACAAGCCGACCGGAGTACATGGTCTACGACGCGTCACTGCAAAGACGCCAGAAAAAGCTGAACATTCACCAAGAGTGCCTACACATCTCATGTTCACACAAAAAAAGCCACTTGGAAAGCCGCCGAGGACACATGACCAGAATCTCGTTGGCCATGATGCCTCCCCACCCCGCACTGTTCTCGTCCGACGCCCTAAAAGTGGCCCTGGACGCGATGAAGGGGCTTGTTAGCCCCACTGTCATCCCATTGAAAAACAAGCTTGCTCGCTACACCCCCATCCCCTCCCCTCGCGCCGTGCTGTCATACCAATGTCACTCCCTTTCCAGGAGTAGTTCCTTCTTCGCCTCCGCTCACGTTGCCGCGGCATTCTCGGATGCCAGAATTCTTGCTTTCTTCCATTATACTAGGAAGAAAACTTGGATAGGCTGGTGGAGACGTAAACTGAACAGGGCAAAGCTGCGGTCTCGTTACCAGTGGTCTTCCAGTGTTCTACGCCCGCATTACACTGTGGAGGAGCACAAGTGGCACCCTCCTCCCATTACCGAGGGGCTGGTACCCGGGGCCCTGCCACCCCCCCCCCCCCCTAGCGACGCCACTCGATATCTCCTCCCCCCCCCCCCCCGACGGGCTTCGCTGTGCTACCAAGTCTACAATACCGGGACTGTCATTTCAGGATTTTTTTTTAATTAGCCAAACCCACAAACCACAACTAAGTGGGCTCCCGCCCATGCCGACGCGCCCGACAACGAAGCTGCCTACCAGCAGGCCCGAGATCTGACACACCCGACTATAGTCAGGAGTTCGGCGAGCAGTGGCGTGTCTGTTCCCTCTTGTCCTACAAATAAATCACGCAGAACTACCGCCTGCAGCGAACAATGTACCCTCCTACACACAAAAACCTCGCAAAAGAACAAGAACACCACCTTCGAGGCATTCAAACCAACACATTACCCCACCCAACTAGAGCCCACATTCTGGCCCCCACCCTCTACTCCTCGGAATGCCGCTTCTGTGAGGCTCCGGGCACGCTTTACCACATTGTGTGGGGCTGCGAGAAGAACCGGAACCTACCCCCCTGCCCTTCCCCTCCCCTGAGCATTGTCCAGCTCGGACCGGACGACCAGCTTTGGCTGGCGAAGAGAGCCCAAGAAGTTGGACGGTCTCAAGGGGTCCTAGAATAAGGACTCTTCCGTGATACAAACTGCTTCATAGGGACGTTTATTCCTCCTTCTTCCAGATAAAACTGCAGTGACAAGTAAACCTCAACTTTCCCGTAGAAAAGAGGTGGCAACAAAATAGGTCACTTAACTCCCTGAAGAAGTGTGCGTAGATCGTATTTTGTATCGAAAATGAGTCAGGTCCTGCTGTGGCACAGACCAAAACGAGCAAAATTTATTTTCCCAATGGGAGTTTGCTTTTGGCGTGACTGTGCGGACTGTTTCGTGCGTGTTTTCAGACGATTTTTTTTTTTCATTTCGGAGATGGCTTCACATGAATTAAGAGATCGGCGAAGGATCTGTCCCCAGATGTCGACGACAAAGTGAACAGAAGAAATAGAGAAGGAAATGAAACTGCGATGTGTGAAATAATCATTTCATCTCGTCTCCGCACCCCCACTACGGAGTGAATCTACGTAATTTTGTTTTTTGTACGAATCGCATATTTACCATTTTTTGCTTAACTGAAACGCCGCCGCTTACAAGCCCTGGAACCCTCTCGCCTGCGTGGGTACGAGTCACGCCATTAAGGTGAAGAAGAAGACATGAGCAGCCTTTTTGTGAAGTGTTTTGGAAATTCATGGAAAGGCAATGAATAGGTTGCTTACTTCAGGTGTGCAAGGAAAATGATCCTGCGGGAGAATTCGGAGAGAGCTGCTTATGCTACCAAAAGGACTCACCCCCTCTTCATGTATAATTTTAGTTTTCTTGAAGCCGTGTTTCATACGTTGGATGCCTTTTCCTTCAAAAATCCAGCGTATCCTTCTTGAATGTCAATTTTAATAAAGTCCTGATAAGAACGCCACATCAAATTGAATGTTTCAATTCAATACGAGCCAAATCGAAACTTGTCATCTTAATATTGCTCAGATCCGCCAAATAATGTTTAATTACTTGTGGCCATAAACGTTTCATAGCTGACATGTGAAACATGCCCTATAACTTTGACAGCGTTGCATTTAGGTTCGGTAACAAACTTTCACTTTCTTCACCAATTCGCATTTAGTGGATTTGGCTCATTTAAAAAAAGATCTCTTTATTTGATATTTCTAAGAGCTGAAGCTTGGGCGAGTTGGTAATACTTGGGCGAAGCTTGGGCGAGTTGGTTGGACAAGAGGAGAAAAAAATGAAGGAAGCTCACACTAATGCGTAAGACTTGAAGGTAGCGAAACCCTACGCAACAGTGGCGTTTTCCCTCTTTTTCGCCTCACGGCTTTTTTTAAGCCTCGCCGCTGTACGAGGAACCACAGCTGGATGTCCGTCTTCCTCTATCGCGCACGGCTCTGCGCCGCACGTGGCCTCGTGGCCTTCCGTCGTGGCTCGCGCTCATCGCTGCGGCGGCGGCCTCTTCGCCTTCCTCCGCTGCGTCCCGCGCACTGGTCCCGCGCACGTCTCCTTTCCCTGGTCGCCTATCTCTCCCCTGCCGCATATCTCTCCCCGTTATCGGGCCGCTGCTCCGTGCCTGGCGCTTGAAGGGTGTGTGCTTTGACCTCTAGCGTTCAAGGACAAACAAAACTGGTCCCTCCGTGAAGACTGCCCGAGGTAGCGTAGTGTAGCTCCAGCTACAAAAAAAAAAAATCAGGGAAGCTTGCACTCACGCGCAAGGCTTGAATGGCGAAGCTGTTGTAGGTGAGCATTACCGGACACATAGTTAAGTTTCAGTGTCATTGTTTATTTGCATAGTTACAGTGCTAGTAATTGTCGTCATATGAATCGAAGAGGTCGTCGCCTTCTTCGGAACGAGCGGTGAATTCAAAGTCATCCACAGAAGTTTAGACTTCTACCAGCTCAACTGGCGAAGCTTGCACTAAGTCGCGGGAGGGTTGAACCATAGAGACGCTGCAGGATTTGTTCATACGTGAGCACTGAAGGTCACACAACCACGCATTTACTGTTTATTTACATGTTCCGTTGTTGCTTTGCACTGGGTTAGTGGTAGTCATCGTCATATGCGTCGTCTTCGTTATGCCAAGCATTACAGGCTGGGTAGCCTTGACGACAGCGCTGAAGTTTTTCTTTTTTGCTAAAGACACTGCGCGAGCCGGGGACTCGGCGGTCGCCGCGAGGCACGCTCTCACGAGTGCTCAGCAATTTCTCGCTCCTCATGGTTGTTGCCAGCTTTTCGTTTTTTTTTTTTTTTTTGCTAAAGCCACTACGCGTGCCGGGAACGCTCCGGTGCCGCCGCGAGGCACTCGCTAACCAGTGCTCCGCATTTTATTGGTATTTTTTTCTGCAACGGCGAACTTACGGCTTGTACAACAGCTCCGCTGTTTAAAACGTAGACGGCATGGAGCGCGACTATCAACTGCATTTTTATTTCGAAACAACGCCGCTTATATACACTAGCATATTGGTCACTGCAAAACGACGATAATACCTTGGACTCATAAAATATAGCCTCAAATATATACATTGTCACCTGGAACACTACGCCATTTACATCTATTATCCACGAGCCGATAGGCAGTGCCGTTCTTTAGTTGACAGTGATACAGAAGGAACGCTGGTACCCTGACAACGGACGCGAGTGCATGAACCATAGGAACAACTTGGGTGGTGGTCGAGCCGCCTTTACGAAAGCCGTGTTGCATCATGTTGTGACACGTTTTGATTTTTTTTTGTTCTTTACCATCCGAAGGAACGTGAGCAGCAGTGTCATTTTTCTTCTTTCAGCTTGTATTTCCTTTACTTTGTTTTCTTGCTCTCCGGAGGTGCATGGGGGGTAGCGTCGCCTTTATTTTCTTCATGTCGACCACGTATCCGATTCCACCTCCTTTGTGCATCCGGAGACCCAAGAAAAACCCGACCAACGAGGGGTCAACAGCTTCTCTGCAATAAATATAACCTTGGAGGACGTGTTCCTAAACAACGTGAGGGTTCGAGCTTCGAGGGTTCGAGCGCCTGTCCCTGTGTCACTCGTCTTGTGTCTAAATTTGTTGCGCTTTAAATTTTCACTATGTGTTCCTAAAGCTCGTCATCATCATCATCGTCGTCGTCGCCGTCTTTGCGGGCGCGTGGCGTCTGGTGATTTCTCACCCCATAAGCGAATCAGGAAAAACTCGGTTCGATGTCATCCACACCTCCGGGATTGCGGAGCCTTCACAGCCGTGGTTCGTTGCATGAAGGGTGACCTTTCTTCATTTAATTCGACCGTTCCACAAGTCGCCCGTCGTGTGCACTTCTGCCAAAGCACCGCCTGCTGCTTGTCGGCGTTGTTCCCAGGAATGCTGGGCGGAGGCGAAGCGAGGGCTGCGCCAACCGTTGACCCCGACGACCAACATCTCTCACCCTGGACAAGGGCCCTGGCTTGCCGATAATCTTGGATGAATCCGGAACGACGACGCCACCAGGTAAGTGGGTTTGGTGCCCAATTTTTTTGCCCCCACAAGCAAGCCTTCTGGACAAAGTATTTATAGAGCGCCAAGATTCGTAACACCTCCTCGTTTGGAGTTTTCAAGTAGCCGGGACGCGATGACGTCTGCGATGCAGAGGTTCGAGAGACTCGAGGACAGCCGTGCCCTGTTTGTTTTCAACGAGGTAACGGCTTGCAGTTTTACTAGCTCACTTCAGAAGCAAATCCGAGAACTCTCCCCTAATTAGTTCACGTGGCTACAAACATGTTCCTGCACCACCAACTAGTTCATCCACTCCAGTCAAGCATGCCAACGCCTGTAGCCCTTTTTGGAGCACACTTGGAGAAAAATGTGACAGCTGTTATTTTTTTACAGCGAAGCTCTAAATGGCTAGCATTCCGTGTATTTTTCTACCACGCGAGCAGACACGCCTTGCAGTAAAACTAACTGTATTGCGAATTTTCATCAGAAAACGAATGTTACTAGCTCGTTTTGTCAACACAATAGTATGACAACTGGCTGCTAAGGCCACTCTTTCATACTACCCGCCGCGGTGGCTCAGTGGCTAAGGCGTTGCGCTGCTGAGCACGAGGTCGCGGGTTCGATTCCCGGCCGCGGCGGCCGCTTTTCTGATGGAGGCGAAAAGCAAAAACGCCCGTGTGTACGAGATTTCGGCGCACGATAAAGATCCCCAGGTGGTCAAAATTAATCCGGAGCCCTCCACTACGGGGCGCCTCATCGCCTGCGTTGCGTCGGCGCGTTAAACCCCACAATGAATCAATCAAATCAATCACTCTTTCATACTCTGAGTTTAATTTATATGCCACAATACGGTTCAAAGCAAAGCTGTAAACATTACAAAATTACTGCCTGCTGCTGTGAATACATGGGCATCTACGAGAGGAGTTCAGTTTCAGGCAACGGATGTAACCCTTGTTTTATCGAAACGCCACCCACCCCCCCACCCCCCAAAAAAGAGAATTGCAATTAGCCGCTAGGACGACTCTAATCATTACGCCGAGTTTCAATGACGTTTCACAATTAGTGAATTTGCAGACGTTACCGAATCCTCCCGTCTGCTGTCAATGTATATGGACATCTACAGTGGGAGTATACACAGTTATAGAAAGCGGCTGTGGCTGTTGTTTTATCTAAAGTATCCCGCAACAAACTTTGTCCCAATTGGCCGCTATGATGAGTGAGCCGAGCTTCATATAATTTCTAATGAGGTAGGTAACAGAGAATTTGTTCATGGAATTCACGTCTGTTATCATTATACTTGAGTGTCTCTCTGCCCGCTGCATTTTAAATGCAGAGCATTTCTTGGAACTCACGATGTCACCCGGCGTTGGCGTGCCTCGTTGTCCGCAACAGCCGTTCCAGGTGCGCCCTCTCCCCCACTCCTCCTCGCCTGCTCTCCGCTGCTCCTCGAGTTTCGCACTTGATCTCACCCCCACTGCTCTCTGCGCATGCGCCGCGTTGCTATGACAACGGAGGCGCGTCGCCTGCGTCGTCTGCTTCCTCTCCGCCGCGGCTGCTCCGCGGCGCCGAAGTCAAACGGGAGCGCGCAGCCTCGTCCGCAACAGCCGTTCCAGGTGCGCCCTCTCCCCCACTCCTCCTCGCCTGCTCTCCGCTGCTCCTCGCGTGTTCTCTGCGTGCTCGGATCGCATTCAGTAACAGGTGGGGCGCGCATGCGTTGTAGTTTGGCGCGGGAGCAACAACAGTTGTGGCGTGATCGTGACGTAGTCGTGACGTGGTCGTGGCGCGGTCGTGCCGTGATGGGGCGGTTCTCGGCGTTCGCTCTCGCTGTCAATTTCTTTCGAACCAGATAATAATTGATGTCACGTGACCACTTAATTACGACTCCTCATCAATTACAATAATAATTATAACAACAACAACAATAACAACCAACAGCAACAACTGCAACAACATTAACGTATCCCAACCTACTTAACGTCGTGCGCCCCCCGAAAATGCTCTGCATTTGACTGTGCCCCTCGCGAGGGGGATGTTTCATAAAATTTTTGTTTGCTCTATTCCAGGGCATCCCAGCTGTCGACACGAGACTCCCTCCTCCTCGGGTGGCGGGATGGGTGCCAATCACCTCGTGCTGCAGTCCCAGCCTTCCGAGCGCAGAAAGTTTGTGTTGTCTCCCCCAACAACTGGAGTCCCTTACAAGATGCGCGGTCCGTCGCCGCCGCCCGGAATAGCCGTGGTACCAGCAGCCAGAGCACGCCAGAATACGCCTTGCCAGAAATAGGGTACGGTTTCGCGCATATACAGCATATGAGATTTTGGCACTACGTGGTCTGCGTCGCCCGGTAAAAAAACATAAAAGTGACTGCTCCAGTAGTTTTTGTAGACTTTGCCGAGCTTCTGCGAGGCTGGAAAACACACTGACGTCATTGTGGGCCTCACTACAAGTGTTCTGTCTGCAGAGGAGGCGTCCATATGAAGCGCGGGCACACGATGCGATGACTTTCCTTAGTTCTTTGAAGTGGGAACCAGTGTTTAAGACGCTACACAAGGGGAGAATACAGACACGGTAGCGTCTTAAACACTGGTTCCCACTTCAAGGATCATGAACCAACTGGCCCAGCTTTCTACCTTAGTTTCTTGAGTTCCTATGGGTTTCCTGTGCAGATGCCATCACGCATTCAGCGCCAAATGGGGCGGGTTACTGGTACTGTTTGAAGGCTTTTGGGCATGGACGTGACATGCCAATTTGTGATCCTGCCTAGGCTATTTTCATTATGGTACATTTCCTTCGGTATTTTTAGTTGTCAGAACTAGTGCTAGCGAATTTGCGTTGCCCATGATTGTTTGGCAGGGGTATAATTTCTCCACTGTATAGAGAGTGCACTCGTGTATGTGATCGTCAAACTTATGGTCATGGCAAGTTGAGGAGGAATCTCTTCTTAAGCCGAGTTCGCGTCACTGTTAAAAACAAACTGCCTCGGTTTTTACAGAAGCTCGATAGGCGGTTTCGAGTCACGTGTTTGCTACTTTATAGGGAAAAAGTAGCAGTAAGAAAAATAGACTTGGCATGGAGGGGCTCACTTCAAATGAAGGCCAGGCAGCAACGTTTGACTAGGCCTCGTGGCTTCAAGCAAGTCCGATGGCATGGCTTCTATCGGTTATTCGGCCACCTTCAAGGGTATCCTACCTGGCTCTCTACATCCTTCCCATCCTTCGTGGCCCCAAGCGATGTCGCTGGTGATAGTCGTGTATTGTTGTGCGCGTAACTCCTCAAGGAAGCGCCAGAGGTTGGACTGAGAGCCCTGTACTTTAGCTTAAAACTTCCTGGCGACGAGATTCTGCGGCATTGGTCGGTTTGGATATTTCTTGCAACGCTATTGTGTGGGAATTGAAAATATACAGTCAAGCGGGGCTTCTCGGTCTGCCAGTAAAATTATCACAAAAATGATGGCACGTTGTAGTTATGATCGGGCTTGATTTGAGATGGTATTAAAATACGTTTCCCCAGAAAATTTAACTAGCTTGGACGTGTGCTCGGCACAACCGTATAGTCACGTGGACGGATCAAGCCCTGTTTAAATTCAGCTTAACGAAACGACGTGTTGGGAATTGAAGGACCATTTTAAGCAAATACATTTGTGCATTTTTCATGAATTACTTGCTTAAATATACCTTTCAGCGTCCACCGGGGGAATTATGGCGTGCGCCTCTACGATCCGGTGGACAGCCCTTGCCCATCCGTTGCTGCCGCGGTTCCGGATACAGTGCAGCCGGAAAACCCTCTGCTTTGGAAATCTGATGTAATTTAATGAAATCGTTGTATTTTATTTTGAGTAAATACGCAATGTCATGGTATATTTTGTTTCTTGCCAATTTGTTTGTCTTCATATTTGATAAAATATTTCAGCGGAATAAATGCTTCAATATGTTGAGGAAATTTTTTGATCGAAAATCACTTTGATCGCAAGTGTCTACTGTCTAAAGTTTTTTTTTTTGTTACCAGCAGTGCAGACAAACACCAAAACCTCGTGTATACCTTTTTCAGAGAGACAGTTTAGGGTCTGTTGGTAGAAGGTATACTACCTTGGGAAATTGCATCGCAGCAGATGAAAATTTTGTCCGTGCCTCAATGTCAAACCGGCCCAAATAAATCCAGCGGAAAACTGATATTAAAACAAGAGGATTGTAATAAGTGATCGCTCATTCAGCAATTCCGAAAACCACGGAAATTTCCAATCGAGAACTAGAGGTAGTAGCGGAAGAACGTAACCATCCGATCCTAAAGAAAGTTGAGAGAAGCGCGAAAGCTTTCTGCAAAGAAAACTGTGTGAAAAATGCATCCATACCTTCCATAACAGTGTGTCCAACCTTCGCCGAAACTGCATCCAATCGATGTCAAACCTTCAAAGACCCCAATCGGAAAGAACGGCAAAACAATTCGCGCATTTTTGCAGCCCCATTCTATAGGGGCGATTTCCCGCACAAGCCTTACTTTGCAAGCGTTGTAGTATCACACAAGGGCCGAGCGCCAAGCCGGCGAGTCGCTCGTAACTACTTTACCGGTAGGTGCCCGGCGCCACCAAGGCACACGAATACACATGGTGATTTCATCAGCCAGAGTTCACACTCAACTCGTAACCACCTGTGGCAGGGCTTTCCGCCATACACTCTAACCCCCCGGCAATGCGGTGTTGTAAAAAGCCGGGGGGGCTCTCCAGACGGACAAGGGTCAGGGCTCTTCGCAAGGGTAAAGGCAGCTTTGCTGGCGTTAATTCCCCTTTCAAGGGTCCTCACTCGACAGGGACGCCTGTACCCATTAAAATAATCGCTGGTTGCCGGGCGGTACGTGGGTTCGAACCCGGTACCTCCCGCATACGAGGCCAGTGCTGCACCTCTGAGCCCTCGCTGCCGTTAAAAGTTACGATCCGTTCCACCGGGGCATTCCCCGATAAATTCAGGTAACTTCCCAAGTACGTGTTGCTTGTATCATTTTTTTTCTGGTTTATTCCCAGCGGTACCGATGTACCTATTACTTTCTGGTTTCCGATGATACAGTCCGACGGGATGGAATGGTTTTAGGATCCCCCGTAATAGTAGGCGTCTCTACCCATTGTCGCCTGTACCCTGGTGGGTGACCAGCAGCTTCAAGTCCGGAAGCAGGAGCTTTCCACGCCTGCCGCAGTGGTTGAGCATATCCAAGCCCTTTATCCCCCGCCGAGACGGGGGCACTTGACACTTTTTGACTGGTGTAGGAAAAAATGGTCCCAGAAAAAATGGCCCGGAAAAAATGGTACTGGAAAAGATGGTTTCGGAAAAATTGGTCCCGGAAAAAATGGTCCCAAAGCCAAGGTAGGAAAAAATGGTCCGGGAAATTAGTTCCGGAAAAATTGGTTCCGGAAAAAATGGTCCCCAAGTCAAGGTAGGAAGAGAGAGAGAGAAACAAACATTTATTGTAATAATGAGCAGGATGTTCTGAGGGGGTGTATCATGATTGCCCCGTGCGCAGAATCCCCGTCGCGAAAACCCCGCGACGTTAGCCCCGTGTCTCATTTGCCCCACGTGCAGTATCCCCGCGCCATAATCCCCGCGTGCCATTTGCCCCGCTGCCAGTTTACCCGAACCATTCTCCCGGGGCGATATTATGGCGCGAAAATGTTGCGCAAAAGTAAAATTTAAAATGAACACAAATATCGAACGTTAAAGTCATATCGTCTGATGAAATTAAAATATTAAAGCTAAATTGTTAAAAGAATTCCTGGGGTTCAGTGCACCGAATGGTCTGCATCGAGACATCCTGCACCGAAATTTCGGTGCACCAAAAAATCCGTGCATCGAAATGTCGGCACCAAAATATTATGCACCGGAATGTCCCATACCGAAATGTCCGGATCCCCGCATGCTTTTCCTCAAAATGTGTAATTGGCAGAGTTAACACATTCAATCGTTTTATTTCCCGTAAATAGAAATAATTGGCTGCACAAAATTTTAAAAAAGAGAAAAAGAAAAAAAAATAGAACAATAAGAAGTTATAAATGTAAGCTTACAAGATAGACCACATGTATCCCTCCAAAACAAAGACAATAAAAATTCCTCAAAACAAAGACGGAAACGCTAGAAAAACATTGTGAAAACTTACCGTGTAACGCCGCACATTTCCGCAAAAATACGTAATCAGCGGAGGTACCACAATTGTTTGTTATAGAATAGCATAGGTAGCAATAAGTTATTGTAAAAATATAAAAAGCATACATACGAAAACAGAAAAAAACTCGCACACGCGTTCGCCCGCGCGCGCACGCACGATGTTGCCTTATAATTGGGGTATGAACATGATTTCCACGCCTCCGTGTTGAAGACCTGATAGCAGAAAAAGAGGCTTGGAACTAAAAATCTGGTATTGCTGTTTTATTTTTTTCGTAATCCTCACCAACTGACAAACCAATTAATTAATCGAAATTGTCTACCAATTACTTTGATAAAAAAATTTAATTGGTGCTTATCCCTACCATCCATCCATCCATCCATCCATCCATCCATCCATCCATCCATCCGTCCGTCCGTCTATCTGTCTGTCTGTCTACCCAATTTGCTTTGTTCGATTTTAGACTCCAGAGGCGTTAACTTCTTGTCCCTTATAAAAATATTAAAGCATTCTATATCTCCCTTAGCCCTTTAGCTAAAATGCGAAGTGTGAAAGTGAGAACAGCGAAAACGTTCAGATCTGAGTAACTTGAAGTGAAAAAAGGTCGACATGGGACCATTTTTTCTTAGATTGTCACAGGGCCATTTTTTCCGGGACCATTTTTTCCGGAACTTTTTTTCCGGGACCATTTTTTCCGTTTCTGCTTTTTGACTGGTGGGTGATCACCGGTTTCAGACTACGCCCGGAGTTCGAGGGACCCACCACATGGCCTCCCATGGCTGCTTGTGGTCAAGCTGCAAGCGTTCCGCCGTCGAGACGAGTTACGGCACGGGGACGCTTGTACCCCTTAAAGAAACCGGTGGGCACCCGGCGGCCCCGGATTCGGACCTGGAACCTCCAGCTTAACAGAAGAGTGTTTTACCACTCGACCATTGACGTCGGTCAAAAAATGAAGAAAGTTCACACAAACGCGTAAGACTTGAATGAGCCGAAGCTGTACGCAACCTTCACGACCATCACGACGGTTTAAGTCCACGATTAAAGCCGATTTGCTTCCTCGCTGCTGCCGCAACGACCTTTACTCCATCATTGTTGCTATAAGCGTGAGCTCCCTTTATTTTTTTGAAGGAATAACCATTGGATATCACTTTGGAGAGGTGTACGCTATGACCTGTCTTTCTCGTTCGAAGCAAGTATTGCCACGATAATGGCGAACGCTGGATTTTTTTTTTATATTGGCCAATCTCCCAAGTTGGTATGCTTTGTTTGCAAACGTGCGCCGATGACACTGTGCGGTCGCTGCGAGGCACGCACACATGAGCGCTCGGCATTTGCTTTGTTCCTTTAACTGCCGGGTGGTTGCCGCAATCTCGGCCAATCTCCCTAAGCGGGTATGCTTGGCTTGACAAACGTGCGCAGGGTACACTGGGTGGTCGTCGAGAGGCACGTACACACGAGCACTAGGCATTTTCGTGGTTTCGTTGACTGCCGGGCGGTCGCCGCTAGGTCCGCCCTCACGTGCGCGTGCTCGGCAATTTCTTGGTATTTTTAACGGCGGACACGAAAAATTACGATTTGCTAAACAGCTTCGCTGTTAAAAAATGGCTACACTCCCACGGAGGCTGCGCTCACGGGCAAACGGGCAGATGTAATTATATAAGACTACGAGAACCCTTGTACAGCCTAAAAGGAAGCCCGTGCTTACATTCGGCTGGAATTGCAGAGTGTGGAATCACGCCATTCTTTGATAACACTCTCATCCTGTTCTGCAATGACGAGAGACTGCACATTTTCCGCCATAATGAAGATTGTGTAAGCCACCCATTCTTAGCATTGTCAGATGAGGAGTTATCACTGCTATTCCCATGCGTATGAAATTGCTGAGAGTGAACATGGTTTGATGTGTGCGCCGTCGAATTATTTTTTGCATATTTGTGCGCAGCGCTGTAGGGTATAAAAAGTCTTTTTAAAATTTCAGCTGTTAGAAGCGCCTGTCCGTGTTTCTTTTCTTGACCCTGTTTGTGTGCGCTATTTGTCTAGATGCATTCTTCCAACTAGGCTGGCTCGCACTTGGAACTAAGGAAGGCATTTATTCAGGTGGACCACAATTTTCCACTTGATCTCCAACACAGTGACATAAGTGACACAATGATGGAGTGGATCAAAAAATTAAAGCAGTTCCACTCGGCGTGAAAGCTGTCGGCAGTGCAGAGCATTGATTCGCCATAATGGGCGGCAGTTCCGTAATCTGCTCCCTGCTACCGTCCAATGCAATTCAAATTTCCCGCCTTTGCAGTGCTCGCGCGCCGCCTGCCTGAAACTGCGGCAGAGGGAGTTCTGTTCTTTTTGTGTTTGCTTTTCCTCTCGCGCGTGCCGGCGTTGCACTGCCACTTTTTAAGTGCGAATGCACTTCTTACGCTACCCTGAGTCACGCTTCTGCCGCCGTCCGTCTTCAGCCGCAGGTGTTATCGCGCGCGCGCCTCCTCGCCCTTAGCAACGGCGCGGAGCGGAGGGGAGAGCGTGCGTAGCAACGGCGCCATGACGTAGTACGCCACGTGACGTCGCGCGCTCTCGCCTCCTCTCCCCTTCCGCTCGCCGTGACGTCACGCGCTCTCGCCTCCTCTCCCCTTCGCTCGCCTGCCGTTTGCGCGCTCTCGCCTCCGTCTCCCCTTCGCTCGCCTGCCGTTTGCGCGTTCTCGCCTCCCTCTCCCCCTTCGCTCGCCTGCCGTTGCGCGTTCTCGCCTCCTCTCCCCTTTCACTCGCCTGCCATTGCGCGCTCTCGCCTTCTCTCCCGCTTCGTTCGCCTGCCGTCGCGTTGCGCGAGGGTTTAAAGGCGAGGCTGTCGCGGCCCGAACGTGATCACGCGGGGGTGTTAATGTAACTAACGGGCAAATGCCACCAAATTTCAACAAACTCCCCCTCATAGCATCACCCGTGCATTCGCACTTCCTCATGCTCCCCTTCGGGGAAATGTGGGGGAATTTTTTCCCCATACTATCGTAAAATTGGGCCCATCTCCCCGCGAGGGGGACTAGAGTAAATGCGTCTTATCAATACGTTTAAACAACGCTTTTCTCTACTGATCAGGCGTTGTACATCTCATGTACACGTTATAATGCCGACGTCTATCCGATTGCGCCATTCCGACAAGGTCGAAGCACTATGGATTCGTAGAGGGGTGAATGGACGTGCAAAATTATACAGAAAAAAATCATGCAGCCCTCCGTCTGATTGATTGTAGGATTTAACCCCCCGACGCAACACAGGAGATGAGGCACGCCGTAATGGAGGGCTCCGGATTGATTTTGACCCCTGGGGATCTTTAACGTGCGCCGAATCTCGTCCACACTGGTGCTTCCGCTTTTCGTCTCCATTAGAAAAGCGGCTGGCGCGGCCGGGAATCGAACCCGCGACCTCGTGCTCAGCAGCAAAACCTTTACTATGTTATGGTCGTGCTCCGAAAGACAGAATCAAAATGGTGCAGCAAGTGCTAGTAGCAAATATTTTACTGTAAAGAACATGGAGCAATAGGAGACCGCTTTGCTCAGCCCGGCCCGGAAGTGCAACTTCAGGTCGTCCGGAGCCGCTGTCAGAATCCAAGGACTTCTGGCCGACGACTGAGGAAGAGGGGAGGAAGACGAGTAGAAGACACCGCCTTCACCTTCGTCCCTTTTCTTTTTAATCCAATCACGGGCACAACGAAAGTTTCTGCTACTACTATTTCAGCGTTGTTGTTCAATCGGAGCACACTCAATGATTTAACCCTGGCCAATTCCCCCTGGGTACAAAATAAACCCGTCGGTGGCATTATCTTCACCATCACTATCATCGTCATCATCTTCACATCATACCATCGCTGAGTCCGAGCGTGAGCCCATCAGTGAACGGGACATAACCTGGGAGGAACGCCAGATGAATGCGGACGCGGACCCCCGAGACCCACCCGAACTCGTGCTCCCGGACGGAACGGCGATTCCCTCGCACCTGGACCGGCTGAGCATGCTGAAGGTACTGATCAGCATGATCAATAAGGTGCAGCCCCTTCGGCGCATCAAGATGGCGCACGTCAACACCTTGGACGATGTGGTCCACCTGCTTCGCTCTTGCTGCGGCGAGTCCTCGAGCTCACTGGCCCTGAAACTTCCGTCTCGTGCGGAATCCCACATAATCTGTTCCCGAATTAGAATTTACCCACGCCTCAGTGGAGACTTTCCAACACCGCCAGATCCACAGGCCATGTTCGACATCCATTTCTTTCGCAAGGACCCCCAACACCGCCAGATCCACAGGCTATGTTCGACATTCATTTCTTTCGCAAGGACCGCCAACCGCCAGATCCACAGGCTATGTTCGACATCCATTTCTTTCGCAATGACCCCCAATACCACCAGATCCACAGGCTATTGTTCGACATCCATTTCTTTCGCAAGGACCCCCAACACCGCCAGATCCACAGGCCATGTTCGACATCCATTTCTTTCGCAAGGACCCACGACCGTTCTTCAAGTTTGCCAAGGAAATCTACCCAGGTCATTTCCAGCCGCCCGCCATTTACAGGTAAATAAAGCTTCTAGAACACAACAACAAACTTCTCAGAAACTATACGCAGAATATCGACACCCAAGAAGAAACCTGCGGAATCTGTAACGTCATCACATGTCACGGGTCCTCTGCAACAGCATCTTGCACGGGAGGTCACTACCAGGTGTGGCGGCAACGTGATCAAGGAGGACATCTTCTGCAGGTCATCCCGCTGTGTCCCAAGTGCCGCCATGAAGACATGGAAGCAAGCGGGGAGATGGCTTGTCGTGAAGCCGGGCGTCGTGCTCTTCAGCGAGGACTTCTCTCAACACTTTCTTATTGCAAGGCCATGAATTTGGACAAAAGCCAGAGTGACACGTGGCTGCGCGACAATTCGCTCTTTTCTTTCTCGTCACGATATTAAAAATAAATATATGTCCATATATGAATCTGTGTAGTAGGTGGAAGAGATAGGACTAGATAAAATGAGCGCAACGTTGACGGTTTGCTACAGAAGGTGTTTTCGGATGCACTTGCCCGGAGCGATTGAAAGTTATTGCATAGCACATATTTACCATTGCAGTATTACGACAGTGCTGAGTGCATACCGAATTGAACATCGGTAAGCAGTGCTTTTAGACGAGGGCGACAGAAAGGAGACACCCGACGGCACTTATTCACATCCAGTGACCTCAGCTTTATATCGTCCACGGCTTTTGGAAGTGTTTAACGTTATACAAGAACCAACTAGTCCTACGGTTGGTTCTACTGACACTAAATGGGAGGCTAGGTTGGAGGAGATATCAATAACTTAGACGTTCTAGCAAATTAACAAATACAGAAATGTAAAAACACCAGCCGAACTGTCATGTTGGCCAGATTATTTATACTTAAATACCTTAACATGTAAAAGTATTAGTCGAAAAACAAAATTGTAACGGTGGCCGTAGCTCTGTCGGCCTTCCCTTTCCGACTTGCTATAGGGGTAAATCCGGAGGAGAAAAAAAAAAAAAACAGAAAAGCGTTACCGTAATATCTAGGCAATTTTGTAATCGTAATTTGTAAAGTAAGGTTTTACCTTACACCCGACAACGCTAGCTAGCCTCAGCTTCTCACGCCCGCGAGGCCCAGTTATCGCGTCGCGGGTGAGGTGGGGGGGGGGGGGGGGGGGGGGGATGGAGGGTCCTGGAGACGCATATCACGTTCTATGATTGAAACTTTGGACGTATATCTCGATGGGCTGGTCTTTGCTTGGCTTTCGCTTGACTTGACGCTTTGCTTGACGGCACCAAGCAATAAAGACAGACTTTAACTTTACACTCCTTGCCTTCGCTTCTCCTTCATTCAATAAAGAAGAATAATAAAGACGAAATAACAATTAAGCATTCCCAAACCATACCCAATTACGCAACATTCACGCGATACGCCCCCCCCCCCCCCCCACTTTGCGACGCATTTACTCGAGTTCCCCCCGTGGGAAGATGCGGGCGGGTTTTTTTTTCAATAATCAGCAACTACACCAAGCCTAATAACACTCAATATATGTTACGCGACGGTTCATTTTAACCCAAGTATGTAACGACGAAAGCTTTGCGTTACGCAGATTCCCATCTACGCGTGGGATCCTCTAATTTTTTAAGGAGATAATTTGGAGCATGTGGATAGAGACGATTATAACCGTGGACCTACAACATGCGCTTTACTTAACACTCGGGTCATCGCCACGCTCGCAGCCAAGCCCAAGAACGAATTTACGCAACAGATCTCAATGTCTCCCACATAGATTCCAGCCCTTGCTTCAATCCCTCCCATCACTTGGCCATGCTAACCACCAACAACGAGATCACATCTCACTCACGTCCGCATCTATCTGTGCCTCGGAAGAATCCGACGTGGCACTCGACATCACGAAAACTCCTGAACAAGAATTAATTTATTTAATTATTTATTTATTAATACTGCGATCTTTGTTGAAGATCTTAGCAGGGTGGGAGAAACATAATTTACATGAGTAACTTTCGTGGCAAAACACACACACAAACATACACAAAAATATACAGAAAACAGAAGAAGATACATTGTGAGCAGGTGCGACTCGAAAGCAGATAGTGATTTTTCGGTTACCACATTTAGAGAGGTTGTTCCAATCGACAATGGTTCTTGTGAAGTATGAGTATTTGAAGCAGTTGTTTCGTGGATTGAGTGGTGTGACTGTTAGCGCGTGTCGGAGTCTTGTATCGTAACCAGTTGAAAAATGAAACATGTTGGAAGTGTCAATAGCATACTGTCCAGTAACTATTTGATAGAGAAATTTAAGGCGTAGGATTCGATTCCTCTCAGATACCGTGGGCAGATACTGCAGGCAGTGCCAAACTGCCTGTCGGAGCTCGGTAGCGGATAACGCGTCGCTGCGAGCATTTTGCATGGACGCAACGAACTTCTACTGGTTGCGCTAGGCGCCATACCGCTGGAAGGACGGCGTGCGCTCCTGACCATGAAGGCCACCCATGGAGTTTGTGCTTCCCTAGAAGGCCGCTACGCTACGTAACCACGTCACTCGTGATTGTTTGATCTGGAAGTCCAGTTCTGCCGAAGCACGTGAACGCATATATACTACAGAGCGGTAGCAATCACGGCGGTCGTATATTATAGCCTCCGACAAAGCATATGACACCGTTGAGAACGGCAATGCCAAGGCGAGTGCTGTAGCGCGTTCTAATCTGTAGCAGCAAGCGGCTGGAATGGAAGTTGTACGATAAAAGCTGCTTGTTTGCGCCATCGTTCCATCCACCGATGACGAAGAATACGTCATTAGGCATGCGTGGCCACAGCCAGCGAGGTTCGCGAAGGGGCTATAAAGCGGATAAGGCAACACGCATGCCCCCGGCTCCTGGCTGAGGGACTGTCAGTACATGTATACAGCCTCTGGTACAGCCAAAACACGGGGAGCCTCCTCGCTAGCCCATTCTTGCTGGCTGTTCTCAAGATTCTCCATATCAGCGGCGCTGCAGAAGTCGAACCTCACGACGTGCAGGAATCGGTGCAGGTGGAATCGCCTATCCTTCTCCTCAACTGATATCCACTTGAGGATGGCAGCAAATGGTGGTTCTTCAGAAAGTGGCAGGTACTGGTATTATGGTGATAATTGCCGACTCAGTTGTCAGGTGCAAGGTTATCTTTTGGAAGTTCCCATCTGTGGAGTGTCGATTTTGTCTAAGACGGTGAGGAGGTGTCATATGGGGAGCATGGAAACGACAGAAAGTGGCCAGTGAGTCACCAGTCTTTTGACCATTTTCATATATTCATATTTTCAATCGCTTAATTTGTTGAAGTGTGCGTTGATGAGGGCATGATTCTGATTGCGACGCGGCAATCTTTGGAATGAACCCAACTTGTAGTTTGTCTTCCCGTTCATTAAAAAGACGCGGTCGGAAGTTTGCAAAAAAATACAGGCTAGGTCAAAGTCGACGGTTTCAGTTTATATTGCGGTCATGGGTTTTGTATATGTGTATTTTGTGTAGGGAAGGCGCGATACTTGAGATGATATATATTACCACATGCGGTAAAGCGATATGCCGGGTGTCGGTATTACCGTCGACCCGGCATCTTGTCACTCGTTCTAACCACTAGCCACTGCTAATAGTATGACTTAGAGTGCCTTAGCTCGCGTGTGCAGCATCGTAATTTTTTTAGAGCAGCCTCCCGTACTGGAATTCTAGGTGGTGAGTCACTGCGGTTAATTACCAATAACGTTTTAAAAAAAAAGTTAAAGCGACGAAAAGTGAGCCACACGACCCTCGATAATATGGGAGTAAAATTAACTCATTTGTGAATGTGCTGAAACAAATTGCCGGCACAAATTGTCCACATTGGCCCTGACAAACAGTATGTCCGCTGGACAATTGAAGCCATTCGCTGAACCTACGCTATCGGTCACAAAGTCCACACCCCTTGCAAGCCTTAAGTACTTTGTGGGCCAGTTATTCCCGTCACAATACGGAACTCTTTTTTGATAGCACCAAAATTTACAATACATCTATTTAATTACTTATGTGGCATTAATGAATAATAGCGTAAGAAATTATATAATAAATTAATGTCTATAGGAAGTTTCGTCAGATTTTACACACACACACACACACACACACACACACACACACACACACACACACACACACACACACACACACACACACACACACACACACACACACACACACACACACACACACACACACACACACACACACACACACACACACACACACACACACACACACACGCACGCACGCCACACACGCACGCACGCACACTCGCACACTCGCACGCACACGCGAGCGCGCACGCGCGCACACATTCGCAAAATGTAACTAAAAAACTTTTGTTTATCACAATCTGCTGCGCCGGGGCATGACAGCGTGGCTTTTGGTGCCAGGAAATTTTTGGCTGCGGAATTCGAATGGGCTGTCTTTATTGTAATAAATTCATCTTTCAAGTTTTAATGGATTCCACAAAACTGGAAAGTGTATAATATAATTTCGCTATAAAATAAAGGCAGGTCAGGGCACTTATTTAGACACCTGAAGGCCGATTGCTCTGACCTGTAACATGACCAAATTAATGGAACGAATAGTTTTTAATTTCATGCAGTACACACAAGTACTCAGTCCTGTTCAGATTGGTTTTAGGTGTGAATGTCCTGTTTGAAACGCTCATGTTGAAACGGTAGGCGAGGATTCTGTTGGTTCAAAAAAAAAAAATTGTGTCTGCATTCGTGACCATAGGTTCCGGTAAAGGTTATGACTAGAGACCGGAAGTTTAGACACCAAAAATGAAGGTTTTAGGCGCCTATAATAGGCATTAGAAAGTGCCATTTAGGCAAATATGGTCACCAAATACTGCCATTTAGGCACACCTAGGCTCAATTCGTATTTACTTCAGCAGCGTATTTTACGACAAATTTTTGACTTCCACTAACAACAGTTGACAAGTCTTGTGCTGTGGGAAAATAATTTTATTTTCTCCGTGAAATTAAGCCACACAAGAATTGCTATTTTTACAGATTTACGTGAAATGCAGGGTGATTTGACAACAAATAAATGCCTAAAAGCCATGACAAACCAAACTATTCTCAATGATTTGCTGCTTGAAGTTGTACCTCTTTTTAGTCGATAAATTTAGGCAAAAAACGACGCTCAACATCCAGAGAAGTTGGGGGATCATTCTTGTACTTCGGGGTGTTCTATGAGCTCATTTCATCTTGATTATAAGAATGTTGGCTGCTCAGAAACTTCGGCAGTTTTTTTATCCCAGGGAATCGAGGAATGTTATGTAAGACAGGAATGGCTATATCAGCCGCCGGTCCTTCGGGGATGGTGGCAGATCTGTCCTGGATCTTCGGAATGAGATCACCATTCTCAGTCAGAGTGGTGCCCAAGCTCTCGGCAGCGGAATTGCTTTCTGCTACAAGTGTGAAATAAGCACACGAATGTGGCAAGATTAGCGTGGTGTAAATAATCTGGGCTGCGACGCTTTTGTCGACTGAAAAGCTATTAATATCCCCTGCGAGTGTGTTTGTAACAGTTTTCCACCCTTAGACGAGTTATTAAAGAGGAAACAACTGGCTATGGTGGAAGAGGCACAATTGGTAACTGCTGCTTGAAAACACAACTGCGCCCCGAAGAAAGATCTCAACTGCAAGTAGTTATTCGTTAACAGAGTAGGGCTACCTCCTCAGCTCTTAACAAAACCAATGAATCCCATGGATAGTACAGGAAAATGCGAATTGCGGAGAAATTCTGTTAAGCAGAAGCAGATGGCTAGCGAAGCTGCGTGAATAACACAATTCAGCTACTAGGCTGTATACCGATTATCTATATTAGACAGCTCGCAAGATTCTTTGGAACCAGTTCTCTTTTTGCTCGGTTTCTAAATGCCCTTGAAGGTTACCAGGCACAAAAATGACGATCTCACGACTAGAATAGTGGAAAAGTGTTGATATGCTCATTCCTATAGCTTCATTTCTCGTTCCTTCTTCGTCTTACACGTGCTGCATCTTGCCGGCCGGCGGTGTACCCGTGAACTGTGACGTGTACGTGGCGTCACCTTCAATTTGGTGTCAGATGCGCACGTGGTTTTCCCCTAGTAGGCATCATTGACCTTTTGGGACATGCGCGTGGCTGTTCCGCGTTCATTTTCTTCTTTGCTTGATTTTTCTATTGCGTTAGCGATGAATAGGGCATATTGGCAAAAGCTTTCGCCGTTGGCCCGCGGACACAGGGTGCCAGAAGGATATAGAACAAACAGCTCGTGTGGACAGGGATGACGTCGGTGAGGTTGGCTTCGGTGTCTGGTGGCTCGGCCGATGTGGCGAGGTGGCGGCGCCTTGAGTACGGTATGCGTTTCTTGGCGTGTTTGGCACGGCTCGCGGATTTTTTTCGAAAACAGCGGGCGACAAACACTAAGCTGCGGGCTTCTGAAGCGAGAACAGTCCTTGCAAAACGTCGACTTGAAAAGCCAAAAGGGGCATATACAATACAACAAAAAGCATTTCTACACCACATGATATGGTCCTGCCATGAGCTCCAAAAAATTACGACCGGCTATAATAGCAAATTCGATGTAAATACATCTAGAAGATACAAAATTAAGACTGCAGAACAATGGGAGACTGTTCTGCTCAGCTCCACACCGGAGGAACAACTGACAGCAGTCCGGATGGCCGAAGCCGCCACGAGGATCCAAGGAATCCTGGCTGATGGATGAAGGAGGGAGACCGTCCAAGTCGTCTACCCTTCAGAACCCATCTCGGGGGCATCAAATAAAGTCATCTCTCTTTCTCTCTCTCTAGGCGCTAAAAAGCCCACATAGTGCCAAATAGTCAAAATAGCCGCTAAAAAACCTATATAGTCAAAATAGGCGCTTATGGGCACAATAAACGATTGCTTAATATAATATTCTTGCCTTAGTTCATGCTTATATGTTAAATATCCTTGATACGGACTCAAGAGAAATATATCAATTTTGCCAAAGTTGCGGTCTAGCATAGTATCTTGTTAAACAAATTAGGCGACATTAGCCTCCCCGAATACTTTTTAAATGCGAATGCATTTATTAGCCGGGGGTTGTCTTGCTCCGTTGGCCGGCGTGCGCCTGCATTCCTCCAGCGCGAGCGCACGTGAGCGCGCGCCTCGTAGTTCTGCCTTCGTCGTCGTCGTCGTCGTAAATGCGAATGCATTTCTTAGTCGGGGGTTCACACAATGCGACGTGAGCATTACGCCTCTCCCTGGCGGTGACGTCACTGCAGTTGCTTCCACGTCAACATCACCGGTTGGAGAAGAAGAAGACAAGTCTGCGAAGCGAAGAGCGCGTAATGCCGAACGCGTTACGCGCTCGGGGACATCAAGAAGGAGTCCAGTCGTTTGAACGCGCTTCGGGTTCTTTGGAACGAGTTTGGAAGAGGAGGTGATGAGAACGGTGACGCCATCATCGCGGTCTGTGACGACAACCCTCGTCTGGCGCCGTTCAGGTCGTACCTGGTGTGTGCCTCGTGCCGCGAGTCTCTGGTCAACGGGCGCGTTCCTTCGATGAGCGTGAGTTTCGGCTACCCCAACACACAAACAGGTGCTGATGAATAAATGATTACGTTCACACTCTCGTCATTAATTACGCCATTACGTTCACACAAACAGCTGCTGGTGAATAAATGATTACGTCCACACTCTCGTCATTAATTACGTCATTACTCGCAACACACTCATCGGTGCACCCAATGCATTCGCATTTCTGCACGATTCCCTTCGGGGAGGTGCGGGGGAATTTTTGCTTAGGTAAGGGACCTTTCGGCCGATTGGAAATTCTGTTATACATACGGGAAGCCATTTTCAAAGATATATCTATAAACTATAGGGTGTGCATCAAGGCAGGGACATTCCTATTCTCACAGATGCAATAACCTACGTCTATGCGGATGATAGTGATCTTTGCGTTAGCAGTCGAGATTCATTCGTGAGATGAACGCTTGCCGGCTTATTTATCTCTGTTGGAGACATGGCTTACCAGCATTCCTGTAGTTCTAAATGCGTCGAAGTTGGCTTTCCTCGTCTTCCCGGTTCCGGAGGTGGATTCCCTGAACTATGTTGGCCTCACCTGTGCAAAGCAGCGCAGCCTGACAAGGTGCCCACCATGGGTTCGAGCGAGCCAAGCCGTAAACGGCAGCGGCGGCCCTCGCCACGCGTGTGCAGTCACTCCGAGAAGACCAAGTAGCTCCTCAGAACTGGATTTTATTCCGGGTATTCCACGGTACAGCAACTAGCCCTGGTATGACACTCCTAGTCCTGGGGTACCCGCCGACCGTACGCTTCAAGCCACAGAGCCTGACGCGCAGGGCAGGTAATCGGCAGCTGTTGGTCCAGTAGCGTAAGCCACCGAAGCGCTGCGGGTGATAGGCTCCGGATAGGACCGGAACCGACCACCAGAATGAATGACCGAGCAACCAATAACAACTCAAATCACCTGCACAAGCAGGGAGCGCGAAGCCAGAGGGTGCATGGAAATGCGACTCCCGGCGGCCGCTCAAGCCGAAGCGAGCGAGCAGCGAGCGAGCACGGTACCTCGGAGTTGGATGGTGATGGTGATGGTGGCTGCGCCCTTTGAAACGGGCTGTCGCTGCTCAAACGCGCAACCAAGCAAAAAAAAAAAAAAAAAGAGAAATACAAAGAAAAAAATAATTGAAAGGTCACTCCTAGCGTCGCTCCAAAGAGCAGCGCCCCTGTAGTCCCTCTCACAGCCTTCGCCCTAGCGCACAGCTTTGCCACGAATACTCCAGCCGCCTCTTCGTCACTTCAATGACCTCACGCTCTATGCCGCGGCCAATCCGGAAACCCAGGGCGGTGGGCAGCGACATCGTCCGGGCAGGGGGGGATATGTTGGGGCACCTGACGATCACGTGCTCCCAGCCAAATTCTGCCAGACTCTCCCGGGTCAGACCGCAGCGCGCGCCCACCGCTGCAAGCCCCTGGGTGGGGCCACTACGTCGTGCCCCACGTGGCCCACGTACCGGCGCGCATTGGTCAACCCGTACCCTTGCAGGGAGAGGGCGCGGGGCGCTATCCACGCCCCTCTGAGAGAGGGGGTCACGGGCTAGCATGCTCGCGCAATTAGGAGCAGTCCCAATGAATATCCCCATAAGTATCTCGGTATTGCAAGCACTTCTACTTTTGATTGTAGTTCACATATTAATGCATCAATCACTAAAGGAGAGAGAGGATTCCCTGCATGAAAGGCTTTGTTGGAAACGGGCAGGAATGCAACGGGACGTACTTTCGCTGTTGTACTGGTCTATACGTCCGGAGAGCCATGGAGTTGGCCGGAGTCTTGTGCTACGGTTGCCCTATATGTACAAGCTGCGACCGCTGTATCTGTTGGAGAAGCGCATCTTTTAATGTTGCCTTGGCCTCTATCAGTTCGCCTCGAACCGCGTTTTGTACTTAGAGCCACGCATTCCTGAGCTCAAGGTCCGATTTTTTCTTTCTGACGGTTCATACTCAACTCCGCATGTATGAAGCACCCCACCTCTCGTCCAGCGCTGCCACGCCTATATTTGGTTGTGATTCCAGCATATTTTTTTTGTCTCCGTGGCTGAAGGCTGAAACGTATTTCCTCTCTAGTGCAATTTGTTGAAACATGCGTTCCTTGTATACCTGTTAAACTTCATGACGTTATTCTAGTATCCGCTGTTGAGCGTGAAAGTGAGTTTTCTTTGAAACTTTCCTCCGTTCATTCACGGAACTTCTCCCTCGCTCTCTAATAACAACTACTTTAAATGAGTATTGATCGAAGTACCCTTCGTCCTGTGTGATGTATACGGAAGCATCTCAAAATGGCGGAAAAGCTTGAATTACTTTTTCCGAATCTCTAGATTGGATTCATTCGTTACGAATCGTGAACTACGCAGCCATTTTTATTACAGAATATTTAGTAATTGCTCTCGCTTTATGTGAGGTACCACAATAGCTAAAAGAAATCTTCATATTATTCAATTCCATGTTCCTTAATTAATTCGGCACTAACTTCCTCTTCAAACTCTACACTGTACCGCACACTACTTTTTGCATTCCCGGAAACGTGAAGGAAGTACGCTTCGCATGGGTTTCTGGGCATACGGGCACAAGGGGCCACGAGGTGGCGAAGCTAAGCTAAGCACACGTGTAGCATTTCTAGCTCTCAAATCTGTTCGTTTCTTGTGTATTTTTTGTTGCTGCAGCTTTGCAGTGGCACTATTCTTACCTTTTTGATGGACTTGTTCCTTTTTTTTTCTTGTTACTACAGCTTGTAATATACGCGTCTGTATGTGTAAAGTAGCGTAATTATGTGTGTCTTTGCGTGCATATGTTCCTTTTTTTTCTTCCTTCTCATGAAGCAAGCCTGCAGATTCACACGTTTCTTGTCCGCACATTATATACGCCCTCCTGCTATGCTCTCGAATGAAAGTGGCAGTATTGTAAATAAATGAATAAATAATCTGGTTGCCGGAGCTCCCGTTCAATTTCTCATGTCAAGCCTTTCTCTTTTTGCATCACCAAATTCTGGCATCTAGATGCTACACCCCCGGATGCTTTCTCATGATACGAAGAGTACATACACTTAAAGTTTGGGTAGAATGCTCGCCAGTGCCAGTGCCGTCGCTTTTCGGCAGCTATAGACGGGCTTTTGAACAAGCCAGTTGAGCGTATCGGGCGGACCCTTTGTATCCTCCTATATTTTGGGGCAACAAATTTTAATTGCTCTATACGGGATATTTGTAATTGTATCCAAGCTCACCTTTCTTCTACAGGTCACTTGAATTGCTAAGGAATCCATAATTTTTCCGCAAAATTGGGATCTTATCATAGTAGACTTTCATTTCATTCCCTGTAAATAAATTAATCCTTTAAGGTCCAATCTGAGGAAAGTCAATGATTTAGCCTTGGCCAGTTCTCTGTGGGTACAAGTCGGAAACATCGAGGACATCATCATCATCATCATCATCACATCACATCGCATCATACCATGGCTGAGGCCGAGCGGGATTCCATCAGTGAACGAGGCATTACCTGGGCGGAATGAAAGCGGGAGCAGACCCCCGAGACCTGCCCGAACTCCTGCTGCCGGGCGGAGCGGTGATTCCCTCGCACCAGGACCGGCTGAGCACGTGGAAGGTAGTGTTCGGCATGATAAAGGTGCAGCCCCTTCGGCGCATCAAGATGGCGTGTGTTTCCCGCATTTCTGTTCCCGAATTTGAATTTATCCACGCCTGAGCAAAGACTTTCCAACCCCGCCAGATCCACAGGCCATGTTCGACATCCATTTCTTTCGCAAGTACCCACGACCGATCTTCAAGTTTCTCTACTCCTGAGCAAGGACTTTCCAACCCCGCCAAATACACCGGCTATGTTCGACATCCATTTCTTTCGCAAGGACCCACGACCGTTCTTCAAGTTCTCTACGCCTGAGCAAGGACTTTCCAACCCCGCCAAATCCACAGGCTATGTTCGACATCCATTTCTTTCGCAAGGATCCCCACGACCGTTCTTCAAGTTTTTCTACGCCTGAGCAAGGACTTTCCAACCCCGCCAAATCCACAGGCTATGTTCGACATCCATTTCTTTCGCAAGGACCCACGACCGTTCTTCAAGTTTTTCTACGCCTGAGCAAGGACTTTCCAACCCCGCCAAATCCCCAGGCTATGTTCGACATCCATTTCTTTCGTAAGGACCCACGACCGTTCTTCAAGTTTCTCTGCGCCTGAGCAAAGACTTTCCAACCCCGCCAGATACACAGGCTATGTTCGACATCCATTTATTTCGCAAGGACCCACGACCGTTCTTCAAGTTTGTCCATGCCTCAGCAAAGACTTTCCAACCCCGCCAGATCCACAGGCCATGCTAGATATCCACTTCTTTCGCAAGTACCCACGACCGTTCTTCAAGTTTGCCAAGGAAATCTACTCAGGTCATTTCCAGCCGTCTGCCATTTACAGGTTCATAAAGCTGCTAGAAGACAACAACAAACTTTTCAGAAACTATACGCAGAACATCGACACCCTAGAAGAAACCTGCGGAATCCGCAACGTCATCACATGCCACGGGACCTTTGCTACAGCACCTTGCACGAGGCGTCACTACCAGGTGTAGCGGCAGCGTGATCAAGGAGGACATCTTCTGTCTTGATCATCCTGCTGTGCCCCAAGTGCCGCCCCGAAGATCTGGAAGCAAGAGGAGATATGGCGGTCATGAAGCCGGCCTTCGTGTTCTCCGAAGAGGACCTGTCTCTCAGGTCTTGTATTACGAGACCATGAATTGGGACAAAACCCCCTGTGCCGTTCTCATCTTCATGTGGCTGCGCTACAATACGCTCTTCTTTTCTTTGTCGTTACCATATTAAAAATGTGTATATATCCATATACAGTGAAGGCGCGCTATTTCAAATTTATGGATAATTCCAACTGCAGAATTTGGTCCTGCCAAATTTCTATAGAAGCGTACGGATTGTAGAGCTCGTTAATTCGAACGCGAGGGGACTCCGCCACGGATACTTCAAAGTACGCCCACCGCGACGGCAGCTTGGGGCCTGGTGCACGGCCAGGAAAACGGCCCCGTTACCAACACACGAGGCTGCGTCGCCTCAGGAAAGAAGATAAAAGCAGAGAGAGAAATTACATCGCATAAAAGCAATCTAAAACCAACATAGCGGATATTTTTAAAGGAGATTCTACGCGGACTACATCGATGTGGAAAAGAGTTCGGTGTACGGAGCGGGATGACAGATGGCATGATTTCTGAAGTCAGAAGCGTAGAACGTGTCGCTGCTGGTGGCCTAGAGGAGGTGGCGGACGATGCACCAGTGCGCCCACCGCTCCTGCAGTAAGGACAGGATGGAAGGCTACCTGTCTTTTCTTCAGTTTAGGAGTACACGAAAAGGATTCCTTCTGCTACATTTGTTCGTTAGAAGAAAGAGTTGTAGCTGTCGCCTTCAAGCACTAAAAGCAGGTTTTAGTCGCGACCGGCTTCAAGTATTCAACTGCTGACATATACTCTACTGTTCCACAATCGCATTGTATGGCATTTGTGCTTCACTCGTTAGTTCGAACTTCCATTAATTCGAACTGATGTGGCGTCCCCTTGGAGTTTGAATTTAACGAGATTTTTCTGTATAAATCTGTAAATCTGTAGGAAGCTCGGTGGAGAGACGGGACGTGCGCAAGTTCCGCTGGTCTCAGCTCCAGAGCATCCTTCCCGAGGACCAAATTCGTGGCTGCGCTGCTTGAAGGGAGCGTGTATACGTATTAGGGCCTTTAACGGCACCACGACTCGTTTGTGGAACGTTACGACATCGAGGCCCTCCAATGGCACCATACTACGAACACCGGAATCACGTGCAGCGCTGTGGCTACCTACGTGTACCAACCCGTCCCCAATGCTAGGCCCTGGATCTGAGCCGTTCTCTTAGCTCAGCAGAGCAGAAGCGAAGTGCGGTGATTCTCTGTGGTTCTCTAGCCGATTCTCTGACCGTAGATCGAAAACACGAGCGACGCGCGCAGTCATTACGAGCAGCTGAAGGAGAAGCCTTCCCGAGTGGCCGCAGAAATAGCGGGCTGGGCTACGAGCTGGGCTAATTGCGAGAACTCTGGCCACGCCAGTGCAATTCACCGTCTCTCCTTACGAAACGGGAACGTTTACAGGAAGCACAGAGGCCCAGTGAAAGGACTCCCAAGAATTGTACAGAACAAGGGCCTATGAAACTGCAGCAAGAGGGTCTTTTTGGGCCACATGTAGGACAGCTCTGTCACTAGTTCGGAGACTCGAGTCCTGTCCTCGTCCTCATCGACAATGCGACTGTAGTGTGGAGAAGGCCTTCGCTGCCCAAAAGGAGGTTCCGTTCATCCCTGCGCTCGCACGACTACTCCCAAACTTGTGAACAACGAAATATAAAAATAAACGTTCAGGAAAAAAAGGACTGCCAAGAAAACAAACAGAAACGTGAAATTGGGTTGGATTGGATTGGGTTGCATTGAACAAACTTTATATAAGCCGGCAGAACGACGTTTTTATGCGCCGCGACGCGAGCCTCGGCGTCGTCCTGCATGGTGGTTAGCTTCTACTCAGCCGAGACGTGAGCTCGCCGTTGCCGACTCGCGAGTCTCATGCCTTTCGAGCGCCCACCGGGCCTGCTGGACGGCCCAGTGTTGAACTGTTCTTTTCCTGACATACAAACGCTCATGATAAAAAATACAAGAATAAAAATTCCGAAACTTCGAGTGGGAATTGTGATATACTGATTGATTAAGCACCCTTTCTAGGGACTCACCTGAACACACATAGCTCTACGTATGTTCGCTTTGAAGGCCATAGGCCTTAGGCCGTTTTAATAAAGTGCTATTGTTATCAGGGGACCTCTATTAGGGCTTTTTATACAGCCTATAGCCTTCCTTGGGTGACCTAGACGCGAAAACATTCATCGGTGCACTTAAGCCTGCTCACGTGCGTTGAAGGCGAAAGCCTGGCGATATTCATTAGTAACTTATTTACTGCTACATCATATTTGTGCCTTTTTTCGCTTTCGTTCCCTTGTCTACTGGCACAAATCTCTTCGACTGGCTTCTTTTCCGCTACACCGTGTTTCTGCTTCTTTGGTTTCATTTCTTCGTCTTACGTGCAGACATTGCGTCAGCAAGCAGAGTGGCACACGCCACAGCCTCCCTAAAATCAGGGGTCGGCGCGGCTGGTGAGCTCCTGTTCTTATCCCATGCCATCACGTTCAGCTGCCACGCGCGGACGCACTGGTCCATTTAACACTTTCGTGATTTTTTAACGTCCCATTAGCCTCAAAGCTCCCGATTGTGGACCAATCCCTCAAAGGGACACTAAAGTGAATTTCTCAAGCTCTTGTATTTGCTTGCACTGCGAAGACTGGCTCAAACACACTTTTCATCACATATCCGGGCGATAAGGCGGTGTTTATTTTATAAAGCCTGAAAGAAAAAAAACTCCCATACACGATTTGCGGCGGCCGCACCAACTAACAGGAGTGACGAAATAAAAGGTGCTACGTGATTGGACGATATCCAAGATTAGAATTCAAACCAGTTTCGGTTTCGGTTCTGTGACACAACATGCTTGACATCCGAAGTTATCGTTGGATGGCCATTGTCGATATCTCACAATTCGGCATACCGCGATTCTGCTATGTTGTGGGCTGTAACATGCGCCAGATAAGCCTACCAACACGGCTTCGAATCGAAACAATCAGTTGCCGAGGCTTACGGAGCGGATGAACGCCCTCCGCGTCAACGGGGACACTCAAATGCGATGCGCTTTTCCCCCACCTTTGGTGCTTGCCTGGCTCGCGCCTGTATTGTAAGAGGAGTTTTCATGGCATCGCACCGTTGTTCATGGCATCGCACCGCAACGGCTATTTATTGAACTAATCTGTGACGTACTAGACTGACTTTGATGCATGCACTTTTTTACAAGCATAAAAACACCAGAAAGCTACAGAAATATCTTTCCTGTGTGACTGCGTTTATACAGTGGCGGATATTTGTGGTATACTGGAGTGTAAAACAATTACACACCCGGCTCGACGCCTACCTGTTCTTGGCGGGATGATATATGCGCCGGAGAAACGATTCGCGTTGCGCGAGCGATCAGCGCCCCGTTTCTCGCGCAAGAGTTTGATCGATTTCATTTATGTTTTCTTGGCTCCTGTACCCTAAACGATTCTTTGAACTCTTCTGTGACGCACTGTTTCGACCGTACCATCAACGCTGTTTATGTTATGAGGTAAAGAGCATGCGCAGCCCGTGGTTGTGGCAACTACAACTACTGCCAAGGAGTTTCATTTCATTGCTTCCCATCAAGTCATAATCGTTGGGAAATGTGGTTGGATGCGCTCGCCGTTCCGATCGAGCCGTGTTGCCTGGTGACCTCTGCGCACTTTACTGTTTACCGTGTTACCGGAAACAAGAGTGTACGTTTGCCGCTGAAATCGAAAGGACATGGCTGGTGTAATGCAAGTAGCCAAATCTGGCAAATTGGTCTCGAAGCAAATGACAAAACGTTTGTGCCCCAGAACTGTTCTCTTTCACTTGAATTAGCTTGAATCGACGACTTTCGATTACACTCTCACAATACAATAATATTCTTTTATATTGTTATAGGCTTCTCCCGTAGAGCTTTTAACAAAAATATGATGTTGATGCCGCCATGTAGTGGGAACGATTACCACCAAATAACGCGTTAACCAGCATTCACGCCTCCTCCAAATATTTCGACATAAAATGAGTGAATTATGTTGTAATAAGTACGCAGTAACCTACATTACCTTTCCCAGCACAGTTTTCAAGGCTGAAGAGAGCTTTGCGAGTTCATAACCGCGTCTGCACCGTTTGACGCGGGCGAGGCTCAGCAAGAGTTGGGGAGAGGGCTTTGTGGTAAAGGGGTGTTGAAATTCAGCGCTCCGCTATCCTGTTTGCGCGTGCTGCAAGCTTCGTGTAGTGCACCTGTACCTTGCGGAAAGCCCGCCTACCTCGAAGAACGTTTTGACACAGATCTCGCCAGCGATGACTCGAGCTGCGAAACACGAAACAAAATTCTTCGTGTTGAAACGTGCACCGGTGAAGCGGGCGCCGCTGCCGAGATCTCCTCTCGCCCTTCTCTCAGACTCAACGAGCGCTGCTACTGCCGGCCCTCACGAACTCGTGAAGGAGTTTTGCGTGTGTCTGTACTATTTGCGGCCGTGTACGCAGAAGCATTGGGAAAGCCCCGCCGCCGTTACAGCTTCTGTGTAGCGTCTTCACAGCGACGCGAAAAGCGTCGCTGTGAAGAACTAAATGTGTACAACAAACAGGTAGTGCGGGTGACAGCGACGAGTGAAAAAATTAACGGACTGTCGCTAATGCCGTTCTTCGTTCTCGCTCGCCTGTGGTCTGCTTCTGGCCGGGAAAAAAACGAGTGACGGCAACGTCCCGTCGCATGGGGCCGTCGCTTTTACCGCCACCGGCGGCCAGTGCAAACATTTTTTCGCTCGTTGCTGCCGCCCACACTATCTTTTTGCTGCACCAATTGTGTTAGTTTTTCACGTCGCTCGTCACGAATCACGATCGCATGCCTGTGGTCACTCCTTTAACTCTGCGCCGGTAAGTTACAGTTCACGGTAACTCTCGCGCATTCCTAGTCGACTCCCGCGATCACGGTATACGCGGGACCTCCTGTTCAGTACGTAAGGATCGGGAAGATAGCACAAAAAAGACCGGTGTGATCTCATGTGTGACCTACTTGCTGAAATAACCATGGTAACGGCGACGCTCCAGCCCGCATTTGTTTGAGGCGTCGTCGCTACGTCATCGGAAATCGCCGAGGTAGCAAATAGTCATGTCTTCTTTTGTTCGCGCGAACGAATATGCCTACTATTTTTTGGACTTGCCTTTGCAAGAACTAGAGAGTAGATTTCTGACACAAGTAGAACAACTTTGAAATCCATCTCAGGCCCCTTTAAGTGGACATGGATTACAAAGAGACAGGGAGAGAGAGAAAATCGAGATCTTTAATTGCGACCTCATTGGTGAACGATGCTGAGAGCACCGGCTCTGTGGAGGGCGTCCTCTAGTCCGGGATGCCCTGGTCCTTGCTGGATGCTCGTGCCCTCGCTATCAGCACGCGCTGGGTCGAGAGGCCCGAGCTGTACAGCCGGTCTACCCACTGCTCGCACGTGGGGAGGGGATTGCGTGTGAGGGATGGGGATTGTTGGCATTCCCATATCAGATGGTACAAGATGCCGGGGTGGAGGCAAATGTTGCAGGTGCTCTAATATTTGGCGCGATAGATATGGTGGAAGAGGATTGAGTGGGGTAGTTTTTCTGAAGCCGGCGGAGTGTCGTCGTTTTGGCTCGGGAAAGGTGGGATTGGAATTACAGGACCGTTGACGCTCGTGTCTCTAGTGGGCGAGGATGTGCGCGTAGCCATTGAGTGTGTAAGGAGGATTTCTCCTGGTCTTGGCACTTTTCGGAAATGGTCCGGAAGGTATGCACTCACGCAGCGGCGTGTGCCACCTCAGTTCCGTAGAGAGTGTTAAGATTCGACGTTGCTCTGTGCGCGCGGGGTACAAGTTTGGTGCACTGCAGTGAAGTTTTGTGTGTGACGGTGGAGCCAGCGCATCAAACAAGTTTCCATAAGCCCGAGACTGGCTGGCGCGCGCCCTCGAGCCGCCGAAGAGTCACGGAGGGCAGCGCAGCAGGGGCAGGAACCGACGGAATCTAGTCCAAGAAAAACGTGTTCTTACAGGCCTGCGAGCGGCGGCCGTCCACTGAAATCCTCCCTTCCCCCCTTTCTTCGGCACAGCGTGCGCCGGCTGTCACGAGACCTCTAGAGGGTGGTTTTGTGTGTTTTTACTTTTTGTGTCGTGCGCAACACGCTGGACGCCTGTGAACCGTTGGCACTTTTGGGTCTAAATTTTCGTCTTCGGCAAACCAACCCCGGTTGCCGTTAGCATCAGAGCGAGACGTTACTCTGCCTGAGTCATGTAGTCAGCAAGCCAGCGGGCTCCATGCATTAAACAAGTTAGTTTTCCTCCCGGCTCTTCGTGGTCCGATATGGAGTGAACGCTCTTGCAAGCCGCTCGCCCACCACGGTATACCACGTCATTGATGGAGGTCGGTTCTGGGACGCCTTCGCCAATGTAACAAGAGACTCGTGTCCAGGGGTCCAAACAATATGGATGTCGGGATGCTCCGGGGTGTTCTTGAGGATCTTGAAGGCAAAGGGTGATATGCGGTCGACCTGGTAGTTGGGAATTCTACTTGAGAGTTCTGGATTTACTGTGACGTATCCGGAATCTGTCGAGGCTGCCAGAGCGATGGCACTTTCCTCACGGAGTTTGTACAGGGGGTGCATATCGCGGTGGCTGTCAGTTGGGTAGCCTGGTGGTCCATCACCTTGACTGCATAGGCGGGTGTGCGGGCGGGTGTGCGTGAAGCGTCGGTGTACCGCATCTTAGGGTTTCCTGCGTGCTTCTTTGTAACCGCTTGTTGCAATGGAGGTGAATATTTCGCGGTATGGCAACTACACGAATGTCTTCAAAAAATTAAAACGAGCGCAAAGGACGAGGACAGAGAAACACAGTAGACGGGACGAGCGCTCTACTGTGTTTCTCTGTCCTCGTCCTTTGCGCTCGTTTTAATTTTTTGAAGCCATGAACCAACACGCCCAACAAAGCATTCTATATGAATCTGTTGGCGGATGTGGAGGAGGATACGTTGTGGATGGTTTTCTTTGGGAGGTACTGGTTACGCATGTCGTGTAAGGGTGTCTCGTCCAGCGGGTGTGGGCTTGAGGTGCACGTGGTTTGGGAATGACTGGGAGCTTCATGCAATTCTTAGGTATTCTGCACTCCTAGTTGTAGCAACTTGCGCGTAGGTGTTGAGGGTGGTAGGTTGGATTTATAGACTTCGTGGATGAAGGTATTGAGCTTTTCCATTACGGAGGATTTAAGAGCCAGGTATGGTGTGCCGTAGTTTAGGCGACTGAGCGGTATTGCTTAAGTTATTCTGAGAGTGTCCTTATCCTGTGGCGATGGACGATGCGTCGTACGAGGTGCTTGAGTTGTGTGAGGGTGCGTTATAATTCAGGTAGGCTTTGAGAGCCGCTTCCATTTTGGGTAATGCTGAGGCCGAGTACGCGGAGGTGGTAGACTGTGGGTATTGGCTGGTTGTTGACTGTTTACTATGGATAGCGGATTGGGTCTGTTCGTTTTGTGTAAGTGAGAGCATAGAGCGGGAGCAGAGCGAATTTTTTGGGGGCGCATTCTAGTCCACGAGCTTGGAGGTATGTTTGGGTGACGTGAACGGCTTGCTGGAGTACGTCTTATAGGGCGCTGGTGCAGCCGGTGGGCACCCACAAGGTGAGGTCGTCAGCGTAGATTGCCTGGCTTAAATTGGGGATTGTTTGGAGGATCGACGGCTGATCTTTCATAGTCAGGTTAAATAATGACGGTGAAACGACGGATTCTTTGAGGGTGCATTTGGCCGCCGTTGGGAATGGTTTGGAACTGAGGTGCCAGATGCCTATCGTTGTCGTGTGGTTGGTCAGAAAGAAGGACATGTAGGAGTATGTGCGTCGTTCGCCGCAGTTCGTAGAGGCAAGATTTTTCAAGATGGCGTGGTGTGTTGTGTTATCAAATACCCCTTTGATGTCTAGGGCACAATTGATTTTTCGCCCTGGTTGTTCAGGCTATCCAGAACTTCAGCTTTGATCTGAAGTAGGATGACCTTCACCGATAGGTGGGGCGAAAACCGTGCATGATATGTAGAAAGTACCTGCTTCCTTTGATGTGGACTGAAGGTCTGTTGCGCACCATGTGCTCAAACAGCTTACTGAAACAGGGAGTGGTAGAGATGAGGCGGATATTCCTGGTAGTGAGCGGTTTGTTCAACTTGGAGATGAGGGTGATATCGGCATGCTCTCATTGAAAGGGGAGGGTTCCTGCCTGTCTTCCAATCGGAGTTGAAAATTTTCACAAGTTTCTCTAGGGAAGCATAGTCAGGGTTGTCACGTAGTCAAGTCGAGTTGTGGCACAAAGATTAGAGGCTTAACAATTGACCATGTATCTACTCACTTCGTTTCAGATGGCGACAAAAGACGATAGTCGTCTGGCGCCCCTGCTAAGTAAATTCCTCCCTTCTCTTTCCAGCTCACCTGGCTCAACTCTCACGCTGCTCGGTCTCGCTCCTGCCAAGATGAACACGCTAGCGGTTTACTCAAGTCAATTTAAATTTACCACGTTCCAATGCTCCACGCCGAATGCCTCGATGTCCGCTCTGCCGTACGGCGGAGACGCGCGTGAATCGAGGCACCCTACTCTACGTGCGTCCCAAGCGGATCGTGAAAATTATCTAGTGAAACATTTGGTTACTGTGGCCGTTTCATTCCTTAAAATGCTGCTACAGAAACCGCGGGTGACCATTTTTGTATTTTTCTGGACGTATATTTAATTAAATCAAGCATCCGTGTATTTTCAATAAAGGAAACACTGCGAGTATCACTTATGTGTTCATGTCTTGCCCCAGATAAGCGCAATATTTTGATTTCGCTCAACAATGTTGACAAGTACGAACATTGCCACCGGACTTGGTAGTTTAGATTTGGCTGTGGGTATATGTAAACCCATTCTTTAGCATCTCCTAAATATATAGAGAGACAGGTGCCGTGGACATTAATGTAAAGAGCCTTCGGTGCGGTGGACCTTGTTTTTTGTGAACTTGTGTGATGTTCATTTCGTTTCCTCTGTAGCCGTATATCCTGTGCCCTGTCGACCCGTGTAGTAACTAGCTACAGAGGGTCCTTGCTGTAACTAGTTTTAATAAATTCTCTTTTCGACAGACGGACAGACAGACATACAGACAGACCACATTTTCCCATTCATGTAGCCGAAGAAAGACTATCGTCCTTAATAATTGAAAACGCTGAATCATTACGACGCTGAGACACTGCCCATGTTCGGGAGCCGCGCCGCCGCCCTGCCATTCGTGCAACTGCGAAAAACGACGCTGTCCGAGCACGCGGCCTCAGCAGCCGCAGATCTGGTGAGACTTGTGTTCGTCCTCCACTTGAGCGGCACCACAGGGAAGCCCAAGGGCGTCATGAGCTCGCACAGGAGCGCCGCATTCATGACAGTGGCTGGGTCAGGAAGCCTCCCTCCTTTGCACCCTTGTTAATTCATTTAATCGTCATGGCAGTGTAAATGTAATTCGTAAAAAAATGTAATCAAAGTAAACGAAAGGTCGCCGATTTCGGCTATTGACAGGCAAATCTGTGAACTCTCATCCATCGCAGGAAACCAAAAATATAACAAAGAGAAATTCAAAATAATTTACAAAATCGCTAAGTTACACCCAATAAGCACGCAAAAGCTTACCTTAAAGCAAAAAATAATTTAAAAGAGATGAAAATGAAGGGGTGAAATCACAATGGTGCATCAAATCCAGCGTTTCCCGCAGTTATTTCAAAAGCAAAAATAACACATTGAAAACCTGAAATGTACTCATGAAATCAGCATTTCAACCTTGAGCCCTCAAGTGAGTACTCTTTAGAAACACTATGAAGACACGCTGTGTGGGTTGACGTGCTCCTTCACTGCCACCGAGGACATGTAAAGTTAATGAAACGCACACGCATCGATACCTAAGCGCAGCCTCATTCCTTTGGGTAAATCATTTTCCAAGGTTGCCTCCCGAGCTTTGGTTGCTGAGCGCTTAGAGTTCTGTTTTCTTTCTGTTTGCTGTTGGCGTATTTTGATGAAGACTTTTGAGTTTCGGCATGATCAGTGACCTGGTGCGGGTAATTAATACGCCCTCCTCGCTCTCTGGTTGGGACTTCCCTTTGGGAGGCGGGACTTTCTAATTAAGACTCAGGTAACTAAGAAGAAGCTAGCTATTGAAAAAGACATATTGTATGCACTCAGACGCGAAAAGGGTAACAGTACGCACAACATAGACGGAGTAATAAAAGTAGCGGAACAATTCTACACCAGACTTTACGTTAGCGGCGTTACAGCAGAAATAACTGCTGAGCGTACAAGATTACCTAGCGATGTCCCGTGCACTAGTAACTAAAGAGGAAGTGAAAAGGCCTCAATGGGCATTAAAAAAGAAAAGTTGCAGGTGACGACGGCATAAATGAGGCTCTTTTAAACGGGGGAGGAAGCAGTGTACTACAAGAGCCTTCTGACCTCTTTTCCAAATGCACAAGGACTTTCAAGGTGCTCATAGCCTGGAAGAATGCCACACAATTCTGATTCACAAGAAGACAGATCTTCCATATTTATTATTTTCTACTTAACTAAATAGCTTCGCTTAAAAGCCCTGGAATCCTCTCCCTCTGTGGATACGAGGCACTTCATTAAGAAGAAGAAGAAGATATGCACAGCCTTCTTGTGAAGCGTTTTGGAAATTCATGGCAAGGCAAGGAAGAGCGGGCTTACTTCGTCAGTGTCTTCAGGTGTGCAAAAAAATTCCCGCGCCTTCCCGCGAGGGGAACACGAGTAAATGCAGAGCATTGGGGGTCGTTAACGCCGCGTAAAGTCGCGTTATGGTGGGTAGTTGGGTCGTAGTTGCGTTGGTGTTGGTTTGGGGTAGAGAGAGGAGAGTAAAGTCGCGTTAGGGTGGAGCGAGCGTCAACCAAGGAAGGAAGGAGCAACGCAGTGACTGAAGCACGAGCGACCGCTAACCGCTTTATATTTGCAGCGCGCGCAGTAGAGGGAGAGCAGTACGGGGGGAGAACGCGCATGAGCAAGCAGCGCGCGCCCTTCCACGCCCCACCACGCTGCTATCACGCACCTGTTACGCCGAGACCGCGACGGAGCGAACGGGCTGACTACGACGCATGCGCGCTCCAGCTGCTGTTGAGAGAGAGGAGGGAAGGAGGAGAGGCGCACCTGCTGCGGACGCGGAGCTGTGGACGCCGTCCGACGCAGGAAGAGGCGAGGCTAAGAAATGCTCTGCATTTAAAAAGTGATCCTATGGGAAAGTTCGAAGAGACCTGCTTATGCTTCCAAGAGGACTCACCTGCCCTTAATGTATAGTTTTAGTGTTCTTGAAGCCCGGTTGCATATGTTGAGTGCCTTTTGCGCCAAAAATCCATCGTATCATCCTTCAAAGTCAACTTCAATAAAGTTCGCATAAGAATATTGACCGTTTCAATTCAATACGAGCTAAGTGCAGACTTATCATCCTAAAGTTGCGCATATCCTCAGAATAATTTTTCATTACTTGTGGCCTCAAAATCCCAATAGCTGACATGTAAAACATACCGTATAATACATTTGACAGTGTTGCATTTAGGTCCGGTATCATACTTTCGCTTTTTGATGTTTCTGGTCATGCCCATGCAACATCTGCGGGGCTTTTTCGCTAAGTCGGTAAATATTAAAACGATAATTTTTTATTTGTATCTGTTTATTTATTTTCGTTGAAATAAGGTTTATTTATAAGCAATAGAGTGCCGCGCGATCAGAGGGCCGCAGCATGGTAGCAACTATCGTGGCAGGGTTCCGTGATTCCCAGTTGATATCGGTGCGCTGCCGCCGCCTCTCTATGCGTCCACGCATCCCTGAAGGCTACACAAGCCTTATTAGTTTGTATGGCGGAAATCGCGCTGTTTTCTGGCTCTCGTGCGCTATCCTCAAAATGAAAAAGTGCTTTCTCACATCAATGGGGGAAGGAGAATGCGCACACACTCTAGCAAGTCCCCGTAGGTCGTCGATACCCCAGCGTCCAGAACGACCAATTCAAGAACTAAATGTGTGAATTCGGCGAATGATGGCGTTTTTGTATCCCTTGTACACATAATAAAGGCGTGTTACCACCACTACCCGGACCCCAACATATGATTGGCGCAAAAAAAAGTGCATGTACGCAGGGACAACACGCTAGGCGTGAATGCCGTTCTGCATTGCACATTGCCTTTTTTTATTTAAATATTTTACCGACCCTCCGCACCGTGAAACCCTCGCGAATTTGCAGCAGGCGCTGCTTCACATGACGCGTGGTTTAAAGAAGTTTTCTATCGAAAGAAATAATAGTTTTGACTTTTTTCATGTCAGTGATCACGGAGCATACAAATAACGTGCCGTATTTTGTGTTTATGCTAGGCAAAAAAATAAAAATTATTTGTTTGGCGTAACAGCAACATAAGAGGGCAGTACAAGCCTCTCCGTGACAAAGAGAACCCAATGCATGGCATTTGTCCACACTCCTTCTAGAAAGCTGGTGGGTCACATGACCGAACTCAAGAGAAAAATAACAAAAGAAAACGGTCTGTTTAGGAACACGTCCACAACACGAACTAGTAAAGGACAAGTGTCATTAGCAAAAAAAACGGCCACTATTTCGCAAAAAAAAAAAAAAAAGACGGAGCCATGGTGAGTGCGACCTGCTCCGTCCGGTCTCCAACTAGAAGGTATATTTTGTGGCAATATTTGACAAGATTTATCGAGAATGGACGCGAGTGCATGAACGGTAGGAACAACTTGGGTGGTGGTCGAGAAGCCTTTACGAAAGCAGTGTGGATCCGCGTTGTGCCGCGTTCTCTCTTTTCTAAAGCCGTTTGTTTTCTTTGTTTGTTTTTTGCCCTCCAGAGGTACGTGGGTGGTGGTGTCGCTTTAATTTTCTCAGCTTCTAGATTCTTTTCTTTTATTTCTCGCCCTTCGGGGGCACGTGAGGGGTGCTCTCGCCTTTATTCTGTTCACTTCGACCACATATCTGGTTCCACCTCCTTTGTGCACCCGAAGACCCAAGAAAAACCCGACCAACGAAGGGTTAACAGCTTCGATGTAATAAAAATAACCTTGTAGGAGGAGTTCCTAAAGCTCGTCATCATCAACATCATCATCATCGTCGTCGTCCTCGTCGTCGTTTTGCGTGGCGCGGGCGCTTGGCGTCTCGTGATTTCTCACCAAAGCTCCCTATCCTGGCCGACCCCCCAAGTGGGTATACGCCACACACAAATGAACAACAACAAGAAATCAGCGAATCGGTAAAACATCCGTTCGGTGTCATCCACACCTCCGGGATTGCGAAGCCTTTACACCAGTGGTCCGTTGCATGAAGGGTGACCCTTATTTAATTCGACCCTTTTACAAGTCGCCTGTTGTGCGCCGTTCTGCCAAGGCATCGCCTGCTGCTTGTCGGCGTTGTTCCCAGGAATGGTGCGCGGAGGCGAAGCGAGGCCTGCGCCAACCGCGGATCCTCACGGCCAACACGTCTCCCCACGCTACCCGGACAGGAGCCGTGGCGTGCCGACCATCTTGGAGGAATGGGGAGTGATGACGCCACCAGGTAAATGGGTTCCATGCCCAATTTTTCAACCCCCGCAAGCAAGGAAACTGGGCCAAAGTAGTTAGAGCACCAAGATTTGTGTATTTTTCGTGTACATTTCGGGTAACTCCGCGAGCAAATACGCCTTGCGGCAAAGCCAACTCTATTATTAATGTTCCGCAAAAAAAGAACGTTACTCTTGTTTTGTCTAAACTTTCCGTAAAAACAATTATATAACAATGGACTGCTAAGACAACTCTATCAATGGCTGAGTTCAATTGTCATAATTAGTTAAAATTGAGGCTGTCAGCGTTACAAAATTACTGTCTGCTTGTGTGAATATATGGCCATCTACGAGACGAGTTTGTTTACAGCTAGGCAACGGGTGTAACCATTGTTTTATCAAAACTTTCCCGCCCCCCAAAATGATATCACGATTGACGCTAAGACGACTGCATCATTACGCCGAGTTTCAATTACTTTTCAGAATTGGGTAAGTTAAGTGAAGCTGTGCACGCTACAGAATCAATTCGTCTGCTGTCAATAAATATGAACACGTACGGAGGGAGTATGCATGGTTACAAAAGGCGTCTGTAACTTTTGTTGTGTTCAAACTATACCAAAACAAACTTTCTTAAAATTGGCCGCTAAGATGAGTTGGTGTGAGCTTCATATACCTATCCTAATTATGTAGTTCACACTGAACTTACTCGTAAAGGCGATGGAATTATCGTCTGCTACCAGTATACTTGGACGTCTCTTTTCCCACGACATTTTTTGTTGTTTTCCAGGGCCTACCATCCGTAAACAGGAGATGCCCTCCTCCTCGGGTGGCGAGATGGGCGCCGATCACCTGGTGCTGCAGTCCCAGACCGCTGAGCTCAGCAAGCCCGTGTCGTCTTCCCCTACAGCTGAAGCCCAATCCAAGATGCTCAATCTCTTGCCAGCTCACGGAATAGTGGTGGTACCAGCAGCCAGAGCACGCCAGAACACGCCTTCCCCGAAATAGGGTAGGGTTCCGCGCATCTACTACATTTAAACTTTTGGCACTACACGGCCTTCTTCGCTGGATGGAAAACATTGCTCGAGGAAAAGTGACTGCTCCACTGTTTTCTGTAGGATTCGTTGAGCCTCTTCGAGGCTGGAAAATACGCTGACCTAATTGTCGGCCTCACTACGGGTGTTCTTTATGCAGTCGCAGACCCGCTACGAAGCGCGTGCACAGGGTACGATGACTGCCTGAGTTCCTGTATGTTTCTGTGCAAATGCCATCATGCATTCGGTGCGAAATGGGGCGGGTTACTGGTACTATTTCGAGGCTTTTTGATGGGCATGACGTGTCAATTTGGGATCCCGCCTAGGCTATTTTCCTCACCGCACAAAGTTTCTTCGGTGCACTAATTGTCAGAGCTAGTACTAGCGACTTTGCGTTGACCATGATTATTTGACAGGGGTATAATTTCTCCAATGTATAGAGGGTGCACTCGTGTATGTGATCGTCAAACTTATGGTCATGGCAGATTGAGGCGGAATCTCTCCTTGAGTCGAGTTCTCGTCACTGTTGAAAACAAACTGCCTCGGTTTCGACTGAAGCTCGCTAGGCGGTTTCCAGTCGGGTGGCGGCTAGAAACATGCCAGCTTTATATAGGTAAGAAAATAGGAGTAATAAAAATAACTTGGCGTGGAGGGGCTGACTTCAATTTAAGCCCAGGCAGCAGCGTTTGACTAGGCCTCGTGCATGGCGTCAAGCAAGTGCGATGGCGTGGCTTCTCTCGGTTATTCGTCCACCTTCAAGGGTATCCTGCCTGGCTTTCTACCTCTATCCTATCTTTTGTGGCCCCAAGCGATGTCGCTGGTGATGGTCGTGTATTTTTGTCCGTGTAACTCCTCAAGGAAACGCCAGAGGTTGGACTGAGAGCCCTGACCTTGAGTTTAGAACTTTCTGGCTGCGAGATTCTGCATTTGGATATTTCTTGCAACGCGATTTTTTGGAAGTTGAATAAAAAAGCGGTGCTTATCGGCCAGCCCAAAAAATTATAGACAAAACAAAGACACGTTGTAGTTATGATCGGGCTTGATTTTACATGATATTCTAATACGTTTGCTTAGAAAATTGGACTATCTGGGACGTGTGCTCGGCACACATTATTGTCACGAGGACGGATGAAGCACTGTTTAAATTGAGCTTTGGCAACGAGGTACAGTCTAGTCCACTTATAACAATATCCAAGTGCCAAGGAAATCCCATCGCTATAACCGATGATTGTTATATGCTGGTTGCTAAATAAAAAGACGTAGCAGAGCTCAAAACATTTTATTTGCAGGCAAGCAAGGTCGTACTGCTACCTATTTGTGGAAAAGAAGCCATACTCGGTCAGCTTTGTTTGCCGCACATGAAGCTGGCGCACATCTTTTTCAAAAGCGAGGAAAAGCGAGGAATAGGTGCTTCACCTAGCTGAGCGAAGGGTCCTTGGTGGAAACGAAGTCCCTGAGAGACTATCATGCGTTGGGCCTCCTGCGAAGGTGCTACCCGAGTAGGCTGTGCAACCGCGTCGTCAGAGTTGTCACTTCTGCTGTCCGCAGCACCGCTGTCCGCAGCACGTATCCCCGCAACGATCACCTGGTCAGTGAGGCACTCAGACGTTTCCAAAACACCGGCCCTGACGTCTGATCCGCGGAAAAACGGAGGTTTTTTTTCGCGGATCAGACGGAGGACTCGACTGTATTACGACTTACGGTTTATTCTAAGCAAACACATTTTTGAAATATATCATTCATGACTTGCTTCATTATATCTCGCAGCGTCCATCGGGAGAACCATGGCGTGCGCCTCTACGATCCGGTGGACAGCCCTTGCCCATCCGTTTCTGCCGCTGTTCCGCTTTCCGTGCAGCCGGTGAAACCTCTGCTGTTTTGAAAAACTGATGTAATCTGATGACATCATTTCACTTTATTTTGAGTAAATACGCAATCCCGTGGCATATTATGTTCCGGGTCTATATCTTTCCGTTAATATTTCATAAAACATTAAGCGAAATAAACATGCACATATATTGAAAAAATATTTTCATGAAAAAGCGGTTAAAAACGCATTGAAATTTCTATTTTGTCACGTTTTTTGTTACCAGCATTGCAGTCAAACACCAAAACCTCGTGTACACCGCGTCGGAAGTTCAGTTCAGGGTCTGTTGGCAGACAGCAGTACCTTGCGAAATTACATCTCAAAAGGTGGAAATTTTGTTCGGGGCGCAAGATGAAACCGGCCGAAAGAAATCAAGCGGAAAACTGATATTAAAACAAGGAGATTACCCTAATAAGTGACCGCTTATTATTTAGCAATTAGGAAAATCAAGGAAATTTTGAATTGACAACTATGGTGGTGGCCACAGAAAAACTTTTATCACCCTAATGATAGTTGAGAGAAGCGCGATAGCTTTCTGAGAAGAAAAAAACACATCAAAAGTGCGTCCAAACCGTTGCTGAAAGTGCGTCCAGTCGATCGTGAAACCTTCAAAGACCCAAATCGCAAAACAGGCTTCCTTTTAGGCTGCGGTCACGTGTACGTCGTGCAAACGGGCAGATGTATAATTATTTATATACGATTAAGAGAACACTTGTCCAGACTAACAGGAAGCCCGTGCGCACATTTGGCTTTACATTTCGAAGAGTATGGAATCAGGACAAGCTTTGACAACACTTTCATCCCAAGCATCCTAACAAAACATCAAGAGAGACTGTAGAGGCTTCGCACATTTTCCGCCACAATGCAGAGTGTATTAGCCCCCCATCCGTAGCAATGTCTGATAAGGAGATACCATTGCTGTCCTCGTGCGTATGGAATTGCTGAGAGTGGACACGTTTTGAGAGAGAGGAGAGAAGGAGAGAGACAGAGAGACATAGAGGGGGAGGGAGAGAGAGTGAGGGAGGGAAAGAAAACGTTTATTACGAACATTTATAGTGCTTAAGGAGTGTTTCCTTCACGGAATCCATGAGCCGCCTAGGCATCGGCTGCTCCCTCGGTGAGCAGGAGCTGGTCCGAGAGGCAAGGGCATGACAGGACTGTCTCCCACTCTAGGACAATATGTCTGAGTGTACCTGGTTGTTGGCAGTATTTGCGTTCTGCTGGATATGGGGTGGGGGATATCCGGCGTAGCCTAATTGGATTGGGGAAGGTGTTTGTTTGTAAAAGTCTGAGTGTTGTTTCTTGGGACTTATAGAGGTTTGAGTGAGGTAACGGGAAAGTCCATCGATTAAGCTCGTAATGTCTTATTTCTTGGTAGGTTACAAGTGCTGTAGGCTTCTCTACATCCCCCGAGGCCTGGTCGGCAAGTTCTCGGACTTTTGAGGGGCAACTTCGTTGCACTCCATGCAGGCATTATATCTGAATATAAGTTCTGCAGGGCGATCCTGAATTCTTCAACTTTCTGTCTTACTGTTAGCTCATGTATCGGCTTCTTTGGTATTGGCCTGTTACGCTCCCTCTTCAAATCTGGCCTAATTCGAGATCTTACCATGGTGTGATGCATGCACCTCACCCTTCCGAGCGCTTCCCCATCCAGCAAGACGGCTTGGTCGTCGCCTAGTATGCAGACTGTTTCATTTTTACGCTCCCCATTCGGGTTCCACCATGTCCACTTACGGCTATCCCGTTTGTGGAGGAAGGTATTCATGATGCAAAGATTATTCCGTTCTGCGAACTCTACTAATAATTCCCAACACTTATTAGGCGACTGTCCGCACTAAGGGAGCTATTATGTATCAACGACGCAAATATCTTCAAGTAAGTCAAATAATGGTGCATGATATTTTCTGTGAGATATGCATCGAATTTTATAAGCAGGAGTGACTGCACCTGTCCTTTTCACGATCCCATACTGTACTTATACAAAAAAAGACAGATGCAATTGAGGAGCTTAGCAAAGTCTCTGTGTATTGCCGGTGTTGCGACCGGGTGGGCCGACCCGAGCCTAGCTCCGTCGCCTCCGACATACGCGTGGTAGCGGGGTGTGAAGCGAGCGGCGAGCCGCTGTTGCAGCCGTGAAGAAGTCCAGAAGCCGTAGCCTAACGTAACTGTTTCCTTCATAGCGAGAGGTGAGCAGAAATCAAAGAACAACGCCACGACGGGCGAGGTAACAGTACAGGACTCGAGCAGAGTGACAGCAATGATTCACTGCTCAAACAGGAATGGGTTATAGCGCTTGCGGGGGTCGTATTTATACCAAAAAGCGTCAACGGTCAAAACAGCGTTCCCTCTAGATTGTGCACACGCCACGGACGTCACAGACACACACCATACTCTTTCAAGAGTTCGTGAGCAGTCGGTAGCAGCGGCGCACGCTGAGCCCGAGAGAGGGGAGAGAAGAGGACTTCGCTGCGATCGCGGGGCCTCTGTGTCCTTGAAGCGCGTTGAGACGTGCTTCGCCCTTCGCCGGTAACTTTCGAAGTTTGAAACGCGCCGAAAACGAAGCGTCTGACCCGGGCTTGTCGAGACGTGAAAACATGAGTCACCGACACGTTGGGACTTCTCTGAAAGGCGCACGTAGTGGAGGCTTCGCCACACAGCAGTGGAGTATTGAAACGAAGCCCGACGGCGGGGTTACTCGTAACCGCTTTTCCGCCGGGGGTCCGAGATCCAGATGGATAAGGGTCTTCAACCGTGGTCCGGAGGGATGCTTTCGTAGAGAAGTGCTCGCCAGATTCCAGGCCTAGGCTGTACGACACCGTGATGGAGCTTCTCCGAGCCGGTCACTGGACGAATAGTGACTTGCCAAGAACGTCTCTGGTTTGGTCAGGCAAGCAACAGAACAAGACAGGAAGACACAACCGCATCACCGGCAAGTTCGAAGACAAATCCACACTGAAGCTCTACCAGGCTTTTAGTTGCGATAAAATACGCTAATAACTAACTACACTAGTTATATTTTAGCCCAGAAGTACTTTAGACAAGTGCACAACCTGAAAGCAGGGTGTCGAACCGGAACCGAACCGAACACCGGAACCGAACCCGAATTTTTGGCCGGAACCGGAACTGAGCCGGAACAGTATTCCTCCCGCCATTTTGGAACTGATCCCCAACCGGAACGAATCGAAGGAACCGTTCCGAATCGGTTCCGGGGCCTCAAAAATATGATTTCTAGTTTTCCATTTCGGTATTCTACCTTTGCCACTCGCCAGACAGAACTAAGAAATATTTTGCATAGTCTGCAGTTCCCAAGACCCATCATGTTCTCTTCTTACTATTGCCTTCAATTTAATGTAAAGTTGTCCGTATATACTATCAGTTTGCGTTAGGTACTACCCATCTCTCCCAATTATCTTTTACATTTAGCATAACCTAAGTTAGAACGCATATTCCGAGGCAACATATCATGGAATATTCTTCATGATTTCTATCTGCATGGTATTTAAAATCGTATAAAGTTTTTAATGTGTTGTTAATTCGCATGCATCCCTGTCCGCTTGTTAAGGCCTTCAGGGACACCATCAACAATAAATCCATATATTCCACTTATTTTAGTTTGAATGGGCAGTTATATACAAACAGCACTGAGACACAAACACTCGTAGTTCTCAAAATTAACGTCACTTCTTCTTGTATACAGTGCCGTTGTGTCATTTGGTTAATGCTCTAAGAGAACATGAGATATAAAAAATGGGGGATCCTAATTTCCACTTTTAAAATATATTTGATAGCATTTTCATGTTATCTTGAATCTGCTCAACCTTAAACTTTAAAGACGGATGGATTAAAGTCGAATAATGCGGGTTAGCGGGAAGAATGGGGTGGATTAGTTGGGTGAGTGAATGAGCTAATGTGAATTATTTGGGCTGGTGTGTTGATTAATTTGGATTACAGGAATTAGCAAGTCAGTTAAGGCAGATTAGACAGTGGGACCACATTTGATATCATTGGGGTCCTTGGCATTTGGAAATTTTGCAGCATTCTCCTTCTCAACCAATCACGAAATTTTGTCAAGCACAAAGTTATGTGATGACCACCTGAACGCTGTAAAAGTTCTTTCTTTATGCCCGTATTGCGCTGTTATGTTGTTTCTATATTAAAATTAACATCTCGCACTAAAGGTAATAACTAATTGCCTAATGCATATTTTATATTCATCAAAGGGTTTTCAAAACGTGTATATATATGAGGTGAGACAGTTGGAAAGAAACTAAACTGAAAGAAAAAAAGGGAGGAACGATCAACTGGTTTGATGCAAGAGACGCCCGATAGCATTCTTCAATAACTTCGCTTTCTTTGTGCTACCGTTCTGCAGCCTCCCACAGGTGTAGCATCTCAACCCCCGAACACAGCCCCCTTCAAGCTGAGGAAGCGGCGCCAAAACTCTCATAACAGACTCTTAGCAGGCGTGGCCCAACCTTGCCAACGATAGATTGCATCTTACGGCACTTCCAATGATCAATCGGAGACCACCAATGAGACAGTCACGATTGTATGGGCACCAGCTCATACCGCAGGCTGGCACGAAGGCGACAGCACTCGTTCAACCACCCCACACAGTACGAGAGCTGCGCCGTTGTTGTTCTTGTTCTTGTTGTTCTTGTTCTTGTTCTTGTTCTTGTTGTTCTTGTTCTTCTTGTTCTTCTTGTTCTTGTTCTTGTTCTTGTTCAACTAGGGCACGAACACGACAGCTCTCTTTCAACCGTCCTCCAGTAAGAGAGCTGCGCCGCAGTGGCAGCCGCAGGCTGTCACGAACGCGACAGCTCTCTTTCAACCGTCCCACAGTAAGAGAGCTGCGCCGCAGTGGCAGCCGCAGGCTGGCACGAACGCGACAGCTGGTGTTTTGGTCGCACCTTGGCCGCACCCCCAGGACTGGCACGCTTGCTCTCGGGATCAAAATGGCAAGCACAGTGCTGTACCGGCACTATGGACTTCAGGTGAGGGTGGACTGGGTACCAGGTCACGCCGGTGGCATTGGCGATGGAGCCGCACAGGCGTTGGCGAGCGAGCTAATGGACGACCGCTCCGCCCTGGTGACCCAGACTATGCCCGCACCAGACGACCCCGATCCAAGAGCCAAAATTCTGGCAGCCAAGAAGGAGCGAAGGCGCGCGCTTTGGCAGCACATCCCCACCAACCACCACTCACTGCCCCGAGAACTGCCACGGGGGGCTCAGGTCCTCATCCACAAGGCACGTGCGGGGGCCGCACTAACAGAAGACGTGCTCGCCAAATGGCGGGCCCACCCCCGATGCAGGCCCGGGGCTACCGACGACGACAGCGACGACAGCGACCGGGAGCAGGGCCCCATAGTGAGCTGCTCCACATGCACCATGGAAGTGTGCCCAACAGTGACCCACTTGTTGTGGGAGTGCCCTGCCTACCAGGACCTCCGTGCCCAGTACCTGCCAGCGCCCATCAGCACTCTGCATCAATGGACCACCCCCAACAACAACAGCCGCGACACACTGCTCTCCCTCTGGGCGTTCGCTCACGAGGCAGGCATCGGTCGCCGCATGTAATTGCAAATGTACACCATGTACACGCATGTGTGTACGCACTTCTTTCTCTTCTTTCTTTGTTTCTGTCTTTTCTCCGACACCCTTCTTCCCCCCTATTAGGCCAAAGAGCCATTACACAATAAAGACTTTTCATTCATTCAAAGACGGATTCCAAAAGTAGTCTCATGGTTGAATTCTTTTCCTTGGCTATTATAGCGGCATTATCCCGATCGATGGAATGGCCATGATTATCGGCGTGCTCGGCCAGGGTGTTCGGCACTTTCCTGTTCTTGCCTGCGTCCCTTTGATGTTCCTTTAATCTCCCGTTGAAATTTCCCTTTTTAACGATGTAACTGCAGTCTGCACATGGTATCTTGTAGACAACACCGGGGTATCTCTTGCTGTCCAAGCAATCTGTCACGTTCACAAGCTGATTCCTCAGCTTGTTGGACGGCATGTGCGCAAAGCGGTCATACCTTGCAAAGATACGGCTTAGAGCTTCGTTGACCCCAGGAGCGTATGGATGCCGGCACGTCTTCGAAAGGACTTGCCCTGGGATGGCCTGGAATTGAGGACACGATCTTCAACATTCTTAATAAATTTCTCCGGGTACCCGCTCGACAATAATTCTTGATGTATTGTCTGAAGTACTTTCCTCATTTCGTCGTCACCGAGCAAGTACATGTTGCCCCTGTCACAAGAGAAGAAGGGACATATTGCCTGTGACAGGCTGGGTGGCACGAATTAAAATTCAGGTAATGTCCGGTATGCGTCGCTTTCCTGTGCACAGCAAACGAAAGGCTAGTTCCGGTACGGTTCATTTGGACATCGAGGAAAGGAAGGCGGCTGTCACATTCAATTCTGCTGTGAACTGGATGGCGGCTTCAATCGGGTTGAGAAGAAGCAGGGCGTTCGGAATCCTTCCCTTGACTGACATTGCTTGAGACACAGGGGCTCCACAGCAAGGAACCCCAGGACAGTGGTTGCGGCACCCAAGTAAAGCCAAAGTCTGCTGGATCAAAGGTGGGTTGGGTAGATAAGGTCTCCCAGGATGCTAATGCAGAAATGATTAATGCTCTTAAAGAGCAAAACAGAATTCTACAAGAGCAAAATGCGGAATTACGCAAACAACTTGAGATTAAAACACAACTAGCAAGTAAACCCGAGCCGGAACTGACAACACCCCGGGCAAGTAGCCCTCCACCCTTAAAGAAGAACAGGGCGAAGGAAACAGCAGACGGGGAAAATCACGGAGCGAGAATTGTAGTATAGTGAACTAGAATACTAGTTCACTGTAGTGCGCACGGCCCACAGATCAGGCACCCCTCTTCTCTCCTCCATGCAACCGTGCGAGTGCGCCGTGATTCGTTACGGAGGGGCTCCGCGGGATGGCGGTACTTGTCCATGCTAAGCACGACTGTGAAACACATGACTGTTTCACGTTGCAAACTCTACCTCAGCGAACGCAAAGTATTGCTTCGAGTTCAATGTGAGTGCGATTAATAACATCTCTGTTGACGCCACCGTTTAGAATCGGATTGGAACGGAGCAGATGACGCAAGGCGGTGTTTTTTTTTTTTCAATTCGGAGTGCGGCCGCAGTGGCCCAAGCCGCGCCGTGTCTGTGGCGCATCGGCCATGTCTGTGGCTGTTACCAGCGTTGCCAAGCGAAGAAATTGACCGCTAAACTTTTCAACGAATACCGCCTATAGGGACCGGTCACTGCTCAGAGGGCGCGACGAATAAGTACACCCAGTGCCGCCCCGTGGAAGCTTGAGCTAACTTTGGGTCGGTGAGTGCCAGACGGCGGGCGCGCGTTCATATATTCGGCACCTCTCGGTTGTTTGTTTTTGCGATTCTGCGATTGTTTTTGAAAGGTGTCTCGTGCCAAGTGCTTCTGCGCGATTTCCGGACAATTACGGGGCTGAACTACTACTGTCGGCCTTGCGTGCGCTAGAAGTCACAGAGATTGTACTTTCCCGCGTGCGTGTACGCCGTGAAAGAAATTGATGGGACAGACATCGTTGCGAAGTCCCATTCTCAGCAATGCAAGCTTATTTACAGTTCCAATTCAGGTCAGTATTAATTTTTTATTGTATCACAGCCTAATAAAGTGACCCCAGCGTATACATTTGCAACGGCGCTCCACGACAGAAGCCTGCTTGTGTTTCCTCTGTTCGCGCAACCACACTACAGTTACTTTTTCGGTTGCCCTTCTTCAGCTTGGTTGGTGTTTTCACTAATTAACAACGGATTCCAAACGTTTTTAGCTGATGGCAAAGTAAACGCAGTTCCCCACAGTTGGAAATCTGTTGCATTGCTGCGGTTGTCCTTACGAAGATTCCGTTTAGTTTCGGCTTCTATCTTGTGAGTAACGTTAGAGTCGTCTTAGCGGCTAATTTTGATACAGTTTGTTCAGGCCGTTCAGAATTCTCCAAAAAAGTATTTCCTCCTCCTTCCCATCATCTGTTTAAACAATACTAACCTCAACTTTCAGGGCACGCAAAACGCATTAAAGAAGTCAGCGCCAGTGAATGCTACCTTGCTTTTGATATAGCTTGCCACGCTCTCGCTTGCAATGCGTGGCTGAACTCGGTACACTTCGGGGAACAAAGTAGGGCAGTAAACGGGATGCGTATTGACCATCTTGACATTGATTTTGGCCCCACCCGTGGAGTGCTGTGAACATATTCTTGTGCCGCCTTTTGACATCCATTCGGTGCCGTGAATGTCGCTAGAGAAAAGGTTACTGCTGATAAAAGAATAGTGGTGGAAGAATACCTTGTGTTATGCAAATACTATGAAGGCATGCGATTCATCGCAGCGCGCGATGTGTATGGAACCCTGAAAGCAAACGCTTTAGTTTTACGGCCTTTCGTGTCTGAGCTGTGCATAAACGGTCATCGTACTCATAATTTTACTCCTTCCACTGACAAAGAATGTCATGACTTTCTTACTTCCTTGATTTTTCTTACTGCTAAAATTCATTTCTTGTGACGCTTGTTCTCCCACGGCTGCACGAGAAACCTGTATAGAACGATGGCAGGCTGCCTTTCGCGATAGTGGCAGTCCTTCACGAAGCGGTAGCGGCGCTGCCACTAATTCTTTCCGGCATAATTGTGATCATTTCGGACCCTGCAACTTGCAATTATAACTACGTTTCTTAAAAAATTTCCGCCACACGACGTCGAACCGCACGCAGCGCGCGTTTTTACGTGTGCTGAACGGCCGGTCGCGACATCCACCGACCCAGAGTTGCTAAGCGGCGGCGAGAGGCGGCGCTGCAGTCGCGCGCAAACTTCAGTGTCCGGTGCCTATAGCAAGTCATTGTATCAAAACCGCGCTAAAATTATCGTCACAACTCGGTTTACTGGCGGTCTTTGAATCACCTTATCTGTTTCGCGTTGCTGGGTCTCGGGAGAAACGAAAAGAACAACGCGATGAGCACGTTGACCCAATTGCGGCGGCACGGGACCATTCAAAGGGTGTCTCCACCCTGTACGGCGGCGGCATTCGTGCGTTTGTTTACGTCACTGAAACTAGATGGCGCCACCATACCGTGGCAAGCCGTATTTAAACCTGGCTGGTTTTCGTTCTGGGCGAAAATAATAGTGAGTAACAGCCAACTAGGCGCCCGTGCTGCGGATATACTGCGGCCTGTCGTAGCATGTTCCAGGAAGGCGGGCTTTTCCGCAAAGCACAGGAGAACTTCGTCACTGTACACCAACTTGTAGCACGCGTTTACAGGGTAGCGGCGCGCTGAATCGTAACAAGATCCATCTCAAAATGGCGAGAAAGCGGGAACTAGTATCTTTCGGGATCTCAAGATTGGAGTGATTCGTTACGAATACCGAAGTACACACCCTTTTTATGACAGAATATTTAGCAATTCCTCTCGCTTTATGTAATGTACCGCAAACGGTAACAGAAATCATCCTATTATCCGATTCCACGTCAGTTAATTCGGCGCTAACTTCGTCTTCAAACTCTTGATTGTACCGCACACTGCCCTTTTTCGTTCCCAAACACGCGAAGGAGGTACGTTTGGCATGGGCACAGGGGCGTACAAGCATCAGGAGCCACGAGGTGGCGGAAAGTCTAGCTAATCTCCCTGTCGGAGCTCCCATTCAATTTCGCATTCCAAACCTGTCTTTTTTTGCATTTCCAATTCTGGCATCTAGATGCTACTCATCCAGACAGCACTTTCATCATAAGAAGTGTACTTGCATTTAAAATTACGGTCGAATGCTCGCTAGTGCCAGTAGCATCGCTTTTCGGCAGCTATACAGGGGCTTGCGAATGAGCCAATTGTGCGTATCGTGCTGACACTTTTCATTCCTCTTATGTGTTGGTGAAACAATTTTGAATTACACAATGAGGGGTATTTGTAATTGTATTCTCTCACATGTCTGCGACAGGTCGCGTGAATCGCAAACGAATCGATAGGTCTGAGGTAAAATTCGGGTTTTTTCATAGCAGACTTTCATTTCCCGACCTATAAATAAATTCTTTAAGGTCCAATCACGGATAGAGAGAATAAACATGTTTAATTTGGAGCTTAATGGCACAGGTTGGTGAGAGCACCGGCCGGGTGGAGTATATTCAATAATTTAGCCCTGGCCCCGCTGGTACGAGCCAAAAACAATTAGGGCATCACCACCACCACCACCACCATCACCACCACCACCACCACCATCATCATCATCATCATCATCATCATGATCATCCCCTTGCATCATAGCATGGCAGAAGCGGAGCGGGAGCAGTCAGTGAAGGAGGCATAACCTGGGAGTATCGCCAGATGAATGCGGGCGCTGACCCCCGAGACCTGCCCGAACTCGTGCTGCTGGAAGGAGCGGCGATTCCCTCGCAGCTGGCCCAGCTCAGAATGTTGTAGGTAGTGATCAGCATGATAAAGATGCAGCCCCTCCGGCGCACCAAGATGGCGCACGTCAACACCTTCGACGATGCGGTCCAGCCGCTTCGCGCTTGCTGCCGCGACTCCTCGCCCTCACTGGCTCTGGAATTTCCGTCTCGTGTGAAATCCAAGATTTATGTTCCCGAATTCGAATTTATCCACGCCTGAGCAAAGACTTCCCTACACCGCCAGATCCACAGGCCATGTTCGACATCCATTTCTTTCGCAAGGACCCGCGACCGTTCTTCAAGTTTGCCAAGGAAATCTACCCAGACCAATTCCAAGCCGTCCGCCATTTAACAGGCTCATAAAGCTGCCAGAAGACAACATACTTCTCAGGAACTACACGCAGGACATTGACACCCTAGGAGAAACATGCGGAATCCGCAACGTCATCACATGCCACGGGTGCTTTGCAACGGAATCTTGCGCCAGATAGGACTACCGGGTGTGACGGCAACGTGATCAAGCTATGAGGACATCTTCAGCCAGATCATCCCGCTGTGCGCCAAATGCCGCCCCGATGACCCGGAAGCAAGCGGGGAGATGGCGGTCATGAAGTCGGCCATCGTGTTCGTCGGCGAGGACCTCTCTCTCAGGACCTGTATTACGAGACCGTGAATTGGAACAAAACCCTGTGTGATCTTCTCATCGTATGTGGCTGTGTTACAATTTTCTCTTCAAATTTCTTCAAGTTTGCCGGCCGTTCAAGTTTTCCAAGGAAGTCTAGCCGCCGACACGGGGATGCCGCCCCAGCGGGAAAACCCCGCGAGCGCGCGCACCCTCGTGCACGCTAAGTGCCTGCTTCTCCATTGGTGATCACGGTGCACGGAGTGCCGGCCCCCTAGAGGCCGGATCCTCTGCCGACAACCTCCTCCCTCTCTGGACATCCTCCTCTCAACGTATATAGGTGCCATCGGAACGCGGAGTTCCTCTGCTTAGGGCTTTTCTGGGGAGGTTGGGAACCGTGCAGGTCGGAAATGAGAACGCATGTTACTCGACCCCCATACGAGGCTAGTCCCCCACTACAGGACGCACCGAGTCGGCGGCCGCGTGGGGTCATCACCTGCCTTCCACAGCATCCTTGGCACCTCGCGGTGAGTCTAACAAACCCTCAGAAGCGTCGCCGCGGCGCCGCGGTTGGCATTGGGGCTTTCGTTCTTGGGTTCTAGATTGCTAGCTGGCTAATACAGCCAATTTATAGCCGCGACCTTTAAGTGCTTCACCATCTTTGGAATCTCCATTTTGCCTGCGATAGTGAGGAGTCGTCATATTGGGGAGTGAAGGGAACGCCAGAAAGTGGCTAGTAAGTCACCAGTCTTTTAACCGATTTCTATATTTTCTAAAGCCCAATTTGTTGAAGTGTGCGGTGAAGAGGGCATGGATCTGGTTTGGACGCGACAATCTTTCGAACGAACCTAACTCCTGTATCGTCTTCCTTTCCTTCAAAAGACGCAGACTGCAGCTTGTAAAAAATACAGGCTAGGTCACAGTCCAGGATTTTAGTTTAGACCAAAGTCATGCATTTTGGGTTTGTAATTAATGACAGGGAACGCGCAAAAGGTGCGCGGATAATTATTACCACAGGTGGTAAGTGTAAATGCCGGGCGGCGGTATTACTGTCGACATCGCGCTTCACGGCTGGTAATCGACGTTCAGTAAAGCGCGCATGCCTAATGGGCATCTTGCCACTCGTTATATATACTACCCATGGCTTATAGTATGAAGTGGCTTAGCTCGCGTGTGCAGCGTCGTAAATTTCTTAACTGCACCGTCCCGTTCTCTAGTTCCAAGTGCTGCGTTACTGCTGGTAATTGCCAATAACGATCTCAAAGAGAAAGTTAAAGCGACGAAAAACGAGCCACACGACGGTAGATACGACGGCAGTAAAGTTAGTTGTATTGTGAACGTGCTCAAACAAATTTTCAGGTCCCTATCCACTCGATAAAGCCATTCGCTCAACCTTAGGCATCTGTCACAAAGTCCACTCCCCATGCCCGTGTTGCGTACTTTGTGGGTCGGTTGTTCCTGTCACAATACGCAACAGTTCTTTGACAGCACCCAAATTTACAAGAAAGCTATTTTAATGAATTATGAGGCGTTAACGAATAATAGTATAGGAAATGATATAATAAATTAATGTCTTCAGTGCAAGGATCGTCCGATTTTTTTAACCTTGATGAGATTTCTGGCATCGGTCATTTGAAAAAGACCTGCAAAACATTCTTTTTCGTTGGAGGCCGCAATAGCAGGAAAACGATTGGGGTAGTTCCAAAGGACAACCATCATCATCGTCTCGGTGCGCTCAGTGGAACGCAATGCCTCGTGCTGTGGCTTCGCGTGAGCGTAGCCCAATTGGTTCGCACAAGGGTGGTTAGCTGTTACCGGGGCGCTCCTCTGGTTCAGCGAAGCCTCCTGTTCCACGGTGAGTGGCAGAGGGCTTAATTGATCGTGGTATCCACATCGCAGTTACGAAGGTCTGAAGAAGGAGCTCTTGAGGAGGGCAGTCTTTCCAATGTTCCCAGGTTCGCTGCATGCCCTCCTACCCGCCATCGCCACGTCCTGGCCGGTGAAGGCCGCCATGATGCCGAGGCGAGGCTAAGCGGGGTCTGCGCCATCCGTAGACTGCGATCTCCCATTGGAGGTCGCACCGCTGCCGTCGCCGGGCCCTGCTCCATACAAACAGGCAAGTACACTCGACGAATTTTCTTAGAAGTTAGGGAAGATGAAATTAATGGGCTAATCTCGGGGACAACTGTGTTTAGTAGCGGCAGATTCGTAGCGTGACCGAGTTACTGCATGAATTCGAGGAGCCGAGACGGAACGATTAAAGGCGTAATACGGGCGTAATTATTTGATACTACCAGGGCCAAGGCCAGGAGGTCAAGATGAACTCTTATCAGCGGTTATCAGGGGCAGCTATTGTCATGAAATTAAATTAACGGGAGCAGATTGAGACATAGCTTCGGCTGCTTTTACAGTACAGGTATTGATGTCAATGTGGTTCTCTTGTGTAATTTGTGAGGGTAGGCCTCTATAAAACCTACATACACTCGAACTTTCTTATTACCAATTAGCATGGTGAAAGTAAATAAGTTCGTTATATCCGATATTCGTTGTAACAGTAGACTTAAAAATCGGGTCTAACAAAGCGGCAATCTCGCTCGCGCAAAAATCGTAGATACTAAAACGTGTGGAGAAACATGGGTTTATTGCTGTCATTCCGAGCAGCGTACAGCGACTGTCCCTATACGCTGCGAAATACTCGCCCGAAGCCCGCTTTTCCCGGTCAAAGTTCGCTTTCACACCACCGCCGCCGCGGCGCGTCTTTGGTTTGTCCAGCCGGCGGTGGGGACTTGTTTTCGCTGGCGGTGCTATGCGAACGCCATAACCCCCCCCCCCCCCCCCCACTGCCCCCCTGCCCCCCCATCCCCACATACACACACAGAGGAGCCCTCCTGGTTGATGAAAATTGGTGAAACGCGGCCGGCGGGCGGAAGTAGGCGTCAGTAGTTGTTGTGGACAGATTACGGGCGCCGCGGAGGTGCGTGGCGTCTCATTTGAGAGGATGTATTACGGCTTCAGTCGGTCGATGGAGGCGCGGACGTCATTCCCGTTCAGTTCAGGGTGAAGGTTTTGTCGTCCCGACGAATGACTTGGTATGGTCCGCAGTAAGGTGGTCGGAAAGGCGCGCGTACAGTGTCGTCGCGGAGGAAGGCATGCGTGCAATTTGCCAAGTCCTTGAACACGAACGGAGTCGTCTTGGTGTGATGTGCTGCTGGCGACGGGCGCAGTGGGTTCATAGTGCGTCGGAGCCGGGTTACAAAGTCGGTAGGGTCCGAGCTGGTGATGAAGCCGGGTTAGAGAGAAATTTCCGGGTACGAAGCGGTTTACCGTAGAGTAGTTCGGCGGGCGTGTCCCGAATGCCGGGTTTGAAGGTGGCGCGCAGACCGAGAGAGACTGCTGGGAGAGCCTCGAGCCAGGTTGAGTTACGGTGGCACACGATGACTGCTTTGAACTGTCGATGGAAGCTCTCGACTATCCCGTTGCCGCAAGGGTGGTAACTGGTGGTCCGCAAGCGCTCGCATCCTGTGGAGAGCTCGAGTAGCCTAAATAGCAGAGATTAGAACCGCCGTCCTTGATCGGTTGTGACGCGACGAGGTGTGCCGAAGCAAGATATCCAGTCAGAGGAGAAAGTAGAGGCGATGTCTTCTGCGCTAATCCTTTGGAGAGGCCACACCTAAGGCCACCGAGTGAAACGATCAATGCCTGAGAGGCAATAGCGGTAAAGTCCGGCTGGTGGAAGGGGGCCAGTAATGTTGATGTGGACGTGTTGAAACCGTTCCGACGGCAGGGTGAATGCTCAGGGCGGTGAGGTGACGTGCCGGGTGATTTTCGCGCGCTGGCAGTTGGTGGAAGTGCGTGCACAGGTGTGGCAGTCACGCTGCATTGTGGGCCAAACGTAGCGGTCATTCTCAATACATGTAGAAGCGCTAATGCCGGGATGGCTGAGGTTGTGTAACTGGTTGGAAAGGCTGCGGCGATGTAGTGAAGGCCCGTAAGGTCTCACTCGTCCGGTGGATATGTCACAGTAGAGACTGTCTGTCGACGCAGGGACAGAAACTTGTTGAAGCTGGACAGAAGAGCCGTTCTCTAGAAAATATTGAAATTCGGCGTCCGTTTCTGAGCTTCGGCGAGGGCGGCAGCCGTCACGAGTGGCAATTCAAAATCGGAGACGCGGGAGAGGGCGTCAGCGACCACATTATCCTTCCCGCTAATGTTCTGGATGTCTGTGGTAAACTTACCGATAAAGGACAGTTGGTTCTGCTGGACTGGTGGGAGGTTATCGCGGCGTTGACAGGAGGCGTAAGTGATAGGTTTGTGGTCGGTATAGATGTTGCGGGCGTTGAGGGAGCGGTAATCTCCGCAAGGCCGCCAGCCATTGGTCTTCGCACGAGCTCGGGGTGGGCTGTGGGGCGTCGACGGAATGGATTGTGGGTAGCGGAGAAGGTGGAGAGACTTCGACGACTCGGTCCGCGATCTCGGCGAGTTAGACCAAGGAGGGTAAAAAAAAATTCCTCCTTGAGTTAGGCAAACGGTAGAGTCGGCTAAACCTCGCGGATGGCTTGTGGTTGTGATGATAGGCGCTGAAGCCACAGGGTTCGGAGGACGGAGTCGTATACTCGCATGCTACCCGCAAGAGCGCGCATATTGCGCAGAGAGAGAGAGAGAAAACCACTTTATTTTACGGCTGGGTCAGGGGGAGGAGGTGGCGGGGGCCCAGAGGGTCTCCGCGACCTGTTGGGCCCTGGAGACGAGGGTGGTCTGGGTCTCCAGGGTCGCGCTCCGCAGGGCCTGCTCCCAGTAGGTGGGTGTGGTGAAAGGGGGAAAAGGGGAGCGCGGGCAGCCACAGAGAGAGTGTAGTTGAGAGTCCCGGGCGCCGCAGAGTAGGCAGAGTGCGGAGGGGAACAGGGAAGGATATGAGTGGGAGAGGGAGGCTCTGCAGGGGAAGGAGTGCGTTTGGAGGAGGCGCCAGGTTCTGGCCTCCTCCTGTGTGAGGCTGGGGTGCGGGGGGGGGGGGATAGTGGCGGCGGAGGAGGCGGTAATGTTGTGTGATCTCCCGGTACGAGATGAGGATGTCCCGGGAGCTGGGAAGGCCGTGGTTGGTCCCCAACGAAGGGCCTGCTCGGGTAGTCATAGCTCGAGCTTCTCGGTTGGCCGCCTCGTTGGCACCTATTTCCGTATGGGCGGGGACCCACAACAAGACCACGGGGTGGGGAGGTGGTTTTCGGGGTAGAATTTGGAGGGCAATTTTGGATATCCGGCCAGCTTGGAAATTTCTGATTGCGGATTGTGAATCTGACAGGATGGTGTCTGGACAGGGGTCTTGGGCTAGGGCGAGGGATATGGCCGCCTCCTCCGCCGCTGTGGCTGAACTTGTGAGGACAGTGAGAGAGTCCTGAGGTGTGCTATCCTCGGAGAGCGCTACTATGGAGAATGCAGCTCGGGAGGCCTAGCTAGCAGCGTCTACGTAGATGGTATGAGGTGAGGGGGGGTGCAGGCGTTGCAGGTTCACTGCGCGTGCAGCACGTCTGGTCGCATGTAATGTGGCGTGACAGTTGCGAGGTAGTGGCTTAATTCTTGTGAGTTGGCGAAATTCTCGGGGGATGGTGACGGAGGATGTGGGAGGATAGGGGTTGAGACGGAAAGTCGAGCGAGTATGGAACGCCCAGTGTGGGTGCGCAACTGTGATGGCTTGCGGTCACCCAGGTATTCGTGCTGAAAGAGTTGACGCACTAAGCCATCGAATAAGTTCTGTCTTCAAACTCAGGTGACTGCCGTTGGTCGGAGGACTTGCTAGTATGCTGCAGAGCTCTGTTGCGTAGCTGGGGTCGAGGTGGGCGTCGACATAATCGTAGCGCGTCCGGTCCTGGGTTATGCTTGCCAGGGAACACTGAGCCTCGACTTGTGCAAAACCAACTTCAGGTGAGTCTGGCCAAAACGGTGGAGGCTTGATGGCGACACGACAGACGTCCGGGTTAGCGCCGGCCGCAGGAGTTGCGCTGCCAGCGCAGACAGCAACCGCTTCAGCGGGGCCTTGGGGAACGGAGCGGGGCCGTGCCCAATCGCCGGGCGAGTGCCGCTCGTTTTGGACGCGCTGCTGTTCCTGAAGCAGTAGCGGTCCTACACATTGTTTTTTTTTTTGGGGGGGGGGGGCGATTTTTTTAGGGGGGGTTGTGGGGGGTGAATACTAAACCGCTCCCCTCCTTGCACCAGTTCTGCGGAGGAGGTGATAACCATATCGGCGTCTGCGCGTATGCGGTGTAACCCGCTTGCGAACAAATCACTTAGCGGTTTTTGGCGCCCCTTAGGCGGTGTAACGGCGGGATCCAGCCCACATTTCTCGCTGTTGCAACACGTTTCCGAGCTCGCAGAAGTAGGACGCTAAAAAAAACAAAAAATAAGAACCTGGAGACCTCTTCGGGGGGGGGGGGGGGGGGTCGCCCTGCTTCGTTCACCCCCCTCCTTTCTTGGGACTGCCAATGCCCTGAAGTTGGTGGTCTTGGGTTTGAATCAACTGTAGCTGGGCTTGGAGTTGCTGTTGGGGTTGTTCAACTTGCTGGTGAAGAGCGGTGGCTTCTTGATCGGCCATGGCGGTGCGATAAGTTCGTTTTCCGGGTCCCCACATGTAGACAAACATGGGTTTATTGCTCCCACTCCGAGCGGCGTACATCGACTGTCCCTATAGTTCTACGAGAACGTGAGGGGGTGAGGGCGACAACTTCGAACAATCGGCGGGCAGCAGTAGTAGAGTGCTAGAGTGATATATTCTCTATTGTAGGGGAATAGAGAACATAAAGCGGGAATGTCTGTGATGTCCACTATGTCTCAAAGCTGATAAGTGCTGATATTAGTAAAGGTTTTTGTTAGTAAAATAGAAGTGTAGTTGACTTATACAAACATGTATCAACCGTACAGCTTTCTGCAAAACACGTATTTTTAATTTCAGGAAACCCTCAGGCTCGTCGGGGCAGTTATGCTACTTATCTTGAACCTTAAAACAATTCAAAATCCATATTTATTATAAACCAGGGTGTCGAACCGAAAAAAATACCGGTCCGGTTACGGTTCGGGTTCGGGTGAAATAATTTCGTTCCGGTTCAGTTCCGGTTCGACAAAATCACGTGCCGAACCGGTTCGCGAACCGGTTCGGGAGCTTGAACCGGTTCGCGAACCGGTTCGATGATTTGAATTGTCACTGAAATTAGAAAAAAAAAACATTTAGTAGTTTAAAGCGACAGTAAAGTCAAAACACAAACAAAAATTCAAAATGCTGCTGTTCCACAAGGGCAGTGGCGCAATTGCAAAGCAAACTTTAAAAAATCACGAGATATTAGAAAAACAGATGGAGTGGTGACGATTTACTACCTACTTTCTCGTCCAGACTTTATGTTGTCCTAGCGACTATTCATAAAGCCACCGCCAAGAGATATGACGGTGGGATATATATTCTGCCCTTTCATTTTTTGGTGAAATCGCAATCGTCGCTATGGAATCGCCTATCACGCTTACCTTGAAGCCTTAAATTTAGGTCTGCGTACTGGCGTGTTGAAATATCAGCGCTTAATACCAATGGCGCACATTTTTTTTATATTTGTAACAAAACAGAAAAACCCTACTACAGGCACATAAATACTACCAATGAATTAGATCATTTGGTCACCCTGAATAATTTCTTAGCTGTCACCCTATCGAATGTGTTAGCCACACTTTTGTTAAAAGTAAGCTTTAGTTAACGCTCAGTCACTGCATTATTGCTCTGACCACTGCAATTCCTTTTGCGAAAGCTATACTGGATGTGTGCATTACAATCAGTATGTCATCGTACCGCCTGACCCCCGGCCATCATTCCGTGTGCTACATTGCGTAATCTTATAACAGATTATGCTGTTACAAAATGAAAGGGAAATTTTACGCGCGGAGCATGAGAAGAACTTTTTTGGGTAGGCGCTCTTTAATTCGTCCACAGCAGTACTCCCCTCTGACCTGCCTCGGTGGCTCAGTGGCTAAGGCACTGCTGAGCGCGAGGTCGCGGGTTCGATTCCCGGCCGAAGCGGCCGCTTTTCTGATGGAGGCGAAAAGCAAAAACGCCCGTGTGTACAAAATTTCGGCGCATGTTAAAGATCCCCAGGTGGTCAAAATTAATTCGAAGCCCTCCACTACGGCGCGCCTCATCGCCTGTGCTGGGTCGGCGCGTTAAACCCCACAATCAAATCAAATCAGTACTCCCCTGCGGATCGAGTAGCAGTAGAAGTAATGTAGCGAGTTGGGCAGTCAGTACAAGTGCACCTTCGAAAAAAAAACAGATCTGAAAGAGAAAAAACTGCAGAACAAGCAGAAAAGATGATCGCTCGGCGAATGGGACAGTGTGAGGTACCGGCCGTCCTTTCTGCACGTGTCATCTGCTTTATTACTGTTGCTGCTTCCAAGACAAGGTCGAGGACTGCAGTTTCTTGCCAAGAGATTAAGTGCGCACCTTAACAGTTTTCCCTGACATATCTGTTGTTATTTGTACTTGTAAAAAACGGAGCTTGTCCACGGTACTGTCCTCAAAAATGGTCGTGGGTAAGGGACATCGAAGCCACTTTTGGTCAGCATCAAGCGGTTTAGCCACTGAGCAGCTCCTGCGGTCAAATTTGTCAAATATTACAATTTGCAGGTGTCGGACCTTTTAAAGAAATTATGAAATGGAAAAGGTTTGCACACATCGGGCTTTCGCTGCTGCACACTGGAGCACTCCTGCAGCCATTAAAGTTGCAGCTAGGGAAGGGCAAAATCGTTTTATATCCCCTGCAAGCTGCGGAGAATGACATTTCCTTTGGTCAGCTTCCACTACGCTCGCGCTTCCAGCAGCAACAGACCATTGCTACATTGGTGCTCATTCATTTCCCTTGTTGTTACATAGAGCGTGATAGTGTTCAATTGTCTGGAGGGGGAAGTGAGCGAGCAGGTACGAAGTTGATGGTACGTGAAAGAAAAAAAAAGCCTGAATTGCATTGACTGTGCAATGTCAACAACAGAGGGTCGAACCGTTTCGGCATGAACCGGTAACCGTTATTTCTTTTTTCGGTTCAGTTCCGGTTAGGGTTCAGCGTGATCAAAAAATAACGGTTCGGGTTCAGTTCCGGCAAAAATACCGGTTCAGTTCCGGTTTTCGGTTCGGTTCGGTTCCGGTTCGACACCCTGTTATAAACGTACTTATTTTTGCATTCCGATTTAATAAAACAAAATTTTAAGTAATTTTAGGTGGTGAAATTGCCTAACCTAAGGTGAAATTGCCTACTGCCTAACCAGCCTAACTCTTCAAGCCGAGAGAAGTCACGCCACGAACGAAACAGCAATAAAACAAGCCGTTTGTCGCGGTTCTCTACTCAGTGGCATATTGGTTAATCCGCGATAAAAGTGACCTGTGAAAATGTCGAGAAGTAACTCTATTGCAGCGATAGACAGCACGGGGTATGATTCTTTGGCCAGCACGCAGTGAAATCAGTCGTCTGCACCGGCGGTATGGCACGTTTTAAGCTGTGTATTTGTACACCAACGCGTAAGGATCTCACGTTTTTTTCTCCACAAAGTCCTTTGTGACCGGTTCGCTCATGTAAAAATAACAACGGAGATGCGACGAAGTAATCTTTTGCCACAAGTGACGTTGACATCGCGTGTCTCTTGTAAACATTGCAGCCTGAAGAATCGGCACGACAGCCAAAACGAAACCTCGGCCGGTGGAGCTTCTCAAAAAGCACCCACCACAAAGCCGCCGAAATCTCAAACCAAAGAGAGGTTTGTGAGTCTTTTTCTGTCTCGCGCGAAAGCTGTGACTTTTTTGTTAATCCTTCTCACTTTTGGGTAGACTAAGTTGGCGGACTCGCGTGGTTTTTGGTACCGAAATAAATTCTGCAGGGCCTGCGCCGTCCCGGCGGCGGCAAGTTATTATTCGAGATACGTCGCATATACGCACTTAAATGAGACAGGCTTTAAAGTGGTTTGCTGCCTGTGACAGTTAACATTGGTGTGTGAACAAAAAAAATAAACGAACACATGACATTTAAAATTGACGGGAAAAAAAGTCATGAAGGCCGGCCTTTTCCTTGCATTGAATACACATGCAAAGTAAAGAAAGGCCTTATATATCTGGAAATAATTTTATCGACTACGCTGCAATTATATGCGCTGGTGCACTGATGCACAGTGTAATATGGCATTGTATGCAGACTGTGTTTTATTTACTGGGTGATCCTGTTTGCAAAACAAACTCGGATGCTGCAAGTCGTTGCATCTATGCAGCTGCCCTGTTTTCGTACGGACATAAGCATGTCCCCTTTTCTTTGCAAGCCTTAGATGCATGCACTTCGAATTCAAATGTTGTGCATACTTTTGGAAATCAACACCATTGTTATTAGGTGGTGTGTCACCGCAGATAGCATGTTTTGGACTATTGCCGTATTATAGTTTAAGCAAACACTGGGTAAATAAATAAAAAAATCACTGGACACCCCTACTGAAAAACAGCGCAGAGAAACGGAACGAAACACAAGACAGAGACAAACACGGGTGCTGTGTTTGTCTTCCGTTCTGTTTCTTCCCGCTGTTTTTCGCATTTATTGTAAACCAACTAGCCCGACTTCACACCCTACTACGACGACCCCCGATACAAGATATGAGCGCAACTGTTCAGGTGTTTTTATTTTGCGATATATTCAAGCAGTGTTTTTATTTTGCGATATATTCAAGCAAGAAATTAGTGAGCGACTGCATTGTTGTGCAGTTACAGCTAGACCACTGTTTTTGTATTATGATTAAGAAAACGTTGTGAGCGGTGTGGCTGGTCTGGACAATGTGTTGTAGTACAGCATGTTACAAACTCAGCGTAGTACGGCTCGACTGCCTCGTCGATTGGGAACGTGTGCTTGGGTGACGAATGGGAACAATTTATGGCATTTGTTGCAGTCAGGCCAGTGCTCAGCAGACACATGACGGCGCGCCACTTCGGTGTCCTCTTAGTCGTCGTTCATTGTAGCGGGCACTCATTTATTTTATTTTTTTGTAGAATCGTGTACCAACTTTCCGAACATCAGGTATTGCTTTATAGGCTTAAGATGTGCATTAGTTTAGTGCCTGCAATGCAGTATATGTCATCAAGATCCGGCTGATTGGAGGCAGAAGCATTTTTATAGCGGAGCTGTTGTACAAGCCGTAAGTTCGGTGTTGCAGGAAAAAATACCAAGAAAATGCCGAGCGCTCATGAGCGCGACCGCCAGGCGTTCCCGCTCCGCACAGTGGTTTTAGAAAAAAAAAGAAACCTGGCAAAAACTACAAACTACAACTCAAACTGTAAACTGGCAAAAACTACAACGCTCGTGAGAGTGTGTTTAGCGGCGACCGCCGAGTCCCCGGCTCGCGTAGTCGTTTTAGAAAAAAAAATCCAGCGCTGTCATCAAGATCTACCCCGCATGTAATGCTTGGCATGAGGCACACGACTATATCGATGCATTGACTAGGACTACTATCAAAACGTTGCACTCACTTCAAAGCAACTTTATTTGGAAGAAATCAGCTATTTTCTTCTGGCGAGTGCAGCACGCACGATGGATTCCACTCGCTGCTATACCTCATATGGTACACGATCGCAACGAGCGATGATTGTATGGACCTGGTTAATGCCCAGTAAAACATCAATTTTCAACGCTATATCATCTTCGGTGTTCTGTGACCCATGGACGTCTTCATTCACGTCGGGACGATGACTGCCGTAAGGTCTTCTGGACTGTGTCGCTAGCTGCATTTAACGTTGAATCTCGCACAAACTTCGCAGAAAGATCACCCACAACAAAGAAATTCCTGCCCGCACACACGAATAGCGGGAAAAACAAGCGAACCACCAACCACCAACTATATTTCGTGAACTACATAAGGACCCTTAGCATAGCATGCCGTTATTTGTCTCGTGCCGTCATGAAAAATATCGTCTGTGTTAGTTAAATGTTTTGCATGAGTGCTATCCGCTGGGTTGATTGTCGTGGCGCTCTTCCACTGGTTTTGGGAAAACGTTGGCAGAGGAGACAAATTTCGGGGTGTGAGCGGACTCCCATACCGTATCGTATATAGGGTGCAGGGAGAGTGGCAGAATTAGCATGTTTGTGTGAACAGGGAGGGATGCATCGCATGGAGTCAACTTCAGGGGGCAAAGGTATTTTTCTGGATTTTTCGAAACAGTTTCCCGATTCTTGTCTAGTTGGAGATGAGTGCATGAGGGGCAAAGTTCGTCTTTGAACGTGATGGTGAGCCAGGAGGTATGGAAAAATGGTATGGTTTGGTATGGAAGATGGTATGGAAAAATCACGTTGTGTATGGTAGTCGGAGTCAGCAACTCCCACGGGTGGCCGGAGTGTGACTGCACGGGCAGAGGCATGAGCTACCTCATTTCCTGAGATAGATGGATTCGAATTAGGGTCCACCGGAATGGCGGTCTGCCAAACATCCCTTTCACCGTGCGGACGTTTTGTTCAAGCTGCATAAGGTGGACGTGGTGAACGTGTTCTGGCCTTCGACTTACAAAAAGTGTGTTAGGGACATCTACTGAGGCCTATGGAAGTAAGTAAAGCATGCTGATTGCAGAAGGTGGGAAGAAGAAAGTTTACACTAATTGCGAATATGCAGGCCTACTGGGGCTAAGAAAAAACAAGGGAAAAAGAAAACGACCAAAGAGAAAAACACCATCAGGATGGTAATAAGAAAACACGATACCACCACTTCGTGTATGCGAAGATTGCACAGGAAATTCTTTTTAGACACGGTATACATGACACATTTACAGTTTATCTGCTGTACTCACCATTATAGCAATCAGCAGCCAAGTCCGAGCGGTAACCAACAGCAACAAAAGAAATATAATATGCACAGTGCTATATCGCAGCTTACTGGACGCCTGTTGCTATTTTGAGATGTTCTATATATACCGTTTGTTCTTCATTTGCCATCGTACATGCATTTATCATTCCTTCCTCTGCCAGGGTGTTAAGTTTCCGGAAGTATAAAATGTCGTTACAGCCGCTTAGGCTACTTTGTGCGAAATTTCGGTGACTCTATTGTTTAAAAGGACAAAAAAATCGCTTAGGTTCTACGCCTGTACGTGAATGTAATGGCCGTAAACTTCTGCGCCGAAAGTTTTCGACCCATTTATTTTAATGCTCGCTGATGAGTTACCTGGGTGCTCAGTCTGTTAGCACCCTTGAATATGTCATTTCGGTACAGGCAAGATTGTAGAATCGAGCTGTTTTATAACCAAAAGTTAAGGTTTCTCCGTGATGCTGTGGTTATCGTCCTACATTCACGCTTGGAGAATTTGGAAACCGTGAGGCGCCGTGCCAGGGCATGCCCACCTGAACGATTGACGCGGGATAGTGGATTCTTGTTTCCGCCTTTTTTTAACTTCATGCATTGCCATTTTTTTGGCAAATGTTGAAGCAAAATGCAGCACCAGCTGTCTTCATGCGTTTTATTTTTGTGTGTCCGTCACCAAACGCTTTGCAGGAGCAGCTCATCGACATCTCGTTGCAGCATGCACCCCCTCCCCACCGGAGGGAAGAGCCGCGACTGGCCGTAGCTGTTGGCGACCACACATCCGGAGCAACACGGGCCAGGGTGGCGCCGAACCGACGCCCTCCAGTCATGCTCGAAGAGATGCCAGATTAGCTTCGTGAATGGGACCCCTCCCCACCGGAGGGAAGAGCCGCCACTGGCCGTAGCTGTTGGCAACCACACATCCGGAACAACGCGGGCCAGGGTGGCGCCAAACCGACGCCCTCCAGTCATGCTCAAAGAGATGCCAGATTATCTTCGTGAATGGGACCCCTCCCCACCGGAGGGAAGAGCCGCCATTGGCCGTACCTGTTGGCAACCACACATCCGGAGCAACGCGGGCCAGGGTGGCGCCAAACCGACGCCCTCCAGTCATGCTCGAAGAGATGCCAGATTATCTTCGTGAATGGGACCCCTCCCCACCGGAGGGAAGAGCCGCCATTGGCCGTACTTGTTGGCAACCACACATCCGGAGCAACGCGGGCCAGGGTGGCGCCAAACCGATGCCCTCCAGTCATGCTCGAAGAGATGCCAGATTATCTTCGTGAATGGAACCCCTCCCCACCAGAGGGAAGAGCCACCATTGGCCGTACCTGTTGGCAACCACACATCCGGAGCAACGCGGGCCAGGGTGGCGCCAAACCGATGCCCTCCAGTCATGCTCGAAGAGATGCCAGATTATCTTCGTGAATGGGACCCCTCCCCTCCAGAGGGAAGAGCCGCCATTGGCCGTACCTGTTGGCAACCACACATCCGGAGCAACGCGGGCCAGGGTGGCGCCAAACCGATGCCCTCCAGTCATGCTCGAAGAGATGCCAGATTATCTTCGTGAATGGAACCCCTCCCCACCGGAGGGAAGAGCCGCCATTGGCCGTACCTGTTGGCAACCACACATCCGGAGCAACGCGGGCCAGGGTGGCGCCAAACCGACGCCCTCCAGTCATGCTCGAAGAGATGCCAGATTATCTTCGTGAATGGGACCCCTCCCCACCGGAGGGAAGAGCCGCCATTGGCCGTACTTGTTGGCAACCACACATCCGGAGCAACGCGGGCCAGGGTGGCGCCAAACCGATGCCCTCCAGTCATGCTCGAAGAGATGCCAGATTATCTTCGTGAATGGAACCCCTCCCCACCAGAGGGAAGAGCCACCATTGGCCGTACCTGTTGGCAACCACACATCCGGAGCAACGCGGGCCAGGGTGGCGTCAAACCGATGCCCTCCAGTCATGCTCGAAGAGATGCCAGATTATCTTCGTGAATGGAACCCCTCCCCACCAGAGGGAAGAGCCACCATTGGCCGTACCTGTTGGCAACCACACATCCGGAGCAACGCGGGCCAGGGTGGCGCCAAACCGATGCCCTCCAGTCATGCTCGAAGAGATGCCAGATTATCTTCGTGAATGGGACCCCTCCCCACCCGAGGGAAGAGCCGCCATTGGCCGTACCTGTTGGCAACCACACATCCGGAGCAACGCGGGCCAGGGTGGCGCCAAACCGACGCCCTCCAGTCATGCTCGAAGAGATGCCAAATTATCTTCGTGAATGGGACCCCTCCCCACCGGAGGGAAGAGCCGCCACTGGCCGTACCTGTTGGCAACCACACATCCGGAGCAAAGCGGGCCAGGGTGGCGCCAAACCGACGCCCTCCAGTCATGCTCGAAGAGATGCCAGATTATCTTCGTGAATGGGACCCCTCCCCACCGGAGGGAAGAGCCGCCACTGGCCGTACCTGTTGGCAACCACACATCCGGAGCAAAGCGGGCCAGGGTGGCGCCAAACCGACGCCCTCCAGTCATGCTCGAAGAGATGCCAGATTATCTTCGTGAATGGGACCCCTCCCCACCGGAGGGAAGAGCCGTCACGGGCCGTACCTGTTGGCAACCACACATCCGGAGCAAAGCGGGCCAGGGTGGCGCCAAACCGACGCCCTCCAGTCATGCTCGAAGAGATGCCAGATTATCTTCGTGAATGGGACCCCTCCCCACCGGAGGGAAGAGCCGCCACTGGCCGTACCTGTTGGCAACCACACATCCGGAGCAAAGCGGGCCAGGGTGGCGCCAAACCGACGCCCTCCAGTCATGCTCGAAGAGATGCCAGATTATCTTCGTGAATGGGACCCCTCCCCACCGGAGGGAAGAGCCGCCACTGGCCGTACCTGTTGGCAACCACACATCCGGAGCAAAGCGGGCCAGGGTGGCGCCAAACCGACGCCCTCCAGTCATGCTCGAAGAGATGCCAGATTATCTTCGTGAATGGGACCCCTCCCCACCGGAGGGAAGAGCCGCCACTGGCCGTACCTGTTGGCAACCACACATCCGGAGCAAAGCGGGCCAGGGTGGCGCCAAACCGACGCCCTCCAGTCATGCTCGAAGAGATGCCAGATTATCTTCGTGAATGGGACCCCTCCCCACCGGAGGGAAGAGCCGCCACTGGCCGTACCTGTTGGCAACCACACATCCGGAGCAAAGCGGGCCAGGGTGGCGCCAAACCGACGCCCTCCAGTCATGCTCGAAGAGATGCCAGATTATCTTCGTGAATGGGACCCCTCCCCACCGGAGGGAAGAGCCGCCACTGGCCGTACCTGTTGGCAACCACACATCCGGAGCAAAGCGGGCCAGGGTGGCGCCAAACCGACGCCCTCCAGTCATGCTCGAAGAGATGCCAGATTATCTTCGTGAATGGGACCCCTCCCCACCGGAGGGAAGAGCCGCCACTGGCCGTACCTGTTGGCAACCACACATCCGGAGCAAAGCGGGCCAGGGTGGCGCCAAACCGACGCCCTCCAGTCATGCTCGAAGAGATGCCAGATTATCTTCGTGAATGGGACCCCTCCCCACCGGAGGGAAGAGCCGTCACGGGCCGTACCTGTTGGCAACCACACATCCGGAGGAACGCGGGCCAGGGTGGCGCCAAACCGACGCCCTCCAGTCATGCTCGAAGAGATGCCAGATTATCTTCGTGAATGGGACCCCTCCCCACCGGAGGGAAGAGCCGCCACTGGCCGTACCTGTTGGCAACCACACATCCGGAGCAAAGCGGGCCAGGGTGGCGCCAAACCGACGCCCTCCAGTCATGCTCGAAGAGATGCCAGATTATCTTCGTGAATGGGACCCCTCCCCACCGGAGGGAAGAGCCGCCACTGGCCGTACCTGTTGGCAACCACACATCCGGAGCAAAGCGGGCCAGGGTGGCGCCAAACCGACGCCCTCCAGTCATGCTCGAAGAGATGCCAGATTATCTTCGTGAATGGGACCCCTCCCCACCGGAGGGAAGAGCCGCCACTGGCCGTACCTGTTGGCAACCACACATCCGGAGCAAAGCGGGCCAGGGTGGCGCCAAACCGACGCCCTCCAGTCATGCTCGAAGAGATGCCAGATTATCTTCGTGAATGGGACCCCTCCCCACCGGAGGGAAGAGCCGCCACTGGCCGTACCTGTTGGCAACCACACATCCGGAGCAAAGCGGGCCAGGGTGGCGCCAAACCGACGCCCTCCAGTCATGCTCGAAGAGATGCCAGATTATCTTCGTGAATGGGACCCCTCCCCACCGGAGGGAAGAGCCGCCACTGGCCGTACCTGTTGGCAACCACACATCCGGAGCAAAGCGGGCCAGGGTAGCGCCAAACCGACGCCCTCCAGTCATGCTCGAAGAGATGCCAGATTATCTTCGTGAATGGGACCCCTCCCCACCGGAGGGAAGAGCCGCCACTGGCCGTACCTGTTGGCAACCACACATCCGGAGCAAAGCGGGCCAGGGTGGCGCCAAACCGACGCCCTCCAGTCATGCTCGAAGAGATGCCAGATTATCTTCGTGAATGGGACCCCTCCCCACCGGAGGGAAGAGCCGCCACTGGCCGTACCTGTTGGCAACCACACATCCGGAGCAAAGCGGGCCAGGGTGGCGCCAAACCGACGCCCTCCAGTCATGCTCGAAGAGATGCCAGATTATCTTCGTGAATGGGACCCCTCCCCACCGGAGGGAAGAGCCGTCACGGGCCGTACCTGTTGGCAACCACACATCCGGAGGAACGCGGGCCAGGGTGGCGCCAAACCGACGCCCTCCAGTCATGCTCGAAGAGATGCCAGATTATCTTCGTGAATGGGACCCCTCCCCACCGGAGGGAAGAGCCGCCACTGGCCGTACCTGTTGGCAACCACACATCCGGAGCAAAGCGGGCCAGGGTGGCGCCAAACCGACGCCCTCCAGTCATGCTCGAAGAGATGCCAGATTATCTTCGTGAATGGGACCCCTCCCCACCGGAGGGAAGAGCCGCCACTGGCCGTACCTGTTGGCAACCACACATCCGGAGCAAAGCGGGCCAGGGTGGCGCCAAACCGACGCCCTCCAGTCATGCTCGAAGAGATGCCAGATTATCTTCGTGAATGGGACCCCTCCCCACCGGAGGGAAGAGCCGCCACTGGCCGTACCTGTTGGCAACCACACATCCGGAGCAAAGCGGGCCAGGGTGGCGCCAAACCGACGCCCTCCAGTCATGCTCGAAGAGATGCCAGATTATCTTCGTGAATGGGACCCCTCCCCACCGGAGGGAAGAGCCGCCACTGGCCGTACCTGTTGGCAACCACACATCCGGAGCAAAGCGGGCCAGGGTGGCGCCAAACCGACGCCCTCCAGTCATGCTCGAAGAGATGCCAGATTATCTTCGTGAATGGGACCCCTCCCCACCGGAGGGAAGAGCCGCCACTGGCCGTACCTGTTGGCAACCACACATCCGGAGCAAAGCGGGCCAGGGTGGCGCCAAACCGACGCCCTCCAGTCATGCTCGAAGAGATGCCAGATTATCTTCGTGAATGGGACCCCTCCCCACCGGAGGGAAGAGCCGTCACGGGCCGTACCTGTTGGCAACCACACATCCGGAGGAACGCGGGCCAGGGTGGCGCCAAACCGACGCCCTCCAGTCATGCTCGAAGAGATGCCAGATTATCTTCGTGAATGGGACCCCTCCCCACCGGAGGGAAGAGCCGCCACTGGCCGTACCTGTTGGCAACCACACATCCGGAGCAAAGCGGGCCAGGGTGGCGCCAAACCGACGCCCTCCAGTCATGCTCGAAGAGATGCCAGATTATCTTCGTGAATGGGACCCCTCCCCACCGGAGGGAAGAGCCGCCACTGGCCGTACCTGTTGGCAACCACACATCCGGAGCAAAGCGGGCCAGGGTGGCGCCAAACCGACGCCCTCCAGTCATGCTCGAAGAGATGCCAGATTATCTTCGTGAATGGGACCCCTCCCCACCGGAGGGAAGAGCCGCCACTGGCCGTACCTGTTGGCAACCACACATCCGGAGCAAAGCGGGCCAGGGTGGCGCCAAACCGACGCCCTCCAGTCATGCTCGAAGAGATGCCAGATTATCTTCGTGAATGGGACCCCTCCCCACCGGAGGGAAGAGCCGCCACTGGCCGTACCTGTTGGCAACCACACATCCGGAGCAAGGCGGGCCAGGGTGGCGCCAAACCGACGCCCTCCAGTCATGCTCGAAGAGATGCCAGATTATCTTCGTGAATGGGACCCCTCCCCACCGGAGGGAAGAGCCGCCACTGGCCGTACCTGTTGGCAACCACACATCCGGAGCAAAGCGGGCCAGGGTGGCGCCAAACCGACGCCCTCCAGTCATGCTCCAAGAGATGCCAGATTATCTTCGTGAATGGGACCCCTCCCCACCGGAGGGAAGAGCCGTCACGGGCCGTACCTGTTGGCAACCACACATCCGGAGGAACGCGGGCCAGGGTGGCGCCAAACCGACGCCCTCCAGTCATGCTCGAAGAGATGCCAGATTATCTTCGTGAATGGGACCCCTCCCCACCGGAGGGAAGAGCCGCCACTGGCCGTACCTGTTGGCAACCACACATCCGGAGCAAAGCGGGCCAGGGTGGCGCCAAACCGACGCCCTCCAGTCATGCTCGAAGAGATGCCAGATTATCTTCGTGAATGGGACCCCTCCCCACCGGAGGGAAGAGCCGCCACTGGCCGTACCTGTTGGCAACCACACATCCGGAGCAAAGCGGGCTAGGGTGTCGCCAAACCGACGCCCTCCAGTCATGCTCGAAGAGATGCCATATTATCTTCGTGAATGGGACCCCTCCCCACCGGAGGGAAGAGCCGCCACTGGCCGTACCTGTTGGCAGCCACAAATCCGGAGCAAAGCGGGCCAGGGTGGCGCCAAACCGACGCCCTCCAGTCATGCTCGAAGAGATGCCAGATTATCTTCGTGAATGGGACCCCTCCCCGCCGAAGGGAAGAGCTGCCAGTGGCCGTACCTGTTGGCAACCCCACATCCGGAGCAACGCGGGCCAGGGTGGCGCCAAACCGACGCCCTCCAGTCATGCTCGAAGAGATGCCAGATTATCTTCGTGAATGGGACCCCTTCCCACCGGAGGGAAGAGCCGCCACTGGCCGTACCTGTTGGCAACCACACATCCGGAGCAAAGCGGGCTAGGGTGTCGCCAAACCGACGCCCTCCAGTCATGCTCGAAGAGATGCCATATTATCTTCGTGAATGGGACCCCTCCCCACCGGAGGGAAGAGCCGCCACTGGCCGTACCTGTTGGCAGCCACAAATCCGGAGCAAAGCGGGCCAGGGTGGCGCCAAACCGACGCCCTCCAGTCATGCTCGAAGAGATGCCAGATTATCTTCGTGAATGGGACCCCTCCCCACCGAAGGGAAGAGCTGCCAGTGGCCGTACCTGTTGGCAACCCCACATCCGGAGCAACGCGGGCCAGGGTGGCGCCAAACCGACGCCCTCCAGTCATGCTCGAAGAGATGCCAGTTTATCTTCGTGAATGGGACCCCTCCCCACCGGAGGGAAGAGCCGCCATTGGCCGTACCTGTCGGCAACCACACATCCGGAGCAACGCGGGCCAGGGTGGCGCCAAACCGACGCCCTCCAGTCATGCTCGAAGAGATGCCAGATTATCTTCGTGAATGGGACCCCTCCCCACCGGAGGGAAGAGCCGCCATTGGCCGTACCTGTCGGCAACCACACATCCGGAGCAACGCGGGCCAGGGTGGCGCCAAACCGACGCCCTCCAGTCATGCTCGAAGAGATGCCAGTTTATCTTCGTGAATGGGACCCCTCCCCACCGGAGGGAAGAGCCGCCATTGGCCGTACCTGTCGGCAACCACACATCCGGAGCAACGCGGGCCAGGGTGGCGCCAAACCGACGCCCTCCAGTCATGCTCGAAGAGATGCCAGATTATCTTCGTGAATGGGACCCCTCCCCACCGAAGGGAAGAGCTGCCAGTGGCCGTACCTGTTGGCAACCCCACATCCGGAGCAACGCGGGCCAGGGTGGCGCCAAACCGACGCCCTCCAGTCATGCTCGAAGAGATGCCAGTTTATCTTCGTGAATGGGACCCCTCCCCACCGGAGGGAAGAGCCGCCATTGGCCGTACCTGTCGGCAACCACACATCCGGAGCAACGCGGGCCAGGGTGGCGCCAAACCGACGCCCTCCAGTCATGCTCGAAGAGATGCCAGATTATCTTCGTGAATGGGACCCCTCCCCACCGAAGGGAAGAGCTGCCAGTGGCCGTACCTGTTGGCAACCCCACATCCGGAGCAACGCGGGCCAGGGTGGCGCCAAACCGACGCCCTCCAGTCATGCTCGAAGAGATGCCAGTTTATCTTCGTGAATGGGACCCCTCCCCACCGGATGGAAGAGCCGCCATTGGCCGTACCTGTCGGCAACCACACATCCGGAGCAACGCGGGCCAGGGTGGCGCCAAACCGACGCCCTCCAGTCATGCTCGAAGAGATGCCAGATTATCTTCGTGAATGGGACCCCTCCCCACCGAAGGGAAGAGCTGCCAGTGGCCGTACCTGTTGGCAACCCCACATCCGGAGCAACGCGGGCCAGGGTGGCGCCAAACCGACGCCCTCCAGTCATGCTCGAAGAGATGCCAGTTTATCTTCGTGAATGGGACCCCTCCCCACCGGAGGGAAGAGCCGCCATTGGCCGTACCTGTCGGCAACCACACATCCGGAGCAACGCGGGCCAGGGTGGCGCCAAACCGACGCCCTCCAGTCATGCTCGAAGAGATGCCAGATTATCTTCGTGAATGGGACCCCTCCCCACCGGAGGGAAGAGCCGCCATTGGCCGTACCTGTCGGCAACCACACATCCGGAGCAACGCGGGCCAGGGTGGCGCCAAACCGACGCCCTCCAGTCATGCTCGAAGAGATGCCAGTTTATCTTCGTGAATGGGACCCCTCCCCACCGGAGGGAAGAGCCGCCATTGGCCGTACCTGTCGGCAACCACACATCCGGAGCAACGCGGGCCAGGGTGGCGCCAAACCGACGCCCTCCAGTCATGCTCGAAGAGATGCCAGTTTATCTTCGTGAATGGGACCCCTCCCCACCGGAGGGAAGAGCCGCCATTGGCCGTACCTGTCGGCAACCACACATCCGGAGCAACGCGGGCCAGGGTGGCGCCAAACCGACGCCCTCCAGTCATGCTCGAAGAGATGCCAGATTATCTTCGTGAATGGGACCCCTCCCCACCGGAGGGAAGAGCCGCCATTGGCCGTACCTGTCGGCAACCACACATCCGGAGCAACGCGGGCCAGGGTGGCGCCAAACCGACGCCCTCCAGTCATGCTCGAAGAGATGCCAGTTTATCTTCGTGAATGGGACCCCTCCCCACCGGAGGGAAGAGCCGCCATTGGCCGTACCTGTCGGCAACCACACATCCGGAGCAACGCGGGCCAGGGTGGCGCCAAACCGACGCCCTCCAGTCATGCTCGAAGAGATGCCAGTTTATCTTCGTGAATGGGACCCCTCCCCACCGGAGGGAAGAGCCGCCATTGGCCGTACCTGTCGGCAACCACACATCCGGAGCAACGCGGGCCAGGGTGGCGCCAAACCGACGCCCTCCAGTCATGCTCGAAGAGATGCCAGATTATCTTCGTGAATGGGACCCCTCCCCACCGGAGGGAAGAGCCGCCATTGGCCGTACCTGTCGGCAACCACACATCCGGAGCAACGCGGGCCAGGGTGGCGCCAAACCGACGCCCTCCAGTCATGCTCGAAGAGATGCCAGATTATCTTCGTGAATGGGACCCCTCCCCACCGGAGGGAAGAGCCGCCATTGGCCGTACCTGTCGGCAACCACACATCCGGAGCAACGCGGGCCAGGGTGGCGCCAAACCGACGCCCTCCAGTCATGCTCGAAGAGATGCCAGTTTATCTTCGTGAATGGGACCCCTCCCCACCGGAGGGAAGAGCCGCCATTGGCCGTACCTGTCGGCAACCACACATCCGGAGCAACGCGGGCCAGGGTGGCGCCAAACCGACGCCCTCCAGTCATGCTCGAAGAGATGCCAGTTTATCTTCGTGAATGGGACCCCTCCCCACCGGAGGGAAGAGCCGCCATTGGCCGTACCTGTCGGCAACCACACATCCGGAGCAACGCGGGCCAGGGTGGCGCCAAACCGACGCCCTCCAGTCATGCTCGAAGAGATGCCAGATTATCTTCGTGAATGGGACCCCTCCCCACCGAAGGGAAGAGCTGCCAGTGGCCGTACCTGTTGGCAACCCCACATCCGGAGCAACGCGGGCCAGGGTGGCGCCAAACCGACGCCCTCCAGTCATGCTCGAAGAGATGCCAGTTTATCTTCGTGAATGGGACCCCTCCCCACCGGAGGGAAGAGCCGCCATTGGCCGTACCTGTCGGCAACCACACATCCGGAGCAACGCGGGCCAGGGTGGCGCCAAACCGACGCCCTCCAGTCATGCTCGAAGAGATGCCAGATTATCTTCGTGAATGGGACCCCTCCCCACCGGAGGGAAGAGCCGCCATTGGCCGTACCTGTCGGCAACCACACATCCGGAGCAACGCGGGCCAGGGTGGCGCCAAACCGACGCCCTCCAGTCATGCTCGAAGAGATGCCAGTTTATCTTCGTGAATGGGACCCCTCCCCACCGGAGGGAAGAGCCGCCATTGGCCGTACCTGTCGGCAACCACACATCCGGAGCAACGCGGGCCAGGGTGGCGCCAAACCGACGCCCTCCAGTCATGCTCGAAGAGATGCCAGTTTATCTTCGTGAATGGGACCCCTCCCCACCGGAGGGAAGAGCCGCCATTGGCCGTACCTGTCGGCAACCACACATCCGGAGCAACGCGGGCCAGGGTGGCGCCAAACCGACGCCCTCCAGTCATGCTCGAAGAGATGCCAGTTTATCTTCGTGAATGGGACCCCTCCCCACCGGAGGGAAGAGCCGCCATTGGCCGTACCTGTCGGCAACCACACATCCGGAGCAACGCGGGCCAGGGTGGCGCCAAACCGACGCCCTCCAGTCATGCTCGAAGAGATGCCAGATTATCTTCGTGAATGGGACCCCTCCCCACCGGAGGGAAGAGCCGCCATTGGCCGTACCTGTCGGCAACCACACATCCGGAGCAACGCGGGCCAGGGTGGCGCCAAACCGACGCCCTCCAGTCATGCTCGAAGAGATGCCAGATTATCTTCGTGAATGGGACCCCTCCCCACCGGAGGGAAGAGCCGCCATTGGCCGTACCTGTCGGCAACCACACATCCGGAGCAACGCGGGCCAGGGTGGCGCCAAACCGACGCCCTCCAGTCATGCTCGAAGAGATGCCAGTTTATCTTCGTGAATGGGACCCCTCCCCACCGGAGGGAAGAGCCGCCATTGGCCGTACCTGTCGGCAACCACACATCCGGAGCAACGCGGGCCAGGGTGGCGCCAAACCGACGCCCTCCAGTCATGCTCGAAGAGATGCCAGTTTATCTTCGTGAATGGGACCCCTCCCCACCGGAGGGAAGAGCCGCCATTGGCCGTACCTGTCGGCAACCACACATCCGGAGCAACGCGGGCCAGGGTGGCGCCAAACCGACGCCCTCCAGTCATGCTCGAAGAGATGCCAGATTATCTTCGTGAATGGGACCCCTCCCCACCGAAGGGAAGAGCTGCCAGTGGCCGTACCTGTTGGCAACCCCACATCCGGAGCAACGCGGGCCAGGGTGGCGCCAAACCGACGCCCTCCAGTCATGCTCGAAGAGATGCCAGTTTATCTTCGTGAATGGGACCCCTCCCCACCGGAGGGAAGAGCCGCCATTGGCCGTACCTGTCGGCAACCACACATCCGGAGCAACGCGGGCCAGGGTGGCGCCAAACCGACGCCCTCCAGTCATGCTCGAAGAGATGCCAGATTATCTTCGTGAATGGGACCCCTCCCCACCGGAGGGAAGAGCCGCCACTGGCCGTACCTGTTGGCCAACTGTCGTCCATCACAGGTGCGGCATCCCCTTCCTGCCAAGCGCAAACCCCGTCCTTGGGTGAGCTGTGAAACCTGCTCCCTCGTGGGGGACCTTCCATTTGACCGAGCTTAGAAAGGAAGGCATGAGACGCGTTGCCGTGAGGTCCGTAGTTGTGGCGCGTTTCTCGCGCATCGGCGAGATGTGAAGGCTTCAGAGACCGAACAGCTCACCTGCCACCTTGCGTCCAAGCTCACCGATGGAAAGAAAATAAACCTGCAGCGAGCTGCGAAATAGTAGAACCAGTCCCACTTGCCAAAGCGTTGCATTTGGCTGCACCGACTCGTGCGAGAGCTGGTGAAAACACCTGGCAGCGTTGGAAGCCCTGGCCTCCAAAGGCGTCAGGGCTTGGTTCAGAAGGCAGCGCGCTTCGGCCAGCAAGCTTATGTAGGAAGTTCCCCGTCGCGCCATGCCATGAGTCGGACTGCCTACGTCGCACTCAGGTCCACTACACCAAATTGCGGCAGCAGCAACAAGCAAGAGAGGAGGCTCGTCGAGCTCTGATATCCCCTCGTCCCCCCATGACAGGCTTCGCCGTACTACTTAGCCTACAATACCTGGATTTCATATGATGTTTCTGGTTATGCCCCTGCAATATGTGCAGGGCCTTCTCGCTAAGTCAGTAAATTTAATAAATATGATGCTTTATTCGTATGCGTTTATATATTTCTATTGAAATGTTTTTTAAATAACAAAAGAGTACCGCACAACCAGAGCAGCGCAGCATGTTAGCAGCGATCACGGTAATGTTCCGTGATTCCCAGTTGATGTAGGAGCGCTCCGGCCGCCTTTCTATGCGTCCACGCAACCCTGTAGGCTACGTAAACCGCTCCCTTATGCTATCCTCAAAATGAAACGGTGCTTTCTCACATCAGTGAGGGAAGGAGAATGCGCACACACTCTAAAAAGCGCCGGTAGGTCGTGTCTCCACACCCCTCCAGAATGATGGATTGAAGGGACCGAATGTGTAAATTCGCTGAATGACAGATCCAAACAAAAGTAGTGCGTGTGCCCAAGGCAACACGCAAGGCGTGATCGGCTTTTTCCATTGCGCAATCTCCCTGCGCAGATATCGATGCTCTTTTTATTTGAATCTTAGTACCTACACTGTCCACATCATTAGGGTTAATTACAAGCCATGACTTTTTGGGGTGAGACAGACAGACAGACAATGAACTTTATTGTGACAGACCATGAACTTTATTGTTTTTGGGGTGAGATTTCAGAAAATTAGGCAGCGTATAATTAAAATGATTTTTAGCTTCTTGGATTGTTCGATTGTTTAGCTTCTTGGATCTGGCGACACTTCCAGGTTATGCCTCCTTCACTGACTGGCTTCCGCTCGGCTTCAGCCATGCTATGATGTGAGGTGATGTGATGATGGTGATAATGATGATGGTAGTGGTGATGGTGGGGGTGGGGATGATGGTGAGGATGTCCTAGTTGTTTTTGGCTCGTACCAGCGGGGAATTGGCCAGGGCTAAATTATTGAGTAGGTATAGTGCACCCGGCCGGTGCTCTCTAACGCCCTGCACCATTAAGCTCGAAATTAACGATGTTTATTCTATCTATCTCTGACTGGATCTTAAAGGATTTATTTCATTTACAGGGCGGGAGATGAAAGTCCGCTATGATGAAAAGCCGAATTTTACCTCAAACTTATCGATTTCTTTGCAATTCAAGCGACCTGTAGCAGACAGGTGAGCTTGAATGCAATTACAATATCCCTCATTGTGTAATTCAAATTTGTTTCACCAGCAGATAAGAGCGATGGAAAAAGTCAGCCCGATACACGGAACTGGTTCCTTCAAAAGCCCCTGTATAGCTGCCGAAAACCGATGCTACTGGCACTAGCGAGCATTCCACCCTAACTTTAAATGCCTGTACTCTTAGTATGATGAGAGTGTGTCTGGACGAGTGGTATTTAGATGCCAGAATTTGGATATGCAAAAAAAGACAGGTTTGGAATGCGAAATTGAATGGGAGCTCCGACAGGGAGATTAGCTAGACTGTCCGCCACCTCGTGGTTCCTAATGCCCGTATGCCCCAGTGCCCATGCCAAACGTACCTCCTTCGCGTGTTTCAGAACGGAAAAAAGTAGTGTGCGGCACAGAGGAGAGTTTGAAGACGAAGTTAGGGCCGAATTAACTGATGCGGAATGGGATAATATGATGTTTCTTTTACCGTTTGTGGTAGTTTACATAAAGCGAGAGCAATTACTAAATATTCTGTCATAAAAAGGGTGTGTACTTCGGTATTCGTAACGAATCACTCCAATCTAGATATTCCGAAAACATACCAATTCCAGCTTTCTCGCCAATTTCTCCTGCGCTTTGCGGCAAAGCCCGCCTTCCTCGAACATGCCACGACAGGCCGAAGTATGTCCACCACCCGGGAGCCCTGTTGGCTGTGACTCACGCCGCGGTAGTCAAAATGCGGGACAAGCGGGGGCATGTGGAGACTTGAACCTGCGAGCACACTCCTCTCGCTGAGATCTCCTTCTCCTCCCCCCCCCCCTCTCACACTCAACGTGCGCCGCTACCGCTGGCTCTCACGAATTATAGAAAGAGTGTTTGTGTGTGTCGGTACTGTGTTCATCATCATCATCACCAACCTATCTACGCCCACTGCAAGGCAAAGGCCTCTCCCATTATTCTCCAATTACCTCGGTCCTGTGCCAACTGTGACCAATTTATCCCCGCAAACTTCTTGATCTCATCTGCCCATCTAACTTTCTGCCGCCCCCTGCAACGCTTGCCTTCTCTAGGGATCCACTCTGTTACCCTTAATGACCAGCGGTTATCTTGCCTTCGCATTACATGCCCTGCCCACGTCCATTTCTTCTTCTTAATTTCTACTAATATGTCTTTAACACCAGTTTGCTCCCTGACCCACTCCGCTCTCTTCTTGTCCCTTAAGGGCACAGGGTAAGCCCTATACTTCCCATGCATTTTTGGCCATATTGAGGTACATTTTTCTCGGCATCTAAGCAAGGTATCTACATAACTTATATATCATTTTCTTTCAAATTTTGTACTCTTTTAACTGTACTAGAATAATAAACCTTCTTAGAAAATTCAGTTTTTTATAATTTTTTGTTCGTTAGTACCTAAATTTTGGCATTATTTTAGTATTAAAAGTTGTGTACCAAAGAAACTGTTCCGTGCATATTTTTAATTCTAGTACAGCAGGTGTGACAAGTTATGTAGATGACAGGGGGAAAAAATCAGCTCGTTGTCTTGGAAGATATAGGAAATAATGGTACCTATGTAAGAAAAAACATTGTTTTGAGATAATTGAGTTTAAAGTAAAAAAAGAGGTGAAAAACAATACTTTTTTGCCATAAACACCACTGGAGCCATTTATTTAAAAAGCACCAGCTTCATAATCACTGTCAAAGTCATTTTTTTGCTTTTCACCCGGTCGTCTGTCCTTTCTTGACTATTTTGTGCACCATCGTACAGATCTGTTGACAAAGTATTTTGCTTGTGGTCAACCTCTTTAAGCCACTTGATGGTGGTGTTGCACCCAGGTTTTGGTCTGAATGATTTCAAAATGCTGGCTCATGCATTGCTTCATCATTTAATGAAAGAACAGCATCCAATGTTGCAATCATTAGAGTGTGAAGCCCAAAAAAGATGTTTTTTGTGCGCAGCTTCGAAGGGCAAATGTGGAAAAAACCTGCAACAGAGTCTTTGGATTGCCCTCACTGAAAAATCAGCTATGCAATGGTTGCTAAGCAATTTCCTAATACAGCGGGTTCCAGAAAAGCATTTTAATCTGGAACTGGAAGTTTTTTGATGAAAAAAAATGACAATAAACCCTTAGAACATTCTTAAGAGCATGTCGGCACTTGCTACTTGCTTACGGGAAAACTGTTTTTTTAGCGAGAAATAAGACTTTTTAAGGCAAGTGTGAATATGGAAAATGTGCACAAGGAATTGAACTTCCCTAATTGCGAAGAAAAACAAAAAGTAATTTTTTCAAAATTTCGCCTTACCCTGTGCCCTTAATGTTACACCTATCATTTTCCGCTCCATTGCCCGCTGAGTCGTTCTCAATTTAAGTTGAACCCTCTTAGTGAGCCTCCAAGTTTCTGCCCCGTAGGTGAGTACCGATAAGATGCAGCTGTCATACACTTTCTTCTTCAGCGACAATGGTAGGCTGCTATTCATTATCTGAGAATGTCTGCCATATGCACCCCACCCCATTCTGATCCTTCTAATTATCTCTGCCTCATGGTTGGGATCTGGGGTCACAACTTGGCCTAAGTAGATATATTCGCTAACCACTTCTACTGCCTCGCCACCTATCTCAAACTGCTGTGCTGTCCCGAGGTTATTGATCATTACTTTAGTTTTCTGCATATTAATTTTCAGGCCCACGGTTCTACTCTGTTCGCCCAGTGCGGAAAGCATGCTTTGCAATTCGTCCCCCGAGTTACTTAGCAAGGCAACGTCATCAGCAAATCTGAGGTTACTGAGGTATTCTCCATTAACCCTTACTCCCACCTGTTCCCAATCCAACGTTCTGAATACTTCTTGTAAGCATGCTGTGAATAACATTGGAGAGATTGTGTCTCCTTGTCTGACACCCTTCCTTATAGGTATTTTACTGCTCTCCCTATGGAGGATAATGGTAGCTGTAGACCCATTGTAGATATCCTCCAGTATTCTTACATAATGCTCATCTACCCCCTGGTTCCGTAATGCCTGAATGACTGCCAGGGTTTCGACCGAGTCAAATGCTTTCTCATAATTTATGAAGGCTATATATAGGGGTTCATTATACTCAGCGCACTTCTCTATCACCTGATTGATCGTGTGAATATGGTCCATTGTTGAATAACCTTTACGGAACCCTGCTTGTTCTTTAGGTTGACTGAAATCTAAGGTTGCATAGATTCGGTTAGCGATTACCTTGGTAAATACCTCGTAGACGACTGACAGTAAGCTGATCGGCCTGTAATTTTTCAAGTCCTTCATGTCGCCTTTCTTATGGATTAGGATGATGTTCGCGTTCTTCCAAGATTCCGGTACCATTGCGGTCATTAGGCATTGCGTATACAGGTTAACCAGTTTATCAAGTACAATTTCTCCGCCATCCTTCAAGAGGTCTGCTGTTATCTCATCCGCACCAGGTGCTTTGCCCCCTTTCATTTCTTTCAAAGCCTTCCTTACTTCTTCGGTCGTTACTGGTGTCTATCTCCTCAGAACTACTGTCTCGTTCGGCATTATCCTGTATGTCCCGGCTACTGTACAGATCCCTATAGAGCTCCTCGGCCACTGTGACTATTTTATCCCTATTTGTGATGACATTGCCTTGCTTATCCTTAAGTGCATACATCTGATTTTTCCCCACGCCAAGACGTCTCTTCACTGCTTTCAGGCTACTTCCGTTTTTTACAGCGTATTCGATCCTCTCCATATTATACTTCCGTATGTCAGCTGTCTTACGCTTATTGATTAACTTCGAGAGCTCGGCTAGTTCTATTCTGTCAGCTGCGGTAGAGATTCTCATGGTTTGCCGTTTCCTGATTAGATCTTTCGTCTCCTGTGAAAGTTTACCAGTGTCCTGTCTAGCCGTAGTGCCCCCGACTTCTACTGCACACTCCGTGATAATGCGTGTGAGGTTGTCGCTGGCTTCGTGTGTCGTAAGCTCGGCTTCCTCGTTAAGGGCGGAATATCGGTTCTGCAGCGCGATCCTGAATTCTTCTACTTTACGTCTTACTGTTAGCTCATTTATCGGCTTCTTTCGTACTAGCTTGTTGCGGTCCCTCCTCAAATCTAGCCTAATTCGAGATCTTACCATACGGTGGTCACTACACCTTACCCTTCCGAGCACTTCCATATCCTGCACGACGCCAGGGTTATCGCATAATATGAGGTCTATTTCATTTTTGTGCTCCCCATTCGGGCTCCTCCAGGTCCACTTCCGACTCTCCCGTTTACAGAAGAAGGTATTCATTATGCGTAGGTTATTCCGTTCTGCAAACTCAACTAGTAGGTCCCCCCTGCTATTTCTACAGCCCAGACCATAGTTCCCAACTGCATTGTCTCCAGCCTGATCCTTGCTTACTTTAGCATTAAGGTCCCCCATAACTACGGTATACTGTGTTTTTACTTTAGCCATTGCCGATTCCACATCTTCATAGAGGCGTTCCACTACTTGGTCGTCGTGGCTGGATGTGGGCGCGTAGCCCTGCACCACCTTGAGCTTGTACCTCTTATTGAGCCTAATTACAAGACCTGCTGCCCTTTCGTTAATGCTATAGTATTCGTCTATGTTGCCAGCTATGCTTTTATTGACTAGAAATCCCACTCCCAGTTCTCTTCTGCCCTCTAGACCACGGTAACATAGGACGTGTCCATTTTTCAGCACCGTAAAGGCTTCACCCGTCCTCCTAACCTCGCTAAGCCCTATTACATCCCATTTAATGCCCTCTAATTCCTCAAACAACACCTCGAGACTTGCTTCGCTAGATAAGGTTCGCGCGTTAAACGTTGCCAGGTTCAGATTCCATTGGCGGCCTGTCCGGATCCAGGGATTCTTAGCACCCTCTGCTGCGTCACAGGTCTGACCGCCGCCGGGGTCAGTTGCTTCGCAGCCGCTGGGGACTGAGGGCCGAGGGTTAGTTGGCGTATTCATGGGAGGTTGTGGCCGTTACTACACCTGGGTGGCCAATCCTGCTCTGGTGAGGGAGTGCATTACCGGCAATGGTCACCGGGGTCAGGCCGCACCCCAAGCCCCTTTGTGCAATTCCATCAATACGCGGATTTTTTTTTTTAATCCGGTGGGAATTGTCCGGCACCGGGATTCGAACCACGGTCCTTCTGCACGCGAGGCGGGTGTTCTACCTCTACGCCATCGCTGCTTTCACGCAGCCATCGCTGCTTTCACGCAGCGATGGCGTAGAAAGCTGCTTTCACGCTGCTTTCACGCAAAGATGGCGCTGCTTTCACGCAGAAGCAGCGATGGCGTAGAAAGCAGCGACTGTGTTCAAGCAGTGTGCAAAGGTGTCTGAATGTTAGCGCTTTGGGTTATAAATACGCGATTCCTCTGAGCGCATAATTAATTTAATGGGCACTATCGGACCACGTTATCGCTCTGTTCGAGTCATGCTGTAAGCTCTCCCGGAAGGGTGATGTTCCTGTATCGGCGGCGTTCATCTGTCGCCAAGTAGTAAACCAGTTGAGTTTGGCCTTCGCCTTTTTGTCGTCAACACCAAGACAGCAACTTTTGCTGCCCACTTGTCCACGTACGCTACCATTTCATGACGGAGGCTACGGTTCCCGGTTCGGGACCGCCTTCGCCAAAGTAACAATCTGCATACATCACAGAAGACGCGGGATACTTCGATAAACACTCATTTAAAATAGTGGTAATATAGAGCGCGGGAGAATTTTCGCGGCCGGAGAGAAGGAATTTCAAAATAAAAAACTGAATTTCTCGCTCAACAGCGTATACTGGAATAACTTCTTGAAGCTTGACAAAAATAGAAGCAACGCATGCTTGAACGAATTGCACTTGAGGCAAAATACGTTTCGGTCAAGGAGATGGAAAAAATAAACCTGGAGCACAAACCAATATAGGCTTGGCAGTACCAGGGTCGGAGAGGGGGGGGGGGGGGGTGGGGGGGGAGGGCGCTTCATACATGCGGAGGAAAGTCTGAACCGGTAGCAAGAGAAATCGGACCCTCACCTCTGAAATGCATGCCTCTTTGTAAAACAAAACTCGTGGTTGATCCCTCTTTCATAGGCATCGGCAAAACACGAAAGTGAAACGGGCCTTGACAGAAGCAGTTGAATGTTAAAGGAACCTCCTTCATGTGCGAAGGGTTCGCGAGCCTGACCCCGCCAGACAAAGTGACGCGGACACGCAATAAACAAAAAGCGGAGTGTTCAGTTTGGGCTTTTGTTCGCAGGGGCTTTGACTTTGACCCTTCACAACTTGATTTCACGCGAAGGAAGCTTCGCGTTCAACCGCCCTCGTCGTTAGAAGGAGGGGTACATGAATTTCTGTGTAATTTTGCACGTCAATTTACCCCTCTGAAAATCCGAATTACTTCTACCGTGTCGGAATGTCACGATCGGATAGTCGTCGGCATCATACTGTGTACAAGAGATGTACACGTTATGATGCCGGGGGACTGGCGCCGGGGGACTGTCGCCGGGGAACTGGCGCCAGGGCACTGGCCATGACCTGCAGGTCCCATCGCTCGGTGAATGAAGTTTGTAGTTCGTCCCTGAAGACGGTCGCGGTGTTACGCTCGATGAGGACGTGTTCTGCCGTTTCCTGTTTTCCGCAGAGGAGACAACCCACAACGCCATACTTCAAACGTGTCTTCGCGGGCAGCACTCATGTGTGGAGGCGGAAGAAAAAATCCTTTCAACGGGTGGGCACAGGGAGCCTTCTTACTCGTTTCAAAACGTCGTCAATCTGTAGGGAGTTGTCGGTAGAGAGAGAGCAGTAGGACCTTTTCCACAAGGTCCAAGTACAGTTTCCTGGCCTGTACTTTTAGTAGACATTCCCAAGAAAACTTGCTCAAGCAGGGCTAGCGCAAGCGCAACTTCTATGTGGAACCCGGTTGCGCGTGTGCCAAAGCAGAGAGGTGCTGTCGTGACAAGCTGCGGGGCCAAATATCTGGTACCCAGGCTATCTGTCGCTGCTCTAAGGAACAGGTCGCGTCGATCCAGAAAGTACAGCAGTCGCTGGGCGGTAAGTTTTAGCTCTACGTTGACGAGACCCAACCCTTCCTTTTCCAGGCTGCACAAGAGGTTTGAACGGCGCATGGGCTCGTACACGAAACGGCAGAATACCGCCCCTGACCGTTGCATTTAGCTTACTCAGGGAGCCTGCGTAAACGGCAGTTAGGCTGTCCTGTACAGCACGGCGGGGTATGCTATCACATTCCATACATGGTCACTTGTGAACAGAGCGAGTGTCTGTTCCTCCATGGTTGCAATTTTCGTTCCGCCACTGCCAGCTTGGGTTTCCATCGATTTGTAACTGTGGCGCTGTTACGTTCGGGTCCCTCACATAATACCGCCCAACAACTAGATATCTTTCACTGGGGTCAGCTTGTTTACCTGTATGGTGTTTGTTTTCACGCCGGCCGGGCTGACTTAGGCGTGAGGGGTGCAAGGAGAAACCGCGGAGGTTTCTTTGTTATTCGCCGCGCTTTTGTGTCCACCCGACGGGCGGGCCCGGAGACGACGCATACAAACGCGTCGGTCACCCCATAATAGCTGAAAGCGATGTCAGCTTTGGAAGGAGGATTTCCTTGCGTTCGTTTGAGAAGCCGGCGGAGGGGGACCGTTGACATTTTATTGACCGCGATTACCGCCACGAGAATCCCCGAAGCGGACGGGAGCTGAAGGTCGGTCAAGGGGTCAAACCTTGGGTCAAACACAGGAAGAGGTCCCCAGACGTTCTGTCTGTGACAGTTGCACTGCTCAAAGTTACTGGGCGAAGTTTCAGTTCGTCACGCGTCTGAACATGGCGACTTGGCGGATGGGATGCGTCATTAGGTGGGCCACCAGGCTTTGTTAGGCGCTCCACGTGTCTACAAAGGAAAGGAATTTTGCGGCGCTGGAGCAATCATAGGCCGCACGGTATGGACAATACTTTAAGACAAGCCGCCCGGCAACCGATGGCCGGTGAAAGGTTTGCTTGTCGTTGGTTGGCTTTTATTTTTGCTATATTTGTGTTTTGCTGAATACCTCCGGGTTTCTGAATACGTCACGTGGCTATATTGTACCCCAACTATCTTTGTCACGGTGGCCAATCAGTGGCCTAGTGTAGTTTAATCAATGAGCCATCCTCGCCCTCAACTTGTGACGTCCCTCTTGTGGGCGAGGTTTTAAGTAGTAAAAGCGAGGAGTTTGGGGACGGACAGACAGAGAGAACGGACAGATAACAGGAAAAGAAATAAGGGCGAGCTCCCGCTTGACGCGGGCCTTGCCCGGCCTCTTGTTTGCGATCACGAGCCATGAGAGTTGTAAATACGTAGTGTAAATATAGTGTACATATATTGTACATTTTGAGTTTTTTTGGAGCAGACCGCCGTCGGCTACGTGCCGTCGGCCAACGAGCCAGCCAGTCGCCGTTTCATTTGATCATCGCTTCGATCTTCGATCATCGACTTCGGCGACCGATCCACCTTCGAAAGTTAACTGGCGCCTTGGTTGAGGTTGATACACAGGTGTCTAGACATGTCCTCCCAGGACACTCCAAATAAGTGGCTGTGTTTGGAAGCTCATTCCCCCAACCAGGATCCCCTTGACTCGAGTAGGTATAGCTCGAGATCTGTTCCAGAAAAGCGGCAGAACTTGTTCGCTAGCCTAGTTACCTCGTCCACTTGGGATCTTTGTGTGCAAATGAAGGTCATATCGTCCGCCTAGGCGAGTACACGGAGCTAGAGATAGTGGGAATACGATGAGTGACGGAAGGCAGCCTTGGCAGGCATATCTACGGAGATCTATGGGCATGCCCATCTGCCCATATATTGCAACGCTGGTAGAAATGTTCACGTATCAACTTTTGATCCACTCGATCATTATGTCACCGATGTCACCGTGTTGGAGGAGATAAAAAAGACAATTGTGTTCCACCCGATGAAATGCCTTCCTTCGGTCCAGCTGCGAAGCGGCCCAGTTGGAATTGATCCATCCTGATAAATATCGCACACAAATGGGGTAAAGAAAGCAAACACGGACAGGCGCTTCTAACCACTGAAACTTTAATCGAAATAATGTTTATACCCCACAGCGCTGCGCAAAAGAATGCGAGAAAAAATTCGAAGGCGTACACATGAAAGCGCGTTCACTCTCAGTAATTATACGCACGAGGACAGCAATGATATCTCCTTATCTGACAATGGGAAGAATGGGTGGCTTACACAGTCTTCATTGTGACGGAAAAAATGCAAAGCCTCTACAATATGCGGTCAAAAATACCAAGAAATTGCCGAGCGCGCGCACGTGAGCGCGGGCCTTGCGGCAACCGCCCGGCAGTTAGCAAAACCACGAAAATGCCGAGCGATAGTGCGTGCGTGCCTCGCGACGACCGCCCGGAGTCTCCGGCGCATGTCTGTAGCATACCCGCTTAGGGAGATTGGCCAAGATTGCAGCGACCCCCCAACGACTCCGCGGCGCACGTTCGACAGCCAAGCACACCCACTTAGGGACATTGGCCCTAAGGATCACGGCGAATACTGGAGCTCTTTTTTATTGGCCAATCTTTATTTATTTTTATTTATTTAGTACATACTGCAGGCCCAGTTTGGGCCCAAGCAGGAGGGGCGATACAGCACATACAATACAATCTTGATACGATACAGCACATACAATACATACAATCTTGGCCAATAAAAAAGAGCTCCAGTATTCGCCGTAATCGTGGCAACACTTGCTTGGAAGGAGAAAGACTCCAGAGTTCACCGTAATCGCGCAAAACTTTCTCGGAACGAGAAGGACACGTCATAGCGTACGCTAATCCAAGGTATGTCCAATGATAACCCCTTCCAAAAAACTGAATGAAGCTCGCACGTATACCAACAATGATGGTGTAAAGGTCGCTGCGGCAGCGACGAGGCACATCAGCTGCAGTCGTCGACTTCTTTCGTGACGGTCGTGAATGTTGCATAAAGCTTTTTACTACCTTCAAGTCTTCCGCGTTAGTGTGAGCTCCCTTCATTTTTTTGACAGAAAGCTCAACTTTCTTTAGGAAGAGCTGATGTTTTCCTGCTACCAGATCTAGTTCTCAATTCCGAATTCCATTGACTTTCTGAATTGTTCAATGAGCGGTCACTTATTATTGCAATGTCCTTGTTTTAATATCAGTTTTCCACTTGATTTCTTCGGGCCGGTTTGACCGGTCAGGAAAAGATTTCCACCTTTTGCGATAATTTCCCAAGATACCGCTGTCTTTCGAAATTTCCCGAACTGTCCTGGTGTAGGTCTACACCAGGTTTTGGTGTTTGTCTGCAATGCTGGTAACAAAAACTTGAGAAAATTAATATTTCAATGCCTATTTAATCGATTTTCGAACAAAATATTTCTTAAAAATACTTAATTCCGCTGGAATATTTTATGAAATATAGACAAAGATATTTGCAAGCAACAAAATATACCATGGCATTGCGTATTTACTCAAAATAAAGAACAACGATGTCATCAGATCACATTAGATCTTCCACACAGCCGAGGGTTCAACGGCTGCACTGTATCCGGAACAGCGGAATCAATGAATGGGCAAGGGCTGTCCACCGGATCATAGAGGCGCCCGCGGTGATTCTCCCGATGGACGCTGCGAGGTATAATTAAGCAAGTCATGTATTAACTCACAAAAATGTTGGAGACCGTAAGTAAGTAATACCTGGCTGCCAAAGCTCAATTTAAACAGTGCTTCGTCCCTCCACGTGACTATGTTGTGCCGAGCTCACGTTCAAGCTGGCTAAATTTATTATAACATCATCTCAAATAAAGCCCGACCATAACTAGAACGTGCAATTGTTTTTGTAATAATTTTACTAGGAGACCGAGAAGCCCCGCTTGACTGTATATTTTCAATTCCCACACAAAATCGTTGCAAAAAATATTTAAACCGACCTATTCCGCAGAATCTCGCCGCCAGGAAGTTCTAAGCTCAAGGACAGGGCTCTCAGTCCAACCTCTGGCGCTTCCTTGAGGAGTTACACGGACAACAATACACGACTATCACCAGCGACATTGCTTGGGGACCCTAAATGATAGGATATATGTTAGAAAGCTAGGCAGGACACCCTTGAAGGTAGCCGAATAACCGAGAGAAGCCACACCATCGGACTTGCTTGAAGCCACGACGCCTAATCAAACGCTGCTACCTGGCCTTCATTTGAAGTGAGCCCCTCTACGCCGTTTATTTTTCTTACTGCCATTTTTTTCCTATAAAGTCGCCTACTCGTGACTCGAAACCGCTTAGCTAGCTTCAGTCGAAATCTAGGCAGTTTGTTTTCAACAGTGACGCGAACTCGGCTCAAGAAGAGATTCCGCCTCAACCTGCCATGACCATAAGTTTGACGATCACATACACGAGTGCACTCTCTATACATTGGAGAAATTATACCCGTGCCAAACAATCATGGCCAACGCAAATTCGCTAGCACTAGTTCTGACAATTAGTGTACTGAAGAAAATTTTCCCTGATGAAAATAGCCTAGACAGGATCACAAATTGACACGTCATGGCCATCCCCAAAAGCCTCCAAATAGTACCAGTAACCCGCCCCATTTGGCGCCGAATGCGAGATGGCATCTGCACAGTAAACCCATTGGAACTCAAGAAGTCACCGCATCATGTGCACGCACGCACGTCTTAGCGAGGCTGCCTCTGATTACAGAACACTTGTAGTGAGGTCCACAATTACGTCAGCGCGTTTTCCAGCCTCGAAGAGGATCAACAAAGTCTACAGAAAATACCGGAGTAGTCACTTTTCCGTGAGGTATGTTTTCTATCCGGCGAAGCAGACCACGTAGTGCCAAAATTTTACATGTATAGTAGATGCGCGGAACCGTACCCTATTTCGGGGAAGGCGTATTCTGGCGTGCTCTGGCTGCTGATACCACGGCTATTCCGGACGGCGGCGAGAGACCACGCATCTTGGACTGGGCTCCAGCTGTTGGGGAAGACGACACGGACTTGCTGCGCTCGGAAGGCTGGAACTGCGAACGAGGTGATTGGTGCCCGTCCCGCCACCCGAGGAGAAGGCCGTCTTGTGGATAGGGATGGGAGGCCCTTAAAAGAACCAACAAAAAATGGAGCGGGAAGAGAGACGTCCAAGTATACTGATATTATGCGGTAATTCCATCATCTTTACAAGTTTATTGTGAACTACCTAATAAGGAAAGTATATGAAGCTCGCCCCGACTCATCTTAGCCGCCAATGGTGACGAGCTTTGTTTCGGGATTGTTTCAATAAAACAAAAGTTGCGGCCGTTTTCTGTATTCATACTCCCCCGTAGATGTCCATATACGTATATTGACAACATACGGGATGATACGGTAACGTCTACAACTTCACTTAACTTAATTGTGAAAAGGAATTTAAACTCGGCGTTATGATGAAGTCGTTTTAGCGGCCATTTGCTTTTTGATTTTTTTTTTTTTGGGGGGGGGGGTGAGTTTTGATATAATAAGGGATCCTTTGCCTGAAAACAAACTGATTGATTGTAGGGTTTAACGCGCCGACGCAACGCAGGCGATGAGGCGCGCCGTAGTGGAGGGCTCCGGATTAATTTTGACCACCTGGGGATCTTTAACGTGTGCCGAAATCTCGCACACACGGGCGTTTTTGCTTTTCGCCTCCATCAGAAAAGCGGCCGCCGCGGCCGGGAATCGAACCCGCGACCTCGTGCTCAGCAGCGCAACGCCTTAGCCACTGAGCCACCGCGGCGGGTCTTGAAAACAAACTCCTCTCGTAGATGCCCATGCATTCACAGCAGCAAGCAGTAATTATCTAATATGTACAGCTTTACTTTGAACCGTGTTATGACATATAAATTAAACACAGAATGATAGCCTCGCCTTTGCAGCCAGTTGTCATATAATTGTTTTGGAAAAGTTTTAACAAAACGAGCTAGTATACATTCGTTTTCTGTTGAACATTCGCAATAGAGGTGGCTTTACCGCAATGCGTATTTGCTCGCGTGGTAGAAAATACACGGAATGCTAGCCATTGAGAGCTTCGCTGCAAAAAGATAGCAGCTGTCACATTTTTCTCCAAGTGCGCGCCAAAAGGGGAAACAGGCATTGGCACGCTTGCCTCGAGTGGATATGAGTTTGAGGGTGGCGGCTGGCAGGCAATGATTGCGCGAAGACCAAGGATAAGGCCCGTGCAGGGGCGCATAGTTAGTAGTGGCGTAGCCAGAAATATTTTACGGGGGGTGTTATACTCCGCCCATAAAAAAAATTAAAAATGGTAGTCTCTGCGCAAGCAATAACGTATTTTCATTTTCTTATCGTAGGTAGTTTTTACATTGAAATTTTAAATGAAGTGGGTAAAAACCGCGGGCGGAAAAAAGCCGAAAGGAGGGGGTGGGATGCGCCACTCATAAAATACCAGGGGATGTTCTGACACCAAAACACCCCCTGGAAACGCCCTTGGTGGTTAGTGAAATGTTTGGGTGTCAGAGCCCCGCCGAAATTTTCTAAGCACCGCACCCCAGGCTCCCTCCGCCTTCCTTTCGTCCTGTATTTTTTTTTTGCCAGTCCTACTGACACACCGAAATGATATACCGTAATGTAAAAGAAAATAAGGCTGTCAGTTTGTTAAAGCCTACAAATGACGAAAACCGTTTCGGCGCAGGATCTTTATATCCCTTTTTTACGAGCGGCGTATAACACCCCCTAAAAATATTTCTGACTACGCCACTGGCCTCGAGTACTGTACAGGATCGAAATATATTCAGTCCCAACAGTCACGTTCCTTCTATGATCCCATGAAAAGGCGACGCGCAGTAGACCCCTTATCGCGATGACGTCGGTCACAACAGCTACTCGACCTACCGATGTAAGTAGTTGGGCGTGCACGGACATATTTGTAGCCGCGCGATAAAACCTAGCGGAGCTGATTATGGGTGAAATCCCGGATTTGCTGCTCAAGTCAGCTAGTAAAACTTCAAGCCGTCAGCTCATAAAACACAAACAGGGCACGCCGATTGCTAACGTTTCCCTTTCCAGGCCTGCCCTCGAGTTTCTCAAACCTATGCCAACGCAGAGGTCATCACGTCTCGGCTACTTGAAAATCCAAACCATGGGTTGTGTTACGAATATTGGGGTGCTGAATACTTTGCTTCTGGTGGCTGAAAAAATGGGCATCGAACCCACTTACCTGGGCACGGAACGGCCTTTGTCCAGGCAGCGTGGTGAGACATGTTCGCCGCGGGGATCCACGGTTGGCGCAGCCCTCGCTTCGCCTCCTTCCAGCATTCCTGGGAACAACGCCGACAAGCAGCAGGCGGTGCTTTGGCAGGACAGGCGGTTTGTAGAAGAGCCCAATTAAACGAAGAAAGGCCACCCTTCATGCAACGAACTACGGGTGTGAATGCTACGTAATCGCGGTTGTGTGGATGACACCGAACTGAGGCTTTCCGGATTCGCCGATTCGATGAGAAATCACGAGACGCCAGGCGCCAGCGCCACGCAAAAACGACGACGACGACGACGATGATGATAATGGCGAGCTTTAGGAACTCCTCCTATACAAGGTTATGTTTATCACATCGAAGCTGTCAACCCCTCGTTGGTCGGGTTTTTCTGGGGCTTCGGGGTGTACAAAGGAGGTGGAAGCAGATATCAGGTCGAAGTGAACAGAATAAAGGCGACACTACCCCTCACGCACCCCCGGAGAGCAAGAAAACAAAGAAAATGAGGTAGAAAAGGCTGAGAGAACGAAAACGACACCGCCGCTCAAGTGCCTTCGGAGGGTAAACAGGCAAAAAACTTTAAATGAGAAAGAATGTGGCACAACACGGTTCGACATGGCTTTCGTAAAGGCTTCTCGACCACCACTCAAGTTGTTTCTACCGTTCATGCACTTGCGTCCATTCTCGATAAATCTAGTAAAACTAATATTGCCACCAACTATGACTTCTGTTTTCTTAACCTATGTGCGTTGTTGTCAGCTGCGCCCAGTCCAGGTTGACGCCTCTGATCATCTGCTCGTGTGCTCCCGACGAATCCGCTATAATCGAGCAAAACATCACCTTTCCACCCGAAAAATATGGGTTGACGACCTCAAGAGAACCTCAGGATCACGTCCAACGCAATATTTTAAAATCTAGAAGCTTTTTCGGCGGTTTTCGGAAGAAAGAAGAACACGCCGCAAACCGCTCCTAGTCCGAGTGCCGCACCCCGGCCGTCGCCCACGTGCGCACGCACTCAGCCGTGCAACGCTGGCGTGCTCGGTGCTTCAATGAAGCCTGCCTACTAGAACAAGAACCCAGCACATCCCGCCTCGACTGTGTAGGAACGAAGTGGAAGAAATCAGACCTAAAATTTGGGCAAGACGAACGACACGACAAGAACCCCGATACAGAGGACCGACCAGAAGGACATGAAAGCCAACCACGCAACGAAGACCTGCAACAACAGCACACGCGTCCTGGGGACAGGCGCTCAGTATATAGGAGACCAAGCAAAAGATTAAGAAAGACATGAAGATACAAGCAGCTGCAACAAAGGAACCACAGGCGCCGGACAAATATGAGAAGAGCGCTCCCAAGTTGACCGCCGCACATAAGAGAAGGATTCCAAACCTCACCAAGCAGCTGACGGGCCCAAAAGAGGAGATCTCCAGAATGCAGAGCGCACCTCTGTGTTCCCCCACTCAAAAAAAATTTACACCATCTTCCCGCGAGGGGAACCATGGGGTAGATGCGATGCATCGGGGGTTGCCGTTGCGTTTCCGCTATGTTAGCGATGTCAGCGTGTGGACTGCTGTTGTTGTGTATCCTATTTACGCAGCATGTTCACCCCCGATGCGTCGCATCTAACCCATGGTTACCCTCGCGGGAAGATGGTGTAAATTTTTAACCGAGCGCAAGCTGCGCGCTAACGCACAGCTGGCACGGCGACGGGAGCGTGCGCAGCCGAGCGCAAGCTGCGCGCTGACCGCGCTGACGCACAGATGGCGCTGCGGTGAGAGCGGCGGAGCGCGCAGCTGCCGTGGCGAGGAGAATGGGGGAGGGATGCGGACTACGCCGCGACAACGCGGGACAAGGCGAGTTAAAGAGATGCGTTGCATCTAAAAAACGTGAATTCTATGCATAACGTCGACCGCAGACCGGAAAGAGCATGCGCGCTAGACAAACTATTTGAACCATCAGAGGACGTGATCTGCGTTCACGCAGACGAATATTGTGCCCGCGACGCCATGAACGGTAGCAACAACCGCATCATTCACTACAATGTGGCCTACGGAAGGTCAGGCGGTGGCCATTGCTATGGCCATATCCAACACCAAAGCAAAAATAATTGTTCGCGACTCGAAATCGGCAGTCATAAATTCTTCAAAAGGTAGAGAGTGCCTCCAGCCACTAGCATACGCGCTAGAGCGAACAAGTACGAAACATTCAAATAACGGAGAGACTAGCACACTCGGGTGTGACAGGAAATGAGAGGGCCCACGACGCCCCCGAGGTTTACTCGACCAGGCAGACGTCAACCACACCTCACCTCACCTCGTCAGATCGGAAAGAGATCGCATGCTGTCATGCAGCGAAATCATAGATCATTACAGATTGGCCATACGGAAGTATTGCGCCGCGCACCGCAGCATTACTAAAAAGAGAATCGGTATCATGGAGGCAGTTACAGACGAACACGTTTCGAAACACGAGGTTTACTTTCGCTGCTAGCCTGTCATATACTCGGGAGATTGTAAGCCATGCGCAGGACGGGCGGACCTCCACCACATGTTACGGTGGTGCCCCAAAAGACCGAATCAAAATGATGCAACAATTTTGCTAGTAGCAACTATTTTACTGTAACGAGCATGGAGCAATAGGAGACGGCTGGGATCATCGCCGACCCGGAAGTGCAACTTTCAGGTCGTTCGGATGGCCGAGGCCGCCGCCAGAATTAAAAGACTTCTGGCCGATGACTGAGGAAGAGGGAGGAAGACGAGTAGAAGACAACGCCTTCTCATTCGTTCATTTCCTTTTTAATCTCATCACTGGCTCGATAAATGTTTCAACTACTATTTTAAGGTCCAATCGGAGTACACAATGATTTAGCCCAGACCAATTTCCCCTGGGTTCGAGCTAAAAACATCTAGGGCATCATCATCATCATCATCATCATCACATCATACTATGGCTGAGTCGGAGCGCCAGCCCATCAGTGAACGGGACGTAACATGGGAGGAACGCCAGATGAATGCGGGCGCTGACCCCCGAGACCTGCCCGAACTCGTGTTGCCGGACGGAGCGGCGATTCCCTCGCACCTGGACCGGCTGAGCATGCTGAAGCTACTGGTCAGCATGATCAATAAGGTGCAGCCCCTTCGGTGCATCAAGATGGCGCACGTCAACACCTTAGACGATGTGGTCCAGCTGCTTCGCTCTTGTGCGGCGAGTCCTTGCGCTCACTGGCCCTGGAATTTCCGTCTGTGCGGAGTCCCACATAATCTGTTCCCGAATTTCAATTTACCCATGCCTGATGAGAAGACTTTCCAACACCGCCAGATCCACAGGCTATGTTCGACATCCATTTCTTTCCCAAGAACTCCCAACACCGCCAGATCCACAGGCTACGTTCGACATCCACTTCTTTCGCAAGGACCCCCACCACCGCCAGATCCACAGGCTATGTTCGACATCCATTTCTTTCGCAAGGACTCCCACCACCGCCAGATCCACAGGCTACGTTCGACATCCATTTCTTTCCCAAGGACCCCCAACACCGCCAGATCCACAGGCTACGTTCGACATCCATTTCTTTCCCAAGGACCCCCAACACCGCCAGATCCACAGGCTATGTTCGACATCCATTTCTTTCCCAAGGACTCCCAACACCGCCAGATCCACAGGCTACGTTCGACATTCACTTCTTTCGCAAAGACCCCCAACACCGCCAGATCCACAGGCTATGTTCGACATCCATTTCTTTCGCAAGGACACCCAACACCGCCAGATCCACAGGCTATGTTCGACATCCATTTCTTTCCCAAGGACTCGCAACACCGCCAGATCCACAGGCTACGTTCGACATCCACTTCTTTCGCAAGGACCCCCAACACCGCCAGATCCACAGGCTATGTTCTCCATCCATTACTTTCGCAAGGACTCCCACCACCGCAAGATCCACAGGCTATGTTCGACATCCATTACTTTCGCAAGGACTCCCACCACCGCAAGATCCACAGGCTATGCTCGACATCCGCTTCTTTCGCAAGGACCCCCAACACCACCAGACCCACCGGCTATGTTCGACATACATTTCTTTCGCAAGGACCTCCGACCGTTCTTCAAGTTTGTCAAGGAAATCTACCCCGGTCACTTCCAGCCGTCCGTCATTTAACAGGTTCATAAAGGTGCTAGAAGACAACAAAATTCTCAGAAACTACACGCAGTACATCGATACCCTAGAAGAAACCTGCGGAATCCACAACGTCATCACATGTCACGGGCCCTTTGCAACAGCATCTTGCACCAGATGTCACTACCAGGTCTGGCCATAGCGGGATCAAGAAGGACATCTTCAACGAGATTATCCCATAGTGTTTTAAGTGCCGCAAGAAGACATGGAAGCAAGCGGGGAGATGGCGGTCACGGAGCCGGACGTCGTGTACTTCGGCGAGGACCTCTCTCAGGACTAGTATTGCGAGGCCCTGAATTGGGACAAACCCCAGTGTACCTGCTCGTCATCATGTGGCTACGCGACAATTTTCTCTTTTCTTTCTCGTCACGATATTAAAAACGTATATATATATATATATATGAATCTGTATTGTGGGTGCAAGAGATAGGACTAGATAAAATTATCGCAACGCTGACGGCGAGTTACGGAAGGTGTTTTCAGATGTGTTTGCCCGGAAGTAACCGATTGAAAGCTATTGCATTGCACGTACTATTGCGGTGTTACGACAGTGCTCAGTGCATACCGAATGGGACATCGGTGAGCAGCGCTTGAAGACGAGGGCGACAGAAAGGAGACACACGACGGCGCTTAATCCCATACGATGACCTCACCTTGACATGGTCCAGGACTTCAGGGGCTGTTTAACAATATACAAGAACCAGCTAGCCCTACTGCCGATTCTACTGACAAAACAGGAGGCTAGCGCGGAGGAAAGATCAATAACTAATAAGTAAGTTCTAACAAAAATAACAAGCACAGCAAAGTGAAAACACCAGCCCAACTGTCACGTTGGCAAGATTATTTATGCAATAAAGGCTCAATAGCTCAAAAGGTAGACCGCGAAACAAAATCGTAACGGTGGCCGTAGCTCTGTGGGCCTTCTATTTCCTAGTTGCTAAAGCGGTGAAATCACTGCAAAGAAGAAAAAAATTGGCCGCGTATCTGCTCCTTTCGTTGCAAATGTCGTCAAAAGACGATAGTCTTTATCGACTTTTGCCAAGTAAATGCCTCCCTTCGCTTTACCGCTCAGCTCTCATGTTGTTCCTCTTGCGTCCCGCTCCTCCTAAGGTAAAGACTCCAAAGGTTTGCTTAAATCATTTTAAATTTCCCGCGTTCCACTGCTCCAAAACGGGTGTCTCGATGCCAACGCTGTCGTACGGCGAAGACGCGCGTGAATGGACACGCCCTACTTCAACGATTATAGAACCGCGTTTCCCTACTCCACGTGCGTTGCAAGCAGAACGTGGAACCTATCTAGTGGAACCTTTCGTAACTGTTGCCACTTGATTTTTTCAAATGCCGCCTGAAGCTATACGGCGCGGGCGACAGCAGGCGATGGCGGAGGGATATTTTTTCTTCAGTTGATGAAGTATTTAATCTCGCCAAAATCAAACATGTACGATTTTTTATAAAGGAACGCTGCAAATATCACTTCTGTATTAATTTGTTGTCTTATATATGCGTAATGACTTGTTGTTCTTCAACAATATTGACAAGTATGAACATTACACCGGACTTAGACGGGCACATTTAGCTGTGACTATATAAGACTATTGCGCAGGCATTGTTTTACTTTGGCCGGGTGGCTGAATCGAGTCACAGACAGACAGACGGACAGACAGACAGACAGACATACAGACAGACCAAAATTTCTGGGTTTAAGTAGCCCAAGAAAAATTCCCCCGCACCTCCCCGAGGGGGATGGTAAGGATGCAGAAATGCGAACGTCGAACGCAACGTCCTCGGGTACCATGCGAGGAAGGCACCGCACAACCTTCGATACGTCGATGGGCACGTTCACCGCCTGTCCCTTGATTCCAAACTGCCCGTTGCCTCGAGACAGCCGCCTGATGCTCATGAAGGGGAGTCGAGGCGCGATGAGCCGCTCTTAGACCGGGTTCAGATCGGGAAGATGCGCCGGCCGAGGAGGATAACGGTAGCCAAAACTCACGCAGCCCTCCTCTTCGCAGCTTTGTCTTCTTCTCCTTCTTCTTCTTCAGCGGTTCCCCTACGGGAAGATGACGATGGTGGTTGAACGCGAAGCTATCTCGTGATGGATGGTTTGGTTGGCCAACCCCTAGGGGCATCATGCCACAATCATCATCAGACGCGCTGCGGACGCCGGCCAAGGGACGCACGACAACCCCCGACTATAATGCATTTCTGCATAAAAGACTATCGTCTTTAAAAAAAGAAAGAAAAAAATTCCCCCGCATTTCCCCGAGGGGGAGAATGTGAAAGTGCGAATGCACGGTTGTCGGCCCGCTTGCGGCGCTTGCGCTCGGCCCCCGCAGCCCACCGCCTCGCTGCCTTCTCTTCCATCTCTTCCATCGGGTTTGTAGTATCACGTGTACACCACGCAGTTATCAAGCCGCTATAACGCCGCTGAGTCGCCAACGCACGCCGCTGACGACGTAGTTTGAATGCGTTAAAGATATAAGGCGCGTCACTAACACTGATATCACCGTCGCGTCCGTGGCTTGGTCGGTAGAGCGTCGCGCTGCGGCCGCAAAGTCCTCGGATCGAAACCTGGCGCCGGATGCTGTTTCTTTTTTAAATATAGAGGAGCACTGCGGACGCCGCCGCCGCCGCCGCCGCCGCCGCCGCCGCCGGCGCCGCCGCCGGCGGTGGATGGTTTGGGGTCGCTTATAAAGTGCATTCGCACTTAAAAAAAAAGGAAGCGTTACAATGCAAAATAAGGGGCAATTTTGCAATGGTAATTCATCAGATAAGTTTCGCACAGGCTAAAACACCCATGACTATGCTCTGTGTTTTTAGGTGAAGCTTTCTTTGGCTATTCAGCCGGGTTTGGAGGGCCTGCTGCTGCTTCCTGGCCTCGCGCTGGGTTTTACCTTTTCACCTGGGTTTTACCTTATCCCGGGCAACGCCAGCTAGCCTCAGCTTGTCGCGCCCGCGGGGCCCGGTTAGCTACTCGAGGAAGGAAAAGGGGGGGGGGGTCCTAGATACGCGTATCATGTTCTATGATTAAAGCTTTGGACGTACATCTTGACGCACTCGCCACACAGATCACCGTTTTCGAATAATAAGCAACTACACCAGCCCAATAGCACTCAACATATGGTACGCGACAGCTTCGCATTACATCGATTCCCACCTCTGCGGGGGATCCGCCCTTTTTTAAGGAAATAATTTGGAGCATGTGGATAGCGACAGTGATACAACATGCGCTTTACTTCCCACTCCGGTTATCGCCACGCTCGCCGCCAAGCCCAAGAACGAATTTACGGAACAAATCCCAGTGTCTCCCACATGGATTCCAGCCCTTGCTCCGATCCCTCCCATCCCTTGGCCATGGTAACCACCAATGACGATCAGATCTCCCTCACGACCACATCTATCTGTTCCGAGGCAGAATCTGGCGTGGCCCTCGCCATCACGCGAACTCCAGAACAAGAATAATTACACTCTGTCAAACTGCCTGTCGGAGCTTGGTAGCGGATAACGCATCGCTGCGAGCATCTTGCATGGACGCAATGAACTCCCACTGGTTGCGCGATAGGCGCCATACCGTTCGAAGGACGGCGTGCGCTCCTCCATGGCCACCCGAGGCGTTTATGCTTCCATGAAAGACCGCTTCCCATTTAAAGTATCCACGGGACTCGTGATTGTTTGATCTGGAAGTCCAGTTCTGCCGAAGCACGTGAACGCATATATACTACAGAGGGTAGTAATCACGGCTGTCGTATACATATATAGCCTCCGACAAAGCATATGAGACCGTTGAGAATGGCAACGCCAAGGTGAGCCCTGCAGCGCGTTCTAATCTGTAGCAGTCAGCGGCTGCAATGGCAGTTGTACGTTAAAAGCTGCTTGTTTGCGCCATCGTTCTATCCACCGATGAAGCAAAATACGTCATTAGGGATGCGTGGCCACAGCCAACGAGGCTCAAGATGAGGCTGTACAACGGATTAGTCAACACGCATGCACCCTACTCCTGGCTGAGGGACTGTCAGTAAACGTATACAGCCTCTGGTACAGCCAAAACACGGGTATAGCTCCTCGCTAGCCCATTCTTGGTGGTTATTCTCAAGATTCTCCATATCAGCAGCGCTGCAGAAGGCGAACCTCACGAGGGGCAGGAATCGTGCAGGTGGAATCGCACATCTTTCTCCTCAACTGATATCCACTTGATGATGGCAGCAAAAGGAGACCTGCACCTCATTACGGGCCTGCAGCTCTAAGTCACACAGAACCTGCCAAAGCTTGCTGGGCGACAAGGATTGCAATGCAAGGCTTGTGGTCCAGATTTTGTCAAAGTTTCGCACTATGTAGAGCGCACAATGTAGCGAAATGGTTCTTTAGAAAATTACAGGTACTGTTTTCGTTTCTCCCTGGTGATAGGCGCGGACTCAGTTGTCTGGTACAAGGTAGCTTTTAGAAGTTCCCATTTTTGGGATGTCCATCTTGTCTGAGACGGTGAGGAGCCACCATACGGGGAGCGGGAGGAACGCGCCGCCATGTAGTGGCTAGTGAGCCACAGTCTTTCAACTGGTTTTCATCATGTCTATAGCCCAATCTCTTGAAGTGTTCGTTCAAGAGGGCATAATTGTGATTGCGACGCGGCCATCTTTCGAACGAACCCAACTCGTATTTCATTTTCTCGTCCATTAAAAATACGTAGAGTGCAGCTTGTAAAAAATACAGGATAGGTCACAGTTCACGCTTTCAGTTAAGATTGCGGTCATCCTTTTTGGGTTTGTGATTAATTAAAGGGAACGCGCGAAGCTTGCCAGGATAATTATTATCGCAGGTGGTCAGTAAAGCGTGTATGCCTACATACCCGGCATCTTGCCACTTGTTATAACCACTAGCCATTGCTAATAGAAGGGGGTGCCTTAGCTCGCGTGTACATAGCTGCAACATAGTAAATTTTTTACTCCAGCACACGGTTTTCGAATTCCAAGTGGTGCGTTACTGCAGTTAATTGCCAATAACGTTGTCAAAGAGAAAGTTTAAGCGACTAAAAACGAGCCACACGACGTTCGACAAGACGGCAGTAAAGTTAGTTGTATTGTGAACGTGCTCAAACAAATTGCCGGGCCCCTGTCCACTCGATAAAGACATTCGATTAACCTTAGCCATCTGTCACTAAGTACACTCCCCACGCCCGCCTTGCGTAGTTTGTGGGTCAATTAAACTTGTCACAACTTCGAAAACGGCCATTCAAAACTTCGCCCGTGGGTCAATTTCCCTCGTGGCATCCAAAATCCTCTTCGAAAATCTCCCGACCTCTCCTGTCGAACTCATTTGGACCCCGGCGCACACTGGTCTGGGAGGGAACGAGGCAGCCCATAATGTGGCACGAGGGCTTACTATCCGTGCCGGGGTTAGCGTCACTCCCTACCACAGTGCCCAATCCGCGAGGGACCGACTAATCACCTATCGCGACACATCGCCATGCATTACACATCGCCATGCATTACCGCCTCGCCCGCCGCCATTATCCCCCCGCCTATCCAGGGCTCACCAACTATCAGGAACGCCTATGGCGACTCCTGCAAACTAATACCCTTCCTTGCCGGGCAGTACCCCATCGCATGTACCCCGATCAGTATCCCTCACCGAATGGACCTCTCCCGGGGTACGTCACGCGGCGGCCGTGACGTCACGGCGAGCGCACGTGCTGGGTGTGGCCGGGAGGGTGGTTGGCAAAACATTCGGACCGGCGCGCGGCGCGTATGCAGTGAGGCTGCATTAGACGCGCGCAAAGGTGGAGTTTGTGTTTATGTGTTCGGTTTTCTGATGCCGGTGGGTTGCTGTACTCTCGGCTAAGCAAATCGTGCGAGCAAAATCAGCGGGATCAGGCTTTGCCGCGTCCCCAAACAGGTAAATTCGGCAGGTATTGTGGATGCGCGCAATGCGCCGAAGAGGCTAGCAGCACAAGCAGCGACATCGTCCGCTCTTACTCATGGCAACGTTTCTCATTCTCGAGCTTCTGCTGTTCTTCAAAGCGCAGTCATATCGTCTACACTGGCAGTCCGCGCTGATTACTGCCATGAAATGATGCTGTTTATTAACCATCTGCTATCATGCAGCACCAGCAGAAATAGTACCGGGGGTTGGGGTCAGATGGAAACTTTCTTGCTGGGAAATATTGTCATGTTTTGATGAGATAGAGTACTGTATTAAAATACAATGAATGCCTGACCTGCTTAGCTACGCGAAATAAATGTTTCGAAGAAGTATCCGCGATAGCCGCCTGCCGCCAAATCGACCACGACAAGTCTGGTCGTATGGGGAGATTTGTTCAAGACGAACAAAATTCATTGCTTGTAAATGCAATAAAGTTTTACCTTGATCAAAGATATTATGCCTTAAGGACGCGGCAAAACTGATATGGTTGCCGTGCTCACATGCATGCAGCATCATGCCTTCGGCGTGAGATGGACCGCTCACGCGTCTCGAAAAAACTCGATATCTGTTGGCCCTAAGCGAACGGACTCAGTGAATGTATTCTTTTGTTGCGGCCTCCCGACGCCGGCGAATTCAGCGGGTGTACAAGGACACTAACTTTAACTATCATGAAATAATGAGTACCGATAATTATTTCAGTGCCACTGTCGCAAGCTATACGCAATATGTGGCTGATATGTTACTCTCACAATGGCGATGAGCCGTTTCGCGATTTTACTGGGGAAAAATGTAACAATGCAATCGGTCACCTACGTATGAGCACGACGTCATCGCGATAATTTTATTTGAATAATTTTTGGTTTTTGCTTTTTATATTTTTGTTTCGTTGCTGCTAATTTTACTTTTTAATCTTTTCATGCTTTACCTTTCCTTTCCCCCCTCGACATGAAATCGTTCGTAAGCCACTGTCCCCGGGCGACGCAGAGATACCAAGAACAGGGAGCGTATACGCTGCCTGAGGCACCGCGCTCAGCTTACGCGGACCTCGAAAACAACAATGAATGAGCTTTCCTTGGTATGTGTCCTAACATAAAACATCATAACAAAACATCCTTGGAACGCGTCGCAAACGCGCCTATCTTCAGAATGACTCGTTAATGCTGTGCTGTCACGCATTGATTATCCGAAAGCGTCACTCGTCATATACGAAAGTGTTGCGGAGGTTGTTGGTGCAGAAAGCTACATGAAGGTGCGACGTCCGCAGCTAGGATAGCTAGACCCCCACCTGTAATGTAGGCGGCCAGCGACGGCCCGAACCATCGGCACATCATTCCTTTCGGGCACCGCGCGGCCAGGCCGGGCCGGCGGCGCAAGCGCGTTCTGCCAACCGAAGCCGCATTTCGCGGCCGCCAGCAGGCGCCACCCGTCGCGCACGTGCGCTTCTTGACGTCACGGTGTTTACATACAGGGAGAGGTCCATTTCCATTTGGCTGTGATGTCAACATACCCATTCAAGTGTTTACTACCCACTTGATGGGAATGGCGAGTGATGATGACAGCTGCCATCAGGGGCTCATGGCCGATTCACCAGCTCCCACTGGTTGGGATATCAACACAACCACATGAAGGTGCACTTTGCTGCGTCCAGTTCACTATTCATGGTTTCGCATTCACTACCCATAAGTGGTGCTTAGGTTTCCTTGGACCTCCATAAAAAAAAAAAACCTTTTGGTTTACTTTTAGCCCCATCATGCCATCCTTCATAATGCTGGCTTTATTATGTGTGTGCTTGGGCATAATTATTCTTTACAGTTGTGTTTTTTTTATGTAAGCACACTGGCATGAAACCTTGGGGTGTCTGCCACTGACAGCTGTCGCTGCGACAGCAGAGTGTCGTCATGCTGACGCAAATCTTTTTTTGCTTTTCAGATGCTGTCGAAGATGTGAAGACCCCTTCAAGGTTTGTTGCCACACAGCATGCTGACCTTGTATGATAGTGCGCCGGGTGGGGGGAATCGCATTTTACTGGCTTGCGGTTGTTTGTTCTGGCGGAGTGAGCCATAAATTAATTTCAGTCAGCATTTTTTGCTTTGCGTGCAGTGTTGAATCGTTTAAACACATGGGCCAATTAAGAGAAACTGAGCCTGTTGCCAGCAATCATTGCTGTTGCTCCTTTTGGCTGACCAGAGAATGTCGCTTGTCCCGTAGTGCCTAGCATGGACAGTACTCCTTGCCGTGTTGCCAGTCGTGTCTCTGCCGAAAAGTCTTGTCTAGTTAGCGTTTAATGATACAAAGATAGGCAAGCCATGACAGAGTTCAGTTGGTATTTGACCAGTGACAGGTGGAAGAGACCCTGCTAGTAAACAAGTGTAGCATATAACTTCGCTAATGTGCAAAGATGTGTACTACCCATATTTTACTCTCATTTAAGCCCCCGTGGCGGCTCACGTAGGCGTCCTACCGCCAGGTACAAAATTGTGGGTTGTATTTTGTGCCACAGTGGCTGTTTTTCTTATGGGGAAGGAACAACATGCCTCAGTTCATTTTTGACTCGACTTCAAAGGGATGCTGAAGCGCTTTTGTCAAACTCATTTCCGCTGCACCATTCACTTCAAGTTGTGTGATCTTGTATTTCACTATGTAACAAAAGTCTAGAGCCTTAGCTTATTTCTAAGGCTTGAAAGTGAAACACAGGGTGACCTTCAGAAGTGTTTTGTCATGGCAGCAGTTTGCAGTGGGGTTTTCTATCCTTTCTCAGTTAGTGTTGATCCACTTGTGATTATCATTGACTTTGTGCTTATTTGGTAATGGTTCCTTGATCTGTTCATGCAGTTCATTGTTTTTTATCCTGGCATAACCGATACAAGACTTGTGCTTACAGTTTCCTTAACCCTTCCACCTTGACTTTTCAGGGCATAGCCCTGCAGAGCATGTGCCAGTTGATCCTGATACGGTGTCTGGTCCCACTTTGGGCGCATTGCAAGTTTTGTTTGCTGTGACAGCAGTCGTATGACTGTTTTTACGTTTGCAGTGGACCTCTCACCCGCAGCATGACTGCTGCGAGGGAACGCACCAAAGTGGCATCGCTTGAGACGACTCGGGTTGTGGTGGCTACATCAACGGTAGCTAGGGCGTCAGCTCGATCCACGTTGCTGGGTGGCAGGCGGAAGGAGAACAGGTTGCCTCATCAGGGCCAGGCCCCAGCTCCCAAGCTGAGAAAGGCAAGAGCTACCACTGCACTGTCCAGTCGTGCAGTATGAGCAGCTTGGCATGTGTCTCCAGTGGCTGACACCTTCAGCAGACTGCAGCTTCTCAACTAGCTGGCCTGCATGTCAATGCCCTGCTGTCCTTGAACCTGGCATCATGATTTGAATGCATATTTTCTCTTGTGCATGCCTGTTCCGACCTGTAGCTGGGTGATGTTGGGAGGGAGTGTGAAATCCAATTTAGAAAGGTATTGGCAAGTTTACTATGACTGCTTGCACACTCCTATGGCTTTCCAAGAAGAATAGGCTCTACAGTTGGTTCGTGCTGCCCGGAATCATCTCGCATTTCCTTCTCAGCAGTGGCTTAATTACTCAGATTTTTCTAACAATGTCGTGCTGACACAGGGCTATTTCTCGTGTTTCATAGGATGTGCATTTATAAATGCTTTCCATAACTTGGCTGCACCAGTCTTCTTGTATTCTCACTGCTGTGGCCTAATTGTGTCGTAAAAGTTCAACGCTTTTTTTTTTTAGTAAGAACATAACTATTTTCTCCAGTTCATTGTAGCTATGCATAAAGGAACCAGAAGTGGGAGGGCCATATTCTTGACCAAAACCTACTACAGCAACTTTACTCAAAGATTGGGCTGTTGCTCTGTGCATCTTATTTCCTCTTTATTCTGGTTCTTTTCCCTGTGTCCTTCTTCCAACTGCTCGTATTTCTTCGCACCTTGTGCCAGAAATATGTCACAATTCTGCGCTTACTGCACAGAGGGCGTCGAGCGCAAGCCTTACAGCATGCTGTCTTTTAAACTTTTTCCAACAGTTGTAGCGTATTTTTTTTACATATTACTGGGTCATGAAATGCTACCTTAAAGTTGAAATAGACCTGTAGATTACTCATGGGTGTTTGTGGAAAAACTGATGTGTGTGAACAGTGCATGTGAATTTAGGTACAGTGAGAGATCATGAATTGATAACTTAGCTTGAAGAAATGGCAGGGGAAAACCTGGAAACCCTTGAATTTGAAAAGCTCGTTTTCAAGGCCTTGAAAGTCCTGACTTTTTTTTTTCTTCAAATCATTAAGTCTGAATTTCTCGAATTTTTTTTTAACAAGCATAAAAGCAACATGAATCTACACAAGGCCAGAATGAACATTTGTTGCTTCATTGAGCTTCTTTAGGAAACAAAAGTTCGCTATTTGTAATGCTCTGAAAGTGTTTATTTGTGTAACTAACAAACAATGATCAGAAGTCGGCTAAAAAGAAAATTTTTGGTGGAGTCATTTATCATTTCGATAAGGGGACTTGCGTTAAGACAGGTCCCCCTGTTGAAACATTCGCTACGGGAACGTTCCCGTTTTTAGACTATTTCTCGTCATTTCAAGCCTCCGTCCTGCCCTGAACACCGGTCTTTTTCATATTTCTAACAGATGTGGTGGTTCTTGAAAACCTTTGAATTTTTGTCATTTTTCATGATTAGGGCGGCAGCCATGAAACACTGCTTGGAAATTGTTGATGGAATCTAGCTTTGGGCCTCAGTTTCAGGCTTTCTTTAAATTTCAGTCGAAAGCCCATTCTACATGGTGCGAGTTTACCTGCAAATTCGCTGCTGTGGCGCGGCTCGTGTGTCAGAATAATCTGTTTTCGTTGCTGCGGCCAATCGCAAAATGCCAAGTGGTGTTTACAGGGGAAGTTCGGCCGTTCTTAATATTCGGCACTTTGCCATAGCAATGAAAATAGAACATTTTGCCGCATGAGTGGTGCAGCAGCAGCGAATTCGCAGGTAAATTTCCACAGTGGGCTGAAGGTGTATTTTACATGGAAGTGTCTTTTCAGTGTGTGGGATAAGCCAACATTAGTTGCTGCAATATAGCAATTGGTGTGGGCGCAATGGTAAGCATTGCCTCTTACTACACTGGTCTTGTTCTTGCTTGCAGGTTGAATTGGCGGGAAAGAGGCAGCCCCTTAAGGTGCAGAACGCCAGTGGTACTCAGCGGGGACGCACATCATTGAGGCAGTTGGCCATTCATCAGGGAGCACAGTGCCAGAGCTTGGCTGAATTCGTCGGAAAATTTCATTCCAGGACACCCACCAGATTTCGTAGAGTTCCTGTGGAACGCGGTGAGCAGTGCGCCTAATACTGGGTTTGCTTTGGCAGGCCTTGAAGCAAGTTACTATGTTGCATCGTGTGCGTTTTGACGCTGTTTTCTTAAAGTTGCTCTTCAAAAGCTTTCTTCTAGGCCTACAATATCTGGCTGCACCTGCACTTTTGCGTTGAACAACTAACAGTTTCTAGTTTTCCCTGTTGGCCCAAATGGCCGTGTTTATGCTTCTAAATTAAGTGCACCATGTTGCCATGCAACGTTCCTCACACCTTGCTCTTTTTGTTCTCTCGTCTCGTTCTGTCATCAGCGCACCATATTCCTGTTAAGCGTGAGTGTTAGCTTGAAAAGCACCAAGGGGGTACATGAGAACGTGCTCTTATTTTGGGGATTTTTATGGGTGTTAGAGCTCGGTGTCCCTGGAGGGCAGCAACAGATGAAACACAGAGCACTTTGTTTATATAACTGATACTTTTGCACAGAATAAGTCTGTTTAGGACAGTAAGCATAGGAAATGCTCTTATGGGAGGAATTGGTAGCGACCCTAAATGGGATATCATGAACTATACTGCCGAAGCAGTAAAAGTAGCAACTGCGTGTGGGTTAGTGCATCAGCTGAAATCCCTTCAGCCCATATCACTGCTCATCCATGTATACCGCATTTACTCTATTCTAATGCACACCTAAATTTAACATCCAGGATAAAAGGAATGTGCAAACATTATTGCCACAAGAGAGGCTGTTCATAGGCACCGGAAATTCTTTTTTATTGGGGACAGCTTCTCGTCACTCTTAAACCACAGGGCACTGCATGCACACGCATATGGGCATTGTGCCCAGCTTGTAGTTTTAAACTAGTAACTGCCATAAAACTATTCATTTTACCTACAGAAAGGAGACACACTGCTTGGTATTGCATCACATGCTCTTTCTTCTGCTAGCTCTTTCAATATGCAAGAGTTCTTACCTCTTACAAGCATGTAGATTACAAAGTAGCCCTAGATCTACTCAAAGATGATTAAGTATTTTGCTAGAAAAGCATGCAAATGTATTCTCTTAAAGCTCCAGGATTTCAAAGGTGCGGGCAACCTGGAAAAATTCCAACCCAACTCTAATGCACAAGAGCTGGAGGATTCAGACCCATCAGCTTGTTAACAAGTTGTTTACCAAAGATCATAAGCAGCACCTTCAAATTCCATCCACTGAAAAAACAGACAAGATTTTTGAGGCATTTTCCAGCAATAGATCACATTCATTTGTTATCCAGGTAATCAGGAAACCTGCAAAATATAAGACCTTTGTACATGGTCTTTATATTGCGAGAAACCGGCATAGCATGTGCGGGTATAATAATCCTTGATAACAAGGGTGAGAAGTTCCCAAGCACCTGCCGCAGTGGCTAAACCGTTGTGCTGCTGAGCACGAGGATGCGGGTTCGATACCCGGCCACGGCGGCCGCTTTTCTGGTGGAGGCAAAAACGCCTGTGTGTGCAAGATTTTGACGCATGTAAAGGTGTTCAAAATTAATCCGGAGCCCTCCCTTACGACACGCCTCATCGCCTGCGTTGCATTGGCACGTTAAACCCAACAGTCAATCGAAGTTCCCAACCAGTAAGGGCATCAGAAAAGGGGGCACCAACTCTCTGAAATTATTCACAGCCTGTTAATGAAGATATTTTGGGGGTTTGAGAGATGTGTGGAATCGGAGTCAATAGAGGATATTTGAGCCACTTTAGATTTTTGGGAAACATTATCTTGCTGATTGAGTACAAAGATCTGCCAAGGATGGTTCAGGAACTGTATTCAGAAAACTAAGTTCAAGGTTTAAAGATGGACATGAAGTAGTCAAAAGTAGAAAGCCTTCCCTTAAAGGAGCCATGAAGACAAAATACAAGTTTGTTTTATTCGAAAGATTTCGTGTTTTATAGTGCCTCCAGTGCTTGTCCAGATGCAAACAATGCTTTATTCACTGAGAAATTAATCAATTTAAGTTAAAATTCTGATTTTCCTGCTAAATCGTGTGTTTTCATAATCTGCAATAACATCACAGGAACCGGCTGCTCTGCAGCTGATAGCGCACGGCCGGGCTAGATTGGCGGTGTTCACGCATTTGTTTACATTACTGAACCTAGATAGCGCCACCATATCGTGGCCAGCCGTTTACTGCCTTTGGTTTGTTTTTGGCCGTGTTTAAAGCTGGCTTGTTTTTGTTCTGGGAGAAAATAATCGTTTCGTGAAACATAGTGCTCGCTCGACAAATATGGTCACGTAAGACACCGCTGCTTGCGTCAGTCGGCCAGTGTCGTCTGAGACAACCCAAAGCCCTGCAGTGCTGTGCAGCTAAACCAAGCGTAGTGTGCACAGTACCAACAGTAGTACGCATCAGTACTTCTATGTTTACATGTGCTTTCGTAACTTCCACTGTTTGTCCCACCATTATTATTGCTTTCAAAAGGATGTGCCCTAAATTTAAGCACAAATAGCTCGTTCTGCAAGCTTATAAGCTCAGCATAATTTGCGTTTGCTTTTGCCTTCCTCCACCAATTGCAGGGCAGGCTGGTATGACATCATAGGTACTGTTGTGGGAAATGAGCAAGTGGGTCGCATGGCCATTCCCTTTTTTCCTAATTATGTAGCTTATTTGAGTGAAGTTTACGTTAAGTGGTGTCAGCATGATTCTAACGAGACAATCTTTTGAATGAACCAAACTTGTGTTTTGTCTTCATGGCTCCTTTTTAAAACTAGGTAATGAAATGGTAAAAAAAGGGGTATGAACGTAGCAGTCTTTGACAAGTTGTTAGGGCCGATCCAAACCATGGGAAGAGGATCAGGCATGGAACTAGCGTGGTCATGGGGGAATTTGCCATGCACTCTGAAGCTGTGAATTGTAGGCTACCCCTGTCACTAAGAAGGGCATACTGCCGGTAATGACTTAGGGGGCAGAGACTTGGAGAATCACTTAGCACCTTGTCCACTCTATGTGGGCATGCCCCCAAGACCCCTTCCCGTATGTAAATAGTTATGAGCAGTTAGGGCGTGCGCTGGGCAGCTCGGACCTGGACTTCCAAACACACCTGGTCACAAGAGCTGTCACCGTCGCCGCCAGACTTCAACCGGCAGCCACCACGCACCGCTAAACCACAGTAAAAGTGTTTCTTTCTCTCTTTGACAGCATATAAGATTTACGAGAACGCTACTTTACGTGGGAGTAATGAATAATTGTTGGTATAAGAAATTACATAATAAATTGGTGTATTTAGTGCAAGTTTCGCCATATTTTTCAACCTTGACTACATTGCACGCGCCAGCCACTTGAACCAAGCCCTGACAGCGTATTTCCAAGCGCTTCGCTGCACAGAGCGCCCACGTGACATGTCTGTTCGCGCGATGCAAAACGATAATAAAATGTCACCATTGTCTGCGCCCCAAACTCAAAGCTGCCTAAAACATACAAAATCACTATTAATAACAAAAGCAACGCGTAGATTTGTGTTTAAAAATTATAAAAAATTTGCTCCAATCCACGCTGTAAGGGCGGTTGGAAAGCAAAGCTTTGAACGAAATCCATGGGCGTCCAGAAGGGGAGTGGGGGGGGGGGGGGGGGGGGCAAGGGGGGCCACTGCTTCCCTTGGAAATTCGGATATTTTTATGCACTACAAAAAAGCTGCACAGCTTGGTTGGCCCATAATTAAAATAACTTTGCCCTGAATTACGGAAGAGAGGAGAGAACGACACCGACGTTCTCTCCTTTGTCCCGTCCTTTAGCGCAAAGTTTTTTTAAAATTATGTACGTGAACCAACTAGCGCAACAATCAACGCTACTCAAATCATTAGCACATTCAGGTCCTGCGTATCCGTATGGAACGCCCTTCAGGACTGCGGTCAACATTGCATCTAAGACGCTGACTAACATTGCCGGTCATGTGACGACAGTGAAACAGACTGCCTGTGGTGGCTGTTGAAGATAGCGAACAATTCTGAAAGTTTTGACTTTTTTTTTTTGTCGTTTTTCTAAACCCCAGATTTATGCAGTCTTACCGCAAGAACTTCAGTTTTCGGACAAATTTGCAGCTATATCTAGCAAAAAATCTTCACCGCTACACCTACTAGGGAGAGTGTAACATCCTGCCGTGCCGTCCCACCACTTAGTACACCCTTTCCTTCGAAATTCCGAATTGTCGGCACCACCCAAGCCCCGAAACAAAACCTACAAATTAGCCGCTTAAAACGCTTGTACGCCTGTACTGCATTGAAAGCCAGGGAGGCGAGTAGTATCTTTATTGCGTGAGCCATTTCAACAGAATTCATCACACATGTCATCTCGCTATTTTCCCCGAAAAACCCGAGGTGTCTGCAGCTGCTATTCAAGGAAGGTTGACGGAGTGCAGTTCTATGTATTTGAATGTATTGTACTGTGTGCCGGTGATCAATTGGCGTGAGTCGAGAACCCTCACGCAGCGAGACTGACCACTCTTCTTTACAAAGTGACAGTAACTTTTCGCATTTTCTTTATTAACTTTATTTCTTTGTTCGGTAATAAAATCCAATGTATATCCTCCAATCCTGGTTCTAATTCGCTGTTCGTACTTTTTGTAACCACAATTCCACAATTAGCGCCTTTTTGGTGCTATCCTACGATGCCCCCCCCCCCCCCCCCTTTTGCAAAAAGTTCTGCGGACGCCCTTGACGACACCCCATAACAATTACCCATGCGACGTCACTTGTATTCGCACACGTGACTCTACACAGAGTGAAACCAGAGATTCTGCAAACCGTTACCTGGAATTCGTGGGGCGGCGTCCTGAACACAGCAGCAGCGTCGGCCACGGCCGGCCTAGAGCGGCGGACGCCGCCGCTGTAGCCCGGCCGCGAGTCGGGAGAGAAAAAAACGTAGGAGCGTGTTTCGAAGGGTGAGACAGCGGAACCTAGCTAGCCATCCTGATGTGCTAGCTTGGGGCTACACCAACGCGCGACAAAAGCGCAGACACCGAAACAATGCGGCATGTGAGCTTAGTGATTCCTATTTATACCGATTTAGTTACCTTAGTAAGTTTGAGAATTGCGAGAAAGCTGAGGGAACTTTTATAATTCCTATTATCTGAATCTGCTGCTACTTTCGCCTTTTGTAATACCACGTAAAACACAACCGAATTGGTAGTCACCAATTTAAAAAATGGAGCTCCATTCGTGGCAAGCAGTGCGCAAAAGGTTGCGTTTCTCTAGCGGCCACATGTCTGTATGGGGTTTGTACATTTTCTCTTCCCGCCCTGCAAACCAATTCTTAATGTTTGCCGTACGACCACTTAATACCGTCGGGTGCGGGTTACCGTGGGTGTGCTGTCGAACAAGTTAATCAAGCCGTGCGCAGGCACCGCGCAATGGACGCGAAGCTGCACCGAAACAGGGCCAACACAACCACCGCTGAAGCAGACGACAAAGCCGTACCGCGGACGCCGCCGCCGGCGAGCTGGCACTCCCGCACGGGGAACAGTGGGTAAATTCGCGGCGCCATCTCTAGTGTGCTCCGTGAGTGAAACCCTCCGCCCCGCTCCCTCCCCCCGCCGCCGCCTCCGACACTTTAAGAGATTGTTGTACCGCACGCCACGAAAGAACCGTTGGCTGGTAGAGCTAGAAAGCTTTGCTTTGGAAAATAATGGAAATAAACTATTTTCCATTGGAAGCAATGGAAAATAAACTAAGAGATAGACCTGCCGGGGCTCGAACACAAGCTGTCAGCGCCAGCTGTCAATATTCTACATTGAGGCCACAGAGCCCGAACGGTGAGCTTCTTTTAGCAGGCGCTCAAAAGAATAGCGCGCGCCGTGACACACGTCACGAGGGTGCTCGGTGCAGCGAAACGTTTGGAAACACGCCCCCTGGTAGAACCTCGTTTATCGGTGAACGCCGCAAAAACAGAAAAGCGCTTGGGGTAGTTCTGAAGGCTTATCATCATCATCGTCTCGTTGCGCTCAGTGGAACGCAGTGCCTCGTGCCGTGGCATCGCGTGAGCGTGGCATAGCCCTATTGGTTCTCCACAGGGTGGTCCGTCGGGACCAGCGAAGCTGGCGAAGCCTCCTGTTCCACAGGGAGTTGCAGAGGGCCAGCGAAGCCTCCTGTTCCACGGTGAGTGGCGGATGGCATAATCTACATCGCCGTCACGGAGGCCTAGGCTCAAGCAGGAGCCCTTGAGAAGGACAGTCTTTCCGACGTTCCCAGGTTCGCCGAACGCCCTCCTGTTCGCGCATCGCCACGTCCTGGCCAGTGGCGAGCGCCATGAGACCGAGCTGAGGCTAAGCAGGGTCCGCGCCATCCGTAGACCGCGATCACCCATTGGAGGTCGCACCGCTGCCGCCGCCGCCGGGACCTGCTCCTTATGAACAGGCAAGTACATCCGACGAATTTTCTGGGAGCGTCGGGCAGCTGAAATTAATGGGGCTAATCTCGGGGACAAGGTATTTAGCAGCTGCAGATTCGTAACGCGACCGGGTTGCTGCATCGACGCTTTTCGAGAAGCCGAGACGAAACGATGAAAGCCATTATACGCGCGTAAGAATTTGATGCTACCAGCGCCAAGGTGAGGAGATCAAGATGAGCTCTTGTCAGCTTTTACTCATGGCAGCTATTGTCATGAAATTTTGTCAGTGGAAGCACCCTGAGACATAGCCGAATACAGTATAGGTAGTGAAATTTTCTTGTGAAATTTTAGGACAGTAGGCCAAACCTGTAAAACCGATATTAATGTTTTTGGCCATCCCGTCTGTGAATGAAGTGTGTAAAATATGCGATGCAACTTCTCTATGTAAGCAGGTAACTTTTTCTACATTAAGAGATCCAGCAGAAGCTCGCAAAGACGATTGCCATGTGTTAGTTAAGTATGCAGTCGTAATGCTAATCTAAACCATCGGCTGCGTCCCGCAACGCAGGCAGTAAGGCGGTGGAAGAGGAAAGGGGGCAAAAGAATAGGAAAGCGGAGTTGGGACTATGCTCATCTCAGCAGTGGTCTTACGCAGAGGAATCACGTGGCATACCACCCTGCGTCTACCGTTGCCATCTGCGCCAATTCTTCAAAAGCTCGCGAGATGTTTACGTTCTCGCATGCCCAATTTCTCCGCTTCGTTACTTGTTGGTCTGTACACGGTAATACGTATGTGGCCAAGCCCACATCAGGCACTGCTTTAACATGGTTCGGCGATCAAATCCGAGATCACCTGGGAAGCAAGTGGCTATTAAAATATAATGCGCACATGCACCCCGCACAGACCTTTATCGAGCGATGCTGTCACCTGCGGCCGGTGTTCTGCATATCACACTTGCGGCCTACACATTTCGAAGTTCTTCTTAGGTAGTTCGGATGAAAAGGGAAAGTAAGTGCACTGGGGATATTATTGAGCCCAACTGGGGGCTCACCTGCATACAACCCAGTGCGGTGGGGAGGGGGAGGAGGGGGGTATAAAAATTAGAGAGGAAAAAGGGGGTGCTGCCGGTATTTGCCAGCACGTTACACGTTGACTCTGGCCCGCCCCCATCGTTATCCCCCTGCCTGCTGTTATCGTTTGAGCTACAGTTGCTCGGTGCGCGCGTGCTCTGCAGCGGTAAAGCCAACCAATCTCCCTCTCCTCACTTCTAATGCCTCTCCAACTTAGTTCTTATGAGCATGCGCATGCGGTTACGATAAGGGAGTTTTCTGCGTACACGGGGACCGCTCATTTTTCTTTCTGCTATAGCAACATACCACTTCGCTTTTAAAAGCACGGTACCTGGTATAAGATTATCTCACTCAAAGGACCATGTGGGGAGACACACAGCGGTAATGTTTGAACCACATGCACGTATGGTGAGGAAATTGGGCCGCTGGGTTGTGGATTGGCAGTGTCGCAGAGAACAGCCTCTCCCTTCTGGTTCTGAGATGTAACTGAAGCTTAAGTGGATGGCAGCATGATAACCCTCACCTGGCTCGCGCTGTCATTATATACACCAGCCAGTTGTGAAGAATTCCTCGCCTTGGCTGTTTTCACAGTGAACTAACTGCACCGATTCTTCCCAAGTGTCACAAGCCTACAGGCAACGAAGGAAAATGGGGTCGGGAGTTTCAGCGTTCATTCCCACCACTCCGGCATAAATGTTCGAAGGTGTCTGTGAGTACTATACAATTTCGAAATCTCGGCGGTTTAACGGTCAGGAAATTTATTTGAGCTCTAAGGCGCGCCATAGGGGGGTGGGGGGAGGGGTAGGGGGGGCTACAGATTAGTTTAAACCACGTGTCTATCTTCAACGTCCGCCGAAATCTCGCCCAACAGGTGTTTTCCTTTCTGCATCCACTAGAAAACGACTGCCCCGGCAGGGATTGAACTGACGACCTGGAGCTCACTAGCACAACGCCTCAGCAGCTAACCTTCCGCGGATACGCGTATTATTTTGGTGTGTAAAATAGGCAAACTTTCGAAAAAATGTAAGAACCGCAAAATGTTGGCTATACCAATTGGCTGCACCAGTGTTTCAGGCCGTGTGAATGAAAGACTTATTGCGAGCAGTAAAAAGGCGCCGGCGTTAATTTTTTGTTTTCAAGAGCTAGGTGTCCCACTTCGTAAAATCATTTCTGCCGCTTCGTTGGAATGTGAAGCTTGTCCACCAAGGACACAGAGAAGAATAATGCCGCCTGAGGAACAAAGAGGGCAGGCAACGCCTAGGGGCGCCGCGAAAGCTAGCTCAGCGGCTGCTTTATGTGTGCCGATGGAGAGTCTGAGACAATTTTTCTTTTTATTGAGCAATAGGTAAGGGGTGGTCCCTTATTGCAGAAACCCATGCGCCGTCTTGGCTCTACTGGCCCTCTCGACCAGCAGAAGTTGATCTTGAGGTAGGGAGCTGGACAGCAATATATTCCCGGCTCAGGGGATGGGGAAATGGGTGGCGTGGCTGGGTGGTTGTCGCACTCCCGTGTAATACATATGAGAGTGCCTGGCTGTTTGCAGAATTTACTTTGGGAGTCGAATTGTGTTGGGTATAACAGTTGCATTAAGAGCCTATTAGCTCTGAGAATGATTGTATGGAGATGCGACTCGTATATATGTAGCCGTGTTCTGGCTTACGGGGCGATATCTCCTCGTGTTTGACAATCGCGTCGCCCTGTATCCCCTTTATCGCCTTGCAATAGTCTCCGAGAATGGACGGGGCAAGTACCTCAACCAACATTGAGTCTCAGCGTCACACTCGTCGAGCTCTTCAGCAGGGCGAACGAAGCCGAGCTTAACTACTAACTCTAGGGATACACTAAGTAAAAAAAATGAATAAAAAAGTGGGAAAATTTCAAGCACACCAAACAGCTTGTGATGAGCTCTACTCTTAAAAACGTGACTGTCCAATGGAGCGCCGCTCAGTGCTCTTCGCAATTTTGTGCTGCGAGTAATGTTTTTCTAGCTTTGCTGCAATTGGTATCTGCCATGCCGTGGACGGCCACCTGTTGCTACTGCCGCGGGTGCGGCCGTCTACGACGTAGGGTGGTCCGGCAGGACCGGTACGTATACTGCCAGGCGGAGCGGCATGCATGGACCGCGCTGGAAGGCTTCGTAGCAAATGTGAGGTTAGCAGCCGTTTTGCTACTACAGACGACGAACAGTGGCCTTATCACTCAATTGGTATTTTCATGCTTTCATAAACGTTAGCAAATACACCTTTTCTGGTAGGTGTACCCCTGCAGCAAACGAGCGGGTTAGCAGCTCTTTTTGTATACAGACGGCGGTCGCCGCATGCATTCTATAGTAAAAAGGCGGCGTCCGGCATCCGTGTGAACTGAAGGAGGTTCTAAAAATTACCGATAGTTCAAACAGAATGTCGCTTAGTTAAAGCAAAGCGAGAGATGGTGTAGCTGTAGATTCGCTCAGGGGTACTCACAGGCCAGGACGTCCTGGGCACGTGCAGCCCGCTGCACCCTGTGTATCGGCTGAAGCTGATCCTCCACGTGGGAGCTGCAGCTGCCCCTCCCACTGCTCTTGGGAAGGGGTTGGGAGAGGAGGCACATTTGGAGTGTGAGAGCACTCCCATATCATGTGGTATATAGGGTGCAGGAAGATTGGCAGAATTGGCACGTTGGTCAGAACAGGGAGAGATCCATCGCGTGGAGTAGAGTTTCGTGGGGAAATGTATTTGTCTGGATTTTTCGAAGCAGTGTTTCCCATTTCCTGTCTAGCTTGATATGAGGGAGGGGCAGAGTTCGTCTTTGAAGGCGATCCAGGATGTCGTGGTATCGAGATGGTACGGAGAAAACGTTGTGGATGGTCGTCCGAGTCAGTACCTCCCAAGGATGGCCGGAACAGGGCCGTAGCCAGGAACACTAAGCCTCGCTTATGCGCTGCCTGGAAAAAATTTCGGAGGGAATTTGAACCCTCCGAATTTTTTTCCAGGCAGCGTCCATGGGCCAGACTATTAATATATCCTGTAAATTAAGTTTCCCTGCCATGCTGAGGTTATCCCTCGTTATAACAGAGTCAGCGGGACGGCAAAAAGTTTTGTTATAAGCGCAGTGTCTCGATATAAGCGACAAGTACAACTCGGCAAAAGTAAAGAATTTGAGCGTCAATTGTTCCATAGCTGTGGCGAAACAAAGAACAGCGTATTCAGTGAAGCAAAACTTTATTCAGGTGCAAAAAAGGCAGTGAGCTTTGTCGGTTTAAAGTTCTTGCTCGGCGCGATCAACCCCTGCTCCAATTTGGCCACTCCGTGCAAAACGCTACGGTAGCCGGCGCCGCACATAAAAGTGGTAGTGATCACTTTTATGCGGGCCTGCGGGCGTCACGGAACGTATACGAGTGTTTCGCGCAGGAAAGCGCCGCAAAACGCAGTGGCTCGAGTTTGAGATTCTGTTTGTTGATCTGAAAAAAAAAGAAAAAAAAACTATTAACCGCTTATCGTGGGTGCACAGCGCAATCATGAAAACTAACCGGTTTTGCAGGCTTTGCATGGTCACTGGGCATTTTTTTCCGAGCTGTGCAGCCCTTAAGTTTGGGACACAAGAGCTTTTGGCGCCCTGTTGTCGACGACACTGCTGATTCTATGGAACAAGTGTCGGTGTTCGCTCACCACCTCGTCCACGCCATTGACTGATGTCTAGGAACAAAATTCAAAGGCCCTACCTCGCATTTGGACCGTTTGTCTAAAGTCGGATGGGGTGAATCGAGCATGACCGGCTCGAGAAAATCGCCGGGGAAACACCAGCTTGCGTTGACCCGCCATGTTGACAGCCTGACTCGCCGCTGCATCGCCGCAGCTCGGCGATACCTCTGCTCGCCATTTCGATTGATTGATTGATTGTAGGGTTTAACGCGCCGACGCAACAAAGGCGATGAGGCGCGCCGTAGGGGAGGGCTCCGGTTTAATTTTGACCACCTGGGGATCTTTACGTGCGCCGAAATCTCGTACACACGGGCGATTTTGCTTTTCGCCTCCAACAGAAAAGCGGCCGCCGCGGCCGGGAATCGAACCCGCGACCTCGTGCTCAGCAGCGCAACGCCTTAGCCACTGAGCACCGCGGCGGTACAGTGTGTCGATACGAAAAAAAATAGCGGTTAGGTTACGGTTCTGGTTCACGCGAAATCATTTCGTTCGCGAGTAAATCGTGTTGCGGCGAAAATAATGTGGCGGACGCGTGTGAATTGAGGCACTCCATCAAAGAAAGGGGCGGAGTGACAACGTGGCTTTGAAATACACTGATAAGCAGAGAGCAGAGATGTAGGGAGAGAGAGCGTCTTCAAAAGAAGAAACTTGGATTGAGCCAGTGAGGAAAGCAGCCGCTCGATCATCACCGTGGGTTTTCGTCGTATGTGCCGGGAATCGAACCCGCGACCTCGTGCTCAGCAGCGCAACGCCGTAGCCATTGAGCCACCGCGGCGGGTCGCTCGGTGGACCCTCGGGTCGCGGGTCCATGCGCTTCGAGTAATGCGGCCTAAAATGCCAAATGCATGTGTTTGGGTTGGGGCCAGAAGGAATTTCGAATAAAGCGGGTTCGTTATAACGAGGGATTACTGTGTGTACACACACACACACGCGCACACACACACACACACACACACACACACACACACACACACACACACACACACACACATATATATATATATATATATATATATATATATATATATATATATATATATATATATATATATATATATATATATATATATATATCAGTTTGGAAGCGGTGAGACAGCCCCAGAACGTGCCCACCTGTACGATGGATGTGGTAGTGGAGCTCTTGCTTTTGCCTATTAACTTGATGCCCCGTCTTTTCTTTGCAATTGCTGAAGCCAAAATGCAGCAGAAGTTGTCGTTCGTCATGGGTTTTTATTTTTGTGTGTGCGCGTCACCAAACGCTTTGCAGGAGGGGCTCATCCACAAGTTGTTGCAGCGTGCTCCCCTCCCCACCGGAGGGAACAGCCCCCGACCGACCGTGGCTGTTGGCGACCACGCCGCCGGAACAACGTGGGTCGGGGCGGCGCCACACCGTATAACGCACCAGCCGTGCTCGACGAGATCCCAGCCGTCCGCGCCGGTGACGGAAGAGCAGCGCGTTTGGCCGCGGTCTGGGAACAGTGGACGCGGGTTCGGTGTGGGGTGGTCGCCCCGCCAACCGGGACGACAAAAAGGGCGACAACGACGAAGACGCGCTCCGAGGTTCGCAAGACCCGGCGTTCCCCTGCCGCCCTCCTCACCGGACGTTCCGGAACAGCCAGAGACTGGCCGTGGCTGTTGGCAACCACACCGCAGGAAAAACGTGGGTCGGGGCGGCGCCACACCGTAACGCACCAGCCGTGCTCGACGAGATCCCAGCCGTCCGCGCCGGTGACGGAAGAGCAGCGCGTTTGGCCGCGGTCTGGGAACAGTGGACGCGGGTTCGGTGTGGGGTGATCGCCCCGCCAACCGGGACGACAAAAAGGGCGACAACGACGAAGACGCGCTCCGAGGTTCGCAAGACCCGGCGTTCCCCTTCCCCCCTCCTCACCGGACGTTCCGGAACAGCCAGAGACTGGCCGTGGCTGTTGGCAACCACACCGCAGGAACAACGTGGGTCGGGGCGGCGCCACACCGTAACGCACCAGCTGTGCTCGACGAGATCCCAGCCGTCCACGCCGGTGACGGAAGAGCAGCGCGTTTGGCCGCGGTCTGGGAACAGTGGACGCGGGTTCGGTGTGGGGTGGTCGCCCCGCCAACCGGGACGACAAAAAGGGCGACGACGACGAAGACGCGCTCCGAGGTTCGCAAGACCCGGCGTTCCCCTGCCCCCCTCCTCACCGGACGTTCCGGAACAGCCAGAGACTGGCCTTGGCTGTTGGCAACCACACCGCAGGAACAACGTGGGTCGGGGCGGCGCCACACCGTAACGCACCAGCCGTGCTCGACGAGATCCCAGCCGTCCGCGCCGGTGACGGAAGAGCAGCGCGTTTGGCCGCGGTCTGGGAACAGTGGACGCGGGTTCGGTGTGGGGTGGTCGCCCCGCCAACCGGGACGACAAAAAGGGCGGCAACGACGAAGACGCGCTCCGAGGTTCGCAAGACCCGGCGTTCCCCTGCCCCCCTCCTCACCGGACGTTCCGGAACAGCCAGAGACTGGCCGTGGCTGTTGGCAACCACACCGCCAGAACAACGTGGGTCGGGGCGGCGCCACACCGTAACGCACCAGCCGTGCTCGACGAGATCCCAGCCGTCCGCGCCGGTGACGGAAGAGCAGCGCGTTTGGCCGCGGTCTGGGAACAGTGGACGCGGGTTCGGTGTGGGGTGGTCGCCCCGCCAACCGGGACGACAAAAAGGGCGACAACGACGAAGACGCGCTCCGAGGTTCGCAAGACCCGGCGTTCCCCTGCCCCCCTCCTCACCGGACGTTCCGGAACAGCCAGAGACTGGCCGTGGCTGTTGGCAACCACACCGCCGGAACAACGTGGGTCGGGGCGGCGCCACACCGTAACGCACCAGCTGTGCTCGACGAGATCCCAGCCGTCCGCGCCGGTGACGGAAGAGCAGCGCGTTTGGCCGCGGTCTGGGAACAGTGGACGCGGGTTCGGTGTGGGGTGGTCGCCCCGCCAACCGGGACGACAAAAAGGGCAACAACGACGAAGACGCGCTCCGAGGTTCGCAAGACCCGGCGTTCCCCTGCCCCCCTCCTCACCGGACGTTCCGGAACAGCCAGAGACTGGCCGTGGCTGTTGGCAACCATACCGCAGGAACAACGTGGGTCGGGGCGGCGCCACACCGTAACGCACCAGCCGTGCTCGACGAGATCCCAGCCGTCCGCGCCGGTGACGGAAGAGCAGCGCGTTTGGCCGCGGTCTGGGAACAGTGACGCGGGTTCGGTGTGGGGTGGTCGCCCCGCCAACCGGGACGACAAAAAGGGCGACAACGACGAAGACGCGCTCCGAGGTTCGCAAGACCCGGCGTTCCCCTGCCCCCCTCCTCACCGGACGTTCCGGAACAGCCAGAGACTGGCCGTGGCTGTTGGCAACCACACCGCCGGAACAACGTGGGTCGGGGCGGCGCCACACCGTAACGCACCAGCTGTGCTCGACGAGATCCCAGCCATCCGCGCCGGTGACGGAAGAGCAGCGCGTTTGGCCGCGGTCTGGGAACAGTGGACGCGGGTTCGGTGTGGGGTGGTCGCCCCGCCAACCGGGACGACAAAAAGGGCGACAACGACGAAGACGCGCTCCGAGGTTCGCAAGACCCGGCGTTCCCCTGCCGCCCTCCTCACCGGACGTTCCGGAACAGCCAGAGACTGGCCGTGGCTGTTGGCAACCACACCGCAGGAAAAACGTGGGTCGGGGCGGCGCCACACCGTAACGCACCAGCCGTGCTCGACGAGATCCCAGCCGTCCGCGCCGGTGACGGAAGAGCAGCGCGTTTGGCCCCGGGTGGGAACAGTGGACGCGGGTTCGGTGTGGGGTGGTCGTTCCGCCACCCGGGACGAAAAAAAGGGCGACGACGACGAAGACGCGCTCCGAGGCTCCGCAGACCCGGCGCCAGGCTTGCGCGTGAAGAAAGTCGGCCGCGGTCGAGGCCAGCGACGCTGCGAGAAACAAACACCAGGAGCGGCACGTGGCACCAGCCGCCGTGTTGAATCATGCGGCCGCGCCGACAACCACCCAGAGTGGCACAGCAGCTGCTCGCAGTAGGCCGGCGATTCGTGGAAGCACCGTTGCTCGGGTGATGAGGCCGGATTGCTCGAGGACTCCAATGACGACCTCGCGAGGAGTGAGCTTGCCGGCGGCAGCCGCCAGTCCAAGGTTGGCTGGACCAGGCCCCAGGGCCTAAACAGCAATGATGAACTTTGGGACAGTGACTTGCGTGTCACTTCTCCCATCGAACACGCGAACCAAATTTATGCATGCAGAAGAATGACATTGTTTTGGCATTCTGCAGTCTCTTTTTTTTTTTTCACCGGTGGCGTATAACCCCCCCCCCCTCCCCCCCCCCTTCCCGAAATATATTTCTAGCTATGCCACTGGCCGCCAGCTCAAAAGAAAATCTGAAAATTCATATATGCACAGCGAATGCCTCTGTCCAAAAAACAGTTCCTCAATGAACAGTTTGGTTTAGCTGCAATTCCCACGAAGCAACGGGTCCCTTCAAAATCGAAATAAAAGATTGATTGATTGATTGATTGGTTGATTGATTGATTGATTGATTGATTGAATGATTGATTGATTGTGGGGTTTAACGCGCCGACGCAACGCAGGCGATGAGGCGCGCCATGGTGGAGGGCACTGGATTAATTTCGACTACCTGAGGATCTTTAACATGCTCGAAACTCCGAAACCTCGTACACAGGGGCGTTTTTGCTTTTCGCCTCCATCAGAAAAGCCGCCTCCGCGGCCGGGAAGAAACGATATCCTCCTTTCTAAGAGCTCACTCCACCCTTCCCCCATCCTCACTTTCCGAACAGACCAAGACCTTGCTGTGATTGAATAAAGACCCCCCTCCCCCGTCTGCTCTTTCCCTTTGCATTCAGCTAGAACATTACCACAACCATTAAGTTCCTAGATATGGTCTCCAAATATACACCGATTGCAAGGTGGTTCGCATTGTCTTCGATAAAAATTTGTAGCACCACAACACTTCAAGGTAGTGAATTTCGAAAGTGCATTTCGATTAAAATTTGTGGCTTTGTGAAATTGATTCCAATTTATGCAAATGGAAAGTTTACAGACGGAAATTGATATTTACAGAGGGTCGGGACTGCCAGTGTGGTTTCGTGCTAAATTCTACGATGCGTCTTGGACACTGTTAGCATGACTGGATGGTGGTGTTCAGCTTGTGGTGCTGCAATAGCACGAGAACTCTGATAAGTATGTTATTAAAATCTTTTATTCAAAAACGAAGACCTGAAGCCATGTGGGGGGAGTTGGGATAGGGGCGCGGGGTATCATTGATCTAAAGTGTTAGTAGGATGAGTGGGTCGTTGCCCAGAGCCGGCATGGGTTCTTTCACATGCAGGCTGCTCAGTACTGTATGGTTTATTCTCTGCTGTAGGCCACTGCTATATAACCCGCACTATACCGCTCTTAACAGGCATACTGTGCAATCAGGTCGATGTATTCGCATAATGTGGATGGACCGATAGGGGTTGAGGGATCTTGGTGTAGGGAAGTGAATTTCCAGTATTGAGAGAATTTAGGGCATATCCGGAGCAGGTGGTTTAGATCAGCCTTGATGCCTTGTTTACAGTATGGGCATATTGAGTTCCTGTGAGGAGTGCCATTTGTGGATCGTTTCCAGCGAAAATGATGCACCTTAAATTTGATAAAAATTTCTACTCTTCTTGTGAGTGACGGTTACTTCAAAACGTGATCCGTCGGCTTAAATTACTTGAGTGGCAGTTTCTTTTTCTCTTCGTACCTGTGTATGCGGATGGCTGGGAGTATTGGTGTCTTCGGTCATGCTGAAGCAGACAAAAATGACCGAGGCCGGGGGACTGCAGCGCCAGGAAGGGAGAAGAGAGGTCCTGCGCAGCTTTCTGGGCCGCCTGATTCCCGGGTGCCGCTGAATCATGTCCAGGAGTCCAGCCTACGCGGACACTAGTGACATGGAGTAGCTGTGCTATTGTTTGCTTGATGATTTGGTTTACGGAAGAATGAATTCAACATGGCCGTCGATGTTCTTCAGATACTTCTTAGGCATCGGTTAGTAATATTCTGATATTTTTTGGATGGGTTGATTGATGTTGGTCACACATAAGAAAGTCAATACGGTGGGTGATTGCAAAGGAGTTCTGCTACCGTGGGTGTGACAGGAATTTTGGAGTGCCAGGCTTCCATAATGGTTCGGTCTTGTGGGCGAAACCCAGGCAGTTTCGTCATTCGGTGGTGTTGAACTGGCATCAGTATAGATCTTGATTTTGTCGGAATGGTTAGTTGTGAACAGTCTGTCTCGATGCAACAGAGCTGCGGGCGATGAGAATATCGACTCTCACGATGCAGGCAAGTGTCCGCACTGTTTTTTTTTTTTTTTTTGCTTTTCAGCATCAGGGTTGGAACAGGATACACGAGTTTGGGAGCAGCCCTGGGAGCAGGCAAACCATGCCGTTTGTAGCAGGCTTGGCGCAACCAGAAAGGCCTTTATGAGCAGGTGTGGAGCAGCGAGAAATGCAATTTGGAGCAGATGTAACACTTTCACAGCATTATGGTACCTCCCTAACCTCCCTGCTGGCCGCTGTGCCAGCCCCACCCAAGTTACGTTTTATCTATCAGGCGTTCTAATGTGCACTAGAACCTACTCCAACCCGGGAACGCAGTTCTTGTACTATATCTGGAGGTTCGCGACATGCGCAGTTATCTATCTTCGGCCCCAGCGAGCCCGTTTCATTATCGCTGTTCAAAGGTCAAACCTCAAGCGCAGCCACCGCTCCCCTCGAAGATATTCACACGGCGAGAGTCTGTCCTGCTTCGAAGAATTCAGACAGGCACACTCCTTACTCATTTTTTGCTGAACCGTTTCCGCAGAGGTGACACACCACCGCCTGTAACTGGCACCTGCTCCACGTGCAACTGCCGCGCTGATCTCGACCACCTGTGATGGGAGTGCCCCTCTACATTCCAGCTAGGCTTCGTGCTCTGGCCACCATAAAACGGGGACCCTGGCCTTCTTCTCTCCGGACATGGGCCTGTCCGGATCCCAAGCCTCCGGATCGAGCCACCGAGCTCTGGCGAGCGCTCCTCCTGTTTCTTCAAGATCCGGCGGCGCCACCGGTTGGTGATCGGCTCCTCTACAGCCACAAGATTCAAGCGGCCCCCACTTAGCTGCCTCCAATGCGTCCGTTAAAAAAACGGAGGCAGCCCAACCCTTTCCCTCTTCTATAACACCGTAGTCCTTTCCACCGCAGTGCCCTCGGCACATTATAATGTGGAATAAACGTGGTTTCATTCATTCACTCAAGCGCAGAGCCAAAAGGGATCAGATAACAGGCCTTGCTTCGCGTCCGGTAAACGGCAGTGTTTAGGCGAATCATGGTAGCAGTCCGTAAAACAAGGTGTTTGCTTGCATTTTTTTCTATCGAACAGCGGTTTTAGTGCGGGCGATGCTGAACATAGTTTTATCTTCACCCGTCACAGGCCGTCACAGGGTTGCGAAAGCCAATGAACTTACGGCGTAGACTACGTAACCAGAACGTGTTAGATGGCATAATTTATGTTGAACCATCCCCCACTAAGCAAAGCTAACCCCAAAGTTCACAGGCGAAAATGAATAGTTACCTCACAACAAAAGCGAACCGAATTAACAAACAAGGAAAAAATTTCAAGAGCCTGTTTGTTCAATACGTGCCGCTATGAAAAGTTGCAGGCAGCAAAGCCAGGACGGTCCAAAATGCTCGATTAAATTTACCATGAATAAGCTAAACCTTTCATGTGAACATTATTATGTTTGCAGTAAGCCACAAAAATATTTTGAAAACGGCTGCAGTGACAACGGGCTGCTAGGGAGATTTCAGCGGCGCCCCTACAGGTAGCGCTGGAATCATGTACACGCACGCACACACACGCACGCACGCACACACACACACACACACACACACACACACACACGCACGCACGCACGCACGCACGCACGCACGCACGCACGCACGCACGCACGCGCGTACACACACACACACACACACACACACACACACACACACACACACACACACACACACACACACACACACACACACACACACACACACACACACACACACACACGCACGCACGCACGCACGCACGCACGCAAAAATGAAACTTTTCGCCTACCGGATGATCGGCTGTGTGGGGGCATGGCAGCGTGACTTTTGGTGTCGTTAAATTTGTTGCTGCGAAATTCAAATCGGCTCCCTTGAATGTAATAATATCATCTATCAAGTTTTCATAGATTCCACAAAACTGAAAAGTGTATAAGGTAATTTTCCTACCAAATAAAGCCAGGTCAGGGCTTTTATTTAGACACTTTAAGGCCGATTGCGCTGACCTCTAACAAGGCCAAATTAATTTAATGAATAGTTTTTAAACAGCTCGCTTCTTTCATGCACGAAAGGCAAGTACTTAGTACTGCTCAATTTGGTTATAGGTTGGGACGTTCAATTTGTAACGCCAGACTAGTAAGCTAGGATTCGCTTAACTCGAAAAGGAAAAATGGTGTCGTCCTTCTTGAAAATGGGTACAACTAAAGCTTATGGCAGTGTCGAGCGTAGTACCTTGTTAAACCAATTAGCCCACACAAACCTCCTCGCGTAACTTTTTTCTTGGATAAGGGAGCTTTTAGCCGATCGGTAATTCTTTTCTACAAAAACGGAGGCTTTTTTCCCACAGATATTTACAAACTAGGAGCGTGCCTCCAAGGGAGCTCGACATTCCTCTTCGCCCATATGTCACAACCTATACGTCTATGCGGATAGTGTAGCGCTCTTTGCGTCAGCAGTCGACAGTCATTCGTTACTTGCGCGCTTGCAGGCCTATTTATCTCGCTTGGAGAAATGGCTTGACTGCATTATTTTGGCTAAATTTGTCGAAGGGGGCTCTCCCCGTCTTCCCAGTTTCAGTTTTCTCTCGTTTACAATAATAACGTCATTTCGCAGGTGGATTCCCTGAAGTATATTGGTATTGCAAACACTCGTGCTCTTGATTGTAGTTCACATATTAATGCATCAGTCACTAAAGCGGTGAAAGCAATCGGCCGGCTGAAGTGGCTTTGTGGGAAAGGGGAAGGAATGCGCCGGCTCACACTTTTACTGTTTTGCCGGTCCTGCGTCCGGCAAGTCATGCAGTTTGGCTGCGTGTTGTTCTGCAATTGCCCCATGTACAAACTGCGACCGTTATGCCTGTTGGAGAGGCGCATCCTTCGATTTTGCCTTGGCATCCCTCGGTTCGTCTCCAACAGGGTTTTGTATTTAGAGGCACGCATCCCGGAGCTCATGGTCCGATTTTTCTTGCTCACGGTTCAGGCATACCACCGCATGTATGAACCACCCCCCCCCCCCACCCCCGCTGGAGCTGCAAGCATATATATTTGTTCGTGCTCCCAGTCTATATTTTACCTCTCCTTGGCAGCAACGCATTTCACCACAAGTGCGTATTCATTCAAACATGCGTTCCTTGTATTCCCGCTGGCTTCATGAAGTTATTCCAGTATCCGTTATTGGGCGAAAAACTGCGTTTTTCTTTCAAAATTTCTTACCTTTAGACGCGAAACTTCTCCCGCACTCTGCATTAGCAGCTATTTTAAATGGGTAGTTATCGAAGTATCCTGCGTCTTGTGTGATTTATACACATGCATCTCTAAATGGCGAAAAAGCTGGAATTGATATTTTCTCGGAATCTCTAGATTGGATTCATTCGTTACAAATCGTAAACTACACAGGCATTTTTATTACGGAATATTTCGTAACTGCCCTCGCTTCATGTAAGGTACCACAACAGGTAACAGAAATACTCATATTATCCGATTCCACGTCACTTAATTCGGTACAAACTTCCTCTTCATACTCACCACTGTACCGCACACTATTATTTTTCATTCCCGGAAACGTGAAGGAACTACGTTTGGCATTGGGGCTACGAGGTGGCGGAGAGTCAAGCTAATCTCGCTGTCGGGAACTCCGGTTCAATTGCGTATACCAAACCTTTCTTGTTGTATCTATAAATTCTGGCATCTAGATGATGCTCGTTCAGATGCTTTATCATCATACGAAGAGTAAACATGCATTCAAAGTTCGGGTAGAATATTCGCCAGTGCCAGTGCCGTCGCTTTTCGGGAGCTATACGCCTCGAGCTTCGCGATCGCTGCGCCGCTTTCCGCCGCTTCTCCGCGGCGTCTACGGGATAAGCACTGCATGGCTGATAAGGGCTCCAGCAATGTTTTAGTTCTCTTTCGCTTCTTTTTGCCCTTCCGGGCCCTATACAACTTGTTATGGTCATTTCTGTAAGCAACTAGTACGTTTAGAGTGCTTCAAAAACAGCTGCGGTTTGGTAGAGTGCTGAGACGCCAACCAAATCAATCCGGGGTCGCTGTTCTACGCGCTTCCTGACCGCTTTAACTAGCGTTAGCGACGGCAGTAGCATATATCCCCACTGTCACCCCCCGAACACGTCAGACACACGTGAATTCTATTTCCGCCTCTTTTAGATGTGATTCGGACACAGTGAGAGGTTGGTTTCGTCTTGCAGCGCGTACAACGAATGCTGCTTCCTTTCGAATATATACGTCGTAGCAAACTTTGTCTCGGGGATGTGATTATCCCTACACCTGACAACCACATGCGCCTTTTGAAGAAATATAAGCCACGCGAAAATGTTAAGCCGAGCCCTATATCTGCAAGGCTCTGCGCCGTTAAAAATGTGCACAATCACGCCTTAGAGTAAGAACCAAGGAAAATTAATGAAACCACGGAATAATAAATGGTCTTCAAGTCGGGAAGACACAAAAAAGCTAGTACGCGAATGAAAAACACAGTGCAGCTTCGGAAATGGTAAAGACTTTCGTCTGGTATACGGCTCACCAGACCAACTAGATGCTAAATGAATTTCTATTTCGCAAGACATGGCGGGGAGGGGGAATAAGGAAGACGCTTAACTAACGCTGAACACGAATTCACTTTACTTTTGTATTTTGACTTCAAAGAACAGCTGTTCCCTCAGCAAACGCATTTTTTGAAGTAAAGGTTCGGCAGTTCACAAGGATAAAATGTGTTGTTGGAAGAGTGTGGTATCTGACAAGGCCCTCTGATTTTAGCTTGTGGTAGTTTCTGCAGGTCTCTGTGTCATGTGGTGATGTTTCGAAGAAGCGTTGAGTCGCGGACGCGGCTTACTCTAACAGCAGGGTTTGTAGTTGGACTACTTGGAACATCTTCGAATGAAACAGCGCGAAACACGGGTCAAAGTGAAAGGTGTGCACAGCGCTTGCGTACGTCTTTTCTTCACTTTGTCCCGTGTTTCGCAATGTTATTCTATGATCTCGCCAAGCGCTGCCCGCGGAGGAAATATGTTGCACACGATGAATGTTTGCGAGAGCACAACGCAGGACAAGACGACCCAGCATTAAACTATTTGTCATGTGATGATCCCGGGATAGAATTTCCTATTATCCACCGTACTTCTTTCGTAGGATCTTGCGAAATTTATACCACATTGCCTGTCGAGGGTAGTTAATAATATCCGATGTATGATATTGGCAAGCCTCGTGCTACCAGGTATGAGGGCTCCGCCAGGTTATGTAATCGAACAAAACCGATTTAAATCAGTGTGTATATCCATATCATGACCATCTGAGGGAACGCTGCTTACGGAGACACTGTTAGTAAATTTCAGGGCAGTGGAATTACTATCAGCTCCATTCATGTGCACTCTTCGCGACTGTGGTCTGTGACACCAACCTGGTGCTCCTACAGACCGAATGTATACCCCACTAAGTTCACGTCAGAAACGTTGACACTCTCGTAAATAATCACATTGCGAACAGAGTGACTGCTCAACATTATGATGTATTTCGGACGTATACAAACGTAACTTTCAGTCGTGAACGTGCACCAAAGGCATCGATGACAGTGGTGAGCGGGCCGGAGCGTCCCGCGGCTGCTTTGGAGATTTAGCCGCTACGGAGATTTCAGCAGCGCCCTACAGGCAGCGCTAGAGGCATATACCGGGGCTTTTGAAGGAGCCGATTCAGTGTATGGGCTGACCCTTTCCATAACTCTTATCTTTTGGGGGAAAAACATTTACGAAATGAGGGATGTTTGTAATTGTATTCAAGCTCACCTTTCTGCTACAGGTCGCTTGAATTGCCAATGAATACATAATTTCGGGGTAAAACTGGTGTTTTTAGCATAGCAGACTTTCATTTCACGCCCTTTATATAAATTAATCCTTCGAAAACTACCTATGTGATTCCTTTGTCAATTTCAAAGTGGAGGAGGAAATAAAATTTAGCGGTCTCATTAAAAAGGCGTTCAAACAAGCGATCGACATTCCATTCAGTACTGCAAACGATCGTTTTGAAGCGTTGGGCATTCACAACACGCTCGACGAATTGGTGGGGGCACAGAGAATGGCCCATTACGAAAGAGTATCCCAGATCCAGCCCGGAAGACTCATTCTTCGGTCGCTAGGAATAGCATACGACACAGAGTGGCCCGAAAGAGGAGGTCCCCCTGAATGGAGAGCACACCTCTGCGTTCCCCCCACTCCCAAAAAACGATGCATAACGTCGAGCGCAGACGGGATAGGGCACGCGCGCTAGACAAACGATTCGAACCATCGGAGGACGTCGTCTACGTTGACGCAGCCGAATATTGTACCCGCGACCCCATGAACAGTAGGAACCATATCTCGGCAAAACTGGATACCACTCACTCATACTCACCCAAAAAATATATTCATCCTAACGCACTCATTCGCACTCACGCTCGCCACTCCGCCCTCACCACTCGCACTCATTCGCACTCACGCTCGTTACTCCGCCCTCACTACTCACACTCTCTAGCGCTCACGCTCGCCACTCGTCCCCATCACTCGCACTCACTCGCGCTCACGCTCACCACTCCACTCTCACTCACTCGCAGTCACGCTCGCCACTCGAGCCTAACTACTCGCACTCACTCCCGCTCACACTCACCACTCGTCGTCACCACTCGCACTCACTCGCGCTCACGCTCAGCACTCGCATTCGCCACTTACACTTCCTCGAAATCGCACTCACCACTTGCAATGGCCACTCACACTCACTCGCAATCACCACTCGCTTCCTCCACTCACCCACACTCGCCACTCCCATCCCCCACTCACGCTCACTCACAACCACCACTAATTCACAATGCAAGTCCCTTTGTTTCTTTACATTATGGGAGTTTTAAAGGAGCCATGAAGAGAAAATACAACTTCGCTAATTTGAAAGAACTAGGATTCAGTATCTCACTCAGCCCCATTACGGCCACAAAAAAATGTTTTGTAACGAAAAAAAAGCAGTTAAAAACTCAAATTTTGCGCCACAGTGACGTGTTATGAGCAAGAATGACGTCATACGGGCCAACAATAAAACATAATTTTCGGTGCGTTAACTACACGTTAGCATTCAAGTGATGCGGTCAAATGGAACTATAGGCCCCATTACAGACGTCCAGTCATGTGTCGTCGCGACAGGTCAGTTAGGCGGCCGCCAATCGCACAAACAAGGTTCCGTGACGTCACACAAAAGTTGCGGGAAATTGGCTAGGGGGTCGCGACTGCTTCACACGTTTTCTTCAATATCTCCGTTATTTGTTCGAAGATTGCGATGATATTGGTATCATTGTTATCGGGACTAAGCAGTCTTTCTAATAAACCCAACTTGTATTTTGTCTTCATGGCTCCTTTAAAAGGAAGCGCCACCAAAAAGCCGCATCTCTACTTTACTGATCTCCTACAAAGAATTCTGAAGCGGTCGAAACGTTGCTGGGCTAGTCAGTGTACAATCACAGGAAAACTTCTTAGCGCTAAAGAAAGGTTGGAAGGAGGGGGGATTTCCTCGTCGTCATGTGCTCCGTTCATTTGAGCGGCACAACGTTTTTACACAAGGTCACGGTAATCTGGCACCATTAGATAAAACATCAAACAGAAACCTGGCATCAACAGAAACGAACGGCACAACGAATTTTCAGTGAACTGCGTCCTTTTGCGACCGTAGAACTTCATTTTAAGGTTCTCGCAACTTACGCGATGCAGCTTGCGCCGTAGTTGGGCACTCTGCGATGAGAAAAAAATACTGCACCGTGATTTTTAATTAGCTGTTGCAAGAAAACGGCAATGTCTCATCAAATAATAGGTTAATAAATATTACTAGCTTGATTAATTGATTGTGGGGTTTAACGCACTGTAGTTACACCTGGGCTATGAGGCGCACCGTAGCGGAGGGCTCCGGATTAATCATTGATCACCTGGGAATCCATAACGTGCCCCGAAATCCCGACACACGGGTGTTTTTTGCTTCTTGCCCCGACCTGAAAAGCAGCCGCAGCGGCCGGGAATCGAAGCCGCTTACTTGGGCACAGCAGCACAACGCCTTAGCCACTGCGCTACGCGGCGGGTCATATTACTAGCGTTTTTTCGTAAACAGTGCAAATCTAAATTTCACAAACAACTCTACAAGGTACCATAAAGCTTTTGTCTCCTGTGGCAGGCATTTGTTTTCGATTTAAATTCATAGGGTAATCAATATAGTAAAGAGAGCTGCTTCAAACGGCACTAAATCTAGTATTATAAAAAAAAATTAAGATTGGCGGCAAAAATTAGGAGGCAGAAAAGAGTTTCACGTCACGGCGTATTTCTGCGCAGAACCTTTGAATCTGTACACTACAAATCTTAAAAGAGACTTGTTTTTTTTTTTTTTTTTTCGTTGTATTCTAACTACAGGGCTTTCTATAAACCGACGGGTGCCGAACCCCTTCTGCGAGCATTTTCAAAATTGAATAGGAAATATCACATCATTTTCTTTTGTATCTTAAAATGTGAATGTAGGTAGGGTTCCTTTATAAAAGGTTATTAAAACTTGAACGCAACATAACGTAACGTAAAAAGTTGGGTGAATTTTGCAATAAAACAGCAGTGGTGAAGTTTTCCGGTAGCAGCAAAGCACATGCCTCAAGGCAAGCACCGGTAGAAGTACAGTGGCTAGAATAGTAGTAGAAGGATGTGTGATGCCAGGTCCGCGTGAAAGCGAAGTATCGTAACGGAGTACGTTTGATACGCCAAGGCCTCGCCCATCCGAACTCGCCCATCCGAACCGCTTCGCCATCCTGATACGCGAATCCGTGAAAATATGAGACACCTTTTCAAACGAGTACGAGCACTCGCAATTCGCGCTTCAGAACAGCCTATACAGTGACAGCTGTAGCAAGCCGGCCAATTATGTACCCCAAGTACTACGGCACTACACCACGGTGCTTCCTAATGCTTCCATCGCAGCGCTCAGCCGTAGTAAAGTGCATTCGCTTTGTTGCGACGAAATTACCGACACCAATTCCAATACAAAACGCTGCGAGCCTGACAGATCATTCGGCGAGAGTGCGCGCAACATCCCCTCAATGAGTCATGACCGTGAAGAGTATCAGTGCATTATGGCGTCAGACCCCATCCGAATCGTATTCCTAAATCAACAAGTCCCCGGAGAGTTGATTCCACGGTGCCCCATAACTAGGGGAGTAGCGGCATAATCCCGAAGCTAAAGGCAATCGCTCCATTAACTAGTGGCTGTGCGTGCGAGTGGATATCGCCAGGAGCAATTACCACATCAAGCGGCTCCTGCAACGAATGCCAATAGCGAGCGATGCTCATCGCGGTAGCTCCCGCACATCGCGCAAGAAGCGCGAGTGCACTCGCCACTCATGAGTGGTGCGCGGGGCTCGCCGCGAGTGGAACTCGCACTCGGGAGAGGTGAGTGGGACTCACCGCTAGTGGCACTCGCACTCACGAGTGGTGAGTGGAGCTCACCGCGAGTGGAACTCGCATTCGCGAGTGGTGAGTGGGGCTCACCGCGAGTGGAGTTCGCACTCGCGAGTGCTTAGCATGGGCTCGCCGCGAGTGGAACTCGCACTCACGAGTGGCGAACGGGGCTCGCCGCGAGTGGCGCTTTCACTCACTAGCACTCGCACTCACCAGGCCGAAACGATGGTGAGGCTCACTCACCACTCACTCGTGAGTGGAGTGGGTTGTGAGTGCACTCATGAGTGAGCCTGCCGACCTATGGTAGCAACAGCCGCATCGCTCACTACAATGTGACCTACGGCAGGTGAGGAAGTGGCCATTGCTATGACCATATCCAACATTAAAACAAAAATAATTGTTAGCGACTCGAAATCGGCAGTCATGAATTCTTCAAAAGGTAGGGAATGCCTCAAACCACTAGCATACTCGCGAAAGCGAAAAAGGTACTAAATATTCAAATAACGGAGAAACCAGCACACTCAGCTAGGTCTGACAGGAAATGGGAGGGCCCACGACGCCGCCCGAAGTTTAATCGAACAAGCAGACGTCAACCCCACCTCACCTAACCTCGTCAGATCAGAAAGAGATCGCATGATATCATACAGAGAAATCATAGATCATTACAGATTGGCAAGACGAAAGCATCCCGCTACACACCGTAGCCTTACTAACAGAAAATCGGTATCGTGGCGGCAGTTACAGACGAACACGTTTCGAAACCCACGGTTGCGCTCGTGCCCCGAAAGACAATCAAAATGGTGTAGCAAATGCTAGTATCAAGTTTTTTACTGTAAAGAACATGGAGCAATAGGAGACCACTTTGATCCTCGCAGACCCGGAAGTGCAACTTTCAGCTCGTCCGTATGGCCGAGGCCCCCCGCCAGAATCCAAGGGCTTCTGGGGGCCGGCTGAGGAACAAGTGAGGAAAACGAGTAGAAGACACCGCCTTCTCAATTGTCACTTTCCTTTTTAATCACATCACGGGTACAATAAATGTTTCTACAACTACTATTTTAAGGTCCAATCGGAGTACACAATGATTTTGCCCAGGCCAATTACTCCTGGGAACGTACTAGAAACATCTACGGCATCATCATCATCATCATCATCACATCATACCATGGCTGAGTCGAAGCGTGAGCCCATCAGTGAACGGGGCGTAACCTGGGAGGAACGACAGATGAATGCGGGCGCTGACCCTCGAACCTGCCCGAACTCGTGCTGCCGGACGGAGCGGTGATTCCCTCGCACCTGGACCGGCTGAGCATGTTGAAGGTGGTGATCAGCATGGTGAATAAGGTGCAGCCCCTTCGGTGCATCAAGATGGCGCACGTCAACACCTTGGACGATGTGGTCCAGCTGCTTCGCTCTTGCTGCTGCGAGACGTCGGGCTCACGTACTGGCCTTGGAATTTCCGTCTCGTGCGGAATCCCTCATAATCTGTTCCCGAATTCGAATTTACCCACGCCTGATGAGCAAAGACTTTCCAACACCGCCAGATCCACAGGCTATGTTCGACATCCATTTCTTTCGCAAGGACCCCCAACACCGCCAGATCCACAGGCTATGTTCGACGTCCACTTCTTTCGCAAGGACCCCCAACACCGCCAGACCCACAGGCTAAGTTCGACATCCATTTCTTTCGCAAGGACCCCCGACCGTTCTTCAAGTTTGCCAAGGAAATCTACCCAGGTCAATTCCAGCCGTCCGCCATTTAGCAGGTTCATAAAGGTGCTAGAAAACAACAAAATTCTCAGAAACTACACGCAGCACATCGACACCCTAGAAGAAACCTGTGGAATCCGCAACGTCATCACGTGCCACGGGCCCTTTGCAACAGCATCTTGCACCAGATGTCACTACCAGGTCTGGCCATAGCGGGATCAAGAAGGACATCTTCAACCAGATTATCCCACGGTGTCCTAAGTGCCGCCAGAAGACATGGAAGCAAGCGGGGAGATGGCGGTCACGAAGCCTGACGTCGTGTACTTCGGCGAAGACCTCCCACAGGACTATTATTGCGAGGCCCTGAATTGGGACAAAACCCAGTGTACCTGCTCATCATCATGTGGCTACGCGACAGTTTGCTCTTTTCTTTCTCGTCACGATATTAAAAACGTGTATATATATGAATCTGTATTGTGGGTGCAAGAGATAGGACTAAACAAAATTATCGCAACGCTGACGGCTATTTGGGGAAGGTGTTTTCAGATGTGTTTGCTTGATTGATTGATTGATTGATTTATTGTAGGGTTTAACGCGCCGACGCAACGCAGGCGATGAGGCGCGCCGTAGTGGAGGGCTCCGGATTAATCTTGACCACCTGGGGATCTTAACGTGCGCCGAAATCTCGTACACACGGGCGTTTTTGCTTTTGGCCAGATGTGTTTGCCCTAAAGTAACCGATTGAAAGCTGTTGCATTGCACGTACTATTGCGGTGTCACGACAGTGCTCAGTGCATAGCGAATGGGACATCGGTGAGCAGCGCATGAAGACGAGGGCGACAGAAAGGAGACACACGACGGCGCTTAATCCCATACGATGACCTCACCTTTACATCGTCCAGGACTTCAGGGGCTGTTTAACGATATACAAGAACCAGCTAGCCGTACTGCCGATTCTACTGACACTAAACAGGAGGCTAGCGCGGAGAAAAGATCAATAACTAATAAGTAAGTTCTAACAAATTAACAAGCACAGCAAAGTGAAAACACCAGCCCAACTGTCACGTTGGCAAGATTATTTATGCAATAAAGGCTCAAAAGCTCAAAAGGTAGACCGTGAAACGAAATCGTAACGGTGGCCGTAGCTCTATGGGCCTTCTATGTCCGAGTTGCTATAGCGGTGAGGTCACTGCAAAAAAGAAAAAAAAAAGGAGGCGTTACAATGCACAATAAAGGGCAATTTTGCAATGGTAATTCACCAGATAAGTTTCGCAGAGGCTTTTAAGGTGAAGCTTTCTTTGGCTCTTCAGCCGGGTTTGGAGGGCCTGCTGCTGCTTCCTGGCCACACGCTGGTCCCGGACAACGCTATAGCTAGCCTCCGCTTGTCGCGACCGCGGGCCCGGTTAGCTACTCGCGGAAGGAGCGGGGGTCCTAGAGACGCGTATCACGTTCTATGATTAGTATGATTAGAGGTTTGGACGTACGTCTTGACGCACTCGCCACACAGATCACCATTTTCGAATAATCAGCAACTACACCAAGCCCAATAACACTCAACATATGGTACGCGACAGTTCATGTTAACAAAGCTTCGCGTTACCTCGATTCCCACCTGTGCGTGGGATCCGCCCTTTTTAAAGGAGATAATTTGGAGCATGTGGATAGAGACGATTATAACCCCGGACAGTGATACAACATGCGCTTTATTTCCCACTCCGGTTATCGCCACGCTCGCCGCCAAGCCCAAGAACGAATTTACGGAACAAATCCCAATGTCTCCCACATGGATTCCAGCCCTTGCTCCGATCCCTCCCATCCCTTGGTCATGGTAACCACTAATGACGATCAGATCTCACTCACGACCACATCTATCTGTGCCGCGGAAGAATCTGGCGTGGCCCTCGCCATCACGCGAACTCCTGAACAAGAATAATTACACTCTGTCAAACTGCCTGTCGGAGCTTGGTAGCGGATAACGCGTCGCTGCGAGCATCTTGCATGGACGCAATGAACTCCCACTGGTTGCGCGATAGGCGCCATATCACTCGAAGGACGGCGTGCGCTCCTCCATGGCCACCCGAGGCGTTTACGCTTCCATGGAAGGCCATTTCCCAATTAAAGTAGCCACGGGACTCGTGATTGTTTGATCTGGATGTCCAGTCCTGCCGAAGCACGTGAACGCATATATACTACAGAGGGTAGTAATCACGGCCGTCGTATAGATATATAGCCTCCGACAAAGCATATGAGACCGTTGAGAATGGCAACGCCAAGGTGAGCCCTGTAGCGCGTTCTAATCTGTAGCAGCCAGCGGCTGCAATGGCAGTTGTACGTTAAAAGCTGCTTGTTTGCGCCATCGTTCTATCCACCGATGAAGCAAAATACGTCATTAGGGATGCGTGGCCACAGCCAACGAGGCTCGCGATGGGGCTGTACAACGGATTAGTCAACAGGCATGCACCCGGCTCCTGGCTGAGGGACTGTCAGTAAACGTATACAGCCTCTGGTACAGCCAAAACACGGGTATAGCTCCTCGCTAGCCCATTCTTGGTGGTTATTCTCAAGATTCTCCATATCAGCAGCGCTGCAGAAAGCGAACCTCACGAGGGGCAGGAATCGTGCAGGTGGAATCGCCTATCCTTCTCCTCAACTGATAACCACTTGAGAATGGCAGCAAAAGGAGACCTGCACGTCATTACGGGCCTGCAGCTCCAAGTCACACAGAACCTTCCAAAGCTTTCTGGGCGACAAGGATTGAAATCCAAGGCTTGTGGTCCAGATTTTGTCAAAGTTTCGCACTATGTAGAGCGCACAATGTAGCGAAATGGTTCTTTAGAAAATTACAGGTACTGTTTTCGTTTCTCGCTGGTGATAAGCGCGGACTCAGTTGTCTGGTACAAGGTAGCTTTTAGAAGTTCCCATTTTTGGGATGTCCATCTTGTCTGAGACGGTGAGGAGCCACCGTACGGGGAGCGAGAGGAACGCACCGCCATGTAGTGGCTAGTGAGCCACAGTCTTTCAACTGGTTTTCATCATGTCTATAGCCCAATCTCTTGAAGTGTTCGTTCAAGAGGGCATAATTGTGATTGCGACGCGGCCATCTTTCGAACGAACCCAACTCGTATTTCATTTTCTCGTCCATTAAAAATACGTAGAGTGCAGCTTGTAAAAAATACAGGATAGGTCACAGTTCACGCTTTCAGTTAAGATTGCGGTCATCCTTTTGGGTTTGTGATTAATTTAAGGGAACGCGCGAAGCTTGCCAGAATAATTATTATCGCAGGTGGTCAGTAAAGCGTGTATGCCTACATACCCGGCATCTTGCCACTCGTTATAACCACTAGCCATTGCTAATAGAAGGGGGTGCCTTAGCTCGCGTGTACATAGCTGCAACATAGTAACTTTTTTACTCCAGCACACGGTTTTCGAATTCCAAGTGGTGCGTTACTGCAGTTATTTGCCAATAACGTTGTCAAAGAGAAAGTTTAAGCGACGAAAAACGAGCCACACGACGTTCGACAAGACGGCAGTAAAGTTAGTTGTATTGTGAACGTGCTCAAACAAATTGCTGGGCCCCTGTCCACTCGATAAAGACATTCGATTAACCTTAGCCATCTGTCACTAAGTACACTCCCCACGCCCGCCTTGCGCAGTTTGTGGGTCAATTAATCTTGTCACAACTTCGAAAACGGCCATTCAAAACTTCGCCCGTGGGTCAATTTCCCTCGTGGCATCCAAAATCCTCTTCAAAAAATCTCCCGACCTCAGGCTCGCGGCCTCCTGGACATGGGAGGCTGACCACTTCCCCTTTCCTCTCCCCTAAAGCTCAAATAAATGTTTTTACCACCACCACCACCTCTCCTGTCGAACTCATTTGGACCCCAGCGCACACTGGTCTGGGAGGGAACGAGGCAGCCCATAATGTGGCACGAGGGCTTACTACCCGCCGCGGTGGCTCAGTGGCTAAGGCGTTGCGCTGCTGAGCACGAGGTCGCGGGCTCGATTCCCGGCCGCGGCGGCCGCTTTTCTGATGGAGGCGAAAAGCGAAAACGCCCGTGTGTACGAGATTTCGGCGCACGTCAAAGATCCCCAGGTGGGTAAAATTAATCCGGAGCCCTCCACTACGGCGCGCCTCATTGCCTGCGTTGCGTCGGCGCGTTAGACCCTACAATCAATCAATCAACGAGGGCTTACTATCCGTGCCGGGGCTAGCGTCACTCCCTACCACGGTGCCCAATCCGCGAGGGACCGACTAATCACCTATCACGACACATCGCCATGCATTACACATCGTCACGCATTACCGCCTCGCCCGCCGCCATTATCCTCCCGCCCATCCAGGGCTCACCAACAATCAAGAACGCCTATGGCGACTCCTGCAAACTAATACCCTTCCTTGCCGGGCAGTACCCCATCGCATGTACCCCGATCAGTATCCCTCACCGAATTGCCTCCTTTGTGGCGCCCCCGCCACACTTGTCCACTCTATGTGGGCATGCCCCCAAGATCCCTTCCCGATTGTAAATAGTTATGAGCAGTTAGGGCGTGCGCTGGGCAGCTCGGACCTGGACTTGCAAACACACCTGGTCACAAGAGCTGTCACCGTCGCCGCCATACTTCAACCGGCGGCCACCACGCACCGCTAAACCACAGGACTCAATAAAAGTGTTTCTTTCTCTCTTTGACAGCATATAAGATTTACGAGAAAGCTACTTTACGTGGCAGTAATGAATAATTGTTGGTATAAGAAATTACATAATAAATTGGTGTCTTTAGTGCAAGTTTCGTCAGATTTTTCAACGACTACATTGCACGCGCCAGCCATTTGAACCAAGCCCTGACAGCGTATTTCCAAGCGCTTCGCTGCACAGAGCCCCCACGTGACATGTCTGTTCGCGCGATGCAAAACGAGAATAAAATGTCACCATTGTCTGCGCCCCAAACTCAAAGCTGCCTAAAACATACAAAATCACTATTAATAACAAAAGCAACGCGTAGATTTGTGTTTAAAAAATTATTAAAAAATTTGCTCCAATCCACGCTGTAAGGGCGGTTGGAAAGCAAAGCTTTGAACGAAATCCATGGGCGTCCAGAAGGGGGGGGGGACAAGGGTGGCCGCTGCCCCCCTTGGAAATTCGGATATTTTTATGCACTACAAATAAGCTGCACAGCTTGGTTGGCCCATAATTAAAATAACTTTGGCCTGAAGGACGGAAGAGAGGAGAGTACGACACCGACGTTCTCTCCTCTGTCCCGTCCTTTAGCGCAAAGTTTTTAAAATTATGTACGTGAAGCAAGTAGCGCAACAATCCACGCTACTCAAATCATTAGCACATTCAGGTCCTGCGTATCCGTATGGAACGCCCTTCAGGACTGCGGTCAACATTGCACTTAAGACAATAGAGAGTTTTAGCTGACCGTTTTCGACGGTCCGCTCCGGTATCGGCGGCCCGCTCAGCGCAGCCGTAGCCAATGCCATTCGCCGCCAAGCGCACCACGCATGCGCAATGGCGCGCCCGCTTGCTATCGGAGCAGACCGGACCGTGAAAAACGGTCAGCTAAAACTCGCCACTGACTAACATTGCCGGTCATGTGACGACAGTGAAAAAGACTGCCTGTGGTGGCTGTTGAAGATAGCGAACAATTCTGAAAGTTTTGACTTTTTTTTTTTTTTTGTTTTTCTAAACCCTAGATTTATGTAGTCTTACTGCAAGAACTTCAGTTTTCGGACAAATTTGCACCTATATCTAGCGAAAAATCTTCACCGCTACACCTATTAGGGAGAGTGTAACATCGTGCCGTGCCGTCCCATCACTTCGTACACCCTTTCCTTCGAAATTCCGAATTGTCGGCACCACCCAAGCCCCGAAACAAAACCTACAAATCAGGCCCTCAAAACGCTTGTACGCCTGTACTGCATTGAAAGCCAGGGAGGCGAGTAGTATCTTTATTGCGTGAGCCATTTCAACAGACTTCATCACACATGTCATCTCGCTATTTTCCCCGAAAAACCCGAGGTGTCTGCAGCTGCTATTCAAGGAAGGTTGACGGAGTGCAGTTCTATGTATTTGAATGTATTGTACTGTGTGCCGGTGATCAATTGGCGTGAGTCGAGAACCCTCACGCAGCGAGACTGACCACTCTTCTTTACAAAGTGACAGTAACTTTTCGCATTTTCTTTATTAACTTTATTTCTTTGTTCGGTAATAAAATCCAATGTATATCCTCCAATCCTGGTTCTAATTCGCTGTTTGTACTTTTTGTAACCACAAATAGCGCCTTTTTGGTGCTATCCAACCGTAGTCCCCCCCCCCCCCACCTTGCAAAAAGTTTTGCGGACGCCCTTGACGACACCCCATAACAATTACCCATGCGACGTCACTTGTATTCACACACGTGACTCTACACAGAGTGAAACCAGAGATTCTGCAAACCGTTACCTGGAATTCGTGGGGCGGCGTCCTGAACACAGCAGCAGCGTCGGCCACGGCCGGCCTAGAGCGGCGGACGCCGCCGCTGTAGCCCGGCCGTGAGTCGGGAGAGAAAAAAACGTAGGAGCGTGTTTCGAAGGGTGAGACAGCGGAACCTAGCTAACCATCCTGATGTGCTAGCTTGGGGCTACACCAACGCGCGACACAAGCGCACACACCGAAACAATGCGGCATGTGAGCTTAGTGACTCCCATTTATACCGATTTAAACTAGTTACCTTAGTAAGTTTGAGAATTGCGAGAAAGCTGAGGGAACTTTTATAATTCCTATTATCTGAACCTGCTGCTACTTTCGCCTTTTGTAATACCACGTAAAACACAACCGAATTGGTAGTCACCAATTTAGAAAATGGAGCTCCATTCGTGGCAAGCAGTGCGCTAAAGGTAGCGTTTCTCTAGCGGCCACATGTCTGTATGGGGTTTGTACATTTTCTGTTCCCGCCCTGCAAACCAATTCTTAATGTTTGCCGTACGACCACTTAATACCGTCGGGTGCGGGTTACCCTGGGTGTGCTGTCGAACAAGTTAATCAAGCCGTGCGCAGGCACCGCGCAATGGACGCGAAGCTGCACCGAAACAGGGCCAACACAACCACCGCTGAAGCAGACGACAAAGCCGTACCGCGGACGCCGCCGCCGGCGAGCTGGCACTCCCGCGCGGGGAACACTGGGTAAATTCGCGGCGCCATCTCTAGTGTGCTCCGTGAGTGAAGCCCTCCGCCCCGCTCCCTCCCCCCGCCGCCGCCTCCGACACTTTAAGAGATTGTTGTACCGCACGCCACGAAAGAACCGTTGGCTGGTAGAGCTAGAAAGCTTTGCTTTGGAAAATAATGGAAATAAACTATTTTCCATAAATAAACTATTTTCCATTGGAAGCAATGGAAAATAAACTAAGAGATAGACCTGCCGGGGCTCGAACACAAGCTGTCAGCGCCAGCTGTCAATATTCTACATTGAGGCCACAGAGCCCGAACGGTGAGCTTCTTTTAGCAGGCGCTCAAAAGAATAGCGCGCGCCGTGACACACGTCACGAGGGTGCTCGGTGCAGCGAAACGTTTGGAAACACGCCCCCTGGTAGAACCTCGTTTATCGGTGAACGCCGCAAAAACAGAAAAGCGCTTGGGGTAGTTCTGAAGGCTTATCATCATCATCGTCTCGTTGCGCTCAGTGGAACGCAGTGCCTGGTGCCGTGGCATCGCGTGAGCGTGGCATAGCCCTATTGGTTCTCCCCAGGGTGGTTCGTCGGGACCAGCGAAGCTGGCGAAGCCTCCTGTTCCACAGGGAGTTGCAGAGGGCCAGCGAAGCCTCCTGTTCCACGGTGAGTGGCGGATGGCATAATCTACATCGCCGTCACGGAGGCCTAGGCTCAAGCAGGAGCCCTTGAGAAGGACAGTCTTTCCGACGTTCCCAGGTTCGCCGAACGCCCTCCTGTTCGCGCATCGCCACGTCCTGGCCAGTGGCGGGCGCCATGAGACCGAGCTGAGGCTAAGCAGGGTCCGCGCCATCCGTAGACCGCGATCACCCATTAGAGGTCGCACCGCTGCCGCCGCCGCCGGGACCTGCTCCTTATGAACAGGCAAGTACATCCGACGAATTTTCTGGGAACGTCGGGCAGCTGAAATTAATGGGGCTAATCTCGGGGACAAGGTATTTAGCAGCTGCAGATTCGTAACGCGACCGGGTTGCTGCATCGACGCTTTTCGAGAAGCCGAGACGAAACGATGAAAGCCATTATACGCGCGTAAGAATTTGATGCTACCAGCGCCAAGGTGAGGAGATCAAGATGAGCTCTTGTCAGCTTTTACTCATGGCAACTATTGTCATGAAATTTTGTCAGTGGAAGCACCCTGAGACATAGCCGAATACAGTATAGGTAGTGAAATTTTCTTGTGAAATTTTAGGACAGTAGGCCAGACCTGTCAAACCGATATTAATGTTTTTGGCCATCCCGTCTGTGAATGAAGTGTGTAAAATATGCGATGCAACTTCTCTATGTAAGCAGGTAACTTTTTGTACATTAAGAGATCCAGCAGAAGCTCGCAAAGACGATTACCATGTGTTAGTTAAGTATGCAGTCGTAATGCTAATCTAAACCATCGGCTGCGTCCCGCAACGCAGGCAGTAAGGCGGTGGAAGAGGAAAGGGGGCAAAAGAATAGGAAAGCGGAGTTGGGACTACGCTCATCTCAGCAGTGGTCTTACGCAGAGGAATCACGTGGCATACCACCCTGCGTCTACCGTTGCCATCTGCGCCAATTCTTCAAAAGCTCGCGAGATGTTTACGTTCTCGCATGCCCAATTTCTCCGCTTCGTTCCTTGTTGGTCTGTACACGGTAATACGTATGTGGCCAAGCCCACATCAGGCACTGCTTTAACATGGTTCGGCGATCAAATCCGAGATCACCTGGGAAGCAAGTGGCTATTAAAATATAATGCGCACATGCACCCCGCACAGACCTTTATCGAGCGATGCTGTCACCTGCGGCCGGTGTTCTGCATATCACACTTGCGGCCTACACATTTCGAAGTTCTTCTTCTTAGGTGGTTCGGGTGAAAAGGGAAAGTAAGTGCACTGGGGATATTATTGAGCCCAACTGGGGGCTCACCTGCATACAACCCAGTGCGGTGGGGAGGGGGAGGAGGGGGGTATAAAAATTAGAGAGGAAAAAGGGGGTGCTGCCGGTATTTGCCAGCACGTTACACGTTGACTCTGGCCCGCCCCCATCGTTATCCCCCTGCCTGCTGTTATCGTTTGAGCTACAGTTGCTCGGTGCGCGCGTGCTCTGCAGCGGTAAATCCAACCAATCTCCCTCTCCTCACTTCTAATGCCTCTCCAACTTAGTTCTTATGAGCATGCGCATGCGGTTAAGGGAGTTTTCTGCGTACACGGGGACCGCTCATTTTTCTTTCTGCTATAGCCACATACCGCTTCGCTTTTAAAAGCACGGTACCTGGTATAAGATTATCTCACTCAAAGGACCATGTGGGGAGACACACAGCGGTAATGTTTGAACCACATGCACGTATGGTGAGGAAATTGGGCCGCTGGGTTATGGATTGGCAGTGTTGCAGAGAACAGCCTCTGCCTTCTGGTTCCGAGATGTAACTGAAGCTTAAAGGCCAACTGCCCTCAAAATTTCGACTTCTTGAAAACCCTATTTCCGTATAGTCTGCTTAAAAAGAAAGCAGCATGCAAAATACAACAGCTGAAATACGCACGTGGACGCCGCAAGCGGCCAGCAAAAATCGACGATTTTGAAACCGAAACCGAGGAGAGCGCGGCCATTGCAGTGACGTTGCAGCTGTCCAGCGAGCGGCCGGACGGTCACCAGTTCGGGAGAATGTCTGCGCGCAAGCTCTACGCGCGCACGGGGCAGCAGAGCTCGACCTGTTCTCCTGCTGCGTGGCTGGCCAGAGGAAAAAGCCACCGTCGGCTGGAACGTCAGAGGCGCGTCATGCCTGTTTACGCGGTCCGCCGGCAGGTGCAGAGCGGTCTGCGGCGGAGCTTTTTTAAATGCTTCTGACTCATTAACGAGGCGTTTCACGGGGCAACCACTTGTGTCCCAGCTTATTTGGGGGTACTTACTACGCATTAAAAATAAATTTGGCCGAGGTGAAATTTGAGTGCAGTTGGCCTTTAAGTGGATGACAGCATGATAACCCTCACCTGGCTCGCGCTGTCATCATATACACCAGCCAGTTGTGAAGAATTCCTCGCCTTGGCTGTTTTCACAGTGAACTAACTGCACCGATTCTCCCCAAGTGTCACAAGCCTACAGGCAACGAAGGAAAATGGGGTCGGGTGTTTCAGCGTTCATTCCCACCACTCCGGCATAAATGTTCGAAGGTGTCTGTGAGTACTATACAATTTCGAAATCTTGGCGGTTTAACGGTCAGGCACTTTATTTGAGCTCTAAGGCGCGCCATAGGGGGGTGGGGGGGAGGGGTAGGGGGGGGGGGGGGGGGGGGGCTACAGATTAGTTTAAACCACGTGTCTATCTTCAACGTCCGCCGAAATCTCGCCCAACAGGTGTTTTCCTTTCTGCATGCACTAGAAATCGACTGCCCCGGCCGGGATTGAACCGACGACCTGTAGATCACCATCACAACGCCTCAGCAGCTAACCTTCCGCGGATACGCGTATTATTTTGGTGTGTGAAATAGGCAAACTTTCGAAAAAATGTAAGAACCGCAAAATGTTGGCTATACGCCTCGAGCGCGGCCTGTAGGGGCGCCACTGAAATCCCCCTAGCGGCCCGTTTCGAAAGCAGCCGCGGGAGTCCGCGCCCCGCTCCCCAGTTCCGCCGCTGCTTTTGCGGCACGTTCACGACTGAGATTTATCGTTTGCGGGCGTTTGAAATCTATGTTTATGTAGAGCAGTCACTCTGTTCGCAAATGGGGTGTGTTTACGAGAGTGTAAATGTTTCTGACGCGATGTTAGTGTGGTATATTCGGTCTGTATAAGCGCCAGGTATGTGTCACAGGCCAGCGTCGCGGAACCGGCGTATGATGGAGCCGATTGTAGTTACATTGACCTGAATGTACTAGCCATGTCTCCGTAACCACCGGTTCCTCAGATGTTCATGCTACGGCTATACACTACGATTTAAATCGGTTTTGTGCGCTTACATAATCAGCGGAGCACTCATACCTGACAGCACGCCAGTTAAGTTTGCCAATATTATACCTCAGATATTGATCACCACCATTTACAAGCCAGTCTGTGTTAATTTCGGGAATACTCAACAAAAGTACGATGGACAATGCATAATTATACTCGGGGATCAGGTCGTGTTGTCGTGAGGTGAGCGCCCGCAGACATTCATCTGCTACATATATCCTCTGCGAGCTGCGCGGAGACGGGCTTACAATATAATCCGCGTCCGCGAATAAGTGCTTCTTCGAAATATCGTCATGTGGCACACGGAGCCTGCAGAAAAAACCAGTAACTGAAATCAGAGGGTCTTATCCCATACCACACTCTTCCAACGACACCTTTCATCGCTTGTTGAAGAGCCTGCCCTGTATACCAACGTTCTTGCTGTATACTTCCAAAAATGCGTCCGCCGTACGATCAGCTCTTCTTTGAAGTAGAAAAACAAAAGGAAAGTGAACGCGAGATTTGTGTGTGGGATTACTAAAATGTTCATTGCTTGATTCCGCTCCGCATTTGTACACAGCGTTCCCCTCCACCACCACACCCTCCCCCCCCCCCCGATGTCTCGCGAAATAGTAGTGCATTTCGCGTATAGTTGGGCCACTTAAACCTACCTGGCTTAAGTTTAGACGAACGTCTTTAGCATGTCAGAAGCTGCACTGTTTTTTTTTTTTCATTTCCCTTAGAGCTATTATGTTTCTTAATTCCGCACTTGCACAGCATTTATTTTTCCGTGGTTTCATTGATTACTTTCCTTGGTTCTTGATATATGGCGTGTGTGAGCACATATTTAACGACGCACAGACTTGGAATATACTTTACATTTTCGCGTTGTTTATGTTCTTATAAAAGGCGTAAGTTATTGTCCGGGATTGGGTAATCACATCCCCGAAACAAATTTTTCTGCGTCGTATATATGTGAAACGTAGCCACATTCGTTGTCCACGCTGCAAAATGAAGCCAACCTCTCATTGTGCCAGTATCAGGTTTAAACGAGGCGTCAGTAGAATTCATTTGTGCCTGATGTTTTGGAGGTGACATGGGTGACGTGTTGCTGCCGTCGCGTACTCTACGAAGACGCAGCTGCTTCTTAAGTGACCTAAACGTACTCTTTGCCTATAGACGTCACCATAACAAGTTTTTTTAGGGCGCGAAAATGTGAAAAGAAACGAAATAGAACCAAAACTCTGCACGAGCCCCTATCAGCCACGCAGCGCAAATCCCGTCAACGCTGCGGAGAAGCGGCGGCAGGCGGCGCAGCGATCGCGAAGCTCGAGGCGTATACCAATTGGCTGCCCCAGTGTTTCAGGCCGCGTGAATGAAAGACTTATTGCGAGCAGTAAAAAGGCGCCGGCATTAATTTTTTGTTTTCAAGAGCTAGGTGTCCCACTTCGTAAAATCATTTCTGCCGCTTCGTTGGAATGTGAAGCTTGTCCACCAAGGACACAGAGAAGAATAATGCCGCCTGAGGAACAAAGAGGGCAGGCAACGCCTAGGGGCGCCGCGAAAGCTAGCGCAGCGGCTGCTTTATGTGTGCCGATGGGGAGTCAGAGACAATTTTTCTTTTTATTGAGCAATAGGTAAGGGATGGTCCCTTATTTCAGAAATCCATGCGCCGTCTTGGCTCTACTGGCCCTCTCGACCAGCAGAAGTTGATCTTGAGGTAGGGAGCTGGACAGCAATATATTCCCGGCTCAGGGGATGGGGAAATGGGTGGCGTGGCTGGGTGGTTATCGCACTCCCGTGTAATACATTTGAGAGTGCCTGGCTGTTTGCAGAATTTACTTTGGGAGTCGAATTGTGTCGGGAATAACAGTTGCATCAAGAGCCTAGTAGCTCTGAGAATGACTGTATGGAGATGCGACTCGTATATATATAGCCGTGTTCTGGCTCACGGGGCGATATCTCCTCGTGTTGGACCACCGCGTCACCCTGTATCCCCTTTATCGACTTGCAATAATCTCCGAGAATGGACGGGGCAAGTACCTCAACCAACATTGAGGCTCAGCGTCACACTCGTCGAGCTCTTCAGCAGGGTGAACGAAGCCGAGCTTAAACTACTAACTCTAGGGCACTAAGTAAAAAAAAATGAATAAAAAGTGTGAAAATTCTCAGTACACCAAACAGCTTGTGATGAGCTCTACTCTTGAAAACGTGACTGTCCAATGGAGCGCCGCTCAGTGCTCTTCGCAATTTTGTGCTGCGAGTAATGTTTTTCTAGCTTTGCTGCAACTGGTATCTGCCATGCCGTGGACGGCAACCTCTTGCTACCGCCGCGGAGGCAGCCGTCTCTGACGTAGGGTGGTCCGGTAGGACCGGTACGTATACTGCCAGGCGGAGCGGCATGCATGGACCGCGCTGGAAGGCTTCGTAGCAAATGTGAGGTTTAGCAGCCGTTTTGCTACTACAGACGACGAACAGTGGCCGTATCACTCAATTGGTATTTTCATGCTTTCATAAACGTTAGCAAATACACCTTTTCTGGTAGGTGCTACCCCTGCAGCAAACGAGCGGGTTAGCAGCTCTTTTTGTATACAGACGGCGGTCGCCGCATGCATTCTATAGTAAAAAGGCGGCGTCCGGCATCCGTGTGAACTGAAGGAGGTTCTAGAAATTACCGATAGTGCAAACAGAATAAGAGTACAGAAAAGAGGAAGAATTGTCGTTAAGTTAAAGCAAAGCGAGAGATGGTGTAGCTGTAGATTCGCTCAGGGGTACTCACAGGCCAGGACGTCCTGGGCACGTGCAGCCCGCTGCACCCTGTGTATCGGCTGAAGCTGATCCTCCACGTGGGAGCTGCAGCTGTCCCTCCCACTGCTCTTGGGAAGGGGTTGGCAGAGGAGGCACATTTGGAGTGTGAGAGCACTCCCATATCATGTGGTATATAGGGTGCAGGAAGATTGGCAGAATTGGCACGTTGGTCAGAACAGGGAGAGATCCATCGCGTGGAGTAGAGTTTCGTGGGGAAATGTATTTGTCTGGATTTTTCGAAGCATGTTTCCCATTTCCTGTCTAGCTTGATATGAGGGAGGGGCAGAGTTCGTCTTTGAAGGCGATCCAGGATGTCGTGGTATCGAGATGGTACGGAGAAAACGTTGTGGATGGTCGTCCGAGTCAGTACCTCCCAAGGATGGCCGGAACAGGGCCGTAGCCAGGAACACTAAGCCTCGCTTATGCGCTGCCTGGAAAAAATTTCGCAGGGAATTTAAACCCTCCGAATTTTTTTCCAGGCAGCGTCCATGGGCCGGACTATTAATATATCCTGTAAATTAAGTTTCCCTGCCATGCTGAGGTTATCCCTCGTTATAACAGAGTCAGCGGGACGGCAAAAAGTTTTGTTATAAGCAGTGTCTTGATATAAGCGACAACTCGGCAAAAGTAAAGAATTTGAGCGTCAAATGTGCCAGAGCTGTGGGGAAACAAAGAACAGCGTATTCAGTGAAGCAAAACTTTATTCAGGTGCAAAAAAGGCAGTGAGCTTTGTAGGTTTAAAGTTCTTGCTGGGCGCGATCAACCCCTGCTCCAATTTGGCCACTCCGTGCAAAACGCTACGGTAGCCGGCGCCGCACATAAAAGTGGTAGTGATCACTTTTATGCGGGCCTGCGGGCGTCACGGAACGTATACGAGTGTTTCGCGCAGGAAAGCGCTGCAAAACGCAGTGGCTCGAGTTGGAGGTTCTGTTTGTTGATCTGAAAAAAAAAGAAAAAAAAACTATTTACCGCTTATCGTGGGTGCACAGCGCAATCATGAAAACTGACCGGTTTTGCAGGCTTTGCATGGCCACTGGGCATTTTTTTCCGAGCTTTTGGCGCCCTGTTGTCGACGACACTGCTGATTCTATGGAACAAGTGTCGGTGTTCGCTCACCACCTCGTCCACGCCATTGACCGATGTCTAGGAACAAAATTCAAAGGCCCTACCTCGCATTTGGACCGTTTGTCTAAAGTCGGATGGGGTGAATCGAGCATGACCGGCTCGAGAAAATCGCCGGGGAAACACCAGCTTGCGTTGGCCCGCCATGTTGACAGCCTGACTCGCCGCTGCATCGCCGCAGCTCGGCGATACCTCTGCTCGCCATTTCGATTGATTGATTGATTGTAGGGTTTAACGCGCCGACGCAACAAAGGCGATGAGGCGCGCCGTAGGGGAGGGCTCCGGTTTAATTTTGACCACCTGGGGATCTTTAACGTGCGCCGAAATCTCGAACACACGGGCGTTTTTGCTTTTCGCCTCCAACAGAAAAGCGGCCGCCGCGGCCGGGAATCGAACCCGCGACCTCGTGCTCAGCAGCGCAACGCCTTAGCCACTGAGCACCGCGGCGGTACAGTGTGTCGAAACGAAAAAAAATAGCGGTTAGGTTACGGTTCTGGTTCCCGCGAAATCATTTCGTTCGCGAGTAAATCGTGTTGCGGCGAAAATAATGTGGAGGACGCGTGTGAATTGAGACACTCCATCAAAGAAAGGGGCGGAGTGACAACGTGGCTTTGAAATACACTGATAAGCAGAGAGCAGAGATGTAAGGAGAAAAAGCGTCTTCAAAAGAAGAAACTTGGATTCAGCCAGTGAGGAAAGCAGCCGCTCGATCATCACCGTGGGTTTTCGTCGTATGTGCCGGGAATCGAACCCGCGACCTCGTGCTCAGCAGCGCAACGCTGTAGCCACTGAGCCACCGCTGCGGGTCGCTCGGCATTTCGCTCTAAGCGGGTTAAGCTCTCCATGCGCTTCGAGTAATGCGGCCTAAAATGCAAAATGCATGTGTTTGGGTTGGGGCCAGAAGGAATTTCGAATAAAGCGGGTTCGTTATAACGAGGGATTACTGTGTGTGTACACACACACACACACACACACACACACACACACACACATATATATATATATATATATATATAATCAATTTGGAAGCGGCGAGACAGCCCCAGAACGTGCCCACCTGTACGATGGATGTGGTAGTGGAGCTCTTGCTTTTGCCTATTTTTAACTTGATGCCCCGTCATTTCTTTGCAATTGCTGAAGCCAAAATGCAGCAGAAGTTGTCGTTCGTCATGGGTTTTTATTTTTGTGTGTGCGCGTCACCAAACGCTTTGCAGGAGGGGCTCATCCACAAGTTGTTGCAGCGTGCTCCCCTCCACACCGGAGGGAACAGCCCCCGACCGACCGTGGCTGTTGGCGACCACACCGCCGGAACAACGTGGGTCGGGGCGGCGCCACACCGTATAACGCACCAGCCGTGCTCGACGAGATCCCAGCCGTCCGCGCCGGTGACGGAAGAGCAGCGCGTTTGGCCGCGGTCTGGGAACAGTGGACGCGGGTTCGGTGTGGGGTGGTCGCCCCGCCAACCGGGACGACAAAAAGGGCGAAACGACGAAGACGCGCTCCGAGGTTCGCAAGACCCGGCGTTCCCCTGCCCCCCTCCTCACCGGACGTTCCGGAACAGCCAGAGACTGGCCGTGGCTGTTGGCAACCACACCGCCGGAACAACGTGGGTCGGGGCGGCGCCACACCGTAACGCACCAGCTGTGCTCGACGAGATCCCAGCCGTCCGCGCCGGTGACGGAAGAGCAGCGCGTTTGGCCGCGGTCTGGGAACAGTGGACGCGGGTTCGGTGTGGGGTGGTCGCCCCGCCAACCGGGACGACAAAAAGGGCGACAACGACGAAGACGCGCTCCGAGGTTCGCAAGACCCGGCGTTCCCCTGCCCCCCTCCTCACCGGACGTTCCGGAACAGCCAGAGACTGGCCGTGGCTGTTGGCAACCACACCGCCGGAACAACGTGGGTCGGGGCGGCGCCACACCGTAACGCACCAGCTGTGCTCGACGAGATCCCAGCCGTCCGCGCCGGTGACGGAAGAGCAGCGCGTTTGGCCGCGGTCTGGGAACAGTGGACGCGGGTTCGGTGTGGGGTGTCCGCCCCGCCAACCGGGACGACAAAAAGGGCGACAACGACGAAGACGCGCTCCGAGGTTCGCAAGACCCGGCGTTCCCCTGCCCCCCTCCTCACCGGACGTTCCGGAACAGCCAGAGACTGGCCGTGGCTGTTGGCAACCACACCGCCGGAACAACGTGGGTCGGGGCGGCGCCACTCCGTATAACGCACCAGCCGTGCTCGACGAGATCCCAGCCGTCCGCGCCGGTGACGGAAGAGCAGCGCGTTTGGCCGCGGTCTGGGAACAGTGGACGCGGGTTCGGTGTGGGGTGGTCGCCCCGCCAACCGGGACGACAAAAAGGGCGAAACGACGAAGACGCGCTCCGAGGTTCGCAAGACCCGTCGTTCCCCTGCCCCCCTCCTCACCGGACGTTCCGGAACAGCCAGAGACTGGCCGTGGCTGTTGGCAACCACACCGCCGGAACAACGTGGGTCGGGGCGGCGCCACACCGTAACGCACCAGCTGTGCTCGACGAGATCCCAGCCGTCCGCGCCGGTGACGGAAGAGCAGCGCGTTTGGCCGCGGTCTGGGAACAGTGGACGCGGGTTCGGTGTGGGGAGGTCGCTCCGCCAACCGGGACGACAAAAAGGGCGACAACGACGAAGACGCGCTCCGAGGTTCGCAAGACCCGGCGTTCCCCTGCCGCCCTCCTCACCGGACGTTCCGGAACAGCCAGAGACTGGCCGTGGCTGTTGGCAACCACACCGCAGGAAAAACGTGGGTCGGGGCGGCGCCACACCGTAACGCACCAGCCGTGCTCGACGAGATCCCAGCCGTCCGCGCCGGTGACGGAAGAGCAGCGCGTTTGGCCCCGGGTGGGACCAGTGGACGCGGGTTCGGTGTGGGGTGGTCGTTCCGCCACCCGGGACGAAAAAAAGGGCGACGACGACGAAGACGCGCTCCGAGGCTCCGCAGACCCGGCGCCAGGCTTGCGCGTGAAGAAAGTCGGCCGCGGTCGAGGCCAGCGACGCTGCGAGAAACAAACACCAGGAGCGGCACGTGGCACCAGCCGCCGTGTTGAATCATGCGGCCGCGCCGACAACCACCCAGAGTGGCACAGCAGCTGCTCGCAGTAGGCCGGCGATTCGTGGAAGCACCGTTGCTCGGGTGATGAGGCCGGATTGCTCGAGGACTCCAATGACGACCTCGCGAGGAGTGGGCTTGCCGGCGGCAGCCGCCAGTCCAAGGTTGGCTGGACCAGGCCCCAGGGCCTAAACAGCAATGATGAACTTTGGGACAGTGACTTGCGTGTCACTTCTCCCATCGAACACGCGAACCAAATTTATGCATGCAGAAGAATGACATTGTTTTGGCATTCTGCAGTCTCTTTTTTTTTTTTCACCGGTGGCGTATAACCCCCCCCCCTCCCCCCCCCTTCCCGAAATATATTTCTAGCTATGCCACTGGCCGCCAGCTCAAAAGAAAATCTGAAAATTCATATATGCACAGCGAATGCCTCTGTCCAAAAAACAGTTCCTCAATGAACAGTTTGGTTTAGCTGCAATTCCCACGAAGCAACGGGTCCCTTCAAAATCGAAATAAAAGATTGATTGATTGATTGATTGATTGATTGATTGGCTGATTGATTGATTGATTGATTGATTGATTGATTGATTGATTGATTGATTGATTGATTGATTGAATGATTGATTGATTGTGGGGTTTAACGCGCCGACGCAACGCAGGCGATGAGGCGCGCCATGGTGGAGGGCACTGGATTAATTTCGACTACCTGAGGATCTTTAACATGCTCCGAAACCTCGTACACAGGGGCGTTTTTGCTTTTCGCCTCCATCAGAAAAGCCGCCTCCGCGGCCGGGAAGAAACGATATCCTCCTTTCTAAGAGCTCACTCCACCCTTCCCCCATCCTCACTTTCCGAACAGACCAAGACCTTGCTGTGATTGAATAAAGACCCCCCTCCCCCGTCTGCTCTTTTCCCTTTGCATTCAGCTAGAACATTACCACAACCATTAAGTTCCTAGATATGGTCTCCAAATATACACCGATTGCAAGGTGGTTCGCATTGTCTTCGATAAAAATTTGTAGCACCACAACACTTCAAGGTAGTGAATTTCGAAAGTGCATTTCGATTAAAATTTGTGGCTTTGTGAAATTGATTCCAATTTATGCAAATGGAAAGTTTACAGACGGAAATTGATATTTACAGAGGGTCGGGACTGCCAGTGTGGTTTCGTGCTAACTTCTACGATGCGTCTTGGACACTGTTAGCATGACTGGATGGTGGTGTTCAGCTTGTGGTGCTGCAATAGCACGAGAACTCTGATAAGTATGTTATTAAAATCTTTTATTCAAAAACGAACACCTGAAGCCATGTGGGGGGAGTTGGGATAGGGGCGCGGGGTATCATTGATCTAAAGGGTTAGTAGGATGAGTGGGTCGTTGCCCAGAGCCGGCATGGGTTCTTTCACATGCAGGCTGCTCAGTACTGTATGGTTTATTCTCTGCTGTAGGCCACTGCTATATAACCCGCACTATACCGCTCTTAACAGGCATACTGTGCAATCAGGTCGATGTATTCGCATAATGTGGATGGACCGATAGGGGTTGAGGGATCTGGGTGTAGGGAAGTGAATTTCCAGTATTGAGAGAATTTAGGGCATATCCGGAGCAGGTGGTTTAGATCAGCCTTGATGCCTTGTTTACAGTATGGGCATACTGAGTTCCTGTGAGGAGTGCCATTTGTGGATCGTTTCCAGCGAAAATGATGCACCTTAAATTTGATAAAAATTTCTACTGTTCTTGCGAGTGACGGTTACTTCAAAACGTGATCCGTCGGCTTAAATTGCTTGAGTGGCAGTTTCTTTTTCTCTTCGTACCTGTGTATGCGGATGGCTGGGAGTATTGGTGTCTTCGGTCATGCTGAAGCAGACAAAAATGACCGAGGCCGGGGGACTGCAGCGCCAGGAAGGGAGAAGAGAGGTCCTGCGCAGCTTTCTGGGCCGCCTGATTCCCGGGTGCCGCTGAATCATGTCCAGGAGTCCAGCCTACGCGGACACTAGTGACATGGAGTAGCTGTGCTATTGTTTGCTTGATGATTTGGTTTACGGAAGAATGAATTCAACATGGCCGTCGATGTTCTTCAGATACTTCTTATGCATCGGTTAGTAATATTCTGATATTTTTTGGATGGGTTGATTGATGTTGGTCACACATAAGAAAGTCAATACGGTGGGTGATTGCAAAGGAGTTCTGCTACCGTGGGTGTGACAGGAATTTTGGAGTGCCAGGCTTCCATAATGGTTCGGTCTTGTGGGCGAAACCCAGGCAGTTTCGTCATTCGGTGGTGTTGAACTGGCATCAGTATAGATCTTGATTTTGTCGGAATGGTTAGTTGTGAACAGTCTGTCTCGATGCAACAGAGCTGCGGGCGATGAGAATATCGACTCTCACGGTGCAGGCAAGTGTCCGGACTGTTTTTTTTTTTTTTTTTTTTTTGCTTTTCAGCATCAGGGTTGGAACAGGATACACGAGTTTGGGAGCAGCCCTGGGAGCAGGCAAACCATGCCGTTTGTAGCAGGCTTGGCGCAGCCAGAAAGGCCTTTATGAGCAGGTGTGGAGCAGCGAGAAATGCAATTTGGAGCAGATGTAACACTTTCACAGCATTATGGTACCTCCCTAACCTCCCTGCTGGCCGCTGTGCCAGCCCCACCCAAGTTACGTTTTATCTATCAGGCGTTCTAATGTGCACTAGAACCTACTCCAACCCGGGAACGCAGTTCTTGTACTATATCTGGAGGTTCGCGACATGCGCAGTTATCTATCTTCGGCCCCAGCGAGCCCGTTTCATTATCGCTGTTCAAAGGTCAAACCTCAAGCGCAGCCACCGCTCCCCTCGAAGATATTCACACGGCGAGAGTCTGTCCTGCTTCGAAGAATTCAGACAGGCACACTCCTTACTCATTTTTTGCTGAACCGTTTCCGCAGAGGTGACACACCACCGCCTGTAACTGGCACCTGCTCCACGTGCAACTGCCGCGCTGATCTCGACCACCTGTGATGGGAGTGCCCCTCTACATTCCAGCTGCTTCGTGCCCTGGCCACCATAAAACGGGGACCCTAACCTTCTTCTCTCCGGACATGGGCCTGTCCGGATCCCAAGCCTCCGGATCGAGCCACCGAGCTCTGGCGAGCGCTCCTCCTGTTTCTTCAAGATCCGGCGGCGCCACCGGTTGGTGATCGGCTCCTCTACAGCCACAAGATTCAAGCGGCCCCCACTTAGCTGCCTCCAATGCGTCCGTTAAAAAAACGGAGGCAGCCCAACCCTTTCCCTCTTCTATAACACCGTAGTCCTTTCCACCGCAGTGCCCTCGGCACATTATAATGTGGAATAAACGTGGTTTCATTCATTCACTCAAGCGCAGAGCCAAAAGGGATCAGATAACAGGCCTTGCTTCGCGTCCGGCAAACGGCAGTGTTTAGGCGAATCATGGTAGCAGTCCGTAAAACAAGGTGTTTGCTTGCATTTTTTTCTATCGAACAGCGGTTTTAGTGCGGGCGATGCTGAACATAGTTTTATCTTCACCCGTCACAGGCCGTCACAGGGTTGCGAAAGCCAATGAACTTACGGCGTAGACTACGTAACCAGAACGTGTTAGATGGCATAATTTATGTTGAACCATCCCCCACTAAGCAAAGCTAACCCCAAAGTTCACAGGCGAAAATGAATAGTTACCTCACAACAAAAGCGAACCGAATTAACAAACAAGGAAAAAATTTCAAGAGCCTGTTTGTTCAATACGTGCCGCTATGAAAAGTTGCAGGCAGCAAAGCCAGGACGGTCCAAAATGCTCGATTAAATTTACCATGAATAAGCTAAACCTTTCATGTGAACATTATTATGTTTGCAGTAAGCCACAAAAATATTTTGAAAACGGCTGCAGTGACAACGGGCTGCTAGGGAGATTTCAGCGGCGCCCCTACAGGTAGCGCTGGAATCATGTACACGCACGCACACGCACGCACACACACACACACACACACACACACACACACACGCACGCACGCACGCACGCACGCACGCACGCACGCACGCACGCACACACACACACACACACACACACACACACACACACACACACACACACACGCACGCACGCACGCACGCACGCACGCACGCACGCACGCACGCACGCACGCACGCACGCACGCAAAAATGAAACTTTTCGCCTACCGGATGATCGGCTGTGTGGGGGCATGGCAGCGTGACTTTTGGTGTCGTTAAATTTGTTGCTGCGAAATTCAAATCGGCTCCCTTGAATGTAATAATATCATCTATCAAGTTTTCATAGATTCCACAAAACTGAAAAGTGTATAAGGTAATTTTCCTACCAAATAAAGCCAGGTCAGGGCTTTTATTTAGACACTTTAAGGCCGATTGCGCTGACCTCTAACAAGGCCAAATTAATTTAATGAATAGTTTTTAAACAGCTCGCTTCTTTCATGCACGAAAGGCAAGTACTTAGTACTGCTCAATTTGGTTATAGGTTGGGACGTTCAATTTGTAACGCCAGACTAGTAAGCTAGGATTCGCTTAACTCGAAAAGGAAAAATGGTGTCGTCCTTCTTGAAAATGGGTACAACTAAAGCTTATGGCAGTGTCGAGCGTAGTACCTTGTTAAACCAATTAGCCCACACAAACCTCCTCGCGTAACTTTTTTCTTGGATAAGGGAGCTTTTAGCCGATCGGTAATTCTTTTCTACAAAAACGGAGGCTTTTTTCCCACAGATATTTACAAACTAGGAGCGTGCCTCCAAGGGAGCTCGACATTCCTCTTCGCCCATATGTCACAACCTATACGTCTATGCGGATAGTGTAGCGCTCTTTGCGTCAGCAGTCGACAGTCATTCGTTACTTGCGCGCTTGCAGGCCTATTTATCTCGCTTGGAGAAATGGCTTGACTGCATTATTTTGGCTAAATTTGTCGAAGGGGGCTCTCCCCGTCTTCCCAGTTTCAGTTTTCTCTCGTTTACAATAATAACGTCATTTCGCAGGTGGATTCCCTGAAGTATATTGGTATTGCAAACACTCGTGCTCTTGATTGTAGTTCACATATTAATGCATCAGTCACTAAAGCGGTGAAAGCAATCGGCCGGCTGAAGTGGCTTTGTGGGAAAGGGGAAGGAATGCGCCGGCTCACACTTTTACTGTTTTGCCGGTCCTGCGTCCGGCAAGTCATGCAGTTTGGCTGCGTGTTGTTCTGCAATTGCCCCATGTACAAACTGCGACCGTTATGCCTGTTGGAGAGGCGCATCCTTCGATTTTGCCTTGGCATCCCTCGGTTCGTCTCCAACAGGGTTTTGTATTTAGAGGCACGCATCCCGGAGCTCATGGTCCGATTTTTCTTGCTCACGGTTCAGGCATACCACCGCATGTATGAACCACCCCCCCCCCCCCACCCCCGCTGGAGCTGCAAGCATATATATTTGTTCGTGCTCCCAGTCTATATTTTACCTCTCCTTGGCAGCAACGCATTTCACCACAAGTGCGTATTCATTCAAACATGCGTTCCTTGTATTCCCGCTGGCTTCATGAAGTTATTCCAGTATCCGTTATTGGGCGAAAAACTGCGTTTTTCTTTCAAAATTTCTTACCTTTAGACGCGAAACTTCTCCCGCACTCTGCATTAGCAGCTATTTTAAATGGGTAGTTATCGAAGTATCCTGCGTCTTGTGTGATTTATACACATGCATCTCTAAATGGCGAAAAAGCTGGAATTGATATTTTCTCGGAATCTCTAGATTGGATTCATTCGTTACAAATCGTAAACTACACAGGCATTTTTATTACGGAATATTTCGTAACTGCCCTCGCTTCATGTAAGGTACCACAACAGGTAACAGAAATACTCATATTATCCGATTCCACGTCACTTAATTCGGTACAAACTTCCTCTTCATACTCACCACTGTACCGCACACTATTATTTTTCATTCCCGGAAACGTGAAGGAACTACGTTTGGCATTGGGGCTACGAGGTGGCGGAGAGTCAAGCTAATCTCGCTGTCGGGAACTCCGGTTCAATTGCGTATACCAAACCTTTCTTGTTGTATCTATAAATTCTGGCATCTAGATGATGCTCGTTCAGATGCTTTATCATCATACGAAGAGTAAACATGCATTCAAAGTTCGGGTAGAATATTCGCCAGTGCCAGTGCCGTCGCTTTTCGGGAGCTATACGCCTCGAGCTTCGCGATCGCTGCGCCGCTTTCCGCCGCTTCTCCGCGGCGTCTACGGGATAAGCACTGCATGGCTGATAAGGGCTCCAGCAATGTTTTAGTTCTCTTTCGCTTCTTTTTGCCCTTCCGGGCCCTATACAACTTGTTATGGTCATTTCTGTAAGCAACTAGTACGTTTAGAGTGCTTCAAAAACAGCTGCGGTTTGGTAGAGTGCTGAGACGCCAACCAAATCAATCCGGGGTCGCTGTTCTACGCGCTTCCTGACCGCTTTAACTAGCGTTAGCGACGGCAGTAGCATATATCCCCACTGTCACCCCCCGAACACGTCAGACACACGTGAATTCTATTTCCGCCTCTTTTAGATGTGATTCGGACACAGTGAGAGGTTGGTTTCGTCTTGCAGCGCGTACAACGAATGCTGCTTCCTTTCGAATATATACGTCGTAGCAAACTTTGTCTCGGGGATGTGATTATCCCTACACCTGACAACCACATGCGCCTTTTGAAGAAATATAAGCCACGCGAAAATGTTAAGCCGAGCCCTATATCTGCAAGGCTCTGCGCCGTTAAAAATGTGCACAATCACGCCTTAGAGTAAGAACCAAGGAAAATTAATGAAACCACGGAATAATAAATGGTCTTCAAGTCGGGAAGACACAAAAAAGCTAGTACGCGAATGAAAAACACAGTGCAGCTTCGGAAATGGTAAAGACTTTCGTCTGGTATACGGCTCACCAGACCAACTAGATGCTAAATGAATTTCTATTTCGCAAGACATGGCGGGGAGGGGGAATAAGGAAGACGCTTAACTAACGCTGAACACGAATTCACTTTACTTTTGTATTTTGACTTCAAAGAACAGCTGTTCCCTCAGCAAACGCATTTTTTGAAGTAAAGGTTCGGCAGTTCACAAGGATAAAATGTGTTGTTGGAAGAGTGTGGTATCTGACAAGGCCCTCTGATTTTAGCTTGTGGTAGTTTCTGCAGGTCTCTGTGTCATGTGGTGATGTTTCGAAGAAGCGTTGAGTCGCGGACGCGGCTTACTCTAACAGCAGGGTTTGTAGTTGGACTACTTGGAACATCTTCGAATGAAACAGCGCGAAACACGGGTCAAAGTGAAAGGTGTGCACAGCGCTTGCGTACGTCTTTTCTTCACTTTGTCCCGTGTTTCGCAATGTTATTCTATGATCTCGCCAAGCGCTGCCCGCGGAGGAAATATGTTGCACACGATGAATTTTTGCGAGAGCACAACGCAGGACAAGACGACCCAGCATTAAACTATTTGTCATGTGATGATCCCGGGATAGAATTTCCTATTATCCACTGTACTTCTTTCGTAGGATCTTGCGAAATTTATACCACATTGCCTGTCGAGGGTAGTTAATAATATCCGATGTATGATATTGGCAAGCCTCGTGCTACCAGGTATGAGGGCTCCGCCAGGTTATGTAATCGAACAAAACCGATTTAAATCAGTGTGTATATCCATATCATGACCATCTGAGGGAACGCTGCTTACGGAGACACTGTTAGTAAATTTCAGGGCAGTGGAATTACTATCAGCTCCATTCATGTGCACTCTTCGCGACTGTGGTCTGTGACACCAACCTGGTGCTCCTACAGACCGAATGTATACCCCACTAAGTTCACGTCAGAAACGTTGACACTCTCGTAAATAATCACATTGCGAACAGAGTGACTGCTCAACATTATGATGTATTTCGGACGTATACAAACGTAACTTTCAGTCGTGAACGTGCCCCAAAGGCATCGATGACAGTGGTGAGCGGGCCGGAGCGTCCCGCGGCTGCTTTGGAGATTTAGCCGCTACGGAGATTTCAGCAGCGCCCTACAGGCAGCGCTAGAGGCATATACCGGGGCTTTTGAAGGAGCCGATTCAGTGTATGGGCTGACCCTTTCCATAACTCTTATCTTTTGGGGGAAAAAAATTTACGAAATGAGGGATGTTTGTAATTGTATTCAAGCTCACCTTTCTGCTACAGGTCGCTTGAATTGCCAATGAATACATAATTTCGGGGTAAAACTGGTGTTTTTAGCATAGCAGACTTTCATTTCACGCCCTTTATATAAATTAATCCTTCGAAAACTACCTATGTGATTCCTTTGTCAATTTCAAAGTGGAGGAGGAAATAAAATTTAGCGGTCTCATTAAAAAGGCGTTCAAACAAGCGATCGACATTCCATTCAGTACTGCAAACGATCGTTTTGAAGCGTTGGGCATTCACAACACGCTCGACGAATTGGTGGGGGCACAGAGAATGGCCCATTACGAAAGAGTATCCCAGATCCAGCCCGGAAGACTCATTCTTCGGTCGCTAGGAATAGCATACGACACAGAGTGGCCCGAAAGAGGAGGTCCCCCTGAATGGAGAGCACACCTCTGCGTTCCCCCCACTCCCAAAAAACGATGCATAACGTCGAGCGCAGACGGGATAGAGCACGCGCGCTAGACAAACGATTCGAACCATCGGAGGACGTCGTCTACGTTGACGCAGCCGAATATTGTACCCGCGACCCCATGAACAGTAGGAACCATATCTCGGCAAAACTGGATACCACTCACTCATACTCACTCAAAAAATATATTCATCCTAACGCACTCATTCGCACTCACGCTCGCCACTCCGCCCTCACCACTCGCACTCATTCGCACTCACGCTCGTTACTCCGCCCTCACTACTCACACTCTCTAGCGCTCACGCTCGCCACTCGTCCCCATCCCTCGCACTCACTCGCGCTCACGCTCACCACTCCACTCTCACTCACTCGCAGTCACGCTCGCCACTCGAGCCTAACTACTCGCACTCACTCCCGCTCACACTCACCACTCGTCGTCACCACTCGCACTCACTCGCGCTCACGCTCAGCACTCGCATTCGCCACTTACACTTCCTCGAAATCGCACTCACCACTTGCAATGGCCACTCACACTCACTCGCAATCACCACTCGCTTCCTCCACTCACCCACACTCGCCACTCCCATCCCCCACTCACGCTCACTCACAACCACCACTAATTCACAATGCAAGTCCCTTTGTTTCTTTACATTATGGGAGTTTTAAAGGAGCCATGAAGAGAAAATACAACTTCGCTAATTTGAAAGAACTAGGATTCAGTATCTCACTCAGCCCCATTACGGCCACAAAAAAATGTTTTGTAACGAAAAAAAAGCAGTTAAAAACTCAAATTTTGCGCCATAGTGACGTGTTATGACTCTTATGAGCAAGAATGACGTCATACGGGCCAACAATAAAACATAATTTTCGGTGCGTTAACTACACGTTAGCATTCAAGTGATGCGGTCAAATGGAACTAGAGGCCCCATTACAGACGTCCAGTCATGTGTCGTCGCGACAGGTCAGTTAGGCGGCCGCCAATCGCACAAACAAGGTTCCGTGACGTCACACAAAAGTTGCGGGAAATTGGCTAGGGGGTCGCGACTGCTTCACACGTTTTCTTCAGTATCTCCGTTATTTGTTCGAAGATTGCGATGATATTGGTATCATTGTTATCGGGACTAAGCAGTCTTTCTAATAAACCCAACTTGTATTTTGTCTTCATGGCTCCTTTAAAAGGAAGCGCCACCAAAAAGCCGCATCTCTACTTTACTGATCTCCTACAAAGAATTCTGAAGCGGTCGAAACGTTGCTGGGCTAGTCAGTGTACAATCACAGGAAAACTTCTTAGCGCTAAAGAAAGGTTGGAAGGAGGGGGGATTTCCTCGTCGTCATGTGCTCCGTTCATTTGAGCGGCACAACGTTTTTACACAAGGTCACGGTAATCTGGCACCATTAGATAAAACATCAAACAGAAACCTGGCATCAACAGAAACGAACGGCACAACGAATTTTCAGTGAACTGCGTCCTTTTGCGACCGTAGAACTTCATTTTAAGGTTCTCGCAACTTACGCGATGCAGCTTGCGCCGTAGTTGGGCACTCTGCGATGAGAAAAAAATACTGCACCGTGATTTTTAATTAGCTGTTGCAAGAAAACGGCAATGTCTCATCAAATAATAGGTTAATAAATATTACTAGCTTGATTAATTGATTGTGGGGTTTAACGCACTGTAGTTACACCTGGGCTATGAGGCGCACCGTAGCGGAGGGCTCCGGATTAATCATTGATCACCTGGGAATCCATAACGTGCCCCGAAATCCCGACACACGGGTGTTTTTTGCTTCTTGCCTCGACCTGAAAAGCAGCCGCAGCGGCCGGGAATCGAAGCCGCTTACTTGGGCACAGCAGCACAACGCCTTAGCCACTGCGCTACGCGGCGGGTCATATTACTAGCGTTTTTTCGTAAACAGTGCAAATCTAAATTTCACAAACAACTCTACAAGGTACCATAAAGCTTTTGTCTCCTGTGGCAGGCATTTGTTTTCGATTTAAATTCATAGGGTAATCAATATAGTAAAGAGAGCTGCTTCAAACGGCACTAAATCTAGTATTATAAAAAAAAATTAAGATTGGCGGCAAAAATTAGGAGGCAGAAAAGAGTTTCACGTCACGGCGTATTTCTGCGCAGAACCTTTGAATCTGTACACTACAAATCTTAAAAGAGACTTGTTTTTTTTTTTTTTTTCGTTGTATTCTAACTACAGGGCTTTCTATAAACCGACGGGTGCCGAACCCCTTCTGCGAGCATTTTCAAAATTGAATAGGAAATATCACATCATTTTCTTTTGTATCTTAAAATGTGAATGTAGGTAGGGTTCCTTTATAAAAGGTTATTAAAACTTGAACGCAACATAACGTAACGTAAAAAGTTGGGTGAATTTTGCAATAAAACAGCAGTGGTGAAGTTTTCCGGTAGCAGCAAAGCACATGCCTCAAGGCAAGCACCGGTAGAAGTACAGTGGCTAGAATAGTAGTAGAAGGATGTGTGATGCCAGGTCCGCGTGAAAGCGAAGTATCGTAACGGAGTACGTTTGATACGCCAAGGCCTCGCCCATCCGAACTCGCCCATCCGAACCGTTTCGCCATCCTGATACGCGAATCCGTGAAAATATGAGACACCTTTTCAAACGAGTACGAGCACTCGCAATTCGCGCTTCAGAACAGCCTATACAGTGACAGCTGTAGCAAGCCGGCCAATTATGTACCCCAAGTACTACGGCACTACACCACGGTGCTTCCTAATGCTTCCATCGCAGCGCTCAGCCGTAGTAAAGTGCCTTCGCTTTGATGCGACGAAATTACCGACACCAATTCCAATACAAAACGCTGCGAGCCTGACAGATCATTCGGCGAGAGTGCGCGCAACATCCCCTCAATGAGTCATGACCGTGAAGAGTATCAGTGCATTATGGCGTCAGACCCCATCCGAATCGTATTCCTAAATCAACAAGTCCCCGGAGAGTTGATTCCACGGTGCCCCATAACTAGGGGAGTAGCGGCATAATACCGAAGCTAAAGGCAATCGCTCCATTAACTAGTGGCTGTGCGTGCGAGTGGATATCGCCAGGAGCAATTACCACATCAAGCGGCTCCTGCAACGAATGCCAATAGCGAGCGATGCTCATCGCGGTAACTCCCGCACATCGCGCAAGAAGCGCGAGTGCACTCGCCACTCATGAGTGGTGCGCGGGGCTCGCCGCGAGTGGAACTCGCACTCGGGAGAGGTGAGTGGGACTCACCGCTAGTGGCACTCGCACTCACGAGTGGTGAGTGGAGCTCACCGCGAGTGGAACTCGCATTCGCGAGTGGTGAGTGGGGCTCACCGCGAGTGGAGTTCGCACTCGCGAGTGCTTAGCATGGGCTCGCCGCGAGTGGAACTCGCACTCACGAGTGGCGAACGGGGCTCGCCGCGAGTGGCGCTTTCACTCACTAGCACTCGCACTCACCAGGCCGAAACGATGGTGAGGCTCACTCACCACTCACTCGTGAGTGGAGTGGGTTGTGAGTGCACTCATGAGTGAGCCTGCCGACCTATGGTAGCAACAGCCGCATCGCTCACTACAATGTGACCTACGGCAGGTGAGGAAGTGGCCACTGCTATGACCATATCCAACATTAAAACAAAAATAATTGTTAGCGACTCGAAATCGGCAGTCATGAATTCTTCAAAAGGTAGGGAATGCCTCAAACCACTAGCATACTCGCGAAAGCGAAAAAGGTACTAAATATTCAAATAACGGAGAAACCAGCACACTCAGCTAGGTCTGACAGGAAATGGGAGGGCCCACGACGCCGCCCGAAGTTTAATCGAACAAGCAGACGTCAACCCCACCTCACCTAACCTCGTCAGATCAGAAAGAGATCGCATGATATCATACAGAGAAATCATAGATCATTACAGATTGGCAAGACGAAAGCATCCCGCTACACACCGTAGCCTTACTAACAGAAAATCGGTATCGTGGCGGCAGTTACAGACGAACACGTTTCGAAACCCACGGTTGCGCTCGTGCCCCGAAAGACAATCAAAATGGTGTAGCAAATGCTAGTATCAAGTTTTTTACTGTAAAGAACATGGAGCAATAGGAGACCACTTTGATCCTCGCAGACCCGGAAGTGCAACTTTCAGCTCGTCCGTATGGCCGAGGCCCCCCGCCAGAATCCAAGGGCTTCTGGGGGCCGGCTGAGGAACAAGTGAGGAAAACGAGTAGAAGACACCGCCTTCTCAATTGTCACTTTCCTTTTTAATCACATCACGGGTACAATAAATGTTTCTACAACTACTATTTTAAGGTCCAATCGGAGTACACAATGATTTTGCCCAGGCCAATTACTCCTGGGAACGTACTAGAAACATCTACGGCATCATCATCATCATCATCATCACATCATACCATGGCTGAGTCGAAGCGTGAGCCCATCAGTGAACGGGGCGTAACCTGGGAGGAACGACAGATGAATGCGGGCGCTGACCCTCGAACCTGCCCGAACTCGTGCTGCCGGACGGAGCGGTGATTCCCTCGCACCTGGACCGGCTGAGCATGTTGAAGGTGGTGATCAGCATGGTGAATAAGGTGCAGCCCCTTCGGTGCATCAAGATGGCGCACGTCAACACCTTGGACGATGTGGTCCAGCTGCTTCGCTCTTGCTGCTGCGAGACGTCGGGCTCACGTACTGGCCTTGGAATTTCCGTCTCGTGCGGAATCCCTCATAATCTGTTCCCGAATTCGAATTTACCCACGCCTGATGAGCAAAGACTTTCCAACACCGCCAGATCCACAGGCTATGTTCGACATCCATTTCTTTCACAAGGACCCCCAACACCGCCAGATCCACAGGCTATGTTCGACGTCCACTTCTTTCGCAAGGACCCCAAACACCGCCAGACCCACAAGCTAAGTTCGACATCCATTTCTTTCGCAAGGACCCCCGACCGTTCTTCAAGTTTGCCAAGGAAATCTACCCAGGTCAATTCCAGCCGTCCGCCATTTAGCAGGTTCATAAAGGTGCTAGAAAACAACAAAATTCTCAGAAACTACACGCAGCACATCGACACCCTAGAAGAAACCTGTGGAATCCGCAACGTCATCACGTGCCACGGGCCCTTTGCAACAGCATCTTGCACCAGATGTCACTACCAGGTCTGGCCATAGCGGGATCAAGAAGGACATCTTCAACCAGATTATCCCACGGTGTCCTAAGTGCCGCCAGAAGACATGGAAGCAAGCGGGGAGATGGCGGTCACGAAGCCTGACGTCGTGTACTTCGGCGAGGACCTCCCACAGGACTATTATTGCGAGGCCCTGAATTGGGACAAAACCCAGTGTACCTGCTCATCATCATGTGGCTACGCGACAATTTGCTCTTTTCTTTCTCGTCACGATATTAAAAACGTGTATATATATGAATCTGTATTGTGGGTGCAAGAGATAGGACTAAACAAAATTATCGCAACGCTGACGGCTATTTGGGGAAGGTGTTTTCAGATGTGTTTGCTTGATTGATTTATTGATTGATTTATTGTAGGGTTTAACGCGCCGACGCAACGCAGGCGATGAGGCGCGCCGTAGTGGAGGGCTCCGGATTAATGTTGACCACCTGGGGATCTTAACGTGCGCCGAAATCTCGTACACACGGGCGTTTTTGCTTTTGGCCAGATGTGTTTGCCCTGAAGTAACCGATTGAAAGCTGTTGCATTGCACGTACTATTGCGGTGTCACGACAGTGCTCAGTGCATAGCGAATGGGACATCGGTGAGCAGCGCTTGAAGACGAGGGCGACAGAAAGGAGACACACGACGGCGCTTAATCCATACGATGACCTCACCTTTACATCATCCAGGACTTCAGGGGCTGTTTAACGATATACAAGAACCAGCTAGCCGTACTGCCGATTCTACTGACACTAAACAGGAGGCTAGCGCGGAGAAAAGATCAATAACTAATAAGTAAGTTCTAACAAATTAACAAGCACAGCAAAGTGAAAACACCAGCCCAACTGTCACGTTGGCAAGATTATTTATGCAATAAAGGCTCAAAAGCTCAAAAGGTAGACCGTGAAACGAAATCGTAACGGTGGCCGTAGCTCTATGGGCCTTCTATGTCCGAGTTGCTATAGCGGTGAGGTCACTGCAAAAAAGAAAAAAAAAAGAAAAAAAAGAAGGAGGCGTTACAATGCACAATAAAGGGCAATTTTGCAATGGTAATTCACCAGATAAGTTTCGCAGAGGCTTTTAAGGTGAAGCTTTCTCTGGCTCTTCAGCCGGGTTTGGAGGGCCTGCTGCTGCTTCCTGGCCACACGCTGGTCCCGGACAACGCTATAGCTAGCCTCCGCTTGTCGCGACCGCGGGCCCGGTTAGCTACTCGCGGAAGGAGCGGGGGTCCTAGAGACGCGTATCACGTTCTATGATTAGTATGATTAGAGGTTTGGACGTACGTCTTGACGCACTCGCCACACAGATCACCATTTTCGAATAATCAGCAACTACACCAAGCCCAATAACACTCAACATATGGTACGCGACAGTTCATGTTAACAAAGCTTCGCGTTACCTCGATTCCCACCTGTGCGTGGGATCCGCCCTTTTTAAAGGAGATAATTTGGAGCATGTGGATAGAGACGATTATAACCCCGGACAGTGATACAACATGCGCTTTATTTCCCACTCCGGTTATCGCCACGCTCGCCGCCAAGCCCAAGAACGAATTTACGGAACAAATCCCAATGTCTCCCACATGGATTCCAGCCCTTGCTCCGATCCCTCCCATCCCTTGGTCATGGTAACCACTAATGACGATCAGATCTCACTCACGACCACATCTATCTGTGCCGCGGAAGAATCTGGCGTGGCCCTCGCCATCACGCGAACTCCTGAACAAGAATAATTACACTCTGTCAAACTGCCTGTCGGAGCTTGGTAGCGGATAACGCGTCGCTGCGAGCATCTTGCATGGACGCAATGAACTCCCACTGGTTGCGCGATAGGCGCCATATCACTCGAAGGACGGCGTGCGCTCCTCCATGGCCACCCGAGGCGTTTACGCTTCCATGGAAGGCCATTTCCCAATTAAAGTAGCCACGGGACTCGTGATTGTTTGATCTGGATGTCCAGTCCTGCCGAAGCACGTGAACGCATATATACTACAGAGGGTAGTAATCACGGCCGTCGTATAGATATATAGCCTCCGACAAAGCATATGAGACCGTTGAGAATGGCAACGCCAAGGTGAGCCCTGTAGCGCGTTCTAATCTGTAGCAGCCAGCGGCTGCAATGGCAGTTGTACGTTAAAAGCTGCTTGTTTGCGCCATCGTTCTATCCACCGATGAAGCAAAATACGTCATTAGGGATGCGTGGCCACAGCCAACGAGGCTCAAGATGAGGCTGTACAACGGATTAGTCAACAGGCATGCACCCGGCTCCTGGCTGAGGGACTGTCAGTACACGTATACAGCCTCTGGCACAGCCAAAACACGGGTATAGCTCCTCGCTAGCCCATTCTTGGTGGTTATTCTCAAGATTCTCCATATCAGCAGCGCTGCAGAAAGCGAACCTCACGAGGGGCAGGAATCGTGCAGGTGGAATCGCACATCTTTCTCCTCAACTGATATCCACTTGATGATGGCAGCAAAACGAGACCTGCACGTCATTACGGGCCTGCAGCTCTAAGTCACACAGAACCTTCCAAAGCTTTCTGGGCGACAAGGATTGAAATCCAAGGCTTGTGGTCCAGATTTTGTCAAAGTTTCGCACTATGTAGAGCGCACAATGTAGCGAAATGGTTCTTTAGAAAATTACAGGTACTGTTTTCGTTTCTCGCTGGTGATAAGCGCGGACTCAGTTGTCTGGTACAAGGTAGCTTTTAGAAGTTCCCATTTTTGGGATGTCCATCTTGTCTGAGACGGTGAGGAGCCACCGTACGGGGAGCGAGAGGAACGCGCCGCCATGTAGTGGCTAGTGAGTCACAGTCTTTCAACTGTTTTTCATCATGTCTATAGCCCAATCTCTTGAAGTGTTCGTTCAAGAGGGCATAATTGTGATTGCGACGCGGCCATCTTTCGAACGAACCCAACTCGTATTTCATTTTCCCGTCCATTAAAAAGACGTAGAGTGCAGCTTGTAAAAAATACAGGATAGGTCACAGTTCACGCTTTTAGTTAGGATTGCGGTCATCCTTTTTGGGTTTGTAATTAATTGAAGGGAACGCGCAAAGCTTGCGAGGATAATTATTATCGCAGGCGGTCAGTAAAGCGTGCATGCCTACCAACCCGGCATCTTGCCACTCGTTATAACCACTAGCCATTGCTAATAAAAGGGGGTGCCTTAGCTCGCGTGTACATAGCTGCAGCATAGTAAATTTTTTACTCCAGCACACGGTTTTCGAATTCCAAGTGTTGCGTTACGGCAGTTAATTCCCAATAACGTTTTCAAAGAGAAAGTTTAAGCAACGAAAAACGAGCCACACGACGTTCGACAAGACGGCAGTAAAGTTAGTTGTATTGTGAACGTGCTCAAACAAATTGCCGGGCCCCTGTCCACTCGATAAAGCCATTCGATTAACCTTAGCCATCTGTCACTAAGTACACTCCCCACGCCCGCCTTGCGTAGTTTGTGGGTCAATTAATCTTGTCACAACTTCGAAAACGGCCATTCAAAACTTCGCCCGTGGGTCAATTTCCCTCGTGGCATCCAAAATCCTCTTCGAAAATCTCCCGACCTCTCCTGTCGAACTCATTTGGACCCCGGCGCACACTGGTCTGGGAGGGAACGAGGCAGCCCATAATGTGGCACGAGGGCTTACTATCCGTGCCGGGGTTAGCGTCACTCCCTACCATCGTGCCCAATCCGCGAGGGACCGACTAATCACCTATCGCGACACATCGCCATGCATTACACATTGTCATGCATTACCGCCTCGCCCGCCGCCATTATCCTCCCGCCCATCCAGGACTCACCAACAATCAGGAACGCCTATGGCGACTCCTGCAAACTAATACCCTTCCTTGCCGGGCAGTACCCCATCGCATGTACCCCGATCAGTATCCCTCACCGAATTGCCTCCTTTGTGGCGCCCCCGCCACACTTGTCCACTCTATGTGGGCATGCCCCCAAGATCCCTTCCCGTATGTAAATAGTTATGAGCAGTTAGGGCGTGCGCTGGGCAGCTCGGACCTGGACTTCCAAACACACCTGGTCACAAGAGCTGTCACCGTCGCCGCCAGACTTCAACCGGCAGCCACCACGCACCGCTAAACCACAGGACTCAATAAAAGTGTTTCTTTCTCTCTTTGACAGCATATAAGATTTACGAGAAAGCTACTTTACGTGGGAGTAATGAATAATTGTTGGTATATGAAATTACATAATAAATTGGTGTATTTAGTGCAAGTTTCGTCATATTTTTCAACCTTGACTACATTGCACGCGCCAGCCACTTGAACCAAGCCCTGACAGCGTATTTCCAAGCGCTTCGCTGCACAGAGCGCCCACGTGACATGTCTGTTCGCGCGATGCAAAACGATAATAAAATGTCACCATTGTCTGCGCCCCAAACTCAAAGCTGCCTAAAACATACAAAATCACTATTAATAACAAAAGCAACGCGTAGATTTGTGTTTAAAAAATTATAAAAAATTTGCTCCAATCCACGCTGTAAGGGCGGTTGGAAAGCAAAGCTTTGGACGAAATCCATGGGCGTCCAGAAGGGGAGGGGGGGGGGGGCAAGGGGGGCCACTGCCCCCCTTGGAAATTCGGATATTTTTATGCACTACAAAAAAGCTGCACAGCTTGGTTGGCCCATAATTAAAATAACTTTGCCCTGAAGGACGGAAGAGAGGAGAGAACGACACCGACGTTCTCTCCTTTGTCCCGTCCTTTAGCGCAAAGTTTTTAAAATTATGTAAGTGAACCAATTAGCGCAACAATCCACGCTACTCAAATCATTAGCACATTCAGGTCCTGCGTATCCGTATGGAACGCCCTTCAGGACTGCGGTCAACATTGCACCTAAGACGCTGACTAACATTGCCGGTCATGTGACGACAGTGAAACAGACTGCCTGTGGTGGCTGTTGAAGATAGCGAACAATTCTGAAAGTTTTGACTTTTTTTTTGTCGTTTTTCTAAACCCTAGATTTATGCAGTCTTACCGCAAGAACTTCAGTTTTCGGACAAATTTGCAGCTATATCTAGCAAAAAATCTTCACCGCTACACCTACTAGGGAGAGTGTAACATCCTGCCGTGCCGTCCCATCACTTTGTACACCCTTTCCTTCGAAATTCCGAATTGTCGGCACCACCCAAGCCCCGAAACAAAACCTACAAATTAGCCGCTTAAAACGCTTGTACGCCTGTACTGCATTGAAAGCCAGGGAGGCGAGTAGTATCTTTATTGCGTGAGCCATTTCAACAGAATTCATCACACATGTCATCTCGCTATTTTCCCCGAAAAACCCGAGGTGTCTGCAGCTGCTATTCAAGGAAGGTTGACGGAGTGCAGTTCTATGTATCTGAATGTATTGTACTGTGTGCCGGTGATCGATTGGCGTGAGTCGAGAACCCTCACGCAGCGAGACTGACCACTCTTCTTTACAAAGTGACAGTAACTTTTCGCATTTTCTTTATTAACTTTATTTCTTTGTTCGGTAATAAAATCCAATGTATATCCTCCAATTCTGCTTCTAATTCGCTGTTCGTACTTTTTGTAACCACAATTAGCGCCTTTTTGGTGCTATCCAACGATGCCCCCCCCCCCCCCCCCCCCCCCTTGCAAAAAGTTCTGCGGACGCCCTTGACGACACCCCATAACAATTACCCATGCGACGTCACTTGTATTCACACACGTGACTCTACACAGAGTGAAACCAGAGATTCTGCAAACCGTTACCTGGAATTCGTGTGGCGGCGTCCTGAACACAGCAGCAGCGTCGGCCACGGCCGACCTAGAGCGGCGGACGCCGCCGCTGTAGCCCGGCCGTGAGTAGGGAGAGAAAAAACGTAGGAGCGTGTTTCGAAGGGTGAGACAGCGGAACCTAGCTAGCCATCCTGATGTGCTAGCTTGGGGCTACACCAACGCGCGACACAAGCGCAGACACCGAAACAATGCGGCATGTGAGCTTAGTGATTCCTATTTATACCGATTTAAACTAGTTACCTTAGTAAGTTTGAGAATTGCGAGAAAGCTGAGGGAACTTTTATAATTCCTATTATCTGAACCTGCTGCTACTTTCGCCTTTTGTAATACCTCGTAAAACACAACCGAATTGGTAGCCACCAATTTAGAAAATGGAGCTCCATTCGTGGCAAGCAGTGCGCAAAAGGTAGCGTTTCTCTAGCGGCCACATGTCTGTATGGGGTTTGTACATTTTCTGTTCCCGCCCTGCAAACCAATCCTTAATGTTTGCCGTACGACCACTTAATACCGTCGGGTGCGGGTTACCCTGGGGGTGCTGTCGAACAAGTTAATCAAGCCGTGCGCAGGCACCGCGCAATGGACGCGAAGCTGCACCGAAACAGGGCCAACACAACCACCGCTGAAGCAGACGACAAAGCCGTACCGCGGACGCCGCCGCCGGCGAGCTGGCACTCCCGCACGGGGAACAGTGGGTAAATTCGCGGCGCCATCTCTAGTGTGCTCCGTGAGTGAAGCCCTCCGCCCCGCTCCCTCCCCCCGCCGCCGCCTCCGACACTTTAAGAGATTGTTGTACCGCACGCCACGAAAGAACCGTTGGCTGGTAGAGCTAGAAAGCTTTGCTTTGGAAAATAATGGAAATAAACTATTTTCCATTGGAAGCAATGGAAAATAAACTAAGAGATAGACCTGCCGGGGCTCGAACACAAGCTGTCAGCGCCAGCTGTCAATATTCTACATTGAGGCCACAGAGCCCGAACGGTGAGCTTCTTTTAGCAGGCGCTCAAAAGAATAGCGCGCGCCGTGACACACGTCACGAGGGTGCTCGGTGCAGCGAAACGTTTGGAAACACGCCCCCTGGTAGAACCTCGTTTATCGGTGAACGCCGCAAAAACAGAAAAGCGCTTGGGGTAGTTCTGAAGGCTTATCATCATCATCGTCTCGTTGCGCTCAGTGGAACGCAGTGCCTCGTGCCGTGGCATCGCGTGAGCGTGGCATAGCCCTATTGGTTCTCCCCAGGGTGGTCCGTCGGGACCAGCGAAGCTGGCGAAGCCTCCTGTTCCACAGGGAGTTGCAGAGGGCCAGCGAAGCCTCCTGTTCCACGGTGAGTGGCGGATGGCATAATCTACATCGCCGTCACGGAGGCCTAGGCTCAAGCAGGAGCCCTTGAGAAGGACAGTCTTTCCGACGTTCCCAGGTTCGCCGAACGCCCTCCTGTTCGCGCATCGCCACGTCCTGGCCAGTGGCGGGCGCCATGAGACCGAGCTGAGGCTAAGCGGGGTCCGCGCCATCCGTAGACCGCGATCACCCATTGGAGGTCGCACCGCTGCCGCCGCCGCCGGGACCTGCTCCTTATGAACAGGCAAGTACATCCGACGAATTTTCTGGGAACGTCGGGCAGCTGAAATTAATGGGGCTAATCTCGGGGACAAGGTATTTAGCAGCTGCAGATTCGTAACGCGACCGGGTTGCTGCATCGACGCTTTTCGAGAAGCCGAGACGAAACGATGAAAGCCATTATACGCGCATAAGAATTTGATGCTACCAGCGCCAAGGTGAGGAGATCAAGATGAGCTCTTGTCAGCTTTTACTCATGGCAACTATTGTCATGAAATTTTGTCAGTGGAAGCACCCTGAGACATAGCCGAATACAGTATAGGTAGTGAAATTTTCTTGTGAAATTTTAGGACAGTAGGCCAGACCTGTCAAACCGATATTAATGTTTTTGGCCATCCCGTCTGTGAATGAAGTGTGTAAAATATGCGATGCAACTTCTCTATGTAAGCAGGTAACTTTTTGTACATTAAGAGATCCAGCAGAAGCTCGCAAAGACGATTACCATGTGTTAGTTAAGTATGCAGTCGTAATGCTAATCTAAACCATCGGCTGCGTCCCGCAACGCAGGCAGTAAGGCGGTGGAAGAGGAAAGGGGGCAAAAGAATAGGAAAGCGGAGTTGGGACTACGCTCATCTCAGCAGTGGTCTTACGCAGAGGAATCACGTGGCATACCACCCTGCGTCTACCGTTGCCATCTGCGCCAATTCTTCAAAAGCTCGCGAGATGTTTACGTTCTCGCATGCCCAATTTCTCCGCTTCGTTCCTTGTTGGTCTGTACACGGTAATACGTATGTGGCCAAGCCCACATCAGGCACTGCTTTAACATGGTTCGGCGATCAAATCCGAGATCACCTGGGAAGCAAGTGGCTATTAAAATATAATGCGCACATGCACCCCGCACAGACCTTTATCGAGCGATGCTGTCACCTGCGGCCGGTGTTCTGCATATGACACTTGCGGCCTACACATTTCGAAGTTCTTCTTAGGTGGTTCGGGTGAAAAGGGAAAGTAAGTGCACTGGGGATATTATTGAGCCCAACTGGGGGCTCACCTGCATACAACCCAGTGCGGTGGGGAGGGGGAGGAGGGGGGTATAAAAATTAGAGAGGAAAAAGGGGGTGCTGCCGGTATTTGCCAGCACGTTACACGTTGACTCTGGCCCGCCCCCATCGTTAGCCCCCTGCCTGCTGTTATCGTTTGAGCTACAGTTGCTCGGTGCGCGCGTGCTCTGCAGCGGTAAAGCCAACCAATCTCCCTCTCCTCACTTCTAATGCCTCTCCAACTTAGTTCTTATGAGCATGCGCATGCGGTTACGATAAGGGAGTTTTTTGCGTACACGGGGACCGCTCATTTTTCTTTCTGCTATAGCCACATACCGCTTCGCTTTTAAAAGCACGGTACCTGGTATAAGATTATCTCACTGTGGGGAGACCATGTGGGGAGACACACAGCGGTAATGTTTGAACCACATGCACGTATGGTGAGGAAATTGGGCCGCTGGGTTGTGGATTGGCAGTGTCGCAGAGAACAGCCTCTCCCTTCTGGTTCCGAGATGTAACTGAAGCTTAAGTGGATGACAGCATGATAACCCTCACCTGGCTCGCGCTGTCATCATATACACCAGCCAGTTGTGAAGAATTCCTCGCCTTGGCTGTTTTCACAGTGAACTAACTGCACCGATTCTCCCCAAGTGTCACAAGCCTACAGGCAACGAAGGAAAATGGGGTCGGGAGTTTCAGCGTTCATTCCCACCACTCCGGCATAAATGTTCGAAGGTGTCTGTGAGTACTATACAATTTCGAAATCTCGGCGGTTTAACGGTCAGGCACTTTATTTGAGCTCTAAGGCGCGCCATAGGGGGGTGGGGGGAGGGGTAGGGGGGGCTACAGATTAGTTTAAACCACGTGTCTATCTTCAACGTCCGCCGAAATCTCGCCCAACAGGTGTTTTCCTTTCTGCATCCACTAGAAAACGACTGCCCCGGCAGGGATTGAACTGACGACCTGGAGCTCACTAGCACAACGCCTCAGCAGCTAACCTTCCGCGGATACGCGTATTATTTTGGTGTGTGAATTAGGCAAACTTTCGAAAAAATGTAAGAACCGCAAATGTTGGCTATACCAATTGGCTGCACCAGTGTTTCAGGCCGTGTGAATGAAAGACTTATTGCGAGCAGTAAAAAGGCGCCGGCGTTAATTTTTTGTTTTCAAGAGCTAGGTGTCCCACTTCGTAAAATCATTTCTGCCGCTTCGTTGGAATGTGAAGCTTGTCCACCAAGGACACAGAGAAGAATAATGCCGCGTGAGGAACAAAGAGGGCAGGCAACGCCTAGGGGCGCCGCGAAAGCTAGCTCAGCGGCTGCTTTATGTGTGCCGATGGAGAGTCTGAGACAATTTTTCTTTTTATTGAGCAATAGGTAAGGGGTGGTCCCTTATTTCAGAAACCCATGCGCCGTCTTGGCTCTACTGGCCCTCTCGACCAGCAGAAGTTGATCTTGAGGTATGGAACTGGACAGCAATATATTCCCCGGCTCAGGGGATTGGTAAATGGGTGGCGTGGCTGGGTGGTTGTAGCACTCCCGTGTAATACATATGAGAGTGCCTGGCTGTTTGCAGAATTTACTTTGGGAGTCGAATTGTGTTGGGTATAACAGTTGCATTAAAAGCCTATTAGCTCTGAGAATGATTGTATGGAGATGCGACTCGTATATATGTAGCCGTGTTCTGGCTTACGGGGCGATATCTCCTCGTGTTTGACCATCGCGTCGCCCTGTATCCCCTTTATCGCCTTGCAATAGTCTCCGAGAATGGACGGGGCAAGTACCTCAACCAACATTGAGTCTCAGCGTCACACTCGTCGAGCTCTTCAGCAGGGCGAACGAAGCCGAGCTTAACTACTAACTCTAGGGATACACTAAGTAAAAAAAATGAATAAAAAAGTGGGAAAATTTCAAGCACACCAAACAGCTTGTGATGAGCTCTACTCTTAAAAACGTGACTGTCCAATGGAGCGCCGCTCAGTGCTCTTCGCAATTTTGTGCTGCGAGTAATGTTTTTCTAGCTTTGCTGCAATTGGTATCTGCCATGCCGTGGACGGCCACCTGTTGCTACTGCCGCGGGTGCGGCCGTCTACGACGTAGGGTGGTCCGGCAGGACCGGTACGTATACTGCCAGGCGGAGCGGCATGCATGGACCGCGCTGGAAGGCTTCGTAGCAAATGTGAGGTTAGCAGCCGTTTTGCTACTACAGACGACGAACAGTGGCCTTATCACTCAATTGGTATTTTCATGCTTTCATAAACGTTAGCAAATACACCTTTTCTGGTAGGTGCTACCCCTGCAGCAAACGAGCGGGTTAGCAGCTCTTTTTGTATACAGACGGCGGTCGCCGCATGCATTCTATAGTAAAAAGGCGGCGTCCGGCATCCGTGTGAACTGAAGGAGGTTCTAAAAATTACCGATAGTTCAAACAGAATGTCGCTTAGTTAAAGCAAAGCGAGAGATGGTGTAGCTGTAGATTCGCTCAGGGGTACTCACAGGCCAGGACGTCCTGGGCACGTGCAGCCCGCTGCACCCTGTGTATCGGCTGAAGCTGATCCTCCACGTGGGAGCTGCAGCTGTCCCTCCCACTGCTCTTGGGAAGGGGTTGGGAGAGGAGGCACATTTGGAGTGTGAGAGCACTCCCATATCACGTGGTATATAGGGTGCAGGAAGATTGGCAGAATTGGCACGTTGGTCAGAACAGGGAGAGATCCATCGCGTGGAGTAGAGTATCGTGGGGAAATGTATTTGACTGGATTTTTCGAAGCAGTGTTTCCCATTTCCTGTCTAGCTTGATATGAGGGAGGGGCAGAGTTCGTCTTTGAAGGCGATCCAGGATGTCGTGGTATCGAGATGGTACGGAGAAAACGTTGTGGATGGTCGTCCGAGTCAGTACCTCCCAAGGATGGCCGGAACAGGGCCGTAGCCAGGAACACTAAGCCTCGCTTATGCGCTGCCTGGAAAAAATTTCGGAGGAAATTTGAACCCTCCGAATTTTTTTCCAGGCAGCGTCCATGGGCCGGACTATTAATATATCCTGTAAATTAAGTTTCCCTGCCATGCTGAGGTTATCCCTCGTTATAACAGAGTCAGCGGGACGGCAAAAAGTTTTGTTATAAGCGCAGTGTCTCGATATAAGCGACAAGTACAACTCGGCAAAAGTAAAGAATTTGAGCGTCAATTGTGCCAGAGCTGTGGGGAAACAAAGAACAGCGTATTCAGTGAAGCAAAACTTTATTCAGGTGCAAAAAAGGCAGTGAGCTTTGTCGGTTTAAAGTTCTTGCTGGGCGCGATCAACCCCTGCTCCAATTTGGCCACTCCGTGCAAAACGCTACGGTAGCCGGCGCCGCACATAAAAGTGGTAGTGATCACTTTTATGCGGGCCTGCGGGCGTCACGGAACGTATACGAGTGTTTCGCGCAGGAAAGCGCCGCAAAACGCAGTGGCTCGAGTTTGAGGTTCTGTTTGTTGATCTGAAAAAAAAAAAAAAAAAAAGAAAAAAAAACTATTAACCGCTTATCGTGGGTGCACAGCGCAATCATGAAAACTGACCGGTTTTGCAGGTTTTGCATGGTCACTGGGCATTTTTTTCCGAGCTTTTGGCGCCCTGTTGTCGACGACACTGCTGATTCTATGGAACAAGTGTCGGTGTTCGCTCACCACCTCGTCCACGCCATTGACCGATGTCTAGGAACAAAATTCAAAGGCCCTACCTCGCATTTGGACCGTTTGTCTAAAGTCGGATGGGGTGAATCGAGCATGACCGGCTCGAGAAAATCGCCGGGGAAACACCAGCTTGCGTTGACCCGCCATGTTGACAGCCTGACTCGCCGCTGCATCGCCGCAGCTCGGCGATACCTCTGCTCGCCATTTCGATTGATTGATTGATTGTAGGGTTTAACGCGCCGACGCAACAAAGGCGATGAGGCGCGCCGTAGGGGAGGGCTCCGGTTTAATTTTGACCACCTGGGGATCTTTACGTGCGCCGAAATTTTGTACACATTGGCGATTTTGCTTTTCGCCTCCAACAGAAAAGCGGCCGCCGCGGCCGGGAATCGAACCCGCGACCTCGTGCTCAGCAGCGCAACGCCTTAGCCACTGAGCACCGCGGCGGTACAGTGTGTCGAAACGAAAAAAAATAGCGGTTAGGTTACGGTTCTGGTTCACGAGAAATCATTTCGTTCGCGAGTAAATCGTGTTGCGGCGAAAATAATGTGGCGGACGCGTGTGAATTGAGGCACTCCATCAAAGAAAGGGGCGGAGTGACAACGTGGCTTTGAAATACACTGATAAGCAGAGAGCAGAGATGTAAGGAGAGAGAGCGTCTTCAAAAGAAGAAACTTGGATTGAGCCAGTGAGGAAAGCAGCCGCTCGATCATCACCGTGGGTTTTCGTCGTATGTGCCGGGAATCGAACCCGCGACCTCGTGCTCAGCAGCGCAACGCCGTAGCCACTGAGCCACCGCGGCGGGTCGCTCGGCATTTCGCTCTAAGCGGGTTAAGCTCTCCATGCGCTTCGAGTAATGCGGCCTAAAATGCAAAATGCATGTGTTTGGGTTGGGGCCAGAAGGAATTTCGAATAAAGCGGGTTCGTTATAACGAGGGATTACTGTGTGTACACACACACACACACACTATATATATATATATATATATATATATATATATATATATATAATCAATTTGGAAGCGGTGAGACAGCCCCAGAACGTGCCCACCTGTACGATGGATGTGGTAGTGGAGCTCTTGCTTTTGCCTATTTTTAACTTGATGCCCCGTCATTTCTTTGCAATTGCTGAAGCCAAAATGCAGCAGAAGTTGTCGTTCGTCATGGGTTTTTATTTTTGTGTGTGCGCGTCACCAAACGCTTTGCAGGAGGGGCTCATCCACAAGTTGTTGCAGCGTGCTCCCCTCCCCACCGGAGGGAACAGCCCCCGACCGACCGTGGCTGTTGGCGACCACACCGCCGGAACAACGTGGGTCGGGGCGGCGCCACACCGTATAACGCACCAGCCGTGCTCGACGAGATCCCAGCCGTCCGCGCCGGTGACGGAAGAGCAGCGCGTTTGGCCGCGGTCTGGGAACAGTGGACGCGGGTTCGGTGTGGGGTGGTCGCCCCGCCAACCGGGACGACAAAAAGGGCGACAACGACGAAGACGCGCTCCGAGGTTCGCAAGACCCGGCGTTCCCCTGCCCCCCTCCTCACCGGACGTTCCGGAACAGCCCCCGACCGACCGTGGCTGTTGGCAACCACACCGCCGGAACAACGTGGGTCGGGGCGGCGCCACACCGTAACGCACCAGCTGTGCTCGACGAGATCCCAGCCGTCCGCGCCGGTGACGGAAGAGCAGCGCGTTTGGCCGCGGTCTGGGAACAGTGGACGCGGGTTCGGTGTGGGGTGGTCGCCCCGCCAACCGGGACGACAAAAAGGGCGACAACGACGAAGACGCGCTCCGAGGTTCGCAAGACCCGGCGTTCCCCTGCCCCCGTCTCCTCACCGGACGTTCCGGAACCGCCAGAGACTGGCCGTGGCTGTTGGCAACCACACCGCCGGAACAACGTGGGTCGGGGCGGCGCCACACCGTAACGCACCAGCTGTGCTCGACGAGATCCCAGCCGTCCGCGCCGGTGACGGAAGAGCAGCGCGTTTGGCCGCGGTCTGGGAACAGTGGACGCGGGTTCGGTGTGGGGTGGTCGCCCCGCCAACCGGGACGACAAAAAGGGCGACAACGACGAAGACGCGCTCCGAGGTTCGCAAGACCCGGCGTTCCCCTGCCCCCCTCCTCACCGGACGTTCCGGAACAGCCGGAGACTGGCCGTGGCTGTTGGCAACCACACCGCCGGAACAACGTGGGTCGGGGCGGCGCCACACCGTAACGCACCAGCCGTGCTCGACGAGATCCCAGCCGTCCACGCCGGTGACGGAAGAGCAGCGCGTTTGGCCCAGGGTGGGAACAGTGGACGCGGGTTCGGTGTGGGGTGGCCGTTCCGCCACCCGGGACGACAAAAAGGGCGACGACGACGAAGACGCGCTCCGAGGCTCCGCAGACCCGGCGCCAGGCTTGCGCGTGAACAAAGTCGGCCGCGGTCGAGGCCAGCGACGCTGCGAGAAACAAACACCAGGAGCGGCACGTGGCACCAGCCGCCGTGTTGAATCATGCGGCCGCGCCGACAACCACCCAGAGTGGCACAGCAGCTGCTCGCAGTAGGCCGGCGATTCGTGGAAGCACCGTTGCTCGGGTGATGAGGCCGGATTGCTCGAGGACTCCAATGACGACCTCGCGAGGAGTGAGCTGGCCGGCGGTAGCCGCCAGTCCAAGGTTGGCTGGACCAGGCCCCAGGGCCTAAACAGCAATGATGAACTTTGGGACAGTGACTTGCGTGGCACTTCTCCCATCGAACACGCGAACCAAATTTATGCATGCAGAAGAATGACATTGTTTTGGCATCCTGCAGTCTCTTTTTTTTTTTTTCACCGGTGGCGTATAACCCCCCCCCCCCCCCCCCCCCTGAAATATATTTCTAGCTATGCCACTGGCCGCCAGCTCAAAAGAAAATCTGACAATTCATATATGCACAGCGAATGCCCGTCCAAAAAACAGTTCCTCAATGAACAGTTTGGTTTAGCTGCAATTCCCACGAAGCAACGGGTCCCTTCAAAATCGAAATAAAATTGATTGATTGATTGTAGGGTTTAACGCGTCGACGCAACGCAGGCGATGAGGCGCGCCATAGTGGAGGGCACTGGATTAATTTCGACTACCTGAGGATCTTTAACATGCTCCGAAACCTCGTACACAGGGGCGTTTTTGCTTTTCGCCTCCATCAGAAAAGCCGCCTCCGCGGCCGGGAAGAAACGATATCCTCCTTTCTAAGAGCTCACTCCACCCTTCCCCCATCCTCACTTTCCGAACAGACCAAGACCTTGCTGTGATTGAATAAAGACCCCCCTCCCCCGTCTGCTCTTTTCCCTTTGCATTCAGCTAGAACATTACCACAACCATTAAGTTCCTAGATATGGTCTCCAAATATACACCGATTGCAAGGTGGTTCGCATTGTCTTCGATAAAAATTTGTAGCACCACAACACTTCAAGGTAGTGAATTTCGAAAGTGCATTTCGATTAAAATTTGTGGCTTTGTGAAATTGATTCCAATTTATGCAAATGGAAAGTTTACAGACGGAAATTGATATTTACAGAGGGTCGGGACTGCCAGTGTGGTTTCGTGCTAAATTCTACGATGCGTCTTGGACACTGTTAGCATGACTGGATGGTGGTGTTCAGCTTGTGGTGCTGCAATAGCACGAGAACTCTGATAAGTATGTTATTAAAATCTTTTATTCAAAAACGAAGACCTGAAGCCATGTGGGGGGAGTTGGGATAGGGGCGCGGGGTATCATTGATCTAAAGGGTTAGTAGGATGAGTGTGTCGTTGCCCAGAGCCGGCATGGGTTCTTTCACATGCAGGCTGCTCAGTACTGTATGGTTTATTCTCAGCTGTAGGCCACTGCTATATAACCCGCACTATACCGCTCTTAAGAGGCATACTGTGCAATCAGGTCGATGTATTCGCATAATGTGGATGGACCGATAGGGGTTGAGGGATCTGGGTGTAGGGAAGTGAATTTCCAGTATTGAGAGAATTTAGGGCATATCCGGAGCAGGTGGTTTAGATCAGCCTTGATGCCTTGTTTACAGTATGGGCATACTGAGTTCCTGTGAGGAGTGCCATTTGTGGATCGTTTCCAGCGAAAATGATGCACCTTAAATTTGATAAAAATTTCTACTGTTCTTGCGAGTGACGGTTACTTCAAAACGTGATCCGTCGGCTTAAATTGCTTGAGTGGCAGTTTCTTTTTCTCTTCGTACCTGTGTATGCGGATGGCTGGGAGTATTGGTGTCTTCGGTCATGCTGAAGCAGACAAAAATGACCGAGGCCGGGGGACTGCAGCGCCAGGAAGGGAGAAGAGAGGTCCTGCGCAGCTTTCTGGGCCGCCTGATTCCCGGGTGCCGCTGAATCATGTACAGGAGTCCAGCCTACGCGGACACTAGTGACATGGAGTAGCTGTGCTATCGTTTGCTTGATGATTTGGTTTACGGAAGAATGAATTCAACATGGCCGTCGATGTTCTTCAGATACTTCTTAGGCATCGGTTAGTAATATTCTGATATTTTTTGGATGGGTTGATTGATGTTGGTCACACATAAGAAAGTCAATATGGTGGGTGATTGCAAAGGAGTTCTGCTACCGTGGGTGTGACAGGAATTTTGGAGTGCCAGGTTTCCATAATGGTTCGGTCTTGTGGGCGAAACCCAGGCAGTTTCGTCATTCGGTGGTGTTGAACTGGCATCAGTGTAGATCTTGATTTTGTCGGAATGGTTAGTTGTGAACAGTCTGTCTCGATGCAACAGAGCTGCGGGCGATGGGAATACCGACTGTTACGGTGCAGGCAAGTGTCTGCAGTGTTTTTTCCTTTGCATAGGGGAGGAACTGGATACATGAGTTTGGAATCAGTCCTGGGAGCTGGTAAAAGGTGCCTTTTGTAGCAGTACTAGAGCAGCGAGAAATGCTATTTGGAGCAGCTTTAACACTCATTTCGCAGCATTTTCGACAGCAAGTTCGACTTTCGCAACCCATCACAGGGTTGCGAAAGTCGAACTTATGGTGTAGACTACGTAACTAGAGCGTGTTAGATGGCATAATTAATGTTGGATCATCCCCCACTAAGCAAAGCTAACCCCAAAGTACACAGTCGAAGATGAGTAATTACCTCACAACAAAGGCGAACCGAACTAACAAGCGAGGGCAAAGCGTCAAGAACCTGTTTGTTCAATACATGCCGCTATAAAAAGTTGCGGGCAGCAAAGCCAGGATTGTCAAAAATTGGCGACTAAATTTACCTCTAATAAACTACAACTTTTCATGCGAATATTGCGTTTGCAGTAAGCCACAAAAATACTTTACTTTTGATCATTTTTCATTGACTGTGGTGCGGCAGCCTACACCAAGAAACAAAATTGTGCAAATGCGAAGCAAAGAAATGCAAAGAGAAGAAGAAGGCGCTTGGACAGCCCGCGACCTTACAGCTAAGCCAAAGCCAACTTTCATAGCCGCTCATAGTATTAATGAAACCGAAACCATAACCGCCTTGATGACAACCGATTTTTGTAGAGTATATTTTCTGTCCCAAATGAAAGGGCATCACTTAAAGCACCTTAACGAGAAAGGGTTTTGCTGATAATGCCCTAGAACTTAATAAATCGAAATTTTTAGATCTACGAGCTGTATGTGCCCTCCCAAAAATAATGCTGGCAACCATGACATACAGCAGCGCGGCAACATACTACTTTTGTCTGTATGCGAAATGAAAAGCGATATTTAAAAACTTGTCCCCAGCTAAAAAATGTGTGACTGCAGGCTTTCTTATTTCTTTGTGTATTTTTTTTAATTCAGCAGTCTATTTTGCACGAAGGCGCCATCTGTTGGAATGGACGACAGATAGAATCTGGCTCCACATTGTGGCGGTCGAAAGTTGGCGTATTTCGAAACTGAAATCGAATATTTCAGCAAAACAAATGCCCCTAACTCAGGCAGAATCGTCAAAGCTCCTTCCCTGGGTCTGTTTACTGAACGCTGCCATTGATTCTGGGCATGGAGGCTCAGTTAGCCCCACTGAAAGCAACCCAGCGGCGGCGAGCGGCGTGTCTTTTTAAATTTTCATATTAATGTTTAAAAATACATACACAATTTAAAGTTATACAAATACTTGTGTTAAAAGGTTTCCAATAAGTGAATAAACGTTTTAGCAGTTACAGTGGCTGCTAGGTTTGCAGGTCACATGACCGGGACACACACTGTACTGTCAGGTTTCGACACTACGAACCGCCACCCGTCCGATTTCAGAAAGTTCACTGCCAAATTAAAATTATTTCTGCCAATTTGTTTATAAATTGCTCGTGGTTACTGGGCTATATGAAACACTAGCTTTCATATGAGCTAGAGAACATATACGCGACAAAAATCGGTTGTCTCTCCCTTTAACGTTACACCAATCATCTTTCGTTCCATTGCTCGCTGAGTCGTTCTCAATTTAAGTTGAACCCTTTTAGTGAGCCTCCAAGCTTCTGCCCCATAGGTGAGTGCCGGTAAGAAGCAGCTGTTATATGCTTTCCTCTTCAGGGGCAGTGGTAGGCTGCCATTCGTTATCTGAGCATGCTTGCCGAATGCACTCCACCCCATTCATATCCTTCTAATTATCTCTGCCTTACGGTTGGCACCCGGGGTCACTACTTGGCCTAAGTAGATATATTCACTTACCACTTCCACTTCCACTGCCTCGCCACCTATCTGAAACTGCTATGCTCTCCTGAGGCTATTGAGTATTACTTTAGTTTTCTGCATACAGTAAACCTGGATATAACAAAGTTGACAAAAACTCGCAATTTTTCCTTACATGCAGGTTTCAAGTTTAAGGCTCGTGTGAATGAAGCAGAAACGAAAACAAAATGCTAGACATCAGTGGTGGTGAACTCACCCCTCAAGGATTTATTTCACAGCGAAAAACTGCGGGATTTTCGCCTGTTTCTTTCCCACGAGCTTGGGCACTACACGGCACCCCCAAAGAAGCAAAGTCACTTACCCCCGTATTCACAACGTAACTGAAGTATACGTTGTGCATTTTGACACTTGTCTGTGCCTTAAGTTTCAAGGACCAAGGAAAGGGGGACTTTATGCGACCTTGGTGCTTTTTGCCGCACTCAAAGTTGTGCGATACTGAACCGGGCGGCGGCGACGGCATTAAAATGCCGACCTTGTCTTGGAAAGACCGAACTTTTCTTTTTCTGGCAGAAGAACTCATCGCCGATGAACTGGCACCACAGATAGCAGTGCAGTCATGCGACTACACGCCGATGTACAGGTTTAGCACCTAACCGGCACCGCACTCGCAGTGTAAACACACGGTAGTTTGCATTGCAGGAGAAATTTGCTAAATCAGTGCATTTCTCCAGCCAATTTTTCTGAAAACGTAAAAAAAAAAAAAGGCTCATCAGCATAGCAAATTCTTTACATCAAAGTTAATCATCACAAAGCCTTTGTTACATAGAGGTCACAAACACACGAGTTTCAATGGTGCTTGAAATCGGGAACTGAATAATTTCGTTAATCCAGGAATTCGTTACACAGAGGTTCGTTACATCCAGGTTTGACTGCATTAACTTTCAGGCCTGTGATTCTACCATGCTTGTCCAGTGCGGTAATCGTGCTTTGCAATTCGTCCGCCGAGTTGCTTAGCAAGGCAACATTCTCTGCAAATCTGAGGTTACTGAGGTATTCTCCACTAACCCTTACGCCCACCTGTTCCCAATTCAATGTCCTGAATACCTCTTGTAAACATGCTGTGAATAGCATTGGAGAGATTGTCTCCTTGATTGACGCCCTTCCTTACAAATATTTTACTGCTCTCCTTGTGGAGAGCAGTATGGAGAGCTCTACTGCAGTGGTGGCATAGAGGTAGAACATCCACCTCACGTGCAGAAGGACCGTTGTTCGAATCCCGGTGCCGCAAAATTCCCACCGGATAAAAAAAAAGAAAAAAATCTGCATGTTGATGGGGAGGCTCGGGTGTGGCCTCATCCCGGCGACCATTGCCAGTAACGCACTCCCTCACCAGAGCAGGATTGGCCGCCCTGGTGTAGTAATGGCCACAACCTTCCATGACTGCGCCAAATAATTACGTTATAGGGTTGTGCAATTATTCAAAAACTTTCAAATATCGAAGCGAATAACGCAAAATTCTATTCAGCTTCGAATCGAGTAGCACTAGCAAAAAAAAAAAAAAAAAGAAAAAAAAAAAAGATTTTTGAAGTACTTCGAAGTTCCAAAACATGCACCAGCTCTTCTCCGCTCGCAGCGACTGCCTTTCCCACACGGCTCCGGTGACATGCGGCCAAACGGCCCAGAGAAAGGCACTTTTGGGGACCTTAGGTGCCTCTTAACTCCTTGGCATTCAGCCAACTCTGCCCTCATGTGTCTCAAGAGAAAAATTCTCATGTACAGTAGACTCCCGATAAACGGAACTTCAAGGGACCGGAAAAATTAGTTCCGTTTAACAGGAGTTCTGTTTACTGAGAGAGATGTTCTAAGGTGCAAATTTATGTGCGTACACACTTCTCAGGTCATTTCATGGAACTCTAACCACTAGAAAGTGACTGTAGCTGATAGTTTTCAGAAAGCAAGAAAACTACAAGAAGCGTAGGCACAGCATTCACAAAGAATTATTTTTGTTTGAGTCCTTGCAACTGCATCTTCACGAAGGCTAGAGGCCTCAACTTCGCGAGCGCTTACGAGCCACCGAATTTAGAAGACGGCAACGTGGTAATGAAGGACGAATAGCACAACGATGGCACGGATGAGGCGACAGGAAATGAGCCCTGTAGCCTCGGCATCTAGAATCGAGACCAAACGACTGGAACAAGAACTGCGATGTTGCATTCGTTGCGTTAACACGGCTAACCACTTACGAGACGAGGCTTACGAGGCTAAAAAAGCATGGAGGAAGAGAAAAAAAAAAAAAAAACAAGAACAAAACAGCCTGAACCGTAAAAAGCCGATTCTCATGCCGTGGATTTCACAAGAAGTTCCATTTCTGGTTCCGTTTACACGGTGATGCGGAAATTTTAGTTCCGATTACTGAGAGCTTTTTTACGTTATCTGAACACAAAATCAACCAAATTCCTGGCAACTGTTCCGTTTAAGCGATTTCCGTTTATCGAGATTCTACTGTACCACAAAAAAAAAAAAAAAAAAAGGAACATAACAGGTGAAAAAAAAAAAGTCTCCTTCAGCAAACTGGAGACTGCCAGTATGCAGCTGGGCTCCTGACAGTATTACGAATAGGGATATACCCCGACAGCTTAGGTGCAGTCACGTTATCAGGATGCAAAAAAAAAAAGCTTTTCTTTCTCTTTTTTCATCGTGATGACGTGGTCACACTCAAGCTGCCCTAATCAACGCCCTATAGATAAGAAAGCTCAGCTGTGTAGTGACATTGTCGCGGAGTCCCCAATTTACTGAAGCTGATATCTCGTAGACCACACCTATCGCACATTCAACAAAAGGCTTGGCATGCTTCTTTCACATTTTTGTGCAGATGCTGTTCTGACGCTATTTGGGAGCAAAGCTTGGCAACTTTTAAAAGGGCGTGTCTTTTTTTTTCAAACGCTTTGTGGCAGCCCTTTGCGAAACAGCTTTGGTTCCTCTTGGCCCAGTTTCAGCACGCCAATGAGCATCAAGCGCAGAAAGCGTGCAGTTCGTGTGTGCTCTGAGGTGTTCAAACAGCATTTCCCTTATGATTTGGAGTCGTTAAAATAGAGCGGAATAAAATCAAAATTTCAGAGAATTGCATTTTTACAAGACACTCTGAAAAACACTGAAATTTTGCTAAAAAGTATACTCCGGAAAACACCCTCTGCATTTTACCAGAACTGAATTCGGAAAGCCCGGAGCCCTAGTTATCACCCACTTTGGTTTATCATCACGGTCTTGGGTTAATTTCAGTTACAACTCTTTATATTATACATTCATATTAGTCTCGAGATGCCTTACCCTCAAAACTAGACCTTCGCAGAACCCATATTTAGTATTCTTGCATGTGTGTGTGTGTGCGCGAACATCTGCGGCACAAGTAAGCTTTTGAAAAAAAATTCATGGGTTGTTAGTAGTAGTGAAGGGACCCACAAGCAAGTGCAATACCACGTCCATGGGGGCATCCAGAGGGGTGGTCTAGATATCAGGGTTATTTTTTATATCTTGCACTGCCCTATGCACCGAGTTTCCTCTCTAGAACTGACATTAATGTACAAAAAACTTTTTTTTTTTGAGAAGTTGATTGTCAGAATGTACACCCTCATTACACTAATACTGAAACACTTGTGGTTGAGGTCCCCACACAAGATGAAAGTTGACCCCATATAAAATATAGTTTTGTAAATAAAGCTAAAAGCATTTTTTCCACCCAGCTATCTGCCAGAAGGCAAACTAGCATCAGTGACTTCTTCGCAAACAAAAGGTATGCAAGAAGAAATTGTAAATACGCCGCTTTTGTCGTCCCTTCAGTAATTCGACACTCAGCCAATTCGTTCACTTTTATTTTAAAAACAGCAGGATAGGTTCCATATGTTCATTTTATCCAATACAAAAATTTTGCAAACCTTTTTAAATGAGCTTTCTAATTTTCTACAGTGTATAGTTACTGAAGCATGCTTGAGAAATAGTAACTATTCGTTTTCTCATAAATCTCTAAACATTCACTCCGATTTGGAACTATTCGAACAAAATCCTTACAGTGAAAGCTCATTAATTCGAATCGCTAGGGAGTAAAAAAAAAATTGAATGAATTATACGAATGTGGAATTACTGAAGAAACGACAAAAGCGGCATATTTACAATTCTTTTATGCGTACCTTTAATTTGCGAAGGAGTCACTGATGCTAGTTTGCCTTCTGGCAGATAGCTAGGTGGAAAGAACAAGCTTCCGGACGTGCGACAACCCTTACACAGCGAAAGTATTACATGGAGCATCATAGCAGCGTGGTAGCGCTGCTGGCCGTTCACTGGTTGCAGTGTATGCTTGTATACTCCCCACTGAAGGCGGGAGAAAGCAAATGAGCGAAGGAGAGCGCATCGCAGTCCCCGTTTCGAGAAGCTGTTGGTCCGAATTAAATGGTGCGCACATAAATTTACACCGAAATAACGAAGCTCCGCGGCCATGGGGCAATGTACATTTTTGAAGGGAGAGAGGAGTAGGAGCGCCAAATTATCCGAATGAACAGGGGCCAAATTAACTAGGTTTTACTGTATTTGCTTCATATCCACTTTGAAGCCAAAAAACCTTATTCACACACTCCTAAAATATCAAATTTGTAGCCAGTAAATTTCATTCCCACTGTGTAAAAGAAAAGTACCAATGTGGAATAGCAGGCTTTATCGGCGGCCGCGGCTACTGTTGTTGCGCATGCGCCCCTCCATTCGCGCTTTTGACCGCCCAGTACTGCTGCTACTAGGAGCGGGCAAATCAAATCGAAATTGGCAGAAAGTTGCATTGACCTGACTTTATTGTGCTGATAGATGAATGCCGCTGCTGCGGGCTGAATGTGTGGGAAGATCATCGTCGTGGGGGTCGGCTGATGTGGCCAGCTGAATGGCCCTTGTTCATGGCAGTCTTCGGTGCTGGTGTACTTGCCGAGCGCCCTTGGTAAAAAAAAAAAAAAAAAAAAAAAAAAAAAAAAAAAAAAAAAAAAACATGAGAGTTTCTTTAGCGCAAGAGTGCTAAATGCCCCAAGTTGCAAAGGTGCGTCTTTCATGTAAGAAACCTGTTAATCAGGGTCACAAAGTGAAAGAATGGCGTGTGACCAAGAAGAAACATTGCTAGACAATGTTCTGATGGAGTGAACCCCATCAATCAAGGTTCATCATAAAAGAATGCTGCACGAGCAAGACAACGTGCTGCTAAGCACCACACCAGTTTTCCACGCATAATGAAGAAGCAATCTCCCCGCTTAAGTGCCACCACCCCCCTTCACCTCAGTGAAGCAACTTCCAATTTTTCTGTCTATTACAAGGTGTTTACGAAAATTTGTGCTACCTAATGGGACACTAAAATGAGAACTAAGCATCTGGGAATAAATGGCTTGGATTGAAGTCAGGGGCTACAAATCCACTCAAAATTTTTTCGCTGCCTTCAGATGCTTTTTCAGTCAAGACAAACTTAAAATGGAAGGGGTTTCTTTGGTGCGACTTCCCCTGTGTATTTGGAGACTAAACTGGGAAGCAAGGCTCGTCTAGACTTGGTAGAAGGGCTACAGGAGCCACCCGCAATGGAGAGCCTGACAAGACAACAGTTGCAATGAGTGCAAGAAGGTGCTGGACGTGGAGGCCAAATACCAAACCAATCTTCCCATTCACACCCACACGTCCCTTCAAAGTCTGCAACAGCTCAGTTTTATAGTGGAGTTAGAATGTATGACAAATATTTTAGAGATGATACCATACCACACCAACATTTAACCTTAGAAATAATTTTTTTTTTCCAAGCAATAATTCTGTGCAGGCTGTTTACTATTCCTTGATGGAAGTGCCCTTAAGTACTTGACACTCACTAGGTAAGTTGCACAATAACAGTGCTCTCATCACATGTATACAAAAGAATCTTACATTAAAAAATTCAAATTCTGAGGGTTTTATGCACTGGACTATTACGAAATAATTTGTACCACCTGGGGGTCTTTCATGTGCACAAAATGTTTTTCCATCGGACACTCCGTGTACTTGGGGTGCCGGCGCTGGAACTGACGTACCCTGAGTGCTGTCTTCCACCAAAGACTGATCACAGTATGGAGCAATTTTTATGGCCTAGCAATCATTCAGGAAACTTCATTTTACTTGACAGCGCAGTGCTTACAGGTCAAACCACTCTCACAGAACCTGCATTCCACTGACAAGGCACCTGTTACCTGATCGCTTTCAATGCATCTGCGTGTGATTGTCAACAGCAAGAGTGAGATTTGGAAGGAGATAGCATAACTTCACTAAAAGGAAAACTTCGTTAATGAAACTGGGCTTTTCTGATGACCTGCAGTAAGTCAAGAGACCCAATCCCTGCATGTGCAAGGACTGCCGCAACATCGATGTCATCTAAAAGAAAAACACTGGTAAAGACCTATTCTGAGCAAATAATGTGGTAAAAATGATAACTGAAGGCACCGGCTGGCAGTTAACACCTTCCATAATACCTGTGCTGTGGTATCAACTCACTGCACATTTTTTACCTCCTCTGGCTAAGTTTGATTCATTCTTGATGATGCACATCTTATATGAAAGGAATGCTTCCAACTACCCCGATAGATTCGTATCGTCGAGGTTCTGCTGCATGTACAGCCAGTGGTGATACAGCCAGTTCAGGACTGGGACCAATGTTTGGAGCAGAAAAAAAGAAAAATTTAGTTTTGGAGCAACAAAATTATGATTTCGGATCTCCTTTGGTGCTGTACAAATGTAAATTTGTAACAGCTTGGTGAAGTGCCATGCTACCAATGAACGTTGCTACGCTATAAACATACAGGCTCCTAGGCAAACTGCTTCCACAACATATAATGCATATACATACATTGTTAAATGAACCATGTAACCAACATACACCTTTGTTCTACTTCAAAGAATTAACCTTCGACAACTCGCACACTGCAATTTTGGCCCCGCAGGATGTTGTATTTACCAAAAGAAAGGAAAAACAAATGCAGTGTAGACAGCTTATAACGCATGCCGTGGGAGCCGCAAAAATCTGCACGACAAGTAATATACCACAATATAAACAAAACATACGCGAGTCCAACCATATCGCAAGCTACCTTCCAATCATTCTTTGTTTATCCTCACCCAAACTACAACCTACACATTTCCAGCTACACATTAGCAGAGCCATCATTGGTGCAATACCAAAAGCAGAGTAATCAGTGTTAATTCCACTCCTAGCATCCAAGCATTGCAATCAAACGAAACGAAAACCGAAACCAAAAAACGGAAATAAATATTTTTTTGGTCAGCAAAAAAATGTAACCGAAATGTTATTTTTACCTTTGTTTCAGAGCTAAACTCAAGAAATTGCGTTTTGCGTTTCGGTTCGGGTGAAAAGTTCAGGTATTTCAGCATTCATGACAACTTCATGCAGCGAGGTGGGAGATTTCCGCTGGCTCCTTGGCATACAAAATCGCCTTTCATCTTGCTGGCGCCATCTTTCCTTCGGCAGGCTTGCTGCCTGCTTACCTACTCTCTCCGGTTCTTACTGTGCTTTAGAGCTCTCTAGAATACCACATGCCTGTCTCAGAGTCAGTGGGCAGCCCTCCACGCAATTGCCGCCAGCAGTTGGTTGTGAAGCAGACATCGCAGCTCTGTTTATCGTTTAATGTATTTAAATATTTTTTGTTACTTCATTCACTCATTTATAATCAACATACCTACAAGGCATTGTTGTAAGGGGGTGCTATATATGAATACACAAAAATTCAGAAACATGACATAATAAAGAAAAAAAAAAGGAACATGCAATGCTTGGCATGCGAACAGCAGCATACACAGTAAGCAGCAAGAATAGCAGATTACAATGGGACACTCAATGAAAGCAGCTACAAGTCATCGCGAGCTTGTATGGACGTGCTGCCAGAGCACAGCAGAAACTCAATTCTCATTTTTTCTTGTGCGCAAACCCGAGCCATTCCAACAGCCTGGATTTCACAACCATGTTCATAGGCGGTAGCTTTAGTCGGCAACCGCCACTACGACATCAATCCCTACGACATCAGCGGGACACAGTAAGAAAATGGTTCACGAGTTGCCCCTACTTCATCTGTCTCCCCTGTTATTCAGCGTAACTGTTTAAAGATGAGTTAAGCAGGACTGCTATTCTGACGCGGTTATCTTTTGAAAGAGCCAAATTCGTATTTTTCCTTCCTGGTCTGTTTAAAAAAAAAACCCTGTCCTAGAGATAATTTTATTGCTCTGCGGATGAAGAACACGAAAACTATCTGTTAATAAATGTTTCTCTACGCCATGCACACAGTGTACATACAGAAAGTACAGCACAGTAAATATACGACATTCACATAAAAATACAGCATACACATTCCGCAGTAGTCTCTGACAAGGCTAGCACTGCAACAAAAATATACACAACCGAGTAATTTCAATCTCAGAATTCAGGCAAATTACCTTGAAGGCTGCGCTTAAGTCCTCTGCAATAAAATCCCTTTAAAGGGACACTGAAGTGAATTTGTCAAGCTCCCGTTTTTGCTTGCACTGCATAGACTGGCTCAAATTAGCACACTTTTCATCGTTTATCCGGTTGACTAATCGGTAATTATTTTACAAAGCGCGAAAGAAGAAAAACTACCATGCACGGTTTGCGGAGGCCGCACAAACTAAGCTGTGACGTTGGGAGGAGGGAGCGCCGTGATTGGACGATGCCCAAGGTTAGCAATCAAACAAGTTTCGGTTTCGGTCTGTAAAACAACATGTTTGACATTCGATGGCGTCGTTGGATGGACATTCTCAATATCCCAGTTATCGTAGTACCGCGCTTCTGCCATGTTGTCGGCTGTAAAATGCACCAGATAAGCCTCCCAGGACGGCTTGGAATCGTAGCATTCACTATCTGAGGCCTACGCAGTGCATGAACGCCCTCCGCGTCCCTGCAGACGCTCAAATGCATGCGCTTTTCCCCCACATTTGGAGCTTGCCTCGCTCATGCCTGTATCGTAAAAAGCGTGTTCGCACCAGGCCAAGGGTCTGTTGATTCTGGCCTGTGCCCACTGCCCGCAAACAGTCGGTGCTTATGGCAACAGCACGCCAATGACGCCAACGAGAACTCGCTAGCGCGGCAGTGCCAGCCTGCGCGAGTTCTGTGGACTAGTTCGTGGAGCAATGAACGTTGCGGCCCAAAAAAGGTGAACTCAGTATAGAAAACATCGGCGAAAAACAAAAAAGTTAACTCATAAAAAAAAAAAAAAAAAGCATGTACCCGCGGCGATTCGAACTAGTGACTGGCAAAACACTTGCGATTACATACCTAGCACCCCAGACGACTAGACCACAGGGGGCCGCTGGCGGCGGTGGAAAAGATAAGGTATATAATGTATAACCAGTTTACACTTTTATTTAGTTTTAGTATTTCAAGCAGCTTAGGTGACTATTTGTTGTATTGCGCACGTGCAGTAAGCGTCCCCCGAGCTTCCACAATAGCTCACATCTAGCAATTGCATTTCGTAGACGGGAAAGCGTTCGCAGATGCGTAGTTGTGCTCCTGACCGCTCTGCTTGTTCGCCCAGCGCAAAAAAGTGCTTCCCGCAGCCTAGTTTTACGCTGTACGGTAAAAATATCAGTTGATTTTATTTCCTTAGTACCTATATTGACTTCGCTCACTCTTCTCCCCCTTCAAGAGGCCTTACATTTTCCTACTGGCGTACCAGTCAGCGAAGCGTCGCATGTGCGCTTGTGCAGCGCTTGTGTGAAGCGACCTTGACTTGGAGCTAGATACAGTGTACAAACTAACCAAGTAAAGAAAGGCGCATTCTTCCATTCCCAAACGTGTTGTGGCTTAGTTTCTACTGATCGAACGAATTGCGACGACCCGTCGGCGGCCGGCGGACTAAACGGTGGGCCGACTGACTCGGTCGCGGAAGGTTGGCGAGCCGTGCAGTAGCGCAGCCAATTGTCAGCTCCTCTCCTGCTGACGTCACACGAAAACTCCACAGAAAATGGGCGAGCGTAAAGAGAGGAGGACAGCATTTTCGAATTGATTTTTCTACTAAATAAATTCGCGTAAACGCGCACAGAGTGGTCGAAACAGGGCCCAGGGACTCCGGACTACAGTTTGCGCTCGTAATCCCGCATTGTTTACATATCGCTTCAGTGTCCCTTTAAAAAAAGCAACCCCTCCTTGAGCAACATTTTCTTCTTGCAGATTCATGTTAGAGAAGGATACTGTAAAATACATTGCACGTCAATCCACAGCCCAAGCTTCAGCAGCAGGTGCGAGGTGAAAGCGAGGTCAATGAATGGAAGTTATTCCTACCAACAGACAGTGCTTACATGAAACAGCGCTATGTCCCACACTAGTATGCTCATGACAAGTTTACACTACTTGACGGTTCTTGAGATGAATGAAAGTGGGCAAACATGTTAGTTATCTTGGATTTGAGCCACCACTTGCGTATTGTAGATAGTCCCCATGCCCTGCCCTATGCTCACCTTTGTGGCTGCCTCGCCAAGGCCTTGCTACAAACCTTGTGGCCTTGATGCGTTCTTCCTCGATCCCCTCTTGCTGAAAGGCACAAGAGAATACCAGGGTCAAGGATAGCACAGAGAGCAGGAATCGCAATGTTAAAGCACCAAGCAGCTTCATGCAGGAGAAGACAACAAACAGCACATTAATTGTCACGCTTGCATTTAAACGAATGCATTAGCTCACCTGAAATTACCCTTAGGGATGACCCACCGACACAGTTACACTGTCACCAGCTTATTGTGGTCTCACTGCAAATTCAATCTCATGTGCCTATTCTGGAAGCCTATTTAGTGATAATTGAATCGGAACTCACAAGGGGAGATTGCAGGATTTGAAACAAATTTGCACATCAGCACACACAGAATAAGACATGGTGGTTGGAAGAATAGTACGAAGGCAATTTATTTTTATAACAAACTGTGCAGCCCAGGCAGAGTGGTGATTCTAGGAAAACGATATCTTAAAAGCTTTGTGCGCCCCATGAGGCAGAAAACCTGCCATTGTGAGCTGCGAATAGCCCCAAAATTTCACACGCCACATGCCAAAACCTGGCTTTTGAGGGAAAGGTGCCAAGAGAAGAAACAAAACAAACACACACACACAAAACACGAGCGAGATGACTAAAGTATGTCAGCTTGTTTTTGTTTATTGTGCATGCTCCCAGGGAAACTAAGAATTTTTCAATTGTTCAGCCTCTTGCATCACACTTCCTGCAGCCCCACAAAAGATGGCAGGTATTGTTGTCTCCACCTATTTTTATGGTTTTGGAAGCTGGACAATTAGATTTCCTAACTCCAATTTCTGCAGTCACTTCTCAGGGGGAACCTAAATTGAGCATATTATTACTGCAATCATATAGACTGATTGTGTGGTTTAACGCGCCGACGCTATTCAGGCGATGAGGCGCACCGTAGTGGAGGGCTCCGGATTAATTTTGACCACCTGGAAATCTTTAACGTGCGCCGAAATATTGAACACACAGACGTTTTTGCTTTTCGCCTCCATCAGAAAAGCGGCCACCGCCGCCGGGAATCGAAACTGCGGCCTCGTGCTCAGCAGCACAACGCCTTAGCTACTGAGCCACCGTGGCGGGTCTCTGCAATCATATAACTCTTAGTACAATGACCTCTCGTTCAATCTAGGGTGTGACTTCTTCAGTTCTGACTGACTTCACCAGTATAATAGCTGGACCACCTGATGGTTGGCTGGTGTTTCGGCAGTCTCTTCTGTACGTGATACAGTGTAGACCGCTTATAACGCATGTCGCGTGAGTCGCAAAAATCTACACTACAAACGGTATCGCACTACAAACAAAACATGCATGGATCCAACCAAATTGCAATCTACTTTTCAATTGTTCTGTATCACCATTTAGACCAAGGCCCCTTTGGTGCGGTCTTTATTTCGCCTTTTTTCCCCACATGAGATGCTACTGCAGGGTTTACAAGCTGCTGCACAATCTTACTAGGGTGCCTTGACACGCGCATCCATCGAGGCACCGCAGGTCTTACAAACCGCAAGCGTGGCTCTAACTCCTTTATGTTTGTGTTTTGAGGGAACACATCAACATTTCTTAGCGTTTATGAACAGATGCTGCAGGATAACGTGACCAGAATGCGAGCAAGGTTTTCTTTTTCTTTTTCACCCCAGCTCGCGTTCGCTGAAGGCAGTTGCTCATCAGCACAGCATACAGGTAGGGAAAACCTTCGGCATCACAACTCGCTATCTCCAGATGTTCGAAAAGGAAAAGGGCAGTTGCTTATATTTATATGCACAACATTATATAGGAACGACTTACTGCGTGAGGAGGGAGGGAGGGAGGGGGGGGGGGTGAATCAAGGAAGAGGAGGAGCTTGCTATCTTACGAGGTGCGTCGAGCAAGGACAGTTGTGGTTATAACATGTGTGCAAACAAAACACGCCAACTAAGGGGTGCCTATTTTTTTCTTTTCTATGATGAAGTTAGAGAAGAGCAGGAAGGGAGCGCGCACTTCATGGGATGGCTGATTCCACCTTTTTTTCTTTCTTTTCCATGACCCTAAAACAATACCCCAGCTGCGCCAGTCGATCAGCGGACCAGCCAAAAAACTGCACTATAAGCTGTATTGCGCCTTGGGCAACCGTATTATAAGCAGTACGCTTATGCACTGTCTTCTATGGGAGGCATACCGGTGGCCAGGAAAACCTGCGTTATATCCGGTCCCACACGATAAGAAGTTTTGTTATAAATGGTCTACACAGTATACTGAGGAAGAAAATTTCAGTGTTTGCTGCTTAGGTGGGTTTTTCAGAGACACACCACCAGTGGTGCATGCTCCCCTCACGGCAGTTCTTGAACATCATCCAAGATTTTAGAAGCCCCCAACAGCCCCACTACAGCACACCCCAAAAGCCATTGCTAAAATTAAAATGCTTGCCACTACGACTAGGCCCACCTTAATAGCTAACAGAAAAGTTCCCCACAGAGCTTGCCTTCAAAGCCATACGCTGAACGGTTTGTGGCGGTTTTTCGTTGTGCCAGATGCCGAGGACAGGCCACTCATGTCCGAAGGCTTTCTTGTCAAAGGACAGAGACCCAAGGTCTTAAGCGACCTCAGCTTCCCTATGAGGCGACACCCTCTCAGACACGACAATGGTGTCTACCGACAGCGAGGCTCATTATTGACCGTTTTCTGATCGCTGTTTAGTTGGAGTGCAACACTGAACGTTCCTCGAGCCTGGAGCCATCCCCTCAGGGCTTTCCAAGGAAGCCTCCAATGAGACAGGTGCTGTAAATGGCACTGTCCCCAGACGTACCCCATTGATGTAAGATATCTTGCGCATGACAGCTGCACGCTGTTGTGCTTTCTTGTAGGTACAATTTTTTATTTTACTTTTAGTGCAATAATTTCACTTTATTTTTTCTATTGTTGGCATGAACGTGAGTATGCAGCATGGTCATTACTAAGACATACCGTAGCCAGTTTAGCTGCACCTTGCAACACGTCTGCTGACCCCTACAGCCTTGTGGACTACGGCTAAATTTCTGACAGGTGTAACACCGACGGTGGTTGGGGATGTACAGTCCGACTCATATTTTTACAGAGCCAGCTTCTACCATCTCTGGAAAATCATTATGCCAAAAATGAGGACAACGTGCTCAGTTGTGAACTATGTTTTCGCGATGGACGGATATCTGCTATACTTTGGAGCATTTTGTTTGTGAAAACCTTCTAAAAGCTCGTTTTCAGAAAGGTCACCTGCTGACTCCACAGATTTCGTTCCTGGAGTGGCGAGGACTCGCATTTTTTTAGCACTTCATATACCGTATTTACTCGCATAATCCTCGCACTTTTTTTTTCTGAAAAGTCAATGCAAAGGTAGGGGTGCGAGAATTATGCGGAGAAAAAAATTCGGTGCACAGTGTTGCCAATTTGCCTTATGCCAATCCCGCTAAATTTAGCGGTCGTTTTTTGTATATGTAAGCTCAGTGTTGCCAACAGCAGCTATTTCTTTTTATTTCATTATTTACAACGTAAACAGTCTTCCGTCGATCAGCGATCATGAAATTGCCGCCTTTGCTTTCTGGTGCGCGCCCTATCTCGTCGTCGTATGTGCATGCCCAACTCCAGTAACGCACGTTGAAGTCTGTGACGCCGAAGTGCCTGCCTGCGGTACGGTTGCCGTGTTCGATCGCGTACTCTTTCGCTTTCAATTTGAAAGCGGTAGTGTAGCTAGCGTTCTTCCCCATGGCGAAGCGGCACCAAGCACGAAACAAAGATCAAAAAGTTCTCAAAATGGCAGCGAGCTATCCACCACTGACGCGAGTGACTCACTGACTGCTGCCGCTCAACGACGGGACCACGACGGCGACACGACGACACGACAGCGGGCTGCACGAACACCGTCAAGTTGCGCGCACGCGAAACATGTGCGAAACCGGCTCAAGGACAGTGTGAGTAGCGTGTTAGGGCTCCTGTTAGGGAGTAGCCATGCAGGTTGTTAGGGTGCCTGGATGGCCTTGGATACACAGCGTTCTCCGCCGGACGGAGAGGCGGCGGGGGAGGGCGCGCATTGGAGAGCGCGTGCACCATGCGGGTTTCGCGAGCAGGCAACTTTCGCCGCTGCGAAGTTGGGGGTGCGAGGATTACGCGAGTGCGAGGATTACGCGAGTAAATACGGTAATTTGTCCCATTCATTGCATTTTATCCTTGACCTCGATCAGCAGGCCACCATTGCCATTTATTGTGCTATGTAGCCAGCCCTAATGAGGCTTGACAGACATTTGGAGACTACGAAATGTGTAATTTTATTTTTTTCATTTTAATTTTCAGAGTGTGAAAATAAATATCGAAGTTTTATGGCAAGAATTCAAAGTTTGTTTCAGGGAGCCCTCTTCTGATTACTAGCGATGACTAGACAATGGGTTAGAGCTTACAATACAGCATTTGAATGTTTGGCACTAATCATGGCTGCCCAGTGTGTAGAACAAATCAAATCTGTGCGTTAGCCACGATAATACTGCCTAAGGAAGACTAAGCCTAATATTCTGAGTCTTTCCTCCACTCCAGCCTCCAGTGGAGGCGATCCTTGAAATCGATTTCCCCATGCATAAGCATTGCGAAATCCTCCCCTCAGCAGAGAGGAGGGAGCAAATGGAGTGGAGGAGGGACTCAGAATACGGCCCTAAGAGAGGCTACTGCACACCACCTTTCTGCCCTAAGGGGGCAAAAGGAAGACGCAGAAAAACAGCAGGTGACAGAACGGGCAGGGAAATAGGACAGAAAGAGGAGAGGGGAGGGGACAGAAACCGCGACTGGCTGATCTCCCTTGGATCACACAGCGTGAGGGTACAGTCTACAAGAAGCCAGGGCCAAAGTGGTGCGTTCCCTTGGCCAAGGGGCCTCAAAACAGGTCCGGAACAACGTCTGCATCGGCTCAGCCACAAGCGTGCCCTCTTTCCCCGAACCCGGCTGAGTCACACCTAGCCGAAGACATGCACAAGTCCAACCCTTGCGCGCTTGGGGTCGGAAGTGGCACAACTTAGTGCCACCAAGTTTACACAGGGTGCCCCATGTTTAGGCAGGGCACTGAGTATCTACCACAATTAGAAAAGTCCCTTTCTGTCTTTCTGACACATGTGCACACTTTTAGTAGAAACGAAACAATTCATAAAACAACTTTTTCGTAAAATGCAAAGATTGATGCACCCTGAGTGAGCCTCTTCAAATGTTTGGCCTTCAACCCTGTGACCTCAAGATCTGGTAGCTCAAGTGCAACCACAGATGGTGCTCGAAACTATCAGATTCTCATCAAACTAAAAAAATTGCTCTCCACAACAAGCCCAATGTAACACATCCAAAAAGCTAAAGGCAATGAATTTGCCATAGGCGATAAATTGATGTTTCGGTTTTCAAATAGACAAGGCCATATTAAAAACATCGACTGCTTGTTTTCCAGCACTGAGTGGAAAAACGATTTTTTTGTTCCTTTCTCTGCTGCAGACACTGCGCTTTGCAGAAAAGCATCCCCTTGATGGACAGGTGAAGTTTGAATTTTGCAATATGTGCTTGCATGAAGTACCGTCCCCATCCCATGCATCAGTAAACTGCTGCACTTAACTAAGTGCAAGTTTCAGCTAAATTTGACCTTTCAGGTGCACTTTTCGTAAAATTTGACAAGTTTTCGGGCAAGGTTTCTTTGTTGCAGCCTCTATGCAGGTTTTTTCTCCCGTGCAGACCATTTCAAGCATACAAAAAAAAAAAAAGAATGTAAACTTGTTTGTAAGTACAGTGTAGACCGCTTATAACGTATGTCGCGGGAGCTGTAAAAATCCGCACTATAAGCGGTACCGCACTATAACTAAAACATGCGCGAATCCAACCACATCGTCACCAAACTCTCAAATCATCCTTTATTTATCATCCCTCAAACGCACGGCACTTAAAAGCAAAGGCCTGGTCTTTATATCGTATTTTTTATTTTCATCAGCCGCTACTGCAGGGTCACTGCAAGCGCGGTGTTACAAACAGCGAGCACGGCTTTAACTTCCGTTGCGTTTGTGTTTCGGAGGATCGTGGCTGCGTTTTTAGCGTCTATGAACAGATGCCGCGGAATGTGATAAGAATGCCAGCAGGACTTCTTTTTTTTTTTTACCCCACCTTGTGTTCACGATGCCGAAGGCGGCTGCTTATCAGCGCAGCGTACTGGAGGGGGGAATCTTCGGCTTCGTGCGGCTTGCTTGGTCGGAAAGGGAAGGAGCGGTGGCTTATCTGCACAACGTTCTAAAGTGTGAACCGCATGGAGCGATTGCAGTGCACGCATGGAACATGCGCTGCACGCCGCAGGCGCGGCGACGCCGGCCCGGTTACAACTGGCGTGGTGTGCGGCGCGTTAAGAGGCGGCAACATGGCGTCGGCCCTGGCCACAAAGTGGTGCAGGCAGCTCCAGCGACCGCTTCTAACTGCTCGCTGAAATGCCGCACGAAGCACAAGCGAGCGTGCTCACGCAAGAAAAGAGCTGCTAATATGGGCGAAAAGAGGAATATAAACTGCCATTCACGTTGCTTGTGAAAGCGCCCATCAAAAAACACTGCGGTGGTAGGCCTAAACATCTCTGACGCGGCCAGCTGGCTTGTCGGAGCGTTTCGGATCTCCCGCCATTAGGTGTGCCTCTCCCCATTGGTGCAAGTCGTCAGGCTCCTGCCAATGCCACGCGAAGAAGCCACCGCGAGCACAAAATCGTCGACACGAGAGTAGGAAAAAAAAAAAAAAAAAAAAAGCACGCGCAACGCCGACGTGCACGAATCGTGTGTGAAAATGCGCACGGACGGGGACGGGGGTCGCTATCTTCCAAGGTGCGTCAAGCAATGTCAGTTGTGGTTATAACGTAGGCGTGAACTAAAGGGTGCCTATTCTTTTCTTGCGTGTCGAAGTTAGTTGTGGTTATCACGTAGGCGTGAACTAAAGGGTGCCTATTCTTTTCTTGCGTGTCGAAGTTAGAGAAGAGCAAGGGGTGCGCGCTGCGTCAGATGGCCGATTTCATTCTTTCTTCTTTCTTTTGCTACCCTAAAACGATGCCCCAGCTGCGCCGGTCGACCAGCAGTCCCGCCAGAAAACCGCACTATAAACGCTATTGTGCTTCGGCCAACCGCATTCTAAGCGGTATGCTTATGCATTGAGTTCTATGGGAGGTGAACCGGTGGTCACAAAAACCCGCGCTATATCCGGTCCCGCACTATAAGCGGTTACGTTATAAATGGTCTACGCTGTATACCAACTTTGCAATAACCAAACTGCTCAAGATTTCCCAACACCTGGTAGGCCAATCACTGACTACTGACCTTCTTTTTCAGCTCTTCCAGCCTCCGCTCGTGCCGCTCAACCGACGCCAAGCGAAAAGGCTTGGGCTTAGTTGCAGCTGCTGGGAGACGAGGTTGGCGGAACGCATGGTCCGGCTTTGGTGCTGGCTGTGCCCGAAACGTCGGCTTCGACACTTCCGCCTGGAACGTTGGATGAGATTAGATCAACAAGGCAACCTTATGTCTGTCTCACATAAAAAAATCTTGCTTGTCCAACGAATCTGTGCGACTAGAGAAGCCACTGGAACACGGATTCATCCTATAGGGAGCGTGCAACAGAACACTGGCCGCCCTCATGAGCACTTTCCACACTACGTGGTGGGCAGCCGAGCAGACAGCCCTGATGTTGTCACGGAGAGACGGTGACTTCGTGATGTCGCATATGAACTGTTGGGTCGTGAACTGTGCACATTCTTACGCTAATTGCCTGCTGGGAACAAAGTTTTTTTCAGTTGTCAACATGGCCATGCCTTCAGGGTCAGCGAACGCAATGGATACGCAGTGTGCACCGCGTGAAGTGGTTGTTGACATTTACGTCCAACTATGCCCATGTGCAGGAGATGATCCTCTTTTTTTTTTTTTTTTTGCATAGTGCCGATGAAACTGAATTGCAGCGGGCAAAGTGAGGAAGAATATGCAGTGCCCAATTCATTGGTGGTAAACCATAGACGAATCCAAGACCACCATTTCGTGCGCCTACAATTTTCCTGCCAGTCTACTGCAAAAAGGCCTGCGATCACCGGAAAGAGACTCCCATTATGACAGCTCAGTCTGTTTCTGCTATTACTTACCAGTTAAATATTTTCTTGTATGGGAATCTCGTAAGCCATTCCCAGCAGATAGAATGAGCGTTCATTTGGTTGGTAAGGATAAAAAGCAGAGGATAAAAAGAATGAAAAGAATGCAGCTGCTTGTAGTATCACCAGTGGCAAAACCTTTAGCGCACAGTCCGTTTCTATGTAAGCAGCAATGATCATAGAAACGTGTGCACCCACTTTGTTTGATGAGCCCACTTTACCAATTTCAATACTCCTGAGTTAACTGCCTCAGAAACCTTCATTAGTGGGAAATTGCCCTATACACAACTGCACTGCACCATATGAAAGTTCGGCGAAGGCCCAAAAATGTTTCACTGAGATTTTCGTCCTTGAGGGTTTTCCTTGTTAGGGTTCAAACTCTAAATGCAGGGGTGAGACAGCTGAATCAGATTTGGGAGCAGTTTTCGGAGCAGCGAAATCTCGATTTTAGAGCAGAAGAACCTTGATTTGGAGCAGAACAACATTTATTATGCCACCTTGGGAGTAAAAATCAAATTTTTGGCTACTCGGGGAAAAGTGCGCTTTTTAATCGGTTTGAATTAACCCATTAACCGTGAAGTGCCCAAAGTAAAGGTTGGCAAATTTTGTAGGGGTATAAAAGTTTATCTTTCCAACAACTAAAAACCAAATGTTCAAGAAGCACATCTATTTATTATCCCCGGTAGCCTGAAAGATGGACAGTTGGGAAGACGAAGTTGTTTTGCAGTTAGCACTTCGCATGTACCAGGTAGTACGGAAATACACCTTTGACCATGATGATTGCATGTCAAATATTCTCAGTAACAGCAGCATGGTTACTTGCTTATAAATGGGGTAAATTACCAATAATGTGCAATTAAGCAGAGTCAGAAATCAAACATCTGGGTTTCTGACACAGCTAAGGCAAGGTGATAAAGAAATATTGTTAAAATGGCAGCCTTACTCTGGTGGGAGACAAGCTGAGAAACCTCAATTATTTTAATGCCTTCCTCAACTAACAAGATGAACAATGGGTAAATATGAATACTATCAGTTTTTTTTGTATCAGACACTTTATTTTTCTAAAATATGTAAAAAGCAGCCATAATCGTTTGTCTTTTTTCACTGCGAACTGCTACTCAACCGTTGATCGGACATTAAAAAATGTGTTGAATGTGACCTCATTTTTCTAAGTTAAAACAAAAATAATGCGACAAATGTTTAGCTTTCTAGAATACTCAGGAATTCAGTGCCATTTTGTGTAAATATCGCGAAAATTGAGAAACATGTTTTTAGAATGACGTCGAAAGGTGGGCCTTTTTCCAAATTCTCATTTGTTGTCGCACTTTACGAAGCGGTATTTTCATTCTTTCTAGAGCATTGAGCAGAGTATGAGGTGTTCAACAGCCCCTCCTAAACATGTCTAAAAAACTAGACAGCATAGCCTATAGGGCGATGTGTAAAAAATTTTTTTTTAGAAGTGCCACTTTTGAACAACATTGGTCTCGCCACTAGGTTTGAGAAATATTTTCTCAAAAATATAATTATTGCAAATTTAATTTTCAATAACCCAGCAGAAAAGTTGGCAAATATTTGTTTAAAAAATTAGAAAAATTTGTAAAAATTTTCGCTTCGTTTTACAGGTCCCCAATATTGGCACGCCAAGCAATGTGGAAAGTAGCTTGGCCCGATCGCGTTCTAAACATTTTTTTATTAAATCAACTATGGTGTTCCTCACTAAACTAATGCCAGTTCCATGGTGAAGATACAATGTTCTACACAATACTAAAGTTTCAACTCAAACAAATGATCATGGAACCACTTTGGCTGTCCTTATCTGAACATACGCTCCCGTCTTTCGAGTCACGCAACTTCTCACAACAGATCAAACGACTAAATGTAAAACCATTCACCCCCATAACCAAAACCACGGTAGAAATCGGTGAAGAGCATCTTCACCACACCAAGATGGCGGCGCCCCGTTATGTCGTTCCCGAGGTGCGACGCTCCGAAAGTTAACGTTTTTTTCATCAACTTGCACAATCAGTTTGCCACCTCAGTACACAAGTATTTTTCCTACAGGACTGTGCAATGGTTTTTGATGGGAAAACTTTTTAAAACGCACAGAATATAACATGAACAACCCGACTTTGTGACTTTCGAAAAAACCATCTCCGGGCCAATTTTATGCTGGTTTTTTATTGAATGATCAATCAAACCTTTGCAAACAGCATCACCTTGAGGATGCTGGAAAATTATGCTGTCAGTAAACATTCTCCCCAGTGAAACTGACGGGAGTGTTAAAATCCTTGGCTCTCAGACTGTTTTGGAGCAGCCTGGCGCAGGAAAACAAATTTGTATCAAAACTGCGCAATATGCGCAGCTGTCTCACCCCTGTAAATGGAATAATTACTAGTTGAGCATAAAAGCTTTTAAAATGTTAAATATCTCCGAATCTCTTCAGAAATATTTTTCACTTCAAAAATTTGGCATCGTCACATGACAGTGCTGAAAAGCAATACCATTACAAATGTATATAAGTAAGAATACTCTGTGCAATGGTCACCTCACTCACCATTTATCATTTTAGTAAAAAAGAGCCAGTGTTTTTCAGCACGTATATTTATGCAAGATAGGCCTGATTTCTGCTTCCGAAGCAAACGTAGCAAATAGTGATTTTGTTGAATAACTTTGAAACAAACTGTATATTTTGCAATTTCGAATACAAGAGCTGAAATTTGCAATTTCTTGCTTGAGCATCAGTATCTAGCTTGTATAAAAAAGTTATTTTTGTACATGTTTTTTTATTAAAATAAACACAAAAATATATCCTCCAGCTTCTAGCTGTTAATTAAACAATATAAATTTTATGTGCAGGCAACTTTCATCACCTGTGTCGACCATGAGCGTTTCAAAGTGTGCCCTCGGGGGAGAGGGGGGTATCATTCTCGTGGGTTCCTGTCCCGTACTAAGAAAGCCCAAATTACACTTTTAAAGGAGCCATGAAGAGAAAACACAAGTTTGGTTCATTCGAAAGATTGCCTCGTTAGAACCATACTGACACCACTTTTAACACAAACTTCGCTCAAATAAGCTACATAATTAGGAAAAAAGGGAATGACCATGCGACCCACCAGCTCATTTTCCGCAACAGAACCTATGATGTCACACGAGAATGCTCTGCGATTGGCGGAGGTCGGCAAAAGCAAACGCAATAGGCAGGGCTTACCAGTTTGCATAGTGAGCTATATGCCCTTTAAACATACTGCACATTCCTTTTATGACACTAAGAACGGTGGAGTAAACAGTTGAAGTTCCGAACGAACACGCAAGCGTGTGCGCCAATGCGTACGAAACTACCGCCGGCCGAGCTCGACGTCTCGCCGTCGCGCAGACGAATTTTTGGGTTCGAGGCTCTTAGGGGCCAACGAACCGTCCCAGCACGCACAGCCGCGACCTTGCTTGGTATCGTAATCCCTTCACAGGAGGTTGGCCGTCATATCGCCAACCAGCAAAGGTAAAAATAGAAACGAGGGGAGTAAGGAACAGCAAGCAGCGACGAGATAGTGACAGTCGTCGCAGTTTCGGAATGGTGTTGGCTTGCTGCTGCTGCTATTGTTAGGAGCTCGTTTCCAGTTTACAACTACTGAAAACTTCAGTTTGTTCGAGTACTTTACAATGAAATTTCGTTGCTACGTTTTGAACTGCCCATGTAGTACGGGCAAATCGTCGAGGGAGTGCGACATCCCCGCCGGTGAGATCTCCTTTCATGTGCTGCCCAACGACGAACCTCGGCGAAGCAAGTGGCTACGTTTTGTGAACTTTGCAAACGGAGAAGAAAGAGAGCTAAAGGAAGTACGAGTGTGCTCGCTTCATTTCCGAGGACGTGATTACGGCAGGGACCCTTACGTAAGCTCACTCCTGGGACATGCTGGCGCTTGTCGCCGACTTCGTCAAATCGCCGTCAAAGCGCTCTGACCTTGGGGGAAAAAAATGCCGTACACACCGCGCATTGACGCTCGTATCTTTCTGGTCGAAGCAGAGAGCTCGCGCGAACGGCTTTCCATACACGACACCGGCCAACTGGCATAAGCGATACTGCTACTGAAATTGAACTATTATAAACCGTAATAAAAATACGGCACATACGTTTCGTCCGTCGCGACGGGGCTGATGAGGCAGCAGTGCCGACGGCTGGGCGTTCATTTGTTGTGGCTATCGCGGAATGGTCGGTTTTCGGTCCATCCGCGTATCCCACAACTCCTGCCGCTCGTGCACTTAGAAGCATTGAGCGTTCAAGTGGTGTGAGGTTGTTAAATGCAAGCCCGAGCTTCTCGGCGAGAGTTTTGTTCTCCGGATCAGGCGATTCCATGACTAGGGCTGCGGGTGCACTAGGTTTGACTAGTATTTTTAAAATGGCCGCCGTCTCCGTTTCGGCATGAGTTCCGGTTCCTGTTTGATTCCCGCGTGTGGGTGCTATATGGAGTCGACATACTAAGTATCTCTTTCATGGACCGGCTCGTATGACGCCATTGTTCACGTCACGAAATGTGCAATTTAGCGGGAGATTTAAAATTTTGGCTTAAATTGCCTTATTTCTCAGTGAATAAAGCATGATTTGCTTCCGGGAAAGCGCTTAGGGTACTATGAAACACCTAATCTTTCGAATAAAACAAACTTTTGTTTTCTCTTCATGGCTCCTTTAACACCTATGCTGCAAGTGTCCTTGCATACGAAAAGTCTGAATACAGGGTTCGTACAGGCTTCAAAAGCAAAAATTCAAGGGTTTTCAAGGACCAGAAAACACATTTTCAAGGTTCCCATCTAATGTTTTATCTGGGATTATTTATAACCTTTCCAACACAATGCAAAAGTTTTTTATTGCACAATACCTAAGCACACTAGTGCACATTTAGATAGGTGCTAACGGGTTCGTAAATGCTCCCCCAGCTTTATTTTTTTTATTTCATGGCTGGTATTTACAGGTTTTTTTCTTTGTGTTTTTCTGAGGCTGTTTGATTTCAAAACTTAGTTTATGTTGCCTGCATTTCCTGTTTTGTCAGCAAGAGCATCAGCTGGAGCAAGTGTTGCTCCAAGGCAGGATGAACTATGTGCACGTCCACCATTTGCACGTAAAAGCAAACGTAGATGGAGCGTATGAAGCACAGACTAGATGGAAGATACAAGATAGAGAACAGAAGCTGACTTTCACTGGATTGTATCATGATATAAATTAGATTGACAAGTGCCTGCTCCCAATGTTGCCTTGTAATAATGAAAATCCACCAAACTTGTAATTTCACGCAATACACTGAAACTGGATTGTTACAAGGTTTCTTTACATTTGTTAACACCTAAAATCTATGACAAACACTTTAAATTCTTGTGAAAAGGCAAGGGCATTGATTCTATCCGGAAAAATCAAGGGTATTCAAGGACCATTTCAAAATTCCAGGACTTTCCAGGCCTTGAAATTGACACTCCTAAATTCAAGGGTTTTCAAGGTTTTGAAGGACCTGTGCGAACCCTGTGAATACCGTATTTACTCGCATATTCCTCGCACTTTTTTTTCGGAAAAGTCAATACAACGTTAGGGGTGCGAGAATTATGCGGGGGAAAAAAAAATCCGGTGCACAGTGTTGCCAATTTGCCTTATGCCAATCCCGCTAAATGTAGCGGTCGTTTTTTGTATATGTAAGCTCAGTGTTGCCAACAGCAGCTATTTCTTTTTATTTTATTATTTACAACGTAAACAGTCTCCCGTCGATCAGTGATCATGAAATTGCCGCCTTTGCTTTCTGGCGCGCGCCCTATCTCGTTGTCGTATGTGCGTGCCCTACTCCAGTAACGCACGCTGAAGTCGGTGACGCCGAAGTGCCTGCCTGCGGCACGGTTGCCGTGTTCGATCGCGTACTCTCTCGCTTTCAATTTGAAAGCGGCAGTGTAGCTGGCGTTCCTCCCCATGGAGAAGCGGCACTAAGCACAAAACAAAGATCAAAAAGTTCTCAAAATGGCAGCGAGCTATCCACCACTGACGTGAGTGACCCACAGTCTGACTGCTGCCGCTCAACGACGGGACCACAACGGCGACACGACGACACGACAGCGGGCTGCGCGAACACCGTCTAGTTGCGCGCACGCGAAACATGCGCGAAACCGGCTCAAGGACAGTGTGAGTAGCGTGCTAGGGCGCCTGTTAGGGAGTAGCCATGCAGGTAGTTAGGGCGCCTGGATGGCCTTGGATACACAGCCCCCTCCGCCGAACGGAGAGGCGGCGGGGAGGGCGCGCGTTGGAGAGCGCGTGCACCATGCGGGTTTCGCGAGCAGGCAACTTCGCCGCTGCGAAGTTGGGGGTGCGAGGATTATGCGAGGAACCAAAAAATCCAAGTTTTGGTGGCTCACATTAGGAGTGCGAGGATTACGCGAGTGCGAGGATTACGCGAGTAAATACGGTATTGGTTTTTCTAGGTGGATTCACCTAATATAATTGTACAAAAAGTGTTGAGACCATAACCGGCACCAGCGTGTGATAATAAACGTGCACATTTGCCTGAAACTGTAGCTTCGCAAGTGCAGTGAGGTCAATGTTTCCAATATTCGCACACCGTTAATGCAAGAGGCACTCACAAAAAAAAAAAAAAAAAAACACACACACACACACACACCATGATAACAGCCCCTTCCACCACAAAGCCCAACATTGAAGATGAAACAATTCCATGGGGCCATCAGGTCTGCTTACGTGGCTTCCATGTGACAGCATTATGGCTTCCACGGGCACTGTGAGCCTTGTGCACTTTGGCATTGTCGGCTTACTTGCATGGTGCACCCCACACTTAGCCGACAAGGGAACTGGGGCTTGAGCACTGCCCATTCTGAGGTGCAGCAAGAGTCACTCAACAGCTTTGACCAACACCAGGGAGACTGACAGCTTTTTTTTTTTGGTGCGCTATGGAGCTACGAGCCATGTGGAGCCAATAAGGGGCTTGCACTCTTTCTCTCTCGCTCTCTTTTTTTAATTTCTCCTCTTAACCCCTTTTTGCTTTACGTAAAAGCTGTGTTCAACGTGCTCACATGACATTTTGGGGCCATCCGCTGCTTACACCACTGTGTTTTTCACCTCATGAGGCATAAAAGGATTGAACCTTAAGAATATGCCGTCTAGTGCAGTGTTGCCCACAATGGCAATTATGTTCGTACCCAGACAAAAGGCAGATAATGCAAGGTATTAATATTAGCTTCACACTGGTTCTCTGCAAACGTTTGAAAGATTTATGACTAATACAAAAAAATAAATCTCATGCACAATCCACATAGCCAGTGTGTGATCTTTGCACAAATCAGAAGTCATAAATCTTGGAAAATAACAAGCACCTCTTCCCTGCTTCTCAAACAGTAGACAGGCTGATGAGAAGCCAAGATAATATCTATCGTGCCTTAGCTGCCCTAACAACATGACTGCATTTCAGGGATTTTCCCCCTAAACTTGTGGCCCTGAGCGAGTTGGACGGATGGCGAAGAAAAAAAAAGCAATGACGTCCATAATTAGGGATGTTCGCACATGTTGTCAGGAACCACACACTGCTGCAAGACAGCAAGGTTTCCTGGAACATTGGCAACCGTTGAAGATTTCACAGCAAATGGTACTAATAAGTCATCATCATGACGAAAGCCCCTCTCATAGACAACCAACTACTCCTAACCCATGCTCTCCAAATACATTCTTTGTCACCTAATTTTCTTATTTAACCCCCTTCTCGTTATTGGCTTTACCGAACCACAAGTACCATCCCTCAGTAGCCCGTTTTTTTTTAATGGTTCCCCTGTTGTCAATGCTCCAAGTTACGAGGCAGGCCCAACTCATCTCTTAATTTGAGCCAGGAAGCGAGTTTGCTCTCTAGCCCAACACGCTCATTTCCTCTCCCTGAGCATTACTCCAATCCATGGCTTATTAGGGTCAACCCAAGTTCTTTCTCAATGTGTTTAGTAGGGGGCCAGTTGTTTATGCCACACAAGTCTTCACTGGCAGCCCACATTGGTGTATACCATTCTTTGCAATGACGGATGTAGCTTCACCACTCTAAACGCTTGCCAAATGCACACCAGCTACCATTATTATATGCCGGATTTTTTCCTCATTGTTTCAACTGGCACTGACAACGTGTCCAAGGTACGTTATATTTATCCACCTAAAGGGCAATAACTCGAACTCATTTCTGAACCCAGCCATCAGGACAGAAAAAAGGGCATGCATTCAATAGTCACTCTGCTGGACACGGCAAGGAATCAACCGGTGCCAGTAGCGACTGGTGGCCTCCTACCTTTTCTAGCATGCTCTGTGCCTCTGCTTGCCTCAGCTGTCGACGTTGCACAATTCTTTCCTGCCTGGCTTGGAAGGATGATGAAAAGGCCTTGACTTCCGTCTTTCGTGGCTGTCGAGCAGGAGGCTTGCAGGGCTGCTTGGCTGGTTGCTGACGTTTTGTGGAACCACGTGCCGAAGTGGCATTTGTACGAGAGACCGAATGACGAGCAGCCTTCGAGGCACCAGCCCCTTTGTGCTTGCCTTGCTGGTCCTAAAACAAAATACAAATCATCAAATGTTAGCAAACATGTTTCCTAACTCAACAGCACACACATCAATGAAACTAGCCTGGAACTTCAAGGGCAGCTCATTGGTCAGTTTGGTACTTCCTGCCTCTATCACTATTTTAGAAGTCAGTTTAAATATTTTGTTGCTGTAGGCAATGCCGTGTCTTATTTATCAGGCATCTGGGCATTCAGTGCCTGCACATATCCCGCCGGTAGAAACAGAATTCAACTACAGATGGCTTCTTCAATGTTGGCTCTCTTCAGAAGGCATTTATTGTTTCATTCCAGCAACAGTGTGTGCTGCAAGGAGCGACAGATTGCAATTTCAAAGGGTCACTGTCAGCATGACCAATTGTTTACTATTTAGCACCTATCAACACCATTTTACGAGACTCCTGCACCTTTTGGCATAGATATTGCTGCTCTGAAATCTGAAATCATGCAGCCTAATCTCGAGTAATAATCCCAAGGGGAATGGAGAGCTAGCTGGTCTGGAAAGGAAACGTCATCTCAAATACCCGAGAGGTTGCACTAGATAGGTGCAGAAGAAGTAGTTGCGGTTTTTTGGCACAGCAACCTTTCGATTATAATGTGCCAAGCACAGGGTAGAATAGTTAAGTGAAGGTTAAAAAGTGTTTTCAAGGTGCTGTGAAGATTAAAAACATTATTTTAAAAGAACTCAAAGGTGTACGTAGCTAAAACCAATGTACAAGGCCGATGTCTTCAAAAAATACGAAAATGCTACTAAAATCTACCATTGGTTCATCACTAAGTAAAAGCATAGGGTGCAAAGAGATGCAAAAAATGTATAATGCTCTGAAATGTCTCATGCGTGCTCCTTCAAGGTGTGGGCAACTTATTAAAACGTAGTACAGTAAGAGTATCTTCACAGTGATGACCTACAGGTTCCTGTTCTTTTTGGATCAGGAAGCTGTGTGTGAGCACAGTGACCTATTCGCAGTCTGCATAAAATAACCTCGTAAAAACAGTTTCTATGCCTGCAACTTTTCCATTCTGATAGGTATGGTTTCACTAGGTGTAACTTGTTTCCAGTTTGTCTCTCCCATTCACCACCATTGCATGCTCTGTTCACCACAATTGCATGCCAACACTGCATTAAAAGGTTTTGCCTTTCACAGCAAGCACCTGGCCGGAGAGCTTCTAGGAGAACTAAGCCACGCACAGTAGCTGTTACTGCTATTGTCGACCACAGAAGTTGTTCGCTAATGTACCCACGGCCAGACCTGTCCCCATCCCACGCCAGAGTGGTGCTACCTTCTACCACACTACCAGAGGCTCAGGAGAGTGCATATACTTTTACTCAAGTGATAACTGCACTACACTACACTAGTGCAGTAATAAATACACTATTACTGATTTTACAAAATCCTTGCGGGAGTGGATTTCTCGTAAGTGTGCTGTATGGTGCCCTATGTGCTCTGTACGGTGACAAAGGATGCTTCAAAATTCCCTTAAAGAATTAATAACAAAGACATAAAGGGTATTCAGTAGCCACTTTGCTTTGAACGGCAGGCACGGAGTAAAAAAAGTCGAACCTAGAGCCACTGGCTCTAGTCGAACCCTGGGGCCAGCAGCCTCCTACCTTTTCTAGCATGCTTTGTGCCTCAGCTTGCCTCTGTTGCCTACGTTGCATAACTACTTCCTGCCTGGCGTGGAAGGACGACGAAAATGGCTTGAGTTCTGTTCGTGGCTGTCGAGTAGACTCCTTGGCTGGTTTTTGGGCTTTGGTGAGACGGCGCTCAGCAGCGCCACTTTTGCGAGAGAGCCTTGGACGAGCAGCCTGCGGGGCACCAGCCCCTTTGTTGAAGGTTTGCTGACCCTGGAACCAGATGGGAACGCCCTGTTATCAATAACCCCACTTCAAGAATGAACAGAACAGTTGGCTGATTAATAAGGCCTCCAGGTGCCTTGGCCCAGTTACAATTGTAAGCAAACTATTATTTTTCAGTGCTGGCTGATTGCAGTTGACAACCATCAGCTTCACCGGTTCAGTTTTAGCAATAAATGTTGGGACAATTGGCTGAACCTAATGCTAGAGCCATTCTTGCAGATAACCATGAGGCTGCTTTAACCAGTTTTAAAGGGGCCACGCAGACAAAATACAAGTTTGTTTTATTCAAAAGATTTGGTGTTTTATAGTGCCCTCAGCACTTGTATGGCAAGACACGATGGTTTCTTCACGAAGAAATTAAAACATTTAAAGCAAAAATTTCAATTATCCCGCTAAGTCGTGTGTTTGCCAACGTCAACAATGACATCCAGAACAGGGCCTTAAAACTAAAGCTAGTCTGCTGACCAGGGCTGCTACCATCTCACAGACTGCCATTTGGTTACCTTGTTTATCACCCAGTTTCATAGATGGTGCTGGAATACCGCTGAGGTGCCAGTGTTTGCACTTTGCTTCTGGTCGGACTTCTATACCTGCCATATTTCAACAGCAAAGCTGTTTAGCAATTCGTTGTTTCCGGCGTTTCACAAAACTCAGTATAACAGTATAAAGAAAAGAAATCACCGGCGCCCGCAGGATTCGAACCTGTGTATGGTACATCAACGGAGCTGGAGTCAGTCATCTTACCCCCTCGACTATAACCGCAAGTTAGTACCCGAGATTCAAACTGCTCACTCGGCTGTGACTGGGGAGAGGCATCATGCAACCTGCTCGACACAGAACACGTGATAGGGTACACCTTGCATCTGCCGGCGCCTAGTTTAAGTGTGCACATTCTGTTCGTTCATTCTGCTTCTTCAATTCACTTCTTTGCCGTTATAGCAGTAAATATGGAGTAAAGGTTGTTGCGGCAGCGAAGAAGCAAATTGGCTGCAATCGCGAATGGTCGTGAAGGTTGCGTACAGCTTCACTAACTTCAAGTTTTACGCGTTAGTGTGAGCATCCTTCAGTTTTTTTATTAGGGTTGCTTCTATTCGTAAGCTATGACTCGACAAACATGGTCACGTAAGTGGCCGTGCCGCTTATGTCGGCCGACAAAGTGCCGCACTAACTGCTTCAATGTTTACGTGTTCCTTTGTAACTTCAATTGTTCACCCCATCATTCTTACTACTATAAAAAAATGTGCCCTAATAGTTTGTTCTGAGAGCTCGTTCTGTATAGGTCATTCTGCAAGCTTATAATCCAGTTCAATATGAGTTTGCTTTCGCCAACCTCAGCCAATCACATAGCTGTGCATATTACATCATAGGTTCTCGTGCGAGAAATGAGCTAGTGGGTCGCATGGCCATTCTCTTTTTTCATTATGATATAGCTTACTTGAGTGAAGTTCGCACTAAAAGTGATCTCAGTGTTATTCTAACGAGGCGATCTTTCGAATTAGAGGAACTTCATTTTGTCTGCATGGCCCCTTTAATTAAAGGGACACTAAAGGCTGAAAAAAAATTTGTTTTAACTGAAAGATCATACGTTTCACAGTTCTCTCAGCTTTTGTTGGGCGAGCAACGATGCGTTATTGAGAAACAAAGTTGACACTTCTCTCTCCCATTTACCTTTCATTTTTTTTTGTGACGTAGATATTGCGTCACAAAGCAGGAGTGAGGCACCGCTGCGGTCTCAAGTAAACAGTTGCCGCTCGGAGCTATCGCACTGGCAGCCGTAGCTTTTACGTCTCTAAACCATGGCCGACTCCAACGTTCCTCTGGCCAGGGAGGCTGGCTTGGACTTTTATGATTTGTTATCGAAGGAATGAGAAATGCTTTTAGATGCACAAGCGGCCGATGCGCCCGCTCACTTCCACCAGCCACCCAGACCCTTTCCAGCCGGCCGCGAGCGAAGCCCCTTGAGAAGTGACGGGCGCCGTTTCGAATATCCTGCAGGTGCAGCTGCCCGGATTGGTTGGATAGGGCAGCTAACCACCTGCAGTAAGAGCTGTATTCCTCAAGGGCGATACAGTTCAAATTGGGCGTGGGCAGGGGCGTGGGCACACTTTACTGATAGCAACATCCGCACACTGAGGGACAGCCAGATTAGAAGCTCAGACGGGTCGCCGAAATAACCACCTGCAGTGCATCTTGTTCCTTTTGTGGCTTCCTACATGCAGAAGCTTGGGCGTTCACCGTCGTAGGTTATTCACTTCACTAAGTGCGCACCAATGCTTTTCCAAAACGAAACTGAAAGCACGACGGCTGACTAAAGCGCAGGTTAAGGGGGGACGCGGGTCTTAGAATGGTCAGAAATGGCCAAAATGTCGATTTTGAGAAAATCCAATTTTTGGAATAATTGTACCTTCAAACACCTGCCTTCAAAATATCAACGCTAAATTCCATCGGGAAATACTCTAAAATAATGTTTTGAAACACTTCGGGGGCCACGAAATACCCCGAATCGGGCAAAGGTTGTTTCAAATTCCCGCACGTGCCGCGGGCGAAGCAGCCGACCGATTGCCGCCGTCTTGGCCTTGTTTTGAAGCTTGTTTCTTAGTGCGCATTTTGCGACATCTCAAAATGGCCTCGCTTGAGTAGAACGACCGCCCTTGCCAGTTTTCCGAAGGCGTCTTCTGGGCCGCTGATTGGCTGGAGCGCGCACGCGGTTTGAGTTCGTCGTCTGACGCCTCCCATTGGTCGGCGCAACTGCTACGTCAGTATTTTTTTTTTTTTTTTCACCATCATGGCATCTGCTACGCGCGTCTGACGGAGTCTGCTTTTCTGGCGCAGCGCTCGCTTAGAGTAGTTTTGCTAGACATTTTTGCGGTTTCTTAGGATTCTTTCATCGCACACTTTCGTGACTGATGCCAGGAGACGTACGTTTGAAGAGGACGATCAGTCGTGCGTTTGGGAAGCGAAAGCGTCGTCCGCCCGCATAGTGTGACTTCGGGCCACTCGTCTCAGCCGAATGAAAATTGTTCGCCGCCTCATATTGCTTCGCCTGTCCCATCGCCTGACCAACTACCTCAGGAATCCAGACTTGGTCCAAGCACGTCGCATCGACTTGACACAAGGTATTACACAGCGGAGCAGATCGCCGCGCGTACGGAACACGCAGACGAGATCAAGCGCGGCATGGAGACCAAATCACCAACGCAGTGGAAATTCGACCTCCTTGAAGTGGATCTGGCGCACTCGGAGGTAGAATCCGGCACAGATTTTGTCTTGGTGGATATGGCAGGGCTGAAAGACCTTTTTGCGCACGTCGAGTGCGGCAAGTGCGGGCTGGCGGCCCCGGACCCCGGATTTGAGACAGCTGACAGGCAGTACAGACTCGCCGTGAGGCTCCAGATGACGTGCTCTGTTTACGAACATCGTGTGGAGCGTTTTTTGTGACCAAGTCGAAAGGATTTGGCAGCATCACTCCTATTGAGGTAAACCTAATGGCTTTGAAAAGTATTCAAAGCATCGGAAAGGGGGTGTCTGCTCTGTGGGATTTTTGTGCTGGGATGAACTTATCCCACAGAGGCTAGCCTACACCACAAGACGTTCCAAAAAAGTGGTCCAGGTTTGCGAGGCCACTGCAGCAGCCTCTGAAGCAGATAGTGTGTGTGTAATCAAGGGCTTGTACAGGGACCTTGCTCAGCCGCCAAACAACATTGATGTCATGTTTGAGGGCACGTGGATGACCAGGGGACGGTCGTCACACATTGGAGTGGTACAGCAAGCCTTCTGCAACTTGTGAAAGCCACGACCCCCCCCCCCCCCCCCCCCCTCCCATTTTAACTTCAGTGTTGCGAAATCAAAGCTCAGTGTTTTGTCACAGGATCACCCGAACGTTTCCTGCCATACTGCCATAGGCCAACAAAGCTTGCCTTTCGGCTACTTTTTTTTCCCCCCAAAAGGCTCTTTTCAGGGCCAACAACAAGATGCATTTGCAGAGAATGCACTGCACAGTGTCCCACCCCTGTATCCTCTCAAACTTCCTGCGCAAAAACCACAACTAAAATAGCCTCACCAAAGAACAAAAAAAAAGGGGGCATCTGAAGCAAGTTTCACCCCTTCCTCCTTTGCTGCACCCAATATTCTGGGTACCAAAGTGCACTGTAACGAATGATGCTAGTTTACGAAGGACTAACGCCAGCGAGACGACACCAGATTTCACAACGCCAGCAAGACGCCAACCGATCTGAAGTTGATAAATTTTGCCGAATTCCTGATGGTGACGCTACTTGGCCTCTGGTATCTCCAGTAGTAGTTGACATTTTTGGAATCCAAAGACAGATTGGGGAATGGGAAGACCATTTCTTTGTTACAGGAAAATACTGCAGTTACACTACTGACCGTTCATTTCATAACACATGGCCAAACTTCAAATGCAGTTTTCTCAGTTTCATATTTTTTGGTCGTTTACCTCAGCCTTACGCAGCTTTTCGGAAACTTCTTTTTGCGTCATAAGGTCAATCTTGGTACCATTTTTTTCAGTACAACCTGAGGTACCCGATGACATTCTTAGTTTTTCGATATAGGTCATGCATAAATAATGACTAGCAGTTATTTTGATGTATACTTGAGTTATTTTATTGTTATTTTATAGTATATTTATTGTATATTGAGTTATTGTATACTTGAGCAGTTATTTTGATGTATACTTTTTGTATACTTGACATATTTTTTTGGGATGCCATGACTTTAGAGAAAAAGAATGTCATCAGGTATGGGAACTCTCTGGCTATCAATTCATGTAATAAAAAGCTAAAAAATGCAATGCGAAAGTTCAATAAAGCTACGTAACAAATTACCTAATTACGGTTTAGACTTTGCATGATAACTTTCAAACTAACAGAAGCAGTTCAAACATACTTGCATATTTGAAATCTACAGAGAAGAATACATTTGTGTGCAAATTTTCATAAATTTCTACCCATTAATAAAAAAGTTAGTTTTAAGACCCTTGCCCCCCCCCTTAAGCAGCCTGCCTCGCAGTGTATAAAAGCTGTAGTCGGTGCTTTTTGAGTTCAATTAGCTCACGAAAAGTTTTGATTTGTTTTGATTCAAGTTTCGAAAAGTTCAACCACTTAGAAACTTGATTTTATGAAAACATAGATGCTACGCCAATGAGCTCTCACCGTTCACGAAAAATAACCCCGCACTTCCCCGAGGGGGAGAGTGTGTAAGTGCGAATGCACAGTTGTTAATTTGTGGATTAAAGAGTCGAGGAGTAGAAAATTCCCCGCATTTCCCCGAGGGGAAGAATGTGAAAGTGCGAATGCACGAGTTGAATTTGCGCGGTTCGGTAATGTTTGCGAAAGAGAGATCACACACACACACACACAACTACAAAGAAAGAAAGATGCATTTAAGGGGGGACACTGGTCTTAAAACAACTTCTTTTATTTTCAAGTAAACTCTGTGAAACTTGTCAGTCTTGCTGCTTTTTTCCCACTGATTTCAAATATGCCAGTATTTTTTCAGTTGGTCAATTAGTTCCCTAGATAATTAGAGATAATTAGCCATTTTGCCCCCACAATTAACAAAACAGTGTTGGTCACAAAACTGTAATCTTTATATTTTCCAATACTATGAACCCTGCTGAATGCAATAATGGAAGCAGTTTTTTGATGCACCGCTTGGAACTAATTTTACGGCTCATTAAACTTCGGTGGCACCAGTGGCAAGGAACCATTTTCAGTGCCCATTTCAAACACCAAAGTTTAATGAGCTGTAAAATTAGTTCCTAGCGATGCATCAAAAAACTGTTTCCATTATTGCATTCAGCAGGGTTCATAGTATTGGAAAATATAAAGATTACAGTTTTGTGACCAACACTGTTTTGTTAATTGTGGGGGCAAAATGGCTAATTATCTCTAATTATCTAGGGAACTAATTGACCAACTGAAAAAATACTGGCATATTTGAAATCAGTGGGAAAAAAGCAGCAAGACTGACAAGTTTCACAGAGTTCACTTGAAAATTAAAAGAAGTTGTTTTAAGACCAGTGTCCCCCCTTAAGCGGGTGCATTAGCCCTTCTCACGCCCGATTCCTGGCCAATCCCCCACGTGGGTATGTGCCATGTCAGCGGCCAGGCAGCGCGCGCCCATCTCCCCCCGTTGCCAAGGAAGATGAGGAGATTCCTGGCCAATCCCCCACGTGGGTATGTGATGCGGACATCGCCGGTGGACGCAGGTTCAGGGTCGCTTAAGAAGTGCATTGCACTTAAAAGAGTATGTACAGTATACGAGGTGCGCCAACGCTAGCAGTCACTGCGAGGAGAGAGGAGGAGGAGAGCAGCGCCCGCAGTTTACGGCGAGGAGAGAGGGGAGAAGAGGAGCGCACCGCCGCGAGGCCGCCGCGGCTGCCCGCGCGCCGGCCCGTGCTCACCGCCGGAGCGCCGTCGATGCGCGCGCCATCACGTGGCGCGCTCCGTTACTACACGCGCGCGCCGTTGCTATGCACACGCTCCCCTCCGCTCCGCGCCGTTGCTAGGGGCGAGGAGGCGCGCGCGATAACACCTGTGAGGAGCGCGGACATCGCCGGTGGACGCGTGATTCAGGGTCGCTTAAGTGCATTCGCACTTAATAAACAAGTATAATAACCCCTGTTTGTGATGTCACAAACCATAGTATCCAAACTCCCATAATACCTGAAACCAATATTGGTTATGTCAGTTGCCATGAATCCTAGACACACAAGATGGCAAACAACCGCCAGACATCTCAAGTGTGGAGGCTGCGGTAACATAGGCACATTTTGTGAAATGTCTAAAAGTAGCACATGCAACTGGACAAAATGACCACTCAATACAAAAAGCGCAAAACAAGAGGCAAAGGTGGCATAAAACACTCGGCCAGATATTACAAGGGCGCGTCTAAAGGAGTAAAACAAAATCTGGGGAAAAGCCACCAAAGCCATACCGTTTCTTAAAATCTTGAATCTCCCCCTCTATATCTAATTTTCTCAGCTACTTTCCCAATAAACAAAACCAGAATCACTGTTCAGAGTGACTTTTTGTGCCTTACTTATAACCAATCTTCCGTTTATTGCCTTCAGGTTAGCTCTCTTGCACTAACAATCAAGTCCACTCTACCAACCCAATCATTTGACTGTTGTTCATTTGACATTTGTTCACAAGAGGTGCGTTTCCCTTAGCTCCCCATATACTGCGGTGATCATGCCCCCTTTGTTCAGAACAAGAACATTTGTTGCAAATATAAAACTAGAAGCGAGTCAATTGCCCCTTCAAACTAAAGCAATATAAGCAAAACTCCCACAAACACACCGTTAGGACACGACAATGTTTGTTACTGAACTTACCACAGTCGTCCGAGAAGCTGCTCTCTCCTCTTGCCTCTTTTGTTTCCATGTTTCGCTTCGCAGTTTAAGAGCAAATGCAGGAGACTTAGCAACTGTAGTTTTAGATGCCCCTTTTGGTTTTGCCTTGGGAACTAGAAGCTAGTCATCGAAAAAAAAAAGGGGGGGGGGGGGGGGGGGGCAGCAAAGGTGAATGTGCAACAATAAAAGGAATGCTTATTTTGAGAACCAACAATACGGCTCACGACTGCCAGGCATAATTTTGGAGACTGCAATAACATAGAAAAGCCTTTAGTGCTACATAAGCTTCGCACTTCTTTCTTCACTTGGGCTTTTTTGTCATTTCGTGTACGGCGAGTTTCTTCGACAGGCGGAAGGCTGTGGACACTTCACACCATAGCTTCCTTAGAATCAAGAGTTCTCCGTGGCTCGGGTACACCTGTTCTACTCCATGCCATCATGTTCTCCTGTCACGAGATACGACGTCAGTGCTGCACACAGTAGGCTAACTTGTTCCACCGCCGGCAACCTGCTGAAGTACTGTGGTGGTAACGCACTTGGTGGTAACGTACTCTGCGACCCGGGGTTCCATTCCCATTTGAGCTCATATGAACCCAATTCCCCTTTCAAACAAATCCATTTATTTTATCGACATTAGTCCACATACGTATTCTGACACTTTTTAATCTTTACAGCGATGGCCATCCTCTGTACAGAACAACACTTTTTCACACAATGATCCTCTCGCCCTAATAAATGCAACATCTGGAGTTCCACCTGATGGCACTTCAAATGGTTAGAGTCACAGTTAAAGTGCTGTCAGATGATGCTCTTGTTTTTAAGGCTGAGCGGACAATGTTAATATTGCACAGTACGATGGTGTAGACATAATGTCTTTGCTTCTTGTTATGGACGGTGCAAGTTTAATAGTGGTCCTAGAACCTGTATGCTTTTGTTTTATATTTTCCAAAATTTCAATGGTTGTCCTTGTTCATTAGGCTAGTTTTCATTTTTTGGGTATTTAAATTATTGTTTTCATCCTTTAGGTTCGGGTAGAGAAAGCAAAGTGGTGCAAGATGCACTTGATTGAAGAAAACATAACCAGGCGGCACACCAATGGACTGCCATCAGATATCGGATGGCATTTGAGACACTAACTCCGTTAAGTGCAGTAAAGAAAACACAAGACAAGGGAGACAAGGACCAGCGCTGGTCCTTGTCTCACTCATCTTGTGTTTTCTTTACTGTGCTTAACAGTTATAATGGAGTACCAACTAGCTCGTACCCATACGTTGTTAAGCTGTAGACACAGCGTAGAATAAAGCTTAGAAATGTGAAATGGTAACGGGCAGAACAAAACGCAAAAGGACACGGATGCATCAACTTTCGAGATTTCCAACAGCCCCACTACGTGCAAATAAAGATGTTCTTACACTTTGAGATTTCAAAGAATCTGCTGGCGGCTGCATGAGTGTAGACTTGTTGAAAACCATCGTGTTCCGTTTGGCCTCTCCTGTACACGGCACAGTTTTTGACTTTGGTTGCGGTGCTACCCGAGACTTCTTTTGGGCAGCAACCAGCCTCGTTCTGTTTGCTGCAGTGCCCTGGATGTCCTTGACTCTGCACAAGTGATAATCAAAAGCAGCCTGTTTCAGTAAATGCCTTATAGCTAGTAGAGTGCTCGGAGGACGGCTCCTTACTGCTCTTCTTTTTGCTCCTCGCCCTGACGGTGAGTCGACCGTGCCCGAAATCGCGTGGCCAGCTGTGGGGTTACAGGGATGGTCGGCATTTTAGGCTTGGCGTCCCGACACAATACACCTGGACAGAAGAATGGCAAAAGTTGAAATTGGCCCATATGTGAACTACTACTTCAAACTGCCGATCCCACAGAGAACGCATATGAAAAATTAAACGAAAGTTGAAGTGCCTAGAATAAATTTGTGCTTGAAATCTAGCATTGAACACATCGCTAGCTGACACAATTACCTTGAGATTTCCAGCCAGCAAGGTTGCCAGCGTAGAGTTGACAACCTCATTGCTTATGCAAGCTTTTGCCGCTCTCAGAGTTACTTGTAGGGCTCCGTGCAGTCGATGATCCCCAGTTCCTCCTATGCTTTTTTCATGGTCAACCTTTGGCAACCAGATATTAAGCAATAGATAGCACCTCAAACCCATTAGAGAGCACCAGTATGGATGTATGATACAAAGTTGCACTCGTCACGAGGACTACTCTTAGCTACTGCCACCACTTGCGTCCATGCTGAGAGATACGCAAAGCTAGTCATGTATCGCATTTGCTCGGTTTTAGAGTACACCCAGAAAAATAGGTATGAAAATCTCAGGTGCATCATAATGGAGCGAAAACAAACTGCACTAGTGCCTCCATATTGTTACCAACATTACCAGACAGCCACTATCACACATTTACATCAGCAAAGAGCCAAAGATTCCACAGCGTGCACCAACGCAAGCATAGAGGAATAAATAAACATTTTTAGTGCAGTATGGAAGCAACTACTGCAGAGTACTATTATCTTCCCTGCCTCAGCACGTTTCCCCTCCTTCCAAACAGAAAAGAACGCACGTTATCTACACGGATGTAAAGGTCTTGCGCCTACACGTGCGCTCTACGAAGATGAGAAAGCAATCTATGTGCCAATCACCATCAGCAGCAGCCCATTTACAATGCAGAGTATAGGACGGAGGCCTCTCCCACACAATTTCAGCCACTCCTACTCTGTCATCCAGGTGGTCTATTATGTGTACTCTGATTTTTCTCATCCCATCTCTACATCGTGTCATCTGTCTTCTTTCACTTCTTGGTAATCACTATTATCTTGGTGGTGCATGGCTTGTCAGTTCTTCACATTGCATGCCAAGCCCAACTCCCCTTCTTTCTCCTTATTTGAGCTAGCATGTCTCCAACTGAGTGTGCTAAACAAAACTTGCGTTCTTTATCCCTAAGTTCTACTCTTACCATCCCTCCTATCATGGCTCAAAAGGTAGACCCAAGTTTTCTTTCAAGGTGCTAAGTGATTCTCCAAGTCTCTGCCCCCTAAGTCATTACCGGCAGTATGCCCTTCTTAGTGACAGGGGTAGCCTACAATTCACAGCTTCAGAGTGCATGGCAAATTCCCCCATGACCACGCTAGTTCCATGCCTGATCCTCTTCCCATGGTTTGGATCGGCCCTAACAACTTGTCAAAGACTGCTACGTTCATACCCCTTTTTTTACCATTTCATTACCTAGTTTTAAAAAGGAGCCATGAAGACAAAACACAAGTTTGGTTCATTCAAAAGATTGTCTCGTTAGAATCATGCTGACACCACTTAACGTAAACTTCACTCAAATAAGCTACATAATTAGGAAAAAAGGGAATGGCCATGCGACCCACTTGCTCATTTCCCACAACAGTACCTATGATGTCATACCAGCCTGCCCTGCAATTGGTGGAGGAAGGCAAAAGCAAACGCAAATTATGCTGAGCTTATAAGCTTGCAGAACGAGCTATTTGTGCTTAAATTTAGGGCACATCCTTTTGAAAGCAATAATAATGGTGGGACAAACAGTGGAAGTTACGAAAGCACATGTAAACATAGAAGTACTGATGCGTACTACTGTTGGTACTGTGCACACTACGCTTGGTTTAGCTGCACAGCACTGCAGGGCTTTGGGTTGTCTCAGACGACACTGGCCGACTGACGCAAGCAGCGGTGTCTTACGTGACCATATTTGTCGAGCGAGCACTATGTTTCACGAAACGATTATTTTCTCCCAGAACAAAAACAAGCCAGCTTTAAACACGGCCAAAAACAAACCAAAGGCAGTAAACGGCTGGCCACGATATGGTGGCGCTATCTAGGTTCAGTAATGTAAACAAATGCGTGAACACCGCCAATCTAGCCCGGCCGTGCGCTATCAGCTGCAGAGCAGCCGGTTCCTGTGATGTTATTGCAGATTATGAAAACACACGATTTAGCAGGAAAATCAGAATTTTAACTTAAATTGATTAATTTCTCAGTGAATAAAGCATTGTTTGCATCTGGACAAGCACTGGAGGCACTATAAAACACGAAATCTTTCGAATAAAACAAACTTGTATTTTGTCTTCATGGCTCCTTTAAGGGAAGGCTTTCTACTTTTGACTACTTCATGTTCATCTTTAAACCTTGAACTTAGTTTTCTGAATACAGTTCCTGAACCATCCTTGGCAGATCTTTGTACTCAATCAGCAAGATAATGTTTCCCAAAAATCTAAAGTGGCTCAAATATCCTCTATTGACTCCGATTCCACACATCTCTCAAACCCCCAAAATATCTTCATTAACAGGCTGTGAATAATTTCAGAGAGTTGGTGCCCCCTTTTCTGATGCCCTTACTGGTTGGGAACTTCGATTGACTGTTGGGTTTAACGTGCCAATGCAACGCAGGCGATGAGGCGTGTCGTAAGGGAGGGCTCCGGATTAATTTTGAACACCTTTACATGCGTCAAAATCTTGCACACACAGGCGTTTTTGCCTCCACCAGAAAAGCGGCCGCCGTGGCCGGGTATCGAACCCGCATCCTCGTGCTCAGCAGCACAACGGTTTAGCCACTGCGGCAGGTGCTTGGGAACTTCTCACCCTTGTTATCAAGGATTATTATACCCGCACATGCTATGCCGGTTTCTCGCAATATAAAGACCATGTACAAAGGTCTTATATTTTGCAGGTTTCCTGATTACCTGGATAACAAATGAATGTGATCGATTGCTGGAAAATGCCTCAAAAATCTTGTCTGTTTTTTCAGTGGATGGAATTTGAAGGTGCTGCTTATGATCTTTGGTAAACAACTTGTTAACAAGCTGATGGGTCTGAATCCTCCAGCTCTTGTGCATTAGAGTTAGGTTGGAATTTTTCCAGGTTGCCCGCACCTTTGAAATCCTGGAGCTTTAAGAGAATACATTTGCATGCTTTTCTAGCAAAATACTTAATCATCTTTGAGTAGATCTAGGGCTACTTTGTAATCTACATGCTTGTAAGAGGTAAGAACTCTTGCATATTGAAAGAGCTAGCAGAAGAAAGAGCATGTGATGCAATACCAAGCAGTGTGTCTCCTTTCTGTAGGTAAAATGAATAGTTTTATGGCAGTCCCTAGTTTAAAACTACAAGCTGGGCACAATGCCCATATGCGTGTGCATGCAGTGCCCTGTGGTTTAAGAGTGACGAGAAGCTGTCCCCAATAAAAAAGAATTTCCGGTGCCTATGAACAGCCTCTCTTGTGGCAATAATGTTTGCACATTCCTTTTATCCTGGATGTTAAATTTAGGTGTGCATTAGAATAGAGTAAATGCGGTATACATGGATGAGCAGTGATATGGGCTGAAGGGATTTCAGCTGATGCACTAACCCACACGCAGTTGCTACTTTTACTGCTTCGGCAGTATAGTTCATGATATCCCATTTAGGGTCACTACCAATTCCTCCCATAAGAGCATTTCCTATGCTTACTGTCCTAAACAGACTTATTCTGTGCAAAAGTATCAGTTATATAAACAAAGTGCTCTGTGTTTCATCTGTTGCTGCCCTCCAGGGACACCGAGCTCTAACACCCATAAAAATCCCCAAAATAAGAGCACGTTCTCATGTCCCCCCTTGGTGCTTTTCAAGCTAACACTCACGCTTAACAGGAATATGGTGTGCTGATGACAGAACGAGACGAGAGAACAAAAAGAGCAAGGTGTGAGGAACGTTGCATGGCAACATGGTGCACTTAATTTAGAAGCATAAACACGGCCATTTGGGCCAACAGGGAAAACTAGAATCTGTTAGTTGTTCAACGCAAAAGTGCAGGTGCAGCCAGATATTGTAGGCCTAGAAGAAAGCTTTTGAAGAGCAACTTTAAGAAAACAGCGTCAAAACGCACACGATGCAACATAGTAACTTGCTTCAAGGCCTGCCAAAGCAAACCCAGTATTAGGCGCACTGCTCACCGCGTTCCACAGGAACTCTACGAAATCTGGTGGGTGTCCTGGAATGAAATTTTCCGACGAATTCAGCCAAGCTCTGGCACTGTGCTCCCTGATGAATGGCCAACTGCCTCAATGATGTGCGTCCCCGCTGAGTACCACTGGCGTTCTGCACCTTAAGGGGCTGCCTCTTTCCCGCCAATTCAACCTGCAAGCAAGAACAAGACCAGTGTAGTAAGAGGCAATGCTTACCATTGCGCCCACACCAATTGCTATATTGCAGCAACTAATGTTGGCTTATCCCACACACTGAAAAGACACTTCCATGTAAAATACACCTTCAGCCCACTGTGGAAATTTACCTGCGAATTCGCTGCTGCTGCACCACTCATGCGGCAAAATGTTCTATTTTCATTGCTATGGCAAAGTGCCGAATATTAAGAACGGCCGAACTTCCCCTGTAAACACCACTTGGCATTTTGCGATTGGCCGCAGCAACGAAAACAGATTATTCAGACACACGAGCCGCGCCACAGCAGCGAATTTGCAGGTAAACTCGCACCATGTAGAATGGGCTTTCGACTGAAATTTAAAGAAAGCCTGAAACTGAGGCCCAAAGCTAGATTCCATCAACAATTTCCAAGCAGTGTTTCATGGCTGCCGCCCTAATCATGAAAAATGACAAAAATTCAAAGGTTTTCAAGAACCACCACATCTGTTAGAAATATGAAAAAGACCGGTGTTCAGGGCAGGACGGAGGCTTGAAATGACGAGAAATAGTCTAAAAACGGGAACGTTCCCGTAGCGAATGTTTCAACAGGGGGACCTGTCTTCACGCAAGTCCCCTTATCGAAATGATAAATGACTCCATCAAAAATTTTCTTTTTAGCCGACTTCTGATCATTGTTTGTTAGTTACACAGATAAACACTTTCAGAGCATTACAAATAGCGAACTTTTGTTTCCTAAAGAAGCTCAATGAAGCAACAAATGTTCATTCTGGCCTTGTGTAGATTCATGTTGCTTTTATGCTTGTTAAAAAAAAATTCGAGAAATTCAGACTTAATGATTTGAAGAAAAAAAAAAGTCAGGACTTTCAAGGCCTTGAAAACGAGCTTTTCAAATTCAAGGGTTTCCAGGTTTTCCCCTGCCATTTCTTCAAGCTAAGTTACCAATTCATGATCTCTCACTGTACCTAAATTCACATGCACTGTTCACACACATCAGTTTTTCCACAAACACCCATGAGTAATCTACAGGTCTATTTCAACTTTAAGGTAGCATTTCATGACCCAGTAATATGTAAAAAAAATACGCTACAACTGTTGGAAAAAGTTTAAAAGACAGCATGCTGTAAGGCTTGCGCTCGACGCCCTCTGTGCAGTAAGCGCAGAATTGTGACATATTTCTGGCACAAGGTGTGAAGAAATACGAGCAGTTGGAAGAAGGACACAGGGAAAAGAACCAGAATAAAGAGGAAATAAGATGCACAGAGCAACAGCCCAATCTTTGAGTAAAGTTGCTGTAGTAGGTTTTGGTCAAGAATATGGCCCTCCCACTTCTGGTTCCTTTATGCATAGCTACACTGAACTGGAGAAAATAGTTATGTTCTTACTAAAAAAAAAAAAAAAAAGCGTTGAACTTTTACGACACAATTAGGCCACAGCAGTGAGAATACAAGAACACTGGTGCAGCCAAGTTATGGAAAGCATTTATAAATGCACATCCTATGAAACACGAGAAATAGCCCTGTGTCAGCACGACATTGTTAGAAAAATCTGAGTAATTAAGCCACTGCTGAGAAGGAAATGCGAGATGATTCCGGGCAGCACGAACCAACTGTAGAGCCTATTCTTCTTGGAAAGCCATAGGAGTGTGCAAGCAGTCATAGTAAACTTGCCAATACCTTTCTAAATTGGATTTCACACTCCCTCCCAACATCACCCAGCTACAGGTCGGAACAGGCATGCACAAGAGAAAATATGCATTCAAATCATGATGCCAGGTTCAAGGACAGCAGGGCATTGACATGCAGGCCAGCTAGTTGAGAAGCTCCGGTCTGCTGAAGGTGTCAGCCACTGAAGACACATGCCAAGCTGCTCATACTGCACGACTGGACAGTGCAGTGGTAGCTCTTGCCTTTCTCAGCTTGGGAGCTGGGGCCTGGCCCTGATGAGGCAACCTGTTCTCCTTCCGCCTGCCACCCAGCAACGTGGATCGGGCTGACGCCCTAGCTACCGTTGATGTAGCCACCAAAACCCGAGTCGTCTCAAGCGATGCCACTTTGGTGCGTTCCCTCGCAGCAGTCATGCTGCGGGTGAGAGGACCACTGCAAACGTAAAAACAGTCACACGACTGCTGTCACAGCAAACAAAACTTGCAATGCGCCCAAAGTGGGACCAGACACCGTATCAGGATCAACTGGCACATGCTCTGCAGGGCTATGCCCTGAAAAGTCAAGGTGGAAGGGTTAAGGAAACTGTAAGCACAAGTCTTGTATCGGTTATGCCAGGATAAAAAACAATGAACTGCATGAACAGATCAAGGAACCATTACCAAATAAGCACAAAGTCAATGATAACCACAAGTGGATCAACACTAACTGAGAAAGGATAGAAAACCCCACTGCAAACTGCTGCCATGACAAAACACTTCTGAAGGTCACCCTGTGTTTCACTTTCAAGCCTTAGAAATAAGCTAAGGCTCTAGACTTTTGTTACATAGTGAAATACAAGATCACACAACTTGAAGTGAATGGTGCAGCGGAAATGAGTTTGACAAAAGCGCTTCAGCATCCCTTTGAAGTCGAGTCAAAAATGAACTGAGGCATGTTGTTCCTTCCCCATAAGAAAAACAGCCACTGTGGCACAAAATACAACCCACAATTTTGTACCTGGCGGTAGGACGCCTACGTGAGCCGCCACGGGGGCTTAAATGAGAGTAAAATATGGGTAGTACACATCTTTGCACATTAGCGAAGTTATATGCTACACTTGTTTACTAGCAGGGTCTCTTCCACCTGTCACTGGTCAAATACCAACTGAACTCTGTCATGGCTTGCCTATCTTTGTATCATTAAACGCTAACTAGACAAGACTTTTCGGCAGAGACACGACTGGCAACACGGCAAGGAGTACTGTCCATGCTAGGCACTACGGGACAAGCGACATTCTCTGGTCAGCCAAAAGGAGCAACAGCAATGATTGCTGGCAACAGGCTCAGTTTCTCTTAATTGGCCCATGTGTTTAAAAGATTCAACACTGCACGCAAAGCAAAAAATGCTGACTGAAATTACTTTATGGCTCACTCCGCCAGAACAAACAACCGCAAGCCAGTAAAATGCGATTCCCCCCACCCGGCGCACTATCATACAAGGTCGGCATGCTGTGTGGCAACAAACCTTGAAGGGGTCTTCACATCTTCGACAGCATCTGAAAAGCAAAAAAAGATTTGCGTCAGCATGACGACACTCTGCTGTCGCAGCGACAGCTGTCAGTGGCAGACACCCCAAGGTTTCATGCCAGTGTGCTTACATAAAAAAAAACACAACTGTAAAGAATAATTATGCCCAAGCACACACATAATAAAGCCAGCATTATGAAGGATGGCATGATGGGGCTAAAAGTAAACCAAAAGGTTTTTTTTTTTATGGAGGTCCAAGGAAACCTAAGCACCACTTATGGGTAGTGAATGCGAAACCATGAATAGTGAACTGGACGCAGCAAAGTGCACCTTCATGTGGTTGTGTTGATATCCCAACCAGTGGGAGCTGGTGAATCGGCCATGAGCCCCTGATGGCAGCTGTCATCATCACTCGCCATTCCCATCAAGTGGGTAGTAAACACTTGAATGGGTATGTTGACATCACAGCCAAATGGGAATGGACCTCTCCCTGTATGTAAACAACGCGACGTCACGAAGCGCACGTGCGCGACGGGTGGCGCCTGCTGGCGGCCGCGAAGTGCGGTGGCGGTTGGCAGAACGCGCCTGCGCCGACGTCCCGGCCTGGCCGCGCGGCGTCCGAAAGGAGCGATGTGCCGTTGGTTCGGGCCGTCACTGGCCGCCCCCATTGCAGGTGGGGGTCCAGCTATCCTAGCTGTGGCCGTCGCTCCTCCATGTAGCTTTCCGCATCTACAACCTCCGCAACACTTTCGTTTACCGTACGGTCAACTAAAGGGCGACGCTTTCGGATAATCAGTGCGCGACAGAACAGCCTAAACGAGTCATTCTGAAGGTTGGTGCTGTTGTGACGCATTCCAAGAATGTTTTTTTAAGATTCTTTGTGTTCGGACACATACCAAGGAAAGCTAATTTATTGTTGCTTTCGAGGTCCGCTTAAGCTAAGCGTGGTGCATCAGGCAGCGCAAACGCTCCCTGCTCTTGGTCTCTTTGCGTCGCCCGGAGACAGTGGCGTACACATGATTTCATGTCGAGGGTAAAAAGGAAAGGTAAAGCATGAAAGGATTAAAAAGTAAAATAAGCAGCAGCGAAACAAAAATATGAAGAGCAAAAGGCAAAAATTATTCCAATAAAAATATCGCGATGATGCCGTTCTCTACGTGATTGACCGATTGTTTTGTTACCTTTTTCCCCAGTGAAATCTCGAAACGGTTCATGGTCATTGTGAGAGTAACATAGCAGCCACATATGGTTAGTGCGTATATCTTGCGACAGTGCACTGAAATAATTTTTGGTAGTCATTATTTCATGATAGTTAAAGTTAGTGTCCTTGTACACCCGCTGCATACGCCAGCGTCGGGAGGCCGCAACAAATGAATACATTCACTGCGTGTTCGCTAAGGGCAAACACATTTTTCGTGTTTTTTCGAGTCGTGTGAGCAGCCCATCTAGTGCCGAAGGCACGATGCTACATGTGAGCACGGCAAGCATCTCTGTTTTGCCACATCCGCAAGGCAGAATATAATTGATCAAGGTCAAAATTTATTGCACTTACAAGCAAAACAAAAGACCAAACTTGTCGTTGTCGATCAGGCGGCAGGCTGCTATCGCGGATCCTACATCGAAACATTTATTTCGCGTCACCTAAGCAGGTTAGGCATTCATTGGGTTTTTAATACAGTGCTCTACCTCCTCAAAACATGACAATATTTCGCAGCAAGAAAATTTCCGTCTGCCCCCTACCCCCGGCACTATTTCACTTGACCAAATTTCTGCTGGTGCTGCATGATAGCAGATGGTTGATAAACAGTATCATTTCATGGCATGAATCAGCGCAGACTGCCAATGTAGACTGTATGACTGCGCTTTGGAGAACAGCTGAAGTTTGAGAATGGGAAATGTTGCTACGAGTAAGAGCAGACTATGTAGCTGCTTTGGCTGCCAGCCTCTTCGGCACATTGCGCGCATCCACAATACACGCCGAATTTACCTCTTTGGGGACTCCGAAAAGTCTGATGCCGCTGATTTTGCTCGCAAAATTTGCGTAGCCGAGAGCATAGCAGCCCACCGGCATCAGAAAAGCCAACACGTAAACAAAAACTCCACTTTTGCGCGCGTCTAATGCAGCCTCACTGCATACGCCCCGCGCGGCGGTCCGAATGTTTCGCCAACCACCCTCCCGGCCACACCCAGCACATGCGCTTTCCGTGACGTCACGGCCGCCGCGTGACGTACCCCGGGAGAGGTCCATTGGTAAACTGGCCATGAGCAACTGCCATAATCATTGGCCAATCCACGTGTGAGGATTGGCCAGCATTGTTGGAAAAAAGTGGACCACGCGCTGGCGCACGAAGACTGGAAGGAGAAAGAAAAGGGCTGGAGGTGGAACGCGGTTCCGGCGGCAGCGGAGACTGAGCTGACGAGTGGACCCGCAGTTCCTGTGATCCCGTTCGAGTGGTTCGAGGCGTGTGAGTCGGGGCCCGCCAACCCGTGTGGGACCCGCAGACGACCGGGGCGTGATCGTGCGACTGGCCGAGGCTCGGGATCACGGCCCAGGGCGGAACCACCGCTGCACCCGCCACGTAGGACGTGGTGCATCTTCCGTCTCGCTTGGGCAGAGCTGGCGACAGACGGCCAGCGCTCGACCGTGACTCGGACTGGCGACGACCCGCCATCAACATCGCCGAACATTCACCGTCGAGGCGGCTGTGAGAACATTTTTTTTTTTGTTCCCTCTATTGAACGCTGGTTAGGGGTATTGGACTCGTGTGTTTTTGCTGTGGCGCTTCGCAATTGTACCGCTTTTCCGCTGTCTCGTTTTCTGGTGGCGCTATTAATATACTTTCTTTCATCTTACCCCCTTGAGTACCGTTCTTACGCGTCGTACACCCACAAGGCCAAACGAGTCCATCACACCACGTGAGTGGGTATGTGTTGTTACGCCTAAAGACGTGGCCAGCAACGCCAAACTCGCTGTATGTCGAGCTGCATGTACCGGCTGTCTATAACCGGCAGTCGAAGGCTGCAACTTGGGTTGAGATGCGTACTAGATTCGCATTCTGAAGGCCTTATGTTTGATTTCCACTCAGTCCAAATTTTTTTTGTCGGCTTGATTACTTTGCACTATCAGCCATTTTAGGAGCTCCTTTGCGGCTACAGACACCGAACGGTGGTTTTTCTGTTCAATGGGCCATTTGCTGCTTTCACATTAAAAAATACTATAAAGTTCAGAAAAAACGCCCACCCAAATTTCAGAGATGTCAAGTGAAAAATACAGTGTAGGCGAACTTTCAGGTCAGGGGCAAAAAACTTCAAAAAAGTGCCCACACCACCAACCAAAACTGCAGAGATATCAAGTAACAAATAAGAGATAGGCGAACTTTCAGGTAAAGTGCTTAAAGGACAAATAAGGGACCGCATCGACACATGAATAGACGATTCCCCTATATTTTGTTCACTCATCGGCGCTAAAGGCATCGAACGATGCGTCGCTGTCAGAGCCGAACACGAGCTTCGATACCCCTCGCCGGTTCCGTGTTTACAGAGGCCAGGTGTGTGTTGAACTCGTCTTCAGAACCGTCATGGCTTGTCTAGATGTTGCACCGCTTAAACGATGCCAAGACGATATCTCCACGCACTTTTTTTCTTCCCATCTACTACTGCCTCTTCCTCCTTTTAATGCCAGTCAAACTGCAAACGATGTGCCTCTTTTGTTCGAAACCGAGGCATTGGCACTTTATTCTGGTTCTTTTCCCTGTGGCCTTCTTCCAACTGCTTGTACATCTTCACACCTAACGGCTGAATGTAAATAATAACGCTTAATTTAAACTAAAAGCAAGTTTCATGACGGATTTCAACATGAAAGCAAGTCTTTCACATTAAGACAATGCCTGAGGTTGGATACGTCACAATGCCTCGGCCCTGATGTGGTAAAGATGAAAGAATGCATGGAAAAGCCAATTTGCAACACAATCAATTACACGCCTGTCAAATTGAAGTTCACAATGAAGGCAGTCCAAAGGCACCGACAAGCAATAACAGCTGGCCATGAACAGCTATCCCCAACAACGACCGACACCCGCACAGCTATTGCCCTAGAACTTCCACCCTTGGAAGCCACAATACGACCAGCTGACACCCCAGGGCTCATGTTCGTGCAATTAGACCTACTGTGCTTTGAAGGGCCACTAGAGGACATGAAATAATCTGAAGTGCAGCAGGCTAGACCAGTTCCAATCAATAGATGCATGTTCACAAATGCCATGCTCAAACATTCACATTCCCTCCATCTCGATACACACGCATTGCACATGCGCTGAACTTATGCAAAGTATTGCTGCCTGCTGCAAGCGACAATAGGCCTCGTGTGCAGCCAGACAATAAGTAATCCTGCTGCTTATCCCGTGCATGCTTTTGGCTTTAGCGTTTGTGTACTTCTGCTTTTTTTGACCTAGGCTGTAATGCCTGCTTAATACAAACTTGGCACAGCCATCCTTCTCCTTTCCAGTGGTGGTACACACCAACAGAGGCAGACTGGCCAGAGCTGGGAAAAGAAGCTGATGGGGTAATGTTATTTTTCTACTGTGTTTTTCCCAGTGTTCAGCTTGGAGCTTGTGTAAATCGTACGCTGCGTGAAAAGGCAACCACACCTTGGTGTGCACCGAAGTGTGGCTGCGTTTTTACTTGACCAGGTCAAGCTTGCCCAGACATGCAGCGCACGATTTGTTTAAATTTTAAACTGTGCCAACCAGCCCCCTCAGCAAACCTTGGCTATGTTCATTGTTGTACTTTGATACCGATGGGTAAAAGATGGGCAAAGAGGGGAAAGAAAAAAGTACAATCCGTACGGGCGAGGGGACGCAGGAAGTGATGCAAGAATCGACGAAGTACACACTGCTACGCATTTCCGCTAGCCTATTAAAGTCGAACAGAGCATGGCTGAATTCTAGGAGGGACCAAGGAATATGGGAGGCAGCAAACAAGTAATGCAAGAGCCCACACCCGCACACAAAAACAAAAACAGGGAAAGACAATGAAGAACTAGATACCAAAATACGCTTCCGCATCGCTATCGTCGTCGCAGCCGCTGACCGCCAGCAAGTCCCTGTACTTCGGACACTTGATGTTGTCGAAGTCCCAGTCCGTCATGGCCTCTAAACAAAAATAAATCGTCTCATTACTAATTCCACCAACATCAACCGTAGCTACTCCGTGACACAGCAAAATCGGGGGGACAGGACTTGCTGAAAGTCTTGCAAGGCCCAATAATGCTCGCTTCTCGGCGAAACGAGGGGCCACGCTCCAACAACGACGCCTGCGTTAATAAACACTTTAAAAATGTTAAGACGTAGACGCTCAAAAAAGACAATTGCTACGCGCATACAGACAAACGAACAAAAACGATAAAGGAGGCCAGACAAAAACATAAAAAGGTAAGCACACAGGAGGCGGCGCAGAAAGCCAACCAACAGTGGAGCTGGTGGGAGGCTTTTGTTACATACAACGGCACTAAGGTCGAAGATGTCAACTCTAATAATTGTAATTGCAGTTAGCCCCACACATACCTGCATCAGTTTGTACGGCCACTACAGTTAATGGCACAGCTAATTCGATGACCGCTCAGCAGAAGTGACTGCCCGTAGAGCGCGGGAGAACCAGCAAAACTCAGACAACCCGGCGACGTCAGACGACTCAGTCAACTCTAGACCTGTGCGCCGGTCAGAAATCGCCGGCGGCGGCGCGCCGGTGTTCCCACCTCCGGCGGCGGCGTGTAAACGGCGCGGGGGTCCCCGTATCGGCGGCGGCGCGGCGCGGAATAGAGGGTGAGGGGGGGGGGGGGGTCGAGAGAGAGAGAGAGAGAGAGAATTAGGAATTTTGGGGAAAAGAAAATATGCAAAAACCGTGGGGGATCCGGACATTTATGTGTAGGACATTTCGGTGCAGCATGTCTCAGTGCGGACATTTCGGTGCACGGAATGTCCCAGGCATTTCTTTAAACATTTTAGCTTTAATACTTTAGTTTCGTCAGATGATATAATTTTACGTTCGAGAGTTGTGTTTGGTCCGCACTGCAAAGAAAAGAACGCTAAACAGAGGCGGAGCATTAGCGCCTAAAACCCAATTTCGAAATTAAATGTTAAAAATTACTGAAGTTGTTAATTTATTTCCCTTCTACCTCTTTTTTTTAATTTTAGCATTCATGTGAACTCTAATATTTTAATTCAAGTGTTACCAAAAGGTTTTGATTTCACTTCACCCACCGCTGCAAGACGCTGCTGCTTTTATTCCATTCCTATCCCTACCCCCCCTCCCCGTCCGCCAAACCACCGCGAAAAGAAAGAAAGAAAGAAAGGAAACGAGCTAGCTTAAGCACGCGTGCATCCATTTTAATAATTCATAATTTTCTCTGCCGATTTATTCTTGCAGTCGGTGTTGGTTCTACTCAAAAACTAGCCATTGATCGCACTTACGGTGGAGTGGCTACAGGGGTGGGAGTGGGGAGGGCTAAGCACTGCCGGGTATAACCAGCAGTGCTTATACCAGCCCCCTTGGTAGAGAGAGGGGGGTGTCACTTGTGCTTCTTCAAATTGTAAACTGGGCATCGAAAACGTGAATAATACTGTCGCGGCTCTCGCAAAACCAGCCTATTCAAAATTTTCCCCTCTTACAATGGAAGAAAAAGAGGAATGTCTGCGGTGTCCATGATATGCGCGACTTGGAGAGTTAATTGCAGGTGCACGGGGCGACTGAAAGGAAAGACGGCGATTCCTGGAGAGGGGCGCCTTCCGTGTGGCCGCGACGCGTGCAGCCATCGAGCTTGTTCCTCGATGGGGGCGACAGGCGCCAACGATCTTGGTCATTGTGTCCTCAGCGGCTTTTCGGGTGGCTTTTTGTTGTGCACTAGAGAGGTTGTGTGAGCTCACGCCGAATGTATCGCTTTTTCTCGCATCAATGCGGTGACTCTTTGGAGAAGGTGATGGCTGCTATGCCTGTAAGATTTCCACGGAAAATTGAACATATTACTGAAAAAGAAATCTGGGAAGGGGGAAGGTTAAAACTTACAGACGGAGAGGGGATGGGGGGGGGGGGGGTGAGGCTGGGGGGATTAAAATGAAATGAAAGTAAGCATGCAAAGCTAAAACGGAGGTTGGTTTGACCGAACAGAATTGGTGGTATTTGTACGCACAACCTCTACGCGCTTGATCAGCATTGAGGAGATATAGAAGCTGCAGCTGTTTTCAAAAGGCCCGTTCTTCCTCCGCGACAATATCCTACTTGTCCGTAAAAAAAAAAAAATCTGGCGAGAACAGTGTCTCCAAATTCATTTAAACATTACAGCGCAGCCTAAATAAACTCTTTATAAGATTGTCTGCATTTTTATGAGCAACCGAATGTTTGTAAAGTTTTGGATTGTGAGAGTGTGCATTTTATTTAGAAAAAATTACATAAAGAATGCGTAAGCCATCGTAAACATCGGCTAATTGTCTTTGCTGATTAGCATGCCCCAAAAAAGAGCGAATATAAATAATGTCTTGTCGTAAATAAAAAAAACATGGGCAAAAGCTGCAAAACAGGTGCTCCCTGAACTAGGTATAAAGAAAAATACACAAATGTCCAGTTTCTAAAAATACCTGGCAAAAAATCGCGAACACGCATCAATATTGAAATGCAATCGCTGCCCTAGGTTGTTGTCCAAAACCCATGTTAAGCGAAAATAAAAATCTAAGGGCTGTTTCAAACTAACAAGCACCCGATAATACGGTCGCTGAAATGTTCGCGCAAGGAAATGCAGTGCGCCGAAACGTCCGTACACCGATATGTGCGTCCACCGAAATGTCCGTACACCAAAATGTCCGTACCGAAACGTCCTGCACTGGAAGTATTCTAGTTCACTATACTGGAATGTCCAGCAACGAAATGTCCTAGACCTGGGACGACGCTGTGTGCTTCTTTGGTGGAGCTCCCTCGGCTTCTAGTGCAATTTTCACTTATACTGATGAAACCTCGCAGCGTAGAGCTTCTATGACATTCCAGGCACTGAGGGCTGTGTCCGACGAAGCTACTAAACCGACGGTTCCAGGCTTCGCAGTTGTTTTTTGTGCGGTTTTAATCCAATTACTTGCATTAAAATTTTTAATCGATGCTCAGCCCTACCATCCATCCATCCATCCACCCACCCACCCATTCACCCATTCACCCATCCATCCATCAAACCGTCCGTCTGTCGACCCAATTTGGTTTGTTAGGTTTTAGCCTCCAGAGGCGTTAATTTCTGCCCCTATAGGAATTTTAAAGCATTCCATCTCTTTCTCAACTCTTTGGCTAAAACGCAAAGGGGCAAATCAAGGAAAACACGTCGACTGGAGTATGGGACCATTTTTTTCCTATATGGTCACTGGGACCATTTTTCCCGTTTCCGGGGTTCACCCATCACAGCCATGGTGGCTGCTTTTCAGATTGAGATTTTGGCGCACGGTAAAAAATCCCCAGGGCATCAAAATTAATCCGGAGCCCCCCACTACAGCGCGCCTCTAGCCCATGGGGTTTTTTTACTCACAGGTGTCAAAAAACACATGGGCTATGAGGCGCTTCGGATTAATTTTGATCCAGTGCGGATGACCAGCTTCGGTTGGTGGAAATGGTCGTCGCAGCTGGCACCACGAATGGGGTCCTGAATTGAGGCCACTACTCCGAAATTTTTGTGCTGACGAAATTTATTCTCTTTCTGTCTCGCTCTCTATCTCATAGCCCATGTGTAGCTTCGGTGCGCTAAACCACCATAGCCCATGTGTAGCTTCGGTGCGCTAAACCACACAATCAATCACGTTCACGTCACGCAGCAAGCGCTATTGATATACAACTTTTACGTTTCAAAATCATAGCTTTTGTGAATCTTGCGAAGCGTGGATATTGCACGTCGAAGCTCTGTTTGGGCACTCTTAGCCTAATTCGGCTGTAAAGAACTCACAATGAAGGCGAGGAGTAAGAATGCATTGGTAGACAACACTCTCTTTTCTTATGGTACCTTTCACCATTATTTCTGAATTCCTTTTCTCCAAATCTTCTAGTTAACTGGCCTCCAGCGCAGAAAGGGCAGCATGACGTACGCTCCTCTGCCCTCGGGGACGCTATTTTATCACAGCTGCATGCTCGAATACGACATATTGGTTATCTGAAGTTGTGCGGGTATTAGCATTTCCTTCCAATTTTGTGTTTCACATTCGTTTAAGTAATGCATTGCTGACGTTAATGAGTTGTGATTGCTTGTACCAGGCTCCCAGTTATTGCGGAGAACCTAGCTGCGCTTTCATTGACCCTTCCTGCGTTCCAGGACAGTTCATTTATTGACCCGCTTCCCGTGCACTCTTCCCGTAATAACGCTGGCCATTCAAGCTTGCGCGCTACTGCGGCAGTTTCTTGTGCACTGTTCCCGTGCTGATTATGGGGTTTCATTCTTCGATGTTAGCGGCTTGTCCCCTTGAGAGAATCGACGAGTGGTGGGAGGAGCTGGCGCACTGATTTTGGAGACTTTTGTACGGCCGGTCGTCCTCTTTCATCCGCATTTTTTTCTTTTCAGTCTCTCTGCGACCGCTACTTTTGGGTTACTGTTTTATTTTCCTTGCAGTGTATACTTTTATCCCCGTTGGATGACGATGTTATTAATACGCCAAGAGACCAGCCTTTATCAAGAAGGAAGGTGCTCAAACCCTTCTGCTCATGTTTGTACAGCAGAATGAATATCGTTTGAGGGGCTGAAGTTTGCGTTCGCTCCTGTCCTCCGTCCTACTTCCCTTTGGAGAAGAAAGAAAGAGGACTATTGACACAGAGAGAGTTGGGTGGGTCTGTTTAACCATGGATGCCTGAAGTACCATGGGTGCCTGGTCATTTTAGAGTTTCTGAGAAAGCGGATAAAACAAGAAAGATGTCGCGCTTGTGTGGCAGCGAGAGAAGCTGGGGTGCTTCAATAGGATTCCGAGTCAAGCGCGTCGAGACGGTAGGCAGTCACGCATTTATCCTTTGTTAACAAGGTCGCGGTACGCATGCAATGTAAGAGGATCGGTACGGGGCGGACGGGCCTGGAAGAAAAGGTATTCGGAGAAGGAGGAGAAGGAAGGGGACTAGAAGTATCCCCACACGAGCAGCAGGATGAGCTGATTCCAGGCAGAAAGTACAAATCGTCGGTTGATGCATGGTGGATCGCGATTATTTCCCTTACGAACAGCACCGCTGAGAGAGGCATTTCTTGCAGAGGGAGAAACGTCAACTTCCAGCGAAGCGACGTATTTTCCTTTCATACTCCTTCGTTCTTCAGAAGAGTCGTCCTTCAGCAGCTCCCTTCAAAGAAAAGAATAATAGGTGGGGCGGTGGGGCGCGGGGCCGGCGGCGCGCCGAAAATTTTGCCCGGCGGCGGCGGCGGCGTGCTCATTCCCGCGACTTCGGCGGCGGCGCAGACGGCGCAACCAAAACAGGCGGCGGCGGCGGCGTGGCGCGGCGGCGCACAGGTCTAGTCAACTCAGTGCCTCCTGCAGTTTGAAAATATGGTAGGAAGCGAGCGGCCAATCGCTGAACAAAGGTGCAATCGGCTGATGATGATGGTGAGATAACACATAACTTATGCACTTTCTGGCAGGAAAGGCTGAGGAAAAATATTATTCAAACCATACAAAAAAACTAGCATAAGTAATATGTACGCCGCTATTAAATAAACGCCCTAAGGTATATAACTGGCAATTTCCACGTTTGGAGAAATCTGGGAATTCACTAGCGCTGCAAAAACCACAAAACACCACTTTTTTTTTTCCTTTTTCTATAAAACTGCAAAAAACCACCAGTGGTGTGGCACCAGGTATGCCAGGTACCAGCGCCGCGTCTGCTGTTCTGGCAGTTCTGATTCTGGCAGTTCAGACGGTTCAGATGCAATCGCACAGATAGGGAGATAGGGTGATCGGTTTCGCATTTGGTAACTGTGTTCTTTCTTCCGGGGCTGCATTTATTCAATGATTAGGTTGTTAAGCTGCTCTGTGATGGCACCAGCGCTGCTACCAGCACGTACTCGCGTGCGTGTCACGCGACGCATGTCACAGCTTTCCGCTAGATAGCTCCACCGGGTGCAGCTGTTGTTCCTGTGACGCCTACGTGAGCGACAGCACGCTGACGATGCCAACACAGCCAAGGCAGTGATAAAGCTGCCACGAAGTCGAAAGCTCCGAAATGACAGCGTCGCCGACGCCCCAGAGAACCACCGGAATGCTGAAGGCCGTAATTTTGATCGGCGGCCCGCAAAAAGGCACGCGGTTTCGGCCGCTGTCGTTTGACATTCCCAAGCCACTTTTTCCGGTAGCCGGTCGACCTATGATGCAGCATTTGGTCGAGGCGTGCTGCGGCCTGCCTTGCGTGCGCGAGATCCTGCTGATCGGCTTCTATCCGGCTGACGACGCGGACCTGGCGGGCTTTGTGAAGAGCGCTAGCCGCGAGTACGGCCTGCCCGTGCGCTACCTGCAGGAGTACGCGGCTTTGGGTACCGCGGGCGGCATCCACCACTTCCGCGATCAGATTCGCCGGGGCGACCCGGAGGCCTTTCTGCTTATCCACGGCGACGTGTGCGGCCACTTCCCGCTGGCGGAGATGTTGGCCTTCCACCGCTCGCTGCCGAAAAGCAACCTGGTCACCGTGCTGGCCACCGAGGCGACGCGGCAGCAGTCGCTCAGCTACGGCTGCATCGTCGAGGACAAGGCGACCCACCAGGTGCTGCACTACGTAGAGAAGCCGTCGACGTTCGTCAGCGCCGTCATCAACTGCGGCGTCTACCTGTGCAGTCCGGACGTGTTCCAGAGGACCGGCGCCGCGCTCCGCGACCGGCACGCGCGAGAGGGCGACAGCCTGGACGCGCTGAGCCTCGAGCACGACGTGCTGGCTCCGCTGGCGGCCGCGGGCCGCCAGCTGCACGTCTTCCAGACCAGCCGCTGGTGGAGCCAACTGAAGACCGCCGGCTCGGCCATCTACGCCAACCGGCACTACCTCGAGCTGTACCGCCGGGAGCACCCTGAGCGCCTCGCACAGCCGGGCCCCGACGGCCCCACCATCCTCGGCGACGTGTTCGTCCACTCGACGGCCAGCGTGGACCCGACCGCCACGCTGGGACCCAACGTGTCCGTGGGACCCGGGGCGCGCATTGGCGCCGGCGTGCGCATACGCGAGTCCCTGGTGCTGGCCAACGCCACCGTGTGTGACCACGCGCTTGTGCTCCACTCCATCGTGGGCCTGGACAGCTCGGTGGGCGCCTGGAGCCGCGTCGAAGGCACGCCCTGCGACCCCAACCCCGACCGGCCCTTTGCCAAGATGGAGAACGTGCCCCTGTTCAATGCGGACGGCCGCCTCAACCCCTCCATTACAGTGCTGGGCTGCCACGTGAGTGTGCCTGCCGAAGCCATCGTGCTCAACTCCATCGTGCTGCCCCATAAGGACCTGGCACAGAGTTACAAGAACGAGATAATTCTCTGAAGGATTCCTGCTGGTTGCCGCTGCATGATGGGGGCTGCGCAGTGCAGGGGAAATTTTGTTTTCCCTTTTAAATAAACCACCAAGCCGCTGTTTTTCAAACAAGCATCACATTTATTACAGCTTTTATAACACCTTTACAGGGGGCTATTTTATAAGCACTATGCATTATCACAAAAAAAATGTATAGTTTAGATACATGAGTTGCAAAAGCAATGCCTTTAAGGACAAAAAAGCTCAGATCAAAGGAATATAAACAGTGCGACTGTAGCTTCCATAGGTTTCCGTGGCTATAAACTGCATGCTCTCCATGGATTGTGCCACTGGTCTGTGCCAGAATCGTATTTTTTTTTGTCAAGACCTTTTTGTGCGTCTCCTTGTGAAGTACAGGCCAAATAGCATGCACACATGCAGCTTTTAGTAGCAGTGGTGCACAGTTGTCATCAGCGTAACACACAATATACGAGCTCAAAACCAGACCTGGTCTCTCTTCCAAGAAAAACAAGTTCCACATGACAGAGGTGCAAGGAGACCAAGTGACCTGAAAAAATGGTTAGTCACCAAACAGACCAGTGTAACCAGGAAAAATATGGATGGAAAAAAGTAACTCCAATACTGCAGGCATGCTCGGCAAGTTAGGCAACACTTCGCGCTGAAACATCTTTTTCTCCATTTACCTGTGCAGTTTATACTACTTCTGCACTGCTGCGACCCAAGGTAATACTAACCATAACTGCCGGGAATAGTAACACCACTATGCCAAGTTCACAAGAGCTTTTCCTCACTTGTATTCCCACCACACAATGAGAACATAACTGGAAGAAGCCAGTATTCACCTGTTTTAACAGCGAAGCTGTTTAGCAAATTGTAATTTTTCCTGTCTGCAGTAAAAATTCAAAAAAAAAAAAAAAAAATGCCGAGTGCGTGCCTCGTGGCGATTGCCCGGCAGTTAAACTAAATGCCGAGCACTCGTGTGCGCATGCCTCACGGCGACCACCCAGCATCCACAGGACACATTTGTCAACCCAGCATACCTGCTTAGGGAAATTGGCCACAAGGAAAAAAAAATCCTCCACCGTTCGCTGTAATTGTGGCGCACTTGTTCGGGACAAGAAAGACTCCAGCGTTCACCGTAATAGTACAGCAATACTTGCTCAAGGCTAAGGCGTTGCGCTGCTGAGCACGAGGTCGCGGGTTCGATTCCCGGCCGCGGCGGCCGCTTTTCTGATGGAGGCGAAAAGCAAAAACGCCCGTGTGTACGAGATTTCGGCGCACGTTAAAGATCCCCAGGTGGTCAAAATTAATCCGGAGCCCTCCACTACGGCGCGCCTCATCGCCTGCGTTGCGTCGGCGCGTTAAACACCCACAATCAATCAATCAAATACTTGCTCAAAATGAGAGACATGTCATAGCGTACGCCCCTCCACGGTGAAGTCCAATGATTACCACTTCCAAAAAAGTGAAGGAAGCTCACACTTATAGCAACAATGATGCAGCAAAGGTGCGGCAGCGAAGAAGAAGCTAATTGGTTGCAATCGTGCATGCACATAAATCGTTGTTTTGGTTGCGTACGGCTTCGCTAACTTCAAGGCGTTAGTGTGAGCTTCCTTCATTTTTTTACCCCTGCACAAGCTAAGGTATGCCACTTCAGTGTAGAACACAAATAAAACTACACGACAAATGGGCATCTGTACGTGGATAATCACTAAACCAGCTTCGAATGATGCTTGAAAAACAGTGCAAAGGATAGCAAAAAACTCATTTTGCTGCAACAAACCAGTCACGAATACAGATACTAAATGAATACAAGCATATCTAAATGCCGCCAGGAGAAACATACGCTATTGAACAATATAAAATTATCATCATAAAAAACATCTGACACACCTGTCTGTATGTACACACTATTAGAAGCGTTGTTCAGTTTAACCACGCAACCACCCTAAGCATTGGATCTTGGGATGAATGTGTGAAGAAAAAAAAAAAAAAAAAACAGAACCCACAGTAACCACATCTAAGGTACAGCAAAGGCCAGAGACAGTGGAAGTAAAATGCGACACGGAAAGCTGACCTGGTTTGGTCCCATAATAACAAGAAACCACACGTGTTGGCAAAAACGCATTGAACACAAAAAGGACAAGGGGCCAACCTAAAAAGCGAAAGGAACACGATTGAGAAAGACCTTGGGCTTATATAAAATACTGGCGGAGAATATGCAAGCAATCAGCCCAAAGGCAAAGTGGGGAAACAATGTTCCCACATAGAAATGGCACAAAATGATGCACACTGCCACAACTCACGTGTCAATGCAAGATGCGTGGCTTATTACGACCCATGGCTGCTCCACAAGAAGCACGCCGAGGCTTGTGTGCAAAACAGTGCACCACAGGAAAACAAACAAGCATAAACAGCATGCACGTTTACCAGGTGTAGATCTCAACAGATGGTGCAGCAATGCATTCTATTCATCGGTGCACTGCACAGAGACTTATGTCACCAGGAACACAATGCTCATCAAGCAAGCTACTGCTTGCCTAGACCCACATTTAAATGGATCTGCACAGTATTGAAACGCTTAAATATTAGAGATGCAGAGGTTGAAAAAGGCTACTTATTAGCTGTACAACCAAAAAGCCCACTCTACTTATACAAAGCTTGAAACTGCCGGACAATTTTGATTCCAGGTCGAATTGGAAGGATGCAATCTGTTTTTTTTTTTTTTCCTTTCAGCACAGTCGCCCTGGGAAACAACAGCATGCTAGCATGTTGCATGTGCTGTGAACTGAATTCCACAAACACGAACACTACTAAAAACCTCTTGCCTACACTGCTTTTTCATTATTGCTTAAACTTTGCACAGTGATATTTTAATTGTTCGGTTTATATTTTGTTGAAGACAGAATTTGACAGAAATGCCTGCGTAGTTTGTTCGCAACTAAACGATGGTCCATTTTGGACAGGTCACAGCAATGCTAAGCACGCCTTGTTAGATTTTCGATGGAACGAGGTGTTGCCATGAATGAACGAAGCAAGTGTAGACCAACTCGGTGTTAACAACAACAACAAAAAAAACACTATAGAATGAAACTAACTTGCAAAGCAGGTGTGCAAATGAGTGAGAAAATAAGGACGCAGCTCAAAAGCTTCTCAGTTAATTTTCTTTTCTTTTTTTTTTTCCCCGAGGCAATGCCACTTACTGCATGTGCAAAATGAGACAAAACTCAGCTTGACTTTTTCTAAATTCCTTGCAAGTGATAAAATGTGCTTCTGCTTGACTGGTGTTTAATCCTGTAGATGCCACTGTGAAACAGACGTTTCCAGGGAGCGTTCGCAGTCACTCTGTCGCCAATCTACTCTATGTACTCAAGCGTAAATGGTAGCATAATTGGACCAGCTGGTTCATGATTAAATTCCCAGGTAAGCTTACCTGGCAATTCAACCCCAAACCAGCTGGTCCTAGCTCACATTTACTCTTTCTGCAAATGATTCAATTGTTTAGTGAAAGATTTATTCATCGTGAGACAATGCAATTGAAGACATTTTTTTTATGAAGTGCTCAAAACTAATGAAGATGATTTTTAGATACCACAGTTTATCCTGCAGGATTGATAATTAAGAATAGTGACAAAAAAAAAAGACACGCACAAAATTTTTCTTTAGTTTGACACTCAGCCACTGCAGTCCGAGTTTAATTGTAGCCATTTAGAAGAAAAAAATCGACGTTGCGATGTAATTCAGTCTCTGCTGTGTCCATACACATACTAAAAGCAAAAAATAAAATAATAAAGCTACACATTATACACAACATCTTCACACTTAAAACTTTCCCAAGTTGTCTTTGGGAACAGGACAACAAGGACTGAACTTTGCAACATGTGACAAAACTCATGCAATACTCACTAGCGAAGACTTAAAAATGGCATATATTCCATAGGCAACAGGCTCTCACAATTTCCCAGCCATGAAGCGGCTGGCTGTTCATTATGATGCTACACTACCAAGCTCCTGCCTGCACTAGGTTCATGAGAGAGAACCCTGGAGTTAAAGCAGCATAATAATTGCAAAGGCACGAGGTAATCTGCGTTACCCACATTTACAGCAAACACACATACACACACACACTTGAGAGGGGGCATTTTACGTACCACGCCACGGGTCAAAATAACTTTAAAATCTTTGGCTGAAATGCTGAACAAGTTTCACAGTACTAGGCATGTAACATCATTCCTTCCTCTCACTTCAACACCCTCAGGCTACACAACAGCCTAATGCGTGGTGACAAACAATGCAGCGTGACTGGCAACGTAAGAGATAAATGCAAAAGAAGAGATTATTTGTCGCCCTGCGGAAGGGTTTCAGTGCCCGTATTTCTGTGAAGTGCATAGACAGTACAAAAAGCTTATGTGGAACATGGGAGCAGTGGCTAAGATCAAATCGTTGCGCCACAGAACAGTGCAGGCATGAAAACTATTACTGTCACACCACAATAATTGCTTTCAGAAGACCATAAACCCGATGAATGAGGAAGCTGAAACTGTTTCCCAAGCACAATGCAGTGCACTCCCCTCACACATAAAACGCCCGAGCTAACATAAAAGCAAGCTAACACCAAGACGTGTTTTTAACATTCATTATTACCTAACCCCCTTCACTCTTTCCTTTTTTATTCGGGGAATTACTGGTTGCTGTGAAAGAGCGCAATGCTATTTTATAGCGGTACTTCTAGTAGTGCTGAATGTGTGTCTGTCACGGTGTTGGTTCATCTCGCAGCTTAATGAGTTTGTGGTAGTACTGTGGTCCAAGGCTTTCTTGCTGCCCAGCCTCTGCGCTGCTCCCATCATAGTCCCACTTCTTGGCATCACTGAGTGATGAAGGCAGCGCCTGCCCATCGCTGAACACTACCGCCGATTTCAGACCTGGAGCATCTAGCAGCATCTCCGTGATACCGGGACTCGCATCGCTATCTTCAATGAGTGCACCCGATATAGCTGCTTCCTGTCATCTATGCCTTGAGGCATGACACTGAGGCGAGAATGGGGAATTCACTGTATGTTCTCCCAGGTTGGTCACCTAAGACGCTCTTTGTGCTTTAAACCCTCGAATCGCTGCCTGTTTGTGGTGTTGTGCCCCTGTGCCTTGTTAGAAACATAGGGAAGTTACAAAAACTACGTTTTTTCTTGTGTCGGGCAACTGGTACCGATTCTATCCAGTGACACAATACAGCCCTGGCCACGATATGGATACTGTTCTGGCTGAAGTATTAGCAACTATCCAAAGAAATGAAAAAGGGATAGGCTAACATCAGTAGCAAGCTTGCAGCCTTGAGCCAATGGAGGGCACCAGTTGGTGTAGAGCTGAAGCAGCTGTCAGCCAGGATTTGTTCCGTCGAAGTAGATAAAGTTAGTGTAAAAAGCGACCACACCTTTGCAGTCCCCAAAGTCAGTCACTAGCACACCCAGGTTGATTTTGCAATTTGGAGGGTGCCTTCAAACTGACTGCTTACTGCCCTGCACCTTTTGTGTGAGTATATATCTGCAAGTACAAATTAAAAGCTAGATTGTTCACCATAAGAGTGTGCTAAAATTCTTTGTGAATTTTTTGTTTGTGCTTATCAATCACACAATGCAAGATCACACAATGCAAGACAACGATGACGGGAACAATGCCAGGTGACTGTATATTGGCAATCAAATGTTGGTGCCCACTAACGCCACATTCAGAGCTGTGTGAATGCATAAGCTGCTGATATTTTTTCAACAGAACTCGCAACAAAACAACGCACGCAGTGCCAACAGAAGACCCCTATGTTATGTTGCCTTTTAGATGCAGCGCTGCATCTATAAGCCAATCTTGACTGAGCCACAACCAGATGCAATCAATGGGGTGACAGTAACAGTAGCTGTGCCTGCCCTACCACTTGGCACAAAGATGCAGTCTGCCCACCGCTCACGTGCTCCGTTCACTTTTTGTTCTGGCTGTACAATGACTGCAGCTCTTCATGCAGACTGTTGACCAGAGGGAGCATTGTGCAGGTTGCTCAGGTCCAGAATGTCAGGCAGCTGCCGTGCAAATTCTTTCTGAATGTCCGTGCAGTCCTGGTTGCCATCCAGTACCTGCATTGCAAAGGAGCACTGGCCTGCTGACTATGCATGCAACAAAAGCAAGCCCAACAGGTGGAGACAAAGGGCGTTCAACTGCAAGCACACAGGCTCTAACGTGGAGCCTTCACTTTTCTAATCTGGCAGAGTTAAACCCAGGATGCAGCTATGTTTTCATTTGGCAAGCAAAATACAGGGACTACAGCAAAGCTCCGAGTTCCAAGCAAAGAACTAAAAGAGAAGAAAAAAAAAACAAGAAAAGAAAAAAAATCACGAAGGCCAAGAGGGAACAAGCCTCGTTTTGTCTATTTCTGTATGAGTGATCTCGTTTTTTCTTTTTTTGGCATTCTTCCGTACCAGCGATGTACCAAATGGCCCAGCACCGAACTCATCTGAAGCACCCTTTACCCTTAGAACCATTGACCACCTTCTGCTTGATGCTATTACTGATAAGGTACAGATTAGTAGTACATTCGCAAGCTGCAGATTTTCCAAATTCTCAGAACTTAAAGGATTCCTGAAGCAGCCTCCGCTGACACTTCGGGACACATACGGTCCCACACAGCCCAGTTTGAGTGAACTACTTCCGCAAGAGTTTTGCAAATGCAATCAGTATTAACGCAGTCAGCATATGTAAAAAGAAAGTGCATATTTATAGTATGTTCTTCTGCTCCTCTACCCTGAGCCAGCTGTACCACTATGGCATGAAGAGCTGTGCTCGCTCAAGATGGTGAGAAGCCCGGTCGTCTGTACATCAGTGAACATCTTTCTGGCTTGCAAATCAAATCGGCTGCCTTGATGCGCACACTGCCACTCGATTGATGGCATGGTGATGCCATATGTTCTGGGTGCAGCAAACTTTTTCTCTGGCCAAACACTTGTCCCTCTATCGCATGGGGTGTGGCCATGCAGCAATGGTGCAGCCTCGGCATTGCATATGGCTACAAAAACGTTTTTCCGATGTCATCGGAGCTGAGCACAATTTTTTCTCGCATGGGTTTTGCAACTTTTTTTCCTTGCGTCACATGAATAAGAACTGACAAGGCCATGCTAGTCAATTAGTGCTTCGTGCACACTGAAAAACTATGTCCTACGGTGGCTGTTCACTGATGCATGGTTAATTAATTTTTAGGAGCTTTAGGTAATGGATGACCCAAATACAAAACCTTTAATAAACTTATTTAGCTGAACCATCACTCCAATGACGCGCTATTACCTAGCTCAGAGTCGAGGGATGGCTAATTAGTCCGCACAGCAGCACCATTGCAAAAACACGCATGTGCCGTCACCTGCATTCCCTGGCTTCACACCGATATAGCAGTCTACAACCACGCTAGCACAAGCGGTTATGTCGTGAATCCAGCATTTGCTACTCGCACTTTTTTAAACGAATATTTTGAGTTTCAATGGTGACCACTCAGTTTCTGAGACCACAATGAGCACCCCGTTTCAGGAAGTGCTTCATTTTACCACAAAAGCATTGAGAAGCAGTCACACAAAAAGCCAGCAGCACGAAGTGAAAATCCTAACTGGCTGATAAGGTCATGACGAATGCTCGTCACGTGAAGGAGGGAAAGTTTCCATGTGTCATGGAGGGATCCTAATGTCATCCTAATGCTATCACTCATCTTTGGAGAATGCAGAGCTGCCAGTTGGCTGCTGGGCAAAAACACATGTGCGATGGATGTGGTGCTGCGTACCAGTGCAGGACGCTTTTCGAAGTTGCCTTTTAGGAGTGTTGATGGTGCATCTGCTTCTGTTCGTGTTCAACCACCGCATCCCACTCTTCAAGGCAAAACTTAAGCATCTCCCAAGTTTTTGCATCAAATACGCCTAGTAGCATCTGCTGATGCTTGGTAAAGCCTTGAACAAAACCCAGAGTGTGATACCATATTTTTAAAGAGATCGGCCCCACACCTTGAGTGAAACCCGCACTGTATTCATGCACCTGTTGCAAACTTGCACTTGTTGAATTAATTATTGGCCACTGAGACTTCAGTGAGTAACAATTAGTTGCACTAACATGTATTAACCAAAAACTTAACCTTACTGCCAGTAAAATGTGCTTTGTTGCTGAAATCTAGAACAACCGGAAGGAACTTGAGCAAGCTCACCAAGACACGGGGTGGCAGAGGGAACTGAGAGCGACCGAGAAGCCAGTCTTCATGGCGGTCATGTACTTGGCAAAGCCAGTCCTAAAATGACAAGGTTTCGAACATTCAATTTAAGCAAATGCAGTGCAAAAACTTACTCCAGTTGAAAGCGTCTGTGTTGCCTAAAGAAAGATGATCATAGCACTTAATGCCAGCCATCCGGCTATCAACTTGACTGCACACCTGCTCACAGCGCACCATGAACACCCAACAGCATGCGTCAGCTCGTAGTGCAGTGCTGATTATTGCAGTGCTGATGCAATAGCCACTAGCAGCAGCCTTACCACTTTTTTTTTACTGTACCGTGACTTCAATGCAGTGCTGGCAGTGAAATGCATTCATTTGAATCCAAATTCTAAAAAGTAATAATAATAATAATAAAAAATGAATGTTCATGTGGCTCCTCCTCCCCAGCAAAAACTCCAATAGAAATTTGTATTGGTTCAATTTGAGTATCTATAGGACCAATACGAAATATATTGGTCTGATAGAGTTACATGTATTGGTCAATAAGTATTGGCTGTATTAGTCTAATAGCAATAGCTATTGGTTGCATCGGCCGAATAGACCAATATGGCATATTTATTGGTCAAACACATTGTCCAGTGCTATTGCTTTACAGGCACTGATAAAAAGTATAGTTGGCTTTTTGAGCCCAACTCAGAGATCTGTTGTCAATTGGAGTTGTGATTAGAAAGCTTCGTTTCCAGTTGTAGGTCCGATATGTGCATATTTCTAAGCCTTAATTAAAAACAGATCGTTTTCTAAAAATGTTTTAGGTATGTGTGAAGCAATGTTTCACCCGCCGCGGCGGCTACAGAAGGCTGTGTGCTGCTGAGCCCAAGGACAGGGGTGCGATCCTGGCCACAGCAGTTGCTTTCCGGAAGGAGGCGAAAAGTAAAACTGCCCCTGTGTCGATCTCGCGGTTGCGGCGCACAATACACACACCCTCGTCAAAATTCATTCGCAGCCCTCCACTACGGCGCCCTCATAGCCGGGGTAGGCATGTAAAACCCCCCCAATTCGATTTTTTTGAAGCAACATTTCTACTTGAAGACATTCAATTCATATTACCTACAGGCATTTTGCACTTAGCACATCTAAAAAAAAATGTTGCCGTAGCGTTGAAAAATTCACCAGCATCAACCAGTAGCAGCCACTGGCACATGGTGAATGCAATGCTTGCAATAAACAAAAACGTCTCGCGTCTGATTCTGTGCTCACAGCAGTTTTCGCAAGCGCCCGCTCTTTCCTCCGTGACGATTGCCTCCTCTTATTTTTTTCAATCTCGGCGTGCCAGGGAGTGGCCATAATTGGTTTGTCTGCCGATTCTTAGGGTTAGTGTTGTGCTTCAATTATCTGCAGAAAATAAAACTTACAAAATCAAAATTAAGACAAATACAATTAAGCCCACATTATAAATTTGTGTCATAATTTTAAAGTGAAGTACGTTAATTAAGACTACTCAAAAATGATTCCTTCGTACGCAAGATAAAGCAAAATGGCTTCCTTCATGTCCACCACTCCAGCATGATCCCCAGCACAGTTGTTCATCTTAGCGGGCAGCCCCCGTGTTTGTGAATTTTAGTGCTGTACATTGTATTTATTAGTTTTTAAAGTTACGCGGGCATCATCTATGGAGCACTAGAACGTAAAGACTTCTTTGATGTCACTCGTATTCAAGGATTCTTGTCTTCACACTCAGCAAGGTGACCAACGTGCATGCATTACGCTGCTCGGATTTTTGCATTTGAAGGTACGTATACATTTCTTTTCACCATGAAGCTGTGGAAGCTCTTTTTTCTGTAAAAATTTTATATTAAAAATAGGATAGCAGGTCAACAAGCGGTGTTTTCATTTGTTGAAAAAGCAACTATCAATGCAACTACGTGTGAATTGAGTACAATGCATGCAGGACTTTGTTTCGTCTGTACAGAACGCTATTAAACAGCCGTTTATAGGAACACAAATTGCTGTGGGTCATATTTCATCCAGATGGAATTGAAACAGAATGCCTAACTTTCCGAGCGTTCTGTTCTCTGTGGCATACTTCTGCACCACAGTTTGTTGAGGTCTAGTGGCACGCTGCCAAAGAGGCTGGTTCGTTCCGTCTGGATAGGATGTTAGACGCACTTATAAAATGTACAATGGTTGTGCAAGTTTGTAATTATTGCCATACTGTTTTTGCAGGTCTTACAGCTCCGACTCGAGGAACGCAATGGAAATCGACTGATTGAAGGGCTTGAGCCAACGCAATGCAGGCGATGAGGCAGGCCGTAGTGGAGGGCTCCGGATTAATTTTATCCACCTGGGGATCTTTAACGTGCGCCGAAATCTCGTACACACGGCCGTTTTTGCTTTTTACCTCTATCATAAAAGTGGCCGCCGTGGCTGGGAATCAAACCCGCGTCCTCGTGCTCAGCAGCACAACGCCTTAGCCACTGAGCCACCGCGACGGGTCGGAATCGAAATTCGACAGCCTGTAGGACATAGTTGTGCAATAAAGCTGCAGACAACCAGCATTCATGGCTTTGTGGTATTTGAAGGATAGTGGGACCACATTGCATTTAGAAACTTGAAGCAAGTGTAATGGAGCCAAATGAATGCAATGGACTAAAGGCCTCAGCATCCATTTGGTCATACTGCAATTGGAGCTCCAATGGGCTCATGATACCAATACACCTATAGGCCAAGGCTAATGCACCAATATACCTGTAGGTACCAATACACCCACAGGACTAGGCCAATATAACAATACACCTATAGACTGATACACCAATAGCTATTGGTGTCAATAACCCATTGGAAATTTTTGCTAGGGCATCATTCCAAAAGAACACAGGCTAGTGCCGCTGCTCAGGCCCGACTGACCCAGCATTCCTGGTCTCACAACCGCGAGCAAGTCAGGCCGCTATCACATTCTATGTCAGAGCAGGAGTTATTACCATTTGTTCGAGCTATAGGTTTGATAGACAAAACTAGTTTTTCTTTTGTTTCCACTTTTCGAGCCTGAAATTCAAATGGTCTTAACTGCTCCTCTGACACAGCTAGAATCATGACGTGAGCCTTATTGCAATTCTTCACTTGTGTGATATTATAATAAGCGCATCTGAGCAGACATTTCTTTTTGAAAAAGCGGTCACGAACTTAAACTTAAAGATTTGAATAAATTCTAGAATACTTGTAGAGCACAAAAAAATAGTTTCTAGAACTGAGAATGAAAAAATATGCATGTTCTTTGATTTTCACAATCGTAAAAACTGTAATAGTAAAAGGCTTGATCTCAGACCCTTTTCCCCATAAAAAAAAAAACTACTCAGTGCCCTTAAACCTTCTAGATGTCACATAGATGCTTAACAGGAACTTCACCATAATAGAGTATTAAAATTTAAAAAAAAAATACAAGGCAAGAATCACTGTCGTACTTACAAAAGGAAGCTGATCCTCTTCAGGTCGACTTCGCTTTTGAATCCTCTTCATTGCAACTTCTGGCTCGGTTCTTAAGTAAACTGTGCAAAGAAAGGGTTGCAATGAATGTAATTACTTTCTTCGGCAAAGGCATCAAAATGAAACTAAAAAGACAACTCGTTTGTCACCCAAGCGACACTGTAATGCTCTTATCTTGTGGCTTATTTTTTTAACCCTGATATCCACCACACAAAAGCCCCGGCTCCACCACGATTGCAGACCTATTAAGTTAAAGCACAAAACTGCGCAAGTATTTTAATTTTCTGTTGATCTGTGTGAATGCCACATTGATGATATTACAAAAGGGTGTTTAAAAATATAAATTAACATTAACATTATTGCCTACAGTAGGACTCCAGCCCGAGCTGTCCGAGTAAGCTCTGCCCACTATGCTATGCGATCATGGCCACTTGTTCCCATCTGAGCGGTAAATTCATAGCAATGAAAAAACAGTGGGCACAGTGCTCGACATTTTCATGTGGGCAGAGAGCCCACATGGAAGTAAATGCATTCCGATGAGATTTGATTGCTGATCAAATTTCATAAACCCACAAGGGCATTTCAACAGCAGTAACCCCACGACTTGTAGTGGCATAGCCATGGGCTTTGCCCTTGCTTCGCGTGATGGGATTGACAAACGATTAGCCATGGTGCACATTCGCATGCACCTTTGACATTCCTAGCTCCTTTTCAGTCTGCCATTAATAGGATGCCCCAGGCTTTTTTTTTTTATTTTTGTTTTTATCATTTCCCTGGCATTCCCTTCCTCACAAATTTGGCGACACTGGCTGTGACCGTACACACTTGCAAGCCCACAAGGCAGAAGTTAGCTGATTGCGAGCACATTTGATTCATACGAACTGTGTGCGACCAAACGAAAATTGGACACTAAACATGAAGTAGCTAGGTAAAAAAAAAAAATTAAATACTTGGGTGCACCAAATTACATAGCAAAACAAGTGTGACGTCACTGCAGTACAGTACTACTAGTTCACAAGGTTGGTGCCAAATTGGGCCTGTTTTTTTCTTTTTTCTTTTTCTATTTTTCTTCAAAGCTTTACAAATACTCTAAGGCTCTAGAAGTAAGGGTTACTTGAGTTGGACTACACAATGCACCGACAAAAATTAGTTTAATCAATTCACTTTAGTGTCGCATCAAGCAAGAATGCATCGTGTTTGTACCACCAGAAGGACACTTTTTAAGCACTACAAAAATTGTACAGACTAACCCGAAATACTGCAATATTAAAATTAAAATGTTAGAATTTTCAGCCAAAAACTCCATAACAATTATCTAGCTGACTCAGTTTGTAAGTGAATGTCCACGCCTAAATACACTTAAACATGAAACCATTCATACGGCAAATAGTACTAATATAGTGAAAGCAGGTGACAAGAACTTACTGATCATGTCTAATCCGACTCTAGCGTTCTTAGTAATCCAAGTAAACCACTGGTCCAAGATGCTCAGTTCCACAGAATTCAGATGCCCACTGCAAGGAAACAGTGAACACTGCATAATGTCGTGGTTTCCACATTCACAAAATAAATAAATAAATAAAATGTATTAATTTACCAAGCTGGTACAGAAGTCAAATGTAATTTTGTTCTTGTGAAAAAACAAATACAAAGATGTACAGTCAAAACTCGATCTAATGAAACCCGATCTAAAAACAAAGTTGGATTCCCCCACAGGTACCTACACGGCACAATGCTTTTATAAACCTGAACCAACGAAATAGGTTCAGCGCCATTCCCGATTTAACGAACTAACAAAATCCGATCTAAAAACAAAGTTGAATTCCCCCACAGGTACCTACACAGCACAATGCTTCCCGATTTAACGAAGTATTTCGAGAAACAGGCACAAATTTACAATAGGAGCAATTTCAAATGTGTTTCATCAGAACGCCACAAAGGTTATTTCTCCAAGTAAGTGGGGGGGGGAGAAACGAGGCATCTAGTTTCGTTTTTTCAGAGCTCTACAAGATAAAGAGGGTGATACGACCCAGACACTGCTCAAACTCCTGTGCCCGCTCCAGGCCAAATGACGGACGCTATCGACTTGCTCAGGCGCTTTGCTGGGGCTCACGACGGAACCAAGGACGCGTTGGACACACTTCCATGCTACAAAAAGTCTGTCCACCCAATGGGAACCAAGCACATGCAGACAAAAATCACAGCCTTTTTTGCCAGTAAATAAATTCGCTTCTCCCAGAACCACTACCGTTTTATTACTATTCTCAACGTGGACTTTTAGCGCATTTCTTAATTATCGTCAGGCAGCGCCGTGGCGGTCGCAATTACGATGTCATGGTAGCTGCTGAAATGCGCCTTGCTATAGACATTGAATTTACGGAATCAACTGCTTGTAAAATGAGTTCCAACTTTACGAAGTTCTCGATTTAACAAAATATTTTGCTGTTCCCGGTGACTCCGTTAGATCAGGTTTTAACTGTATATAGTACAGAAGCAAGTCCTATAGTCAGGCACTTAATTGGTACCGCCTGGGGACTGTTCTCTGAACAGAAGCACCCAGGGAAACAAAAGAAAGAAAGAAAAATAAAGCCAGCTGCCATCTTTTCGCCAATGGTAATCGTCCAGTTAACAATCTTTTCATGGAAGCCTTTGTGAACGCAGCAGCATATGCAAACATCATGTTTTGCACTAAAATTTACAATTAACTTTTTTCGGCCCACACGTTTCACTAATTTGTGAGAAAAACTGCAAAATTTAACCTTGAACACCCAAGTTGGACGTACCCCGACAGAGGATCGCTACTGCAGCGTTGCCGTGTACGGCCATGTGGGGCATGGCCCGACAACGGCTCGCAAAGGGTTAAAGGCTACGATTATAGCTTCATGATATACACCTCTTCATGTTGTTAGACCCCTGGCAACAATTGCTAGAGTCCAGAACATTTGCTACCTCACATAAACATGTTGAGGTAACCCCAAAACACATGAAAATCGTGGAGTAACAGATAAACTTCCAATTCTGGAAATACCCATGTTTACTGCTTAATCTTAAAGGAACACTTGAGTGTAAAAGCAAGTTGGCCTAGATCAGCAGATTACACTGCTTAATCTTAAAGGAACACTTGAGTGCAAAAGCAAGTTGGCCTAGATCAGCAGATTACACAAATACCACTTGCTGCAGCACCAGTTGATCGTCAAGGCAGAAAATTCCAAAGTATTAAGAATGGGTATCGATGCCCCACGCATTTGTTTCTACACGACGATTTGCGACATCACAAATCATGAACAGTGAAACGAGATTGGCTGAGTGAGCTCGCCTAGCCATTTTATTGAAAAAAAGAGCAAGCTAGCGACATCTAACATCATATATATATATATATATATATACATATATATATATATATATATATATATATATATACATATATATATATATATATATATATATATCTGATTTCTGTGTAGCACATCGTTACGATTCAGTGCGCCTAGCACGTTCGTGCATGCTGCAAGTTGCAGAGTGCTCCGGTGCTGTGTAAGAAAGCTGCCTCGGACACGTTACAGCTTGCTGGAGAACGGCCGGCACATGGGCATTTCATAATCGGTGACTCAACCACGGCGGCTACAAACGGTTCCTCGTGTTGAGGCTTGCCCCAGCGAAGCAAACGCTGCAGCGAAGATCTCTCCCTCCTTTCTCAGACTCAACGAGTGCCACTACTGCCGGCTCTCACAAACTCGGGGAAGAGCATTGCGTGCATCTGTACTATTTTTGAGTCGTGTGCACAGAAGCACTGGGAAAGCCCCACAGCCCTTATGGCTCTGTGCATAAAACCCGCCCCTCGATGGGTAGACCAGTTCTTTTTGCAGCACCGATTCCATGCTGCCGCTCTGTTTGAGCATTGCTGTAGGCTCGCCTAGAAGGGTACTGTTCCTGTATTGCTTCGGCTCATCTCTCGCCATGCGGTAGAACAATTAAGTTGGCCTTCGGATTCTTGTCGTCTTCACCAAGGCAGCAACTTTTGCTGGCCGCTCATCACCCCGCTACCACGCATGACAGAGGCGACAGAGCCTGGTTCGGGGACACCTTCCTGAATGTAACAACATGTTATTAACTAAAAAAACAGAATCCACAGCTAGTAAACATTATATATTAGGGGACTTTAATAGCACAGCCCGTAGGCCTTGCTTCCGTTTTAATTTCCTCCTTAATTACTAAGGCTGCATCACCATGGCTTGGTGCTTGTGGGTGAAGACGACTAACTAGCAGTGCCAGTGGCAAGGGTGATAGGTAGTTGGCGCAACTTGGTGGTGGCATGGGTGTTTTCTGCACCTTCCAACTTGCAGCTGCACCACACAAGAGCACTCAGAGGGAGTGCTTAGCTACGGGTAGGGCATTATGGCCGCCCCTTTCAGGGCCCTATTTCCTACATTACCTCGTTCCGTGGAGTCACGAAGACTTAAAGCCAATCAAAAAGGGTCTCTCTGGCACCTCCTTGGTACGACGGTAAACAAGCAAAGTTGAAAATAAATCATTATTCATTTTTAACCAAACAAAGCACCATTTTTCTTTGAACAAAATCCAAGAGAACCATGGAAGGTCTAATCTTTCATGAAAGGTGTGATTTTTTTAAGCCATAAAGGCAACCTCAATGGCAATTTCTCGGGTGGTTTATTCAGCCCGATGCACATCATACGCAATGGAAATGCCAGAAAACTAATGAGTAGCCATTCATCACCTGTTTAGTTACAGGTATGGGGGCACGTGTAAATTGCACAATTAGAGGCAAATAACAATAAAAGCTACACAAGGTTTTATCGTGCTGCTATCGTGCTGCTCCTCTTAGCAGGCGCAGAGAGACAACCAATGTTGCACACCAATGTGCGGAGCTGCCCCGAAAGGACTGATGAGGAGTGCACTGGGCTCACCTGCGGTGCAGGTTTTCAACAAAGACGTAGCGTGCACTGTGCAGCGACCTCTCCATTATCTTCACGGGGCTTGGTACAGGCTCCAGATGCAGCTGCATCATGGTGAGCTGGACGTAGGTCTGGAACGTCAGGCCCCACCGCTTTGGGTCCTTGTACATCAGCGCCTGCTCCAAGAGAAGTGGGCAGTGGTCAAATTTTTGAAGGCGCCCTTATTTCCCCACAGAATGAATACACTTAAGACAACGCATCGATTTGTACAATAACTAAACTCGCCTTTCCATCTGACATATTTGCTTAGAGACAACGGCATGTTTTCATTTTTTACAGATGACCCGTGCAGTTTTTGGCAAAACAACATACACTGCTATTTTTGAGCAACAATAGAACAGAAAGGGCTAGATGTGTAAAAACTATTCTCAATCCCAAACAGCTATCTATTATCCTATCACACAAGCAGTTCCTCTCCAAAGTTGCAGACCTTTAACCTGATGTGAGGCCAGCGTTGGAGATACTGCACGCGATGCATACGAATACTACTCACTGTAGTAGCCATTCGCAGTCTGCCTATCATGCTCAATCCTCTGTGGTGGCATTTTCCTTGCATGCATCATCAGTACCACAAGTAATCATCTGGGTGTCACAGCACAATGTTGTTCCTCACACGAATGAAAGCTGCCACAAGATCTGACAACCCTGTAGGTGTCTGGTGTTTAAAGCCGATTTTGGCAACTATTAGGTATACTAGTATACGAATTTTGATAGGTGGTATGTTAAGCCCCCACACACTATATAACCATCTATGAAAACTTCAGCTTACAGTGAGCATTCCAGTACATACCAGTTATCCCGGAAGTAAGCCTGACGTTTACAGTAGTTGCTCTTACAATTAGTATAGCATTATTAATTCTTGTTGCGCCTGACCCTCCAATTACAGCACGAAAGCTATAATAAAAGCAAACAAATGGCTTGTGCAAGTATTAGATGCACATAGCATAGCCCAGCTGCACACTGCTGCTCAGGAAGAAGGTGCATGGAAAAGCAATTTCACACAAGAACTGCGGTGCACCTTTTTACAGTGGTGCTTTGATTGATATGCAATGGCACCAACCGGTGGATGGCCAGTTCCCTTCTGTGCGACTTAGCACACTGGTGACTTAGTTGGTGGACCTGCTTCTTGACCACATGTTGGGTTCTTGTGCAGGATTTTTGAATGCGTCATGCTTCCTAGGATCTTACAGCACGAGGCTTGCATGGCCCCACACCGCTGTGGATACAACAAAGTTTCCGCTCCTCATTACATAATCCCCAGTTGCCAACCTTATTATGAAATGCTGCCAGTAGCGCTGCTTGTAACACACTGTACAAGCTTTGCGAATAGCTAGTTTAGTCAGCTTATCATAGCTAGCTTAGTGGCCCATCGCATGATCAAGTTGGGGGGACACATCGCTGCTAAGGTCTGGAGCACCATTTGTCGACAGGTTTCTTTCTGAAACAGTCGAGGGAAGCAGTGCCTGGATACTTGACGCAGCTGAGGCAATGCCAACCCATTGCACCGGGCACTCTTTTTGTTTTCCCCTCATCCCAGATCCAGCAATGTACAACTTATAGACATGGTTTATAGGATCAAATGGAGTAAATGTTTGCCTTTACGCTCGTTTTTGTCAAACATGTCATTTCCACACTCCAAACGAAAACCACGCACTTCAGGCCGCACAGCTGACATTGGTGCCACAGCCCGCAAGTCATGTGGCCATGACGTAGCGAATGTCTTATACTTCATTTTTTTACTAAGATTAATTGACAACATACTTGTAACAAACAAAGATCATGTAATCAGAAGGAGCTGTTGTTATTCCAATAATATTTATTCTGCTAAGGTAAATTGTGCCCAGCGATTTAAAAAAAGGGGGGGGGGGGGGCAAAATGTAGGGCTGCACTCCCTCACCCAGCCTTGCCTTTAATATTACAAAATAGCAAATAATTTTTTTAACTAATTGGGGCAAAGGAAGGGGAGCATGTGTGAATGCCTAAAATAGCTGCATAGATTAATAAAACTGGCAGACAAACACACACAAAGCAGGAAGACAAAACAGGCTGCCAGTACATACCAACAGGTTTTCTCCTTGCATATCCCTCCATATATTAACTGGTTCAATGAGGACCTGCATTTTACAACAAGATGTTAGAAAATAAAAATTAGTGGCACAGAATGTCAATCAGTTTGGTTCTATGCTAGTCAATGTTATAGCTTAGATTTGTGCCCATGGTAAAAATTGGGCTTATATTCAAATACATGTTTCTCATTTCAATTAAGCATTGGTACATTTCTTTCCCCACTACATCACAAATGTCAATTCTGGGTGTTTTAACACAAAACATTGATTGTAGGGTCTAACGCCGACACTACACAGGCAATGAGGTGCGCCGTAGTGGAGTGCTCCGGACTAATTTTGACCACCTGGGGATCTTTAACGTGCCCTGAAATCTCGTACACATGGGCGTTTTTGCTTTTTCACCTCCACCAGAAAAGTGGCCGCCGTGGCCAGGAATCGAACCCGCATTCCTGTGCTCAGCAGCACAACGCTATAGCCACTGAGCCATTGCGGCAGGTGTTTCAACACAAAACAACATAGTTCCTTGCTCCTGATTCTAATATAAAAATGACAGGAACTATCATATTACAACTACCTTATTACAACTAAAATCCTTGCTCCAAACTACCAGTTTATTTCCCATATATGCATTCTGTACCAAATTGTTTGAAGAGCAGCGTTGAAAGACTTCGCTCGGTTCAAACGCAGCCAGCCAAATCCAAGCCAGCCAAATGGAGAAGTAATAAATGTGGGAAACCAGAGACCTGAAGGGCTTATGGGAGTGGGAGAAATGTAAGCCAGAGACAAGATTTATCCGCCTTGCAGGGAGGAGGATGGATGAGCAAGTTGACTACCTTGGTGAAGATTAAGGTGGGGAGCATATATATACAGAAATGGCCCAGTATTGTAGTGATGCTGTGCAGAGGTGTCAGGGGGAAGTTTGAGGGCTGCTTTGTACATTCTATCTCATCCTAATTTGCCTATTTGGGTGTGTATAAGGTTGGGATGAGATCCTGAGATGGAAGCTATCCTAGCTCAGACTAAGAGAAACAAATGGAGTTGGGCTGGACATTAAATGTGGAGAACTGACAGCAGGTGTACCACCAGGTTAAGGGAGTGGTCACCGAGAGACAGGACTATAGTTCATACCCCAAGCCGCATGCAGCAGCACCAGGGATGCCACACCACCGCCGACAATCTGCCCGCCGAGAACGCCCAACTCGGCACAAAGAACGGAGGCAGCAGGTGTTGGGGCTCTGCGGCTCTGCCTGCCTAGCAGGAGGGCGAAAATGTCCACCAAAGCCCCCATGCCCATTGTAGCCGTTGTGTACGTCGCTGCAGGCAATACACAGCGCTCTGGTAGCCCACCTTCGCCTATGCTTGCGAGCAAGACGTCCCGAATATCCTGCAAGTGCGGCGGCCCTGTTCAGTGCCGTTCAGGAGGGCACCTTCCCCCTCAGCTCTTCTGCCGATCACACCCATTTCATATTATGTTCTCTTGCACAAATCTTGCACGAAATAAATGCTCTCTTCCCAGCACTTGTGTCAAACAGTCCTCGCTGGCCAGGCTCCCCGCAAGCATAACAGCAGCTTTCTTCACACTGAGTTGGACGCGCTCAGTGGGCAGACTGTTGACAACAATGTAGCGTCCCTGTGCTGCATTCAGCTTGTGATATGAACACAGATGTAGGAGAAGAGTGATAACATGACGGAGGGACGAGATAGGGAAATTTCAATACGGAAAGTGGATTCAGACAGCACGAGATAGGAGCAGCTGGAAGTTTATGGAAGAGGCCTTTATCCTGCAGTGGACATAAATCGGCTGATGAGTATGATGATGATGAAGTTTGAGGTAGGGAACCATTTTAGCACCATTTCACCACACGGCGGACAAGTTGCGTGGCTGTACGGCAAGCAGACAGAGTGCGGTTGAGATCCAGTACATTTTTATGCGACTGACGTGGCATGCCTAAAACACGACAAAGTGTAACTGGATGGGTTGAGTTCAGATTAAGATAGATCTTGCATGCACAAATACTTAAAGTGGGCAAGAAGTTCAGACTTCTCTAGTGCAGAACTCAGGCCTGCCTCAAACAGAAAGGCGGAAAGAATGTCAAGACCCTGCTGAACAGTGGTCTCAGCCCCTGCCAGTGAGCTTGGGGTGCACAAGAAGGTGATGTCATCAGCTTAGATTACATGGTGTAGGTTGAGTATGTCACTGAGTTTTTGTGCCAAAGCACACATAGTCAGAGAGAGACCAGCTGCTTCTAGAGTGCCCTCGGTTTGATTGAAGGGGCCGAGGGGGAGGTAACAGAGTCAAGATGAAAAGAGTCAGTGCATACGGGTAGGAATTTGTAGGTTCGGTAGGTCGGGATAATAGCTGTCGCGTTCACCCATGCAAATATTTCTATTGCCGGTAGTTGTTCACCAAGTGAAACATTTGACCATAACAAAAACTGTAAGAGCCTAGCACCAGTAGTAGTGAGACAGCCTATTTAATAATGTCTACTAGCTCAATAAAAACATATGCCCAGCAAAAGTTGTCAGATTTGTTTATTTTGTGTTCATATATCCCTGCCTTACCATTTTTTCCAGAGAAATGTTTAGACAAGCTCTGTCAATCCTGTTTTACCCTTTATGATTTATGACATCCCTAACTGTAATGTGAAAAATGTACACAGCAATGCACCCAATTTCAGTTTTGGCACTCTCTGCATTACTAAACCGCTGCAGCAACTGGTTCCATTTGTAGGCATGGCACCGTAATTTACAGATATAGGTCAACTTGTTTGCACACTTCACTATCCGCTAGGGCCCTACCACTTCCAGCTTCATTATAATAGATGTTTACAGTAACATTTTCATACAGTTGTTTCTGTACAAGCCATATTGGTTTAGTGCGAGATTCAGTTGGCCTTATATCAAAATTTCATAACAGAATTTAATTAATTACACACTACCTGTACATTGTGCAAGATGCCTAGAATTGTGTGTGTGGCATCAGTGACCAACTGCGCTTGGCATGGTGGACCAACTTGCTCTTGCCACCACATTAGGGACTCTGGCAGGCATGTGTAATGATCATTTAAAAGCTGCATGCTTCAACATAACTGCCAAAATTTTATTTATTCCCCCAAAAAAGTTATTTTCATAGGCATCAGTCCACCGTAACATCACAGCACATGTCCCAGCAGCACACGGTGTCCCAGCTACCATGCACCAATATTTAAAAAAAGAGTAATGGCATTACTCGAAGAAAAATTAGTGCATAATGTTTCCAGCACATTGTAGTAGCGGTCAGTAGTTGTTTCATTAATGATCATTAATTAATTGAAATTGTGTAACTCAGGAAGTACTGTCCTAATCATTAAGGGTCAATCAGGCCCTTGTAAGTACCAACGAGAGGCAGCTAACTGCATTACTTTCAGTGACAGACTAATTCTGTACTCATTTATTCTGATTGATAAAGAAACCCTGCGAAATATGAAAAATACCATGTGACAGCGCTCCTGCCAGCACCATAAAGCAGTGCCCTCGAACAGGCTGCCTGCGAGTTAGCCAGAATGAAATAAAGAAAAGAAAGGAAGAAGAAATTGCGACCGAGTTTGTGCCTTATCTGCCGCACACGCTCTGCGAAACTTGCTGTTGCTGCTCCTTCCATACATGACCTTATCAAGGTGATGCGCTGTCTCTTCGGGCAATGCAAAGCAGTTGCTTTCAATCAGCCTATTTGAGGGCGCTGGTTTATGAACCGGGTGGGAGTGCCATCAAGTGGAATTTTTCATATTTCACAAGGTTTCTTTATCAGCCAGAATAAATAGGTATGCAATTAGTTCGTCACTGAAAATATCCCAGCTAGATGGTCCTCGTGGGTGCCTGCAAGTGCTTCATTGGCACTTTAATGATTAGAACAGCACTTCTCAAGTTAAATAATTAATGACAATTAAATAAATCAATCTCATTAACAGAAAAATTACTGGCCCCTACTCCACTGTGCTGAAAAGATTATGCACTAGGTGTTCTTCGAGTAATGCCACTGTTGTTGTTTTTAAAGACGATAGTCTTTCTTGGGCTACTAAACCTAGAAATTTTGGTCTGTCTGTATGTCTGTCTGTAACTCGATTCAGCCACCTGGCCAAAGTAAAATACTTGCTGCGCAATAGTCTTATATACTCACAGCCAAATGTAAACGTCTAAGCCCGGTTTATAGTATGTTCATACTTGTCAACTTTGTTGAACAAGAACAAGACATTACGCAAATATAGAACATGAAATTAGTACACAAGGGATATTTACAGTGTTCCTTTATTAAAAAATTACTGGATGCTTGGTTTTTCGATAGCAAATGATATTCTATATCTACTGAAAACAATGCGTACCGCCTGCTGTTGCCCGTGCCACCTCCGGGCGGCATATGAGAAATCACGCGGAAACAGCAAAGAAAGGTTCCCCTAGCTAGGTTTCACGTTCTGCTTGGAACGCACGTGGAGCACGGCAACGCGGTTCTATAAACCTTGAAGTAAGCCGCCTCGATTCACACGCGTCTCCGCCATACTGCAGCGCTGGCATCGAGAAACCCCGCCTGTAGCACTGGAACGCGGTAAACTCAAATCGCCTTGAGCAAACCTTTAGTGTGTTTACCTTGGGATGAGCACGACGGAACAGGAACAGCATGAGAGGTGAGCGGGAAAGCGAAGGGGGGCATTTCCTTGGCAAGTGTCTACAAAGACTATCGTCTTTTGACGACATTTGCAACGAAAGGAGCGGATACGCGGCCAATTTTTTAATCATGGTGCATGATAGCTGGAACACCCTGTATATTAAACTTACAGTTGTGTCCACAAACTGCTTGCAGCCTTCAAGAAAAGTCGTTTTGCCAGAGCCAATGTTGCCTTCAACTGCAACCTGCAATGACGAAATGATAAGCAAGACCACTACACAACCAAAGGCAACTTAACTTACCTTCACTGGATGACCCTTACTTGCTACCTTAAAAAGTGAAGCATCACCCACAACATCTGTCAGCATCAGCACATGAAAAATAAAAAAAAAATGGAGGGAATGGGCATATTATACGTGTAATAAGTGAGAAATATCTCTCACTGATCAATAGTATCATAGACAATCCCGTTAGATGCACTTTTTCTGAAGAATAATTACACGTGTCACAAATACTCCTGCTTGAAGCTAAAAAAAAAACCTGTTGTCCATACATAAATGTCATTTACTACTAATTGGGTGGGATTGCCCACAGCTTAGTATGAAGATGGTGTTGTGCTGCTTGTTCAGGTATAGATGGCTTTAATGGGCAATTCGGGTTTTAATTATACTGAAGTTTCATTTTACGGCCTCGTTCTTTCTGGTAATAAATTAGTATTTTGAGGTCCTCGCGAATTTGAGCAATTGAGTTAGCCCTGGCCAATACCCCCTAGTGGGTACGGGCCAAAAAACTTCGAGGATATCATCACCATCATCATCATCAGATGGCTTGCACTGACATCAGCGCAGCTGCCATGTTTGTGAACCACAAGCACAGCGAAAGGCTGCACACTTATCTTGAGCTCCAATCTTTGGGAGCGCTGAAAAAGCTGGAAGTGGGTCACAAGAAAGCGTTGTGATGACGTCATGTGCAAGCTATGGATAAATTGTTCTGAATTATGCACGGTCTGCAATGAAACTCAAGAGTGCCACCAGACAAAGCACGTCTGGATGTCATTAGGACACTTCAGTATCTACTGTATAATGCACCTCAAACACCTGAAATGCTGTGACCTCGTATGTTGCAAAATTTCAACAGATTGTTAATGTTGTAACATTTTCACAAGTGTTTCAGAGCCACGACAAATACATACTGACCCACCTCAAGTTGTTTACGAGTGCAGAGAACAGACCTCACAGAGTTGCATTTGCACATTTCAAAGACAAAAAATATACAGCCTGTCGAGGGCGCACTAGCATTTGTACATAACTTTTTATGTTTCAGGCATCTGTGTAACATGTTTTAGAAAAATAAACTGAGTAAAGGTGCTTGGAGACGACATATGTCGAACTGCACTGGTGCACTGTGAACAAATAAGCCATACTTCTACCTCGGATTAAATTTGACCCAAATATACAAAATTCTGTCATATTTTGGGGTATTCTGCATGTGTAGGTCATTACTTAGCTGCAATGAACAAGATCCATGTGAACTATGTATTAAGTAAAGTAGACTCTGGTTAAGATGAACTCGGTTTAAGACAACTCCATAAATGCGACAAGCAACAGTTTTGCTCTCTTGTAACATCCACAATGCAAAAAATCTCTGCTTAAGATGAATTTCTCATAATACGAACAAATTTTTACGGTCTCTTCGAGTTCATCTCAACAATTGTTTACAGTATTTATCTTCTGCAATTTAAACTACCACTCATTAGATTTTTTTTTGCGATATTTTGTGCTAAAAAGTTCTATTACGATTCGTCCAAACGTAGCAGAGGTTGGCCATGTTTAAGCGGTATTGTGAGCTAATGGGATGGTATAATCAGATATGTTATTCTGCATAATATTACAATTTAAATGGAGTCCTCCTAGAATATTCGAGCCGTAACAGCAGCTTCTCAAAATACTGCAATACGTGCAAAAAAAAAAAAAAAAAACGCGAGAAACCTCCACCGCGCTAGTAAGTCACGATCAAAACGACAGTAACCAAAGAAAACCACTGAGATGCAACACTTTTCCAGCATTTGGACGCCGGTGCGCATGCGCAAATGGCGAAAATAATGATGAAATGCAAAAAAAAAGGCGATTTCACCTTCGACACCACGACAAATGGGCTCGTCGGAAAACGAAACCATGCTTCAGGTGACTTCAGCGTCATTACACAACTGAAAATACGTAAACAAGGCAATCGGCAACCGTATCCACACGTTTGGCGTCTCCAGCACTTCGTTCTGGCTTCTATTTCCGCTTATGCTTCGCCAAAAATCTGTCAATGCGCCTTTTAAACACTCGGCTTAATCGGCAAGCACAGCACGTGACAGGGGCATCGGCTACTGGCGACGAGGTGACGAGGCTATGCTAAATGCTAACGGGAAGTACGCAGCAGAAGAGCCTACTGGAACACACTTTCACTTATGCTAGAACATGTTCTAGCAATAAAGAAATGCAAGAGCGATTATAATTTAACACCAGAGGTATGATCGCTGCTGCCGATGTCGCTGTTTTCACCGAAGCGAAGCTGTTCCACCAATCACAGCATTGGTTAACCTTATCATTTAACCTTAGCCATTTAACCGTATTAACCTCAGCACAGGTAGTGGTGTCACATGCAAACTGCCACAGAATGCGCTTATGTGGTAACCGCGTGCCCTCGCAAGTTGAACCCACTTACCCAAAAAGTGAAGTGGACTGACTGTTCTACGGAGCTGCAGCAGTACTCTTGACATTAACATTGGCGTCTTTGTTTCTCGCGTCCTTTTTTTTTTCTTCACCAAATTGTAGCACAAGATGAAGTGACGCAATCGTAACAACGCGCGGGCGTTCAAAACCCTTCCCGCTGCCACCGTCAACACGGTAAAAAAAGGAGTCACATAAGCGTTCAGCCGATGGCAGGACACCACACTACCGACTACTGAGCGAGGGAAAGCCACAGTTTCTTTCGTCCATGAGGAAAGCCCCAGAACTCTCCGTCTTGAGTGTGGCTTTTTGCAACCAACGTTGAACGATTAACGTTGCAAAAAGCAGCATGGCCTTAGTGTTTACGAACTCTGTGTGTTTACAACTTTTGTTTCGGGCCGTATGCAAAACCGCGATGATGACGATGATTGGAGGCTCTTTTGTATCAGGGAATCTATTGTCAACAGTTGACTTGCCTGTTTTATTCAAATTATTTGTTCTACCAATGACAAATTTTATTAACTTGTTTTGTCCCCTCATTCCCTTCACTTCTTCCCGCTATTCTAGCTCACTGTAACCTGGCCGCCTAGCGGCCTAGCGTTGCCAGCCATAGCTCACTTTCTAGCTACAATCCGAATCCAGCGTAATCCATTGGCAGTTGTCTTTATTCTTTCGAACGGCATCGGTTCCTCTCCCAGTTCTGTGGGTCCCTTTAACTCGAGTGTCAGCGCGTTGTCCCTGCGTTGTCGTTTTTTGTAGGGAATACTGAAATAAGTATTTGATAAACTAATCAGAAACGTACTAAGTGCTTTATCTTACAATTTCGCTTCAGAATGTCTACTTTAGACCTAGCAAGGCCGGCTGATAGCTCGGAAAGTGAAGACGACGACTACGTTCCCTCGGGTACGTGAAGCGCAGCGCACGCGCTGTCAAATCCCTGGAACACGCTGGGCTTGTGCCATGCCTCGCGTCGAGAGGAAAAACTCTGGTATTGAGTTAGGCAACGAATTATTTGCCTGAGCGCCTGAGCAGACTTTTTTTTTTTTTTTTCGAAGGAGCTGAGATGGACCACAGCGTTCTATTGAGGGACATTCGTGTTTGTGCAGCATAGCTCCTAAGCTGTCAGTGGCGGTTTGTCTTTCGTACTGATATGCGAGCCCTTGATATTATCGCGTGCTTATTCTAGGTATAATGTTGATGCGTCGTAGAGATTGTATTTGGGCTTACTTTTTTGTAAAGAATGTTTGACGGCCTTTGTCCGATCCGGCGCGGACGTGATGCGCGTGCATGCTCTCGGTGTTCGATTTTGGATTGCGCTGATGTGGCGCAGCGTCTGATCGCTCCTTGTGTACAGTACGAGGCTATGCTTGTTGCTAGCTTAGATAGGTGGCTTCTAGCCGTGCCGTGGAGCGCAACCCCCTGTCTCGATTAATCGAGAAACCACTGAGTAGTTTGCCATCGCACTTTTTAGAAGTCGTTCGCCGCTGATACGTGAGTGACAACTCGCTAGCCCTACAACTCAGAATTCTATTTTGCAGATTCCATATTAAGTTGCTTCGTTAAGCACTACGATTATTTGGCAGTCAGGCAGGTCCTCACCTCAGCTAATTTGTGTGTATGGAGCGAATTTTGTGTCACGTGCTGAATTGTCCTGGTTCAAGTCACATTAATCAGTTCGTAAACTTGTAGTATTCCGTTACTTTGAGAGAACCCACATAGTGGTAAAAATGCGGCATAGTGTTCAGTTTTTCGTGTTTGCGGTTTTTTTTTTTTTTTTCAGCTGAGGAAAGTGATGCATCGGAGGCCGAGAACGAGGCTCATAGCAGCTGTGAAGAAGCCGAGGCGAAAAAACGCAAAAGAAAAGGGAGCAAGTCGAACAAACCCAGGTAAATACTTGGTGGCAACCAGTGACAACTGAGTCCACAGCATTTTAGAGCTCTCTCTGCTGCCCACTTGTGTGTTACAGTATTATGCCAACCACTTAGCAGTGTTGCTACTCTCAACCATTCAGCTCGATTTTTGTTACGGACATTTTTCAGCAGCGATCTGCGTGTCCGCCTTCTGTCAGGTCACCCTGGGCAAAATAAACACCTGGCGCACCTCCCCACCTTGCTGTTTGGAGAGGAGCTGCTAATTTCTAGCACTGCACCCTTTTATACATTCCCACTTTCTGAACAGTTCACAGCGAGTTCATAGGTACACATTAAGAAAAAAAAATTTTGCAAAAGAGAGGGGCAAAGCTTACAAAGGAAAGAAAGGCTGCCCAAGCAGTGAGCACATGGCTACAAGTGTGGGAAGTGAAAGAGATTAGTCTCGGTAATGTGCACCTGCTTCCATGTGAAAGCAACGAGTGACAGGTGGCAGGGAGGAAGTGATTAGGCAACGAGGATGTTTCGGGCAAAACTTTTTGGACAGCGAGGTCTTTCCTGCCCTGACTGCTTAGTTCGCCGTGGCGGCCACTACGAGAATTGGTACTGGAAAAAAGTTCATTGAGCTCAGTAGACTGCGTGGTTTTTCCTTGGGTAGTACTTCAAACCATGCTGTAATTGTGGAGTTGCCTGAAAAATACACCAGCTGTCTAGGCCGTGTGCATGTGACAGCATTTCATGGCGACATCACTCGCATTTTTAACACTGATGACGCTTGGCGATTATGGGGGTATTCCAGTTACTGTGATGGTTGCATCACCAAAATTGGAAGATGCAGCGGTTGTAACCTGCCAACTTTGCCCTCAGAGCGGGCATTCTGTGGGCCGTGCGCACTCTCGCTCACAAAAAGTAACGACCCGCTGCACATACTTTATCACAGCTATCCTCACCTGTGATGAAGTACGAGCTGCAAGCACAATGATGGCTTGTGGGCTTACTTAGATGCTTTCTGTCGGTTGGCTGCGACCCAGATTGCTAGCAAAGCTTCAGAAAAGGGTTTCTACTTCTATAAGTAAAAAGTCGCACAACAGTCTTTGGGCGGTCATGGGTGTTTCAATGTTGAAAGACGCAGGCATGCTAGTGTCACTTGACCATTGCATGGTCTTCCTTGTCAATACAAAATTAATTGATGAATTACTTACCGTCGTATCAAGTATACTCTTATTTCAGACAGTTGTTACTGTGTACACGTCACATAGATTTCAATCAGCAGCTTGAGTTAAAAAATGTATCGGGGCCCTTAAAATAGGCAATGGTGGACAGCTGACACACTTTTGCAGTGGGCCTTTTGAAAAATACTCTTTGTATGTCTTGCCCTGTTATGTTTACAATGTGTGCGTGCCTGACATTTCCAGGAAGCGCAAGGGTGGCCTTCCCTTAGAAGAGGAGGAGGCCGCCGATGAGGCTGCTCCCCAACCTGATTCGACAGTGGACATCGACGAGCTGTCACCCGAAGAGGAGAAGAAAAAGGCCGACCAGCTCTGGGCAGACTTCCTGCGAGACGTGGAGCCTGTTCCGAAAAGGAAAACTGTTCCTCTATTTCACCCGCCCGCCGTGAGCCCTTTTTTTTATTATTATTCCAGTAGACAGTTTTTCGCTGTTTTCATATGTCATACTGCGAAAGATTAACCAGTTATAATGCGAGACCTGCAGTACTGACTGCTTTTTGTGCTTGTTTTGGACAGAGTTGCCTTGCACAGCGTCTGCCAACACATGTGGCACCGGTTAAAATGTGCCTAATAGAGTGAAATAGTTGCACATACTTATGGAAAACAAGAAGGATTCAAACACAAGGCTGCCACGACAGGAGAGGCAGGTGGTTGTAATGCTTGCACATGGAGTTGCCATTGCCAGCTCTCACAACCACCACCCGCCGCAGTGGCTAAGGCGTTGCGCTGCTGAGCACGAGGTCGCGGGTTCGATTCCCGGCCGCGGCGGCCGCTTTTCTGATGGAGGCGAAAAGCGAAAACGCCCGTGTGTCCGAGATTTCGGCGCACGTTAAAGATCCCCAGGTGGTCAAAATTAATCCGGAGCCCTCCACTACGGCGCGCCTCATCGCCTGCGTTGCGTCGGCGCGTTAAACCCTACAATCAATCATCAATCTCACAACCACCTGTAGCTTCAGTATTGTCATCATTGCTTGGGTGGTTATGCGAGTGTTTTATTCTAGCAAGTTCCACATGCGGGCTTTTGTCACGTCTATCACAAGCCTCAAATCTGAACCTTGTCGCTTGTTTGGTGTGCTGACTGGCATTAATGTGAACATAGATTTGTGGCAAACAAACAGATGTTATACCCGTGCTACACGAGCGTTTCGGAGGCCTTCGAGTCGAATGTCATTTGACTCAAATGACACCTTTGAGCTGCTACACGACGTTTTTCAAAGGCATTTGACTAAAATGGCATTTAAGTCAAAGGAGCACGACAACTGACCTTTGAGAGACTCAAAGGCCTTTGAAACACGAACGGTCGTACCCTCAGGCTCAGCTTCTGCTAGCCGTAATAACTAAACCAATTATTTACGAGAAAAACTTTGTGTTTAAAGTGCAAGATCTTCATAATTTTTCACTTGTTCACTTGTTTTTGTTCTCTGTCACTCGCTCTACGATTACGAGGCAACTTGGCGAAAAAAAGACAAAAAGAAACTGGTGGCCTTGTGCATGTTTTGTGCGCGCTTGTAGATAGTCATCAATTTGATCTCTAATAATTTATTTTTTTTCCATTTAACTCTAAAATTACATTTTCGACAAGAACGAAACATGGCAGCAGTGGCGACACCAAAACATGGTGGGCGAATGCGGAAACTTTCAACTGCCTTTGAGAATCGCCGTGTAGATCGGCAAAACTCCTTTCAGTTCGAATGACATTTGAAATTTCGAAGGTAATTCGACTGAAATGTCCTTCCAAACGCTCCTGTAGCACGGGTATTAAATAAAAAGCATTTGGCATCTGAAAATATGGAATTAAGGCCATTTTGTGCTCCTGTAATTTCCCTTTTAATTTCTTGTTTTCATTGTTTCTAATGTGTATTTCCTTCCTTGCTATTGCTTTGCATAGTGCTCAGAGGCAAGCTTCTGAATGAAGCAAATCGGTTGAGCTTTTTCTTTTTTTCATGGCTGCATGTGTAGTTCATTTAGCAGAAGTCTAGAGCCTTAGTTTATTACTGAAGCATGGAAGGAGGAGCACGCCTCGCGAACTACCTGTGTATAGTCACATAGGTTTGCAATAGAGCTAGAGGTTTTCATTCTACATGTTAGCCCGTTGTAAGTAATGTCATCTCAGCCGACATCCCCATACCATGCAAAGAAAGGGAATAAAAATGAAACGGATTGTGTGAATGCATTGCATGTGAAAAATGCGCACAAATAGTAAGCCAAAAGAGCTCGGTACATCATTTAAGCACTTCAAGGCCGGGCCCGCAATGGGGCTTCTTGTGGAACTATAACTGATGCCGAACTCCTCTGGCCTTTGTTCGAGATGTTGAGCTGAGAAAATTCATTTACATCACTTCCCTTGAGCTGAGCAGTAGGCCAATCTTTTGCCTTCATTTGCACTAATTGTGAAAGCATTTGAGGTGGTGAGCAATGTTGTGCAAATTATCTAACACAGTAATGCGTTAAAATGGGCCAAAAATTTCTTTATTGAGCAACAAATCGAGCGTGATGCACCAATATAGCATCGTGTACTGACAGTCAGAAGGATGGGACGCAAGCACATTTTTGATGCTGTACTTGACCTAAATAATGCTATTACCGTAGATTAGCTAACTGTAGGGGCTTAAATTGTGCTGGCTGCACAATGTGCTAATAAACTTGTTCTCAGACTAGCCTCGAGCAACGCCGAATTGAACCAACTACTACCATAGTAACCGAGCCACTATAAATTGGTGAATAGAGCAGGTTTCAAGTGGACAACCATGAAATATGCTTGCTTTCTGTTGGACGTCACAGAAACAAAAATAGTCTCAGCATTTTTTATTGACAACTTTTCTTCGCGCGAGTAAAGTTTTTTTTTTTTTCTGGATTTGCCTTTAAGAAGAATTTATGATACACACCAGACTACTATGAAAGCCATCTAACAGGCCCTTTAAAACTGTAACCTGATAAATAATTTATTCACAATCTTTGCCATCGTTTCAAGGACTCGGTAAAATTATGCAAAAAAATTTGTAAACCTGCCGCGGTGGCTCAATGGATAAAGTGTTGTACTGCTGATCCTGGGTTTGGTCCCAACACTGGTTTCCGTTTTTTTGGTGGAGGAGGAAAATGAGAATTCCCTGTGTCGAGATATTGGTTTGTGTTGAAGATCCCTACAGGGTCTAAATTAACTCGTGGCCATCCACTACAGAGAGCCTGATGGCCCAGGTGTAGCTTTGGTGCGTAAAACCCAAGGATATTTGTAAAAGAGGCCCCTTTTCTTCTTTAAAACGTAAACAGGGTTCGCACAGGTCCTTGAAAACCTTGAAAACCCTTGAATTTAGAAGTGTCAATTTCAAGGCCTGGAAAGTCCTAGAATTTTTAAATGGTCCTTGAAAACCCTTGATTTTTCTTGAGAGAACCAATGGCCCTGTCTTTTCACAAGCATTTAAAGTATTTGTCGTGGATTTTAGGTGTTAAAAATGTAAAGAAATACTGTACAATCAAGTTTCAGTGTATTGGGTGAAATTACGAGTTTAGTGGATTGTCATTATTACGAGGCAAAATTTGGAGCACTCCTCAATAGACTCCATGTCATGATACAATCCAGTGAAAGCCGGCTTCTCTTCTCTACCTTGCATGTTCCATTTAGTCTGTGGACGGCCGCTCATTGCATGGTTGCTGTGCCTCATATGCTCCATCTGCGTTTGCTTTTATGTGCAAATTATGGACGTGTACATAGTTCATCCTGCCTTGCAGCAACACTTGCTGATTTAATTTCGGCTGATACTCTTGCTGACAAAGCAGGAGATGCAGGCAACATTAATGAAGTTTTGAAATCAAACAGCCTCAGCAAAGCACCAAGAAAAAAGAAAAACCTCTAAATACCAACTGTGAAATAAAAAATAACGCTGGGGGAGCATTCACGAACCCGTTAGCGCCTATATAAATGTGCACTAATGTGCTTAGGTATTGGGCAGTAACAAAATTTTGCGTTGCGTTGAAAAAGTTATAAATTATCCCAGATAAAACATTAGATGGGGGCCTTGAAAATGTGTTTTCTGGTCCTTAAAAGTCCTTGAAAACCCTTGAATTTTTGCCTTTGAAGCCCGTACGAACCCTGGTAAAGTTCTATCAAAATAAAATTCAATTTCTTATTATGGCTAGTACAAAGTGGTCTTACCTAAAGTGGACAAAATATAAAAGAACCAAGCAGCAAACCTGCAGCACTTTACTTTGAGCCTCAGGCATGGCTCTCGTCAGTTGCAGTTGTTTCAAAGCATATGTAGCTTCAATAAAGAATTCGTTGCTCATCTAATAGCAATGACAGAGAGGGTACTGTATGCTCCAGTTCTAAGCACCGTAGGTCGGCAGGCTCACTCGCGAGTGCACTCGCACGTCTGGCACTCGCCACTCATGATTGAGCGAGCCCCACCATCGCTTTGGACTGGCGAGTGCGGGCAGCACTCACGGCGAGCCCCACTCGCCACTCGCGAGTGCCGAGTCTCGCTCACCACCCACGAGTGGAGGGTGCACTTGTGCAGGTGCACTCGTCCGATTTGCGAAGCTTACCACGGTGAGCGCCACTTTTGCGCTTGTACTTACTGTTGGCTATTCATCACAGGAGCCGCTCACTGTGATGGTTGTTAATTGTGCGATTGCATTTAGCTTCGGGAATATTTCGTCACTGCACTCCTGCTATGGGGCACCGCGGAATTAACTCTCTCATGGCGTGTTGATGTAGGAATGTGATTTGGATGGACTTCTCGCACCGTAATGCATTGGCACTTCTTTGTGTCACAACTCATGCAGGGACTTCTGCACTCGACAACGAGTGGTGAGTGCGAGCGCGAGTGAGTGCAAGTGCTGATGGCGAGTGGTGAATGTGACCGCGAGTTAGGGCAAGTGGTGAGCGTGAGTGAGTGCGTGAGGAAAAATATATTTTTCTTCGCAAGTGTGAGTGAGTGGCATCCAGTTTTGCCAAGGTATGCTAAGCACCTCCCTTTGTTCTGATCCCGTCGTGTGTTAAATGGGGAGAGAAGCTTGTATTCAAAACATGTGCTCCGTAAGTGACAAGAGCAAAATTAAAATTTTTGGGCTTAGTGTGCCAGGCTTCATGGTGGTTGTTTGATGCATTAAAACGCACATTGTTGATTTTGGTTAATCCACCGTGGCGGGCTTCACAGCTCTTGTTGATTTGGCAATAAGCACCCAAAGTTAATTTTGTGCAAGTTATCTGCCCCTCTTGTCGTGCAATAGATTCAGAGTGGCTGGTGATGCAACAGTAGAGACTTTTTTTTTTTTTACTTGCACTGGCTGCACTGGTGCAAGCAGTGCAGCATATATTCTTTTATTTTTTACTAACTTAGAGCCCCAATAGCACTCTGCGCTAGTTTGCACGACATTGCACAAATCTGCACTGGTTCAGATGAAAAAAAATTCCTCTAGTGTTGCTGTGAAACGTGAACCGAAGCACATACCACTTGTGCTACAACACAAGGGTTAGCCACACCAGTTGCTTGCTGTCCTTACTTTTAATAATGGTGCTGGTAGCACTGGCTGTCTTTCTTCCAGATCGTATATAAACACAAGCGCAAAAACCTGAACAGTGAACAGAAATGATAAAACCCGCTCTATCTGTCTCAGTGTTCATTTGCACAATTTTCATCTTGCCCAGCTGTCTAGGCCTGCCACTGAGAAAACAGTGAATATCACTGAATTTATGAAGTTTACAGCAAATACTATTGGACTTTGCTCTTTGATTCAAGGTTTTCTTTTTCTGGCGAAATTTTGACAAACCTCGTATCATGAGAGATTCACAACTAATTTTCTGGAAACTTTTTTTCACTTTAAACAAATTATTTTCATATGTAAATTGCTGCAGAAATTGAGTACCCAGGTATTTAAGAGATAGCAAAAAGTACAAATATTGCCAGGAACTGCAACTTCAGAAATGCTAAGTTGCAGTGCCATTATGTGGATTGTCGGCCTAACAAGCACCCAACAAATGCATATATTAACAGGCATTAGAAAATGTGGCTGGCGATTACGATACTCGCAATGCGGAATTTGTGCGCGCCTAAATCGAGTCTTAGAAAGCAAACACACATCATTGCTGAGGCAGCATTCACTCGTGGTTTCTCTCAATGGCAGCGATGGGGAGCCTCTGCGTAGGCGGCGCAAAGTGCACCTTCAGAAGGGACCGCGAACTGCGTCTTAGGAAATGAACGTACAGCATCATCACGCGCACGCCTCCCCCTCACCGTTTCTCCAAGCGTCGCACAGACCAGCGTCTCGTGCGGAAGCAACACACCGCCCTCCCCCGAACACTTTCGCCACACTTTCCGCCACAGTTTTCTTTCTGTCGTTGCTCACTCAGTTACAACACTGTCACCATGCCCGTGGCCGCAGCGAGCAAAGTGCGCACTAAAACAAGCATTTAACAGTTAAAATGAATGAGAGCAAGACACAGGAGCATGAATGGTAGCTGTTCTAACAGTATGTAAGGACTACTCTTCCACTTCAGGAGAGTTCTACTAGCAGCACGTAGGACATTTAGGAAGCCAGCAATAGGCAGAATAAGGCTTCATTTTTCTTAGTACGGCTGCCACTTTTCTTTTTCAGGTGCCGAACGATCTTCCGTCTTCGTCTGGCACCAGCTCCCAGGCTGGGCCTCCCGCTGAGAAAAAAGTGAAAGTCATCGAAGAAATGCAGTTTGCAGGGGAGATCGTCAAGTGAGGACTGCCCTTTTGGCATTTTGCTTTGCCCCTTAACGTCAGCTTGCAGTCTTTCGTCACAACATTTTCTGCTTTCAAAATATGTCATTAGCAGAGCTCCTTCTTCGAAGTCTGAGGCTTTTTATTACAAAGATTTATTATAAGAATTTTAATATTTTAGAAAGAAACGTGGCACATTCTTCTGAAAATGGGTTGCCAAGTGGCGATTCGCACAACTTGACACAGCTCAAACACAAAATAAATTAAGAAAGAAGAGCAGGGCTGCAACAGCCATGCACTGTGGCACTACGAAAATGTCCATCAAGTTCGCCAAGAGTGAATATTCTCACTTGTTCCGTTTCGCTTTCTGCTGCACAAATGAATCTGGTTTGATGGGGTCTAGTTATTGCTCAAATGTGCAATTTTTAAACTGGCTTGAATTAACATGATTTCACTGCAGTAGTTAATCCGTTTACCTGGTTTATTTTGGGTGCCAGAAAAGCCAATATAAAGATCTTGCGCATTTTGTATTGCGTGGTTAAATATTGAAGAATGGGCGAACAAGCATGGAACGTAACGTCCGACATTTGGCAACAAGTTCATCCAGTTGGAGCCGTAGCATAAAACTGATTCAGCATTCGCTGATCAAGTGAGACAATAAGCATTTCACAACACGTACTGGTTTGCAGAGCACAATGAGGCAGGGTAGACACATTTGTAAGCACCCAAAACATGAAATGCTTAGCTTGAATAGGTGGCAAGCATGCTGCCTTCTATTTACATCATACTATCGCTTGGTTTAGTAGCAGTTGAAGCAGAAGTGGAGTCGTCAGATGGCATTCTTTGCAAGCAGTGGTGGTGTTGTTCCTACCAATCCAATGCTTTATCTGAGGCACGTGGTCAGCACTGCTGCATTTGCTGATGTCTGGTTTGGGGCCCTTTTACTACTGCGCGAACTTTTGAATTTCAGCAGCATAAGTGATGTGCAGCGGCTGTTGACATTGCAGGGTGGAGAAGGAAGTTCCGGCCGACTCTAAGGAAGCCGCCGCTCAGAGCAAGCCACCTGGGCCAGCTGGGTATGTGGCGTCATCTGCACACGGATTCTGTCTGCTGTTACTGTGTCCAAATTTTTTTTTACCAACACTTTATGCTTGCTTGCATGCATGTTATTCATTTTGTTTTCCCTTCAGTGTGATGTTAGGTTGCTTAGACACAGATTGGCAACCTTGTACTCAGAAATCAATACTACAATTGCGAGAAGCATAAAATTCTCCCAATAGTCAACTTCACAAGAAAAACTGGGATGGCTCACAATAGTGGGACAAGAGTCTCACATTTTATTTTCGTTGTTAAACTCACTGAAAATTAGTATGGAGGTAAATTATTATATGGAGTAAAGAATGGAACAACACAGCGGAGTTAAAGGGACGTCTAAAATCTGCAAACATATTTCAAGTCTCTCACCTGAGGACGAAGTTTGGAAAGATACCTTATGCTAAATTTTGGGATTTCTTGTTGGGCTTCATGGCAATCTTTTTTTATGATTTGATTCACCATAAATAAATGGCAGAGTTTACAAGAAAAAGTCCTTGTAATTATAATTAGCCCACTTTTTACCTAATAAAAAATTTCAGGTTTATTAAAAAAAAAAGGCTTAGCCTCCAGTTTGATGGTTGCTGAAAAACTGGTACAAAGTTTGTTAAGGTGGTTGATGGAAATGTTACTGAAACTAGAACCCCTGTTAAATGTGCCTATTTAGTGCACTTTCACGGAGTGCACTCGGCTAAAATGTCATTCTGAAGCGGCTAAATGGCAAATTCAAACTACACTTTCCAAGGTATGCACTTTAAGCAGAGTGTGTTCCCGGAACACACTTTACCTGCATTACCCAGATTGGCTGTTTCGTTAGAAGGGGCCTGATAATCAAGAAAAAAAAATAAGATGAAAAAGTGACTATTTAGTTCACACCAAGTTATGTTAAATGTTATGATTATATTGTTCATTTATTTTCACGAAAGAGACGCAGTGACGAAAAACAAAATACTGTCGTGCCCAACTAGGGTGCCTCGATGCCAGTGCCGCCGTACAGGGTGGAGACGCCCTTTGATTGGTCCCGTGCCGCCGCTATTGGATCAAAGGGCTCAGCGCGCTGTTCTTTTCGTTTCCCGCAAGACCCAGCAATGTGAAACACATGATTCAAACTTCGCTAGTAAACTGCGTTGCCGCGTTAATTGTAGCGCGGTTGTGATACAATGACTTGCTGCGGCGGCAACAGAGTGATTTAAAATGGTGACGTCCACACATGCATGTCTCCACCCTGTACGGCGGACGCGCATGAATTGAGGCACCCTATGCCTAACGATGTTCCAGCAACGCCTGGTGGGGTGTTCCTTCATGGCGGCCATTCTCTGTGGCATTCACGCATGTGGATTGTTTTGGCCATCATGGTTGCGGCTTTATGGTTGTGTTCCTGTTTCAGCCTTTTCTGTTATAATCCACGCTCTCTGATAATTTTCCCTCAATAGTAATGCTGTTGCGGTTCGCTGAGCAGCAAACAGTGATATGACCGCCGGTGTTCAGTCGCCGTCCCGGTGGTGTTTCTTGTGGACTTGAGAGGTGTCGATTGCAGTGTTGAACAATGTAAACACAACAAAGTGTTTACATCTATGCCGGCTATCATCATTAACATCATGGCAAAGGGCACTTTATTTAGTCGTTCAAAGTAAATCTCTAGGATGTAGCTTGCTTTTTGCTCAACACAAGCATACCTATTTGCTGAAATTAGTTGATGGGGAAATTATGAAACCCTTTGTGTATGGATGGCACTTGACAGGGTAAAAATTTGCCCGCCTTCAAAATTGAGATGTGAAGACTGAGGACGGAGTGGAACTGGTTATTTTCACTACCTTTAACTCTGCTTTTCTTAAGTCTGCCCCCTTAAGAGAAATATTGTTAAAAAGTGAAGCTTTCTCCATGCAAACTGATGAATCCACCCTCATTAAGTCCGAAATCCTAGCTGCTAAAGTCCAAAGCCAACACTCGCACTACGAACCCAAAGGAAATGTTGTGTGCCCCGAATGCCATGGCAGCGCAATCGGATAGACACTGGTTTTAAAGCGCGAGGGACCCAGGTTCACTTCCGACCACAGGAAGTGTTTCTTTCCCTGGATTTTGTCTTTTTGATTTCCATGTGGCGGCAGTCTTGTTTTCTGTTGTGCTGAATTTGGGGGCTTCAGTTATCATTCTTTTTTTTTTTTTTTCCTCTCGTTGTTTTATTATTTCTTTCCAACCTCCCCAACCCATGTGTGCATTTGCATTCCAGTCTTGTAATGAGGCAGCCTGGAAGGGTGAGATGGAAAGGCTTTTGCACGCTATGGGTGCCTAAATTCATTGTTAGGTTTATTTTTTCCGCTTCAAAATTAACCTATTTGGCTGTAATACTCATGGAAATTCCTACGTGGCCTTTTTCTAGCAACTTTTTTTCTTTCCAATTGGCTAACCCTGTACCCCTCGGGCCTTTGGGTTCGACCAGTAGTTTGGTTGCTGGTTTTATGGCGTGAAGGTCCTGGTTTCGACTCCCGGGACCTTGCTAACCACGTTTTTTTTCCTTGAGGCACGCACTTCCAACACCTGCTCCTGGGCTTCTTCCCTCCTGGCCACTTTCCCACACACTTCTTGCCTAGCATTTTCCCCCACTCCACTTTGCCGATGAAGATGGTTATTTGACGATCTGCACGGACAGAGCTAGCGCTTAAACAGCTCCGCTTTCAAAACTCAACTACCCCACTGTCGAAATGACAACGATGGGGGAAAGCACACAAGGTATTTACTACCGGGATGGTTTACCGCACTGAGATTGTGCTCCCTAGTGCTTTACTGATATAGGCACTTCATGGCTTTCCCTAGCAATTGACATCATCGTCGTTATACTACCGAGGGGTGAACTTTCTGCAATTTCGCACATCTCTGCAGCCCTCTCCAAATCCCAACTACTTTGACCGTGCCGGAATGACACAGTTGGATAGGCGGCTTCATAGCGCGGGGGACCCAGGTTCGATTCCAACCACGGGAATGATTTTATTAAAAGTAGAGCGGTTCAGGCTGAGCTTTGTCTGTCACGTCAAAAAACCTTGAAGCCTCAAGAAAAATGTTGGGAGATCCTGGGAATCAAAGCCGGGACCTTTGTGCCGTTGAACCGGCGACTTAACCACTGGGCCACCCCAAAGGCCGGAGGGGTACAAGGTTAGCAGCGGCGGGCAACAATAACATGTGCAGCCAATTGGAAAGAAAAAAAAAAAGCTTCCCATGTTCGGCAGCAAACCTGGGTCCCTTGCGTTATGAAACTGGTGTCTATTGAGCTATCATCGCATTCCAGGCACACAGCATTTCTTTTGGGTTTGTAGCGTGGGTGTTGGCTTTGGACTTAGCCGCAGGTTCTAGTGCGTGCTAATGCAGTCCACTTCCGGGGAGATGTGAAAGGCTGCGGACGAAACGATCCGGGCCTGCCAGTCACCAGTCATGGTGAACTTTTAGTGGCAAGTTCGGAAATAAATGTTATGTGCCACAGCCGGGTCTCCAGCGAAGATAGAGAGGGGCCGCCAGCTCTGCGGTTTCTCCAGCCTTGCACCACTAATGCAAGCTGCGCCAATTTTTTTTTTTTTTTTCTTCCCTTCACTCATGATCATAATGATTGTCATTGTCAGAGAAAGTTGGCTTTCCTGCAGTGCGTTTTCTGTGGACTACAGACATCGGTAAGAGGCTGAAAGCTTTGCTTTAAAACAGAAATAAAAGGAAAACTAGAAAGTCAAGTTAGCGCACTGTTGCTCATTGACATCCATGACTGTGGTGCCACTCGTCCACCGCAGCTATAAATGTCTTATGTCCTTGCACAACTTTTGCAAGTAGATTGGCTCCAGGTGATTCACATAATGTGGAATGAGTTACAAGGAAAGTTACAATGTGCTTTGCTAAATGGTATGACTGGTTTTGATTTCATCTGCCCATATTCATGTCGTCATCACGCAATGCAAGCATTCCATAATTCTCTATCACTGATCTACAGATAGTAATGTGCCGACAAGGAAGCATGTGTCGGGAGGCAGGTCTGCCACTGCAGTATTATTGATAGCAGAACGATTGTGCTTTTTTTGTGCTGTCAGCACAACCTCCTCCAGTTTCTTTTATTTTCCTTGCTACTGATTGAAAGATAGCCGCACCCCCCTGCGGCTTAATAAGTAATCGTATATTAACGCTCACTCGCCTGTCGGCAGGCACAACTAAGCCTACATTCTTCTCAGCATGGTTTTTGCAATATGTTACCGCCTGACACGCAGGAAGGGGTATGCTTGGTGCTTTCTAATACAAGTCGTAGTTACTTTCCGATATTGATAGATATAGTATTTACCTTGCTTTTACGTTGTACGGAGCTTTCGCCAGTCCTTACATGAACACTTCCGTCCATTGTCGCAGTGTTGTGATGGTGCTGAGCAGACGACCCACTACACCAAGGTAGCGAATTGGGTGCTGCATTCCGATGCCGTGTGTCCCTGTTTCGCTCTTAACTGGCGGACAAAGCAAAGCAGATCTGGCAGGGAAAATTAACACCATTGCACATGTGTGGTCAAAACAATGCCATTCTTGTACCAAATCAGATTTGAGCTGTTGTCAGAGTGATAATATTATAATTTAAATATGCACTCTTGGAACTGGATACCTGGCTGGCTTGGAAAAACAGTTGCTCTCTTTTGAGGAAATGGCGATTTAAAAAAAAAATTTGCGGCAATCAATTGTTTTTCTTTTAAGAGCTACGTCTCCTCCTTAAAGGGACACTGAAGTGAATTTGTCAAGCTCCCGTTTTTGCTAGCACTGCGTAGACTGGCTCAAATTAGCACACTTTTCATCGTTTATCCGGTTGAAAAATCGGTAATTATTTTACAAAGCGCGAAACAAGAAAAACTACCATGCGCGGTTTGCGGCGGCCGCACCAACTAAAGCTGTGACGTTAGGAGGAGCGGGCACCGTGATTGGACGATGCCCAAGGTGAGCAACCAAACAAGTTTCGGTTTCGGTTCTGTAAAACACAACCGGTGGCGTTGTTGGATGGGCATTCTCAATAACTCAGTAATCATCGTACCGCGCTTCTGCCATGTTGTCAGCTGTAAAAATGCATAAAGATAAGCCTTCCAGGACGGCTTTGAATCGTAGCATTCACTAGCCGAGACCTACGCAGTACATGAACGCCCTCCGCGTACCCGCAGACGCCCAAATGTCGTGCGCTTTTCCCCCATATTTGGAGCTTGCCTCCCTCATGCTTGTATCGTAAAAAGCGTGTTCGCACCAGGCCAACGGTCTGTTCATTCTGGCCTGTGCCCACTGCCTGCAAGCAGTCGGTGCTTATGGCAACAGCACGCCAACGAGAACTCGCTAGCGCGCCAGTGCCAGCCTGCGCGCGTTCTGTGAACTAGTTCGTGGAGCCGTGAACGTTGCGGGCCAAAAAAAAGGTGAACTCAATGTAGAAAACATCGGCGGAAAACGAAACAGTTGACTTACAAAAAAAAAAAAAAAAAAAAAAAAACAAGCACATACCCGCGGGGATTCGAACTCGTGACTCGCAAAAAAACTTGCGGTTACATACCCAGCACCCAAGGCCACTCGGCCACGAGCCGGGCTCCGCTGGTCTTGGTAATATAAGGTATATGTTGTACAACCAGTTTACAGTTTTATTTAGTTTTGGCATTTCAAGCAGCTTAGGTGACTATTTGTTGTATTGCGCTCGTGCAGTAAGCGTCGCCCGAGTTTCCACGATAGCTCACGTCTAGCAATTGCATTTCGTAGACGGAAAAGCGTTCGCAGATGCGTAGTCGTGCTGCTGACCGCTGTGCTTGTTCGCCCAGCGCAAAAATGTGCTTCCCGCACCCTAGTTTTACGCTGTACGGTAAAAATATCAGTTGATTTTATTTCCTTAGTACCTATATTGACTTCGCTGACTCTTCTCCCGCCTTCAAGAGGCCTTATATTTTCCTACTGGCGTACCAGTCAGCGAAGCGTCGCATGTGCGCTTGTGCAGCGCTTGTGTGAAGCGACCTTGACTTGGAGCTAGATACAGTGTACAAACTAACGAAGTAAAGCAAGGCACATTCTTCCATTCACAAACGTGTCCTTGCTTCGTTTCACCTGAGCGAACGAATTGCGACGACCCGTCGGCGGCCGGCGGACGAAACGCTGGGCCGACTTCTGTCTGAAGGCCGGGGAGCCGTGCAGTAGCGCAGCCAATTGCGAACTCGGCTCCTCTCGACGTCACACGAAAACGCCGCAGAAAATGGGCGAGCGTAAAGAGAGGAGGACAGCATTTTCGAATTAATTTTTCTACTAAATAAAATCGCGTAAACGCGCCCAGGGTGGTCGAAACATGGTCTGGGGACACCGGACTACAATTTGCGCAAGTAATCCCGCAATGTTTACATATCACTTCAGTGTCCCTTTAAGGTCAGAGCTAACGTGAGGCTATGGAGTTAAGTGATGGAGGTTAAATTGGCACGAGTCTTGCTTTCATCAGTGTGTTAACCATTTTGCATGTTTTCCATGCAAGCATTTGAGCATTTAACCATTGAGCAAGTACTAATAAAAAACGTGCATGCCGGGGAAATGATGATGAGGTGACTTTCTCTTTACAGAAAGCCACGACGTGGCGTTGAGGGCCTCCTAAACGAACTGTTCAACAAGAAGAAAAAACTCAGCACTCTGGTCAGTGTTTAACCCCTTTCGTTTCTGTGTACTGTTAACATCCTAACAAATTCAAAATGCACCTTCTGCTTCTAGTGTTAACATGCTTGTTTTAACAGTATTTTGGAAATGTCACGTGTGCTTTCCATTGGAACAGAACTCATGGGGGATAAATAAATTTGTGCTCATTTGTACAGGTGTTGGATTTCAAAAGGGTCTTAGAATGCGTTTTTTTCATAGCAATAAAATGGCATCTGGGCCACATGTAACTTTTCTTACATTCAATGGAAAGCTCAGTTTTACTGCTAAGTTTGCAACCATTTTCCTTAGCTTATTTTGAGTCCCTGCCATCATTATGCCATGCTTACCACGTTTACTCATCACTGAGCAGAGATTCCTGCTATTGAACATTCACATTTTTGTGCACTTCCAGTAAAGGGAAGCATCAACTTTATAATCGTCTCACCATTGGCCGAGTTTATTGACGTTAAAATTTTTGATTAGCATTGCATGCATCAGTGCTCATTTAGGTTTATTTTTTTTGTCTTGTCGCTTTTCTTGTTACAAGACGTTTACACGGCTTGTCAAAATGTGTGTATCCTGCTTGTGTGCCAATCGACTGCCCTGTATCTTCCACAAAGACCTCACGTTGTGACTAAGAAGGCAGTCTAAAAAGATTTGAACACTGTGAACTGCTGCATTTGCATCCTTGGATTTTTTATTACTTTTAAAACTTGTTTGCTGAAAACTGAACACAAAGCTGCTGCAAGCACTGCTACTGTGCAGCAGGCTCTAGTGTAGGACAAGCGACAATCCTTGTATGTTTTTGTGGGCGACATTTTGCTGCCTGTGCTTATAGAAGAAATTGAGGCAACAGAACCAATCAGACTGGCTACAAAATGTTTTTGAAGCCAAACGTGATGCCGATACTGTATCTTAATGGCTGGTGCGGCTTGCGGTGGAGGGTCTTTCACAATTGCTGCAAGCATCAAATCATAATAATTATGGGAGGGCTACTGTTTGCTGATGTGTGCACCATCACAAACCAGCACAGCACCACCTTCCAGGCTGCTGCAAACGCCTTGGAACAGAAGTGTGCATAGAAGTGTGCCAGTGGCACTTTCATTTCATCCACCGATCGTGCTTCACAAGGGTCGTCGGACAACATGGGCCAGGCAGGAATTGCGTAGAGTAACCGAGCTTCTTAATGCATTGTTTCTACAGGGGCTTCGCTGGGACTCAACTAGTCAGTCTTAAAACCCGGGTTGTCATTACACCTGTGGACTGCGGTTCCACTGCATTTGAAACAGCCTGTGCTTCTGTGGTTATATTTGCAAACCAAACACTAATAATGCTAATAATAAAATGATTAGCTCATCTATACAGTTCTTTTTCTCCTGTTCATTGAAATGCCTTGACTTGTGTACATAAAATCTGTTGCAACTGGTGCCTGCAAGCTGTCTTGATCACTGTGCAGGAGAAGTCGAAACTGGATTGGGAAAACTACAAGAAGGCCCATGGAATTGCTGAGGACCTGCAAAACCACAACCGAGGAAAGGATGGGTAGGTGGAGCACTGGCACTCACTTGTTTGAATTCCCTTGTAATCAACAAGGTTTTCTTATGGCTAGGTAAAAGTTCTACTTGAAGTTTAGAATGTCACCTGTAACACTTGCAGTAGGTGGTATTCTAAGATTCAGGCAGAACTTTTACCTTGCCATAAAAAAAAAACATTAAATACTACCTGTAAAACTTGCAATAGCCACTCTGTTGGGCGCTCTTTGGCCTTGCACTGTAAAAATCCAACCATCACAAAAACTTTCAATGAGTGAACAATGCACCCAAACATTTCGTTGGAATTTCGCAACGGCACCTGACTTCTCGCCATAGCCGATGCGCTTGCTCGAAGTACTGACACTTTTTTTTTTTTTTTTTTCGCTGCTATGGGTGCCTTCCAGCCCACAAGTTATAGAATTGCCCATTACCTGGTCAATCGCAATGTAAATAATTGTTTACAGCCTCGTTTATCCGTGTCAATTTTGGTTCCGATAAAGCAAACACCCTGGCGGTCGTTAAGACTGGAGGGCGCACTAGACGCCACCGTGCTCGGCGCACCATGGTCGGTCTGGACACACGTGCATGCGTTTAGACTGGCTGGAGTCGCACGCGACCGGTCAGCATGGTGTTAGTCCCAAAACTGTGACGTCGTGCACAAGGCGAAGCAGTGCGTGCCAACAGCAGCCAGCGTTCCGGCTACATTGCGGGAGCCCTTAGGTCGGCATTGGGGCCAGGTGCACATGGCATCTTATTGATGCTGATGTTGAAAGGATGTCCATCCCGAGCTATCTCGCGCATTGCAAAGATTAAAATTGATTTAAAATATGTTTTACTGAACGGTTACGGTGGGAACTTTGTGGGAGTTATCTCCACGTACAAACGAAGCTTTTACATGGTTACCTCAGCTTTGAAATTTCATGTCAGTACTCCTTTAGCAGTATCAGTTGAGCATGCCCGAATGTGTTATTTAATGAGACCACTTTCCTTGGAATGCAGCTAGCATCACAGGCAGAAGCAGTGCATCAAAATTGATGCTGAAACGTAATTGCTAGTTCTATATGCAGCAAGATAGAGTGAATAAAAATGCAAAGAAATTCAACAGAGTAAAAGCAATGCAGATGCTTAGAAGCAAGAATTTGGCTTTTAAAGGGGCCATGAAGACAGAATGAAAGTTTGGTTCGTTCGAAAGATTGCTCATTTGAATAACACTGACACCACTTTTTACGAAAACTTCACTTAAGTAAGGTATATGATGAGGAAAACAGAACAGGCATGGGACACCCTAGCTACGTTTCTGCGCTGAACATATGAAGTATTGAAGTACAGAATGAAGTACAGAATGCTATTTGCACTTAAATTTAGCACACATCCTTTTTATAGCAGTAAAAGTGGTGAGGAAAACAATAGAAGTTCCGAACAAACACAAACATAGAAGCACCAGTGCATACGGCGCGCACTATGCCGGCCAAAACGGCCCAGCCATCGCGCGCATTGTGCCTGTCTGATACGACACTGGCCAACTAGCATGAGAGACCCTCTTGGTCAAGCATACCTAATCTTTCGCTTACAAATCTTTCAATCAAAACAAAAGTAAGCCAGGTACAAATGCAGACTGCAGTCACCGAGCGGTATTGTGGCACCACCTATGAATGTAGACAGTAAGCAGACACCTTTCACCATTTGCAGAAAGAAGCCTTAGTCAACATGCTAACTTCCATATCAGGTACCTTCCCTGAACACGTTTTTGCTGATGCCACGAAGCTTAGATTTAGTGGGAAAATTAAAATTTTGGCTTAAAATGATTAATTTCTCAGTGAATAAAGTATCGTTTGCTGCCAAACAAGCGCTGGGGGCACTATAAAGCACCAAATCTTTCAAATAAAATGAACTTGTATTTTGTCTTAATGCCCACTTGTGCTCAAGTTTGTTTACGATGGGTGCCTTATTTACACCACCTCCCCACGTGGGCACCTTATGGTAAGGGGCAACACCATGGGTCTGAGCTATGCTCAACTATAGTGGCAAGTTTTAAGATGAAGGGTAGAAACATTGAACGGTGGTAACCTGTCTTCGTCAAGCTCTGGCTGATGGGCTCGATATATCCAGGAGGCAGAGTGGTCCGGGATCTTGCAAAGTGTGAGGATTAAGCTCAGTGGTCTGACAGCGTCTTTTGCTCTATGCCCTACGATGTTTTTTTGAAGATGCTTGCACGGCCTATTTCTAGCCTTGTGAAAAATCAAAACTTTGTCAGTGAACTGCGCCTTCTGTGTTGCTGTGTGTTTTAGTATTCAGCAGTGACTGTATTTCGTGGTGTTGTGTGCAGATACCTGGAGAAGCAAGCATTCCTGCAGCGAACTGACATGCGGCAGTTTGAGATTGAGAAAAACCTGCGGGCCAAGACCAGACCCTCCCAGTTCCACTGAGCAAGACCTGTTGATGTACATTTTTTTTTTTAGCCACAACCTCTTCTTGTCCTGTAATAAAGTTCCTTCACTTGTCCTGTCCCCATGGTCCTCTTCTACCCAAAGACGTGCCCTTGTTGAGCCACATGCTTTAAGCACTACAGGTGACACCAGAACCTCTCTGGCTCTCTGAGACTTTGGGGGGCTTTCTAGCCGTGCAGAGCTGAGCTGTGCCATGACTGCCCATGTGAGAGGCACTATTCATTGCACGGTCAGCATGTGGCTGTCGCTTTAGTGCATGTTGCTGATAAACACAAGGGGCGGTAAGTTTCTTGAACATGACTCGCTAAGTATGTGTGGATGTGCTGGGAAAGGAAAGGCTGTGTAGAAATTTGTGCATTTGCTTAATTGCTCAAGAGTTTCTCAGCAGCATGTGTGTAGTGGTACTAAATTCTATAGGTGCTCCTTTGATGGCAATATTTGTCCTGTTTAGTTGCTTCTAAAGAAATTACGACAGCTCGGTAGAAACTGCTCTATCAAAAGAGTAAAAGTGCTTTTTCAGTACCCTGCAAGAAAATTGTCGACCAAGCTTCTGTAAGGCTGCGAAAGGGGATGCAACGTTAGGCCGTGTTGAGGCGGAGCCGTAAATCGGCCCCCGCCTACTGCAGGATCTTTGTCAATAAAGTCTTTTCCAATCCAATCCAAATCCTTCTGATGGATAGCACAATTCTGCAGTAGGTGAACTGCCAAGGGCAGATAACGCTACACCATGCCAGCTATCTAGCAAGGATTTAAGCAGCAGTAATACAACTGTTTGCAGCATGCCAGGGAGTTAAAAAGGAGCATCTGACGCCAAGCCCACACTGCAGCGTCAAAATTGTGTGGTCAACGCGTGGAACGCAGCTTGCATGCAGTGGCCTGTGGAATCTTGGAAGCATTCACTGCGCTTCATTTATGTGTTTTCTATCGTGTTCTACGAATTTACCATGCACTCCAACTACGCCACTGTCTACTTGACTGAGGTCAAGGAAGTTGGCCGTTTCACCATCGCGAAACGTCAAAGCAGGGTCAGATACTTTATTGCAGCCCAAGTTTTTCGTGCGTGTAAACCAATTGTCCATAACTTGCAGCATTTCCCGACTTGCAAGGAGGCCGCAAAGGTATTTCACACCTGCCTTTTCTTGAAGAAAAAAAGTCGCACACAACACACTCGGGCCGCGTTTTCAGTCTTGTACTCGGGAAAGCGTCTCCGCACCCCGCTGGTACTGAGAGTCTTCCGCAAGAGGACTAGATGGGCCATCCCTCCAAAGCAGATGTCAGTCGGCTGCCTGGCCAAGGCGATGTCACTTGATTTTGATGAACTGGTGGTCCAGGTCGTAGATGCCGACAGCTTGCTTGCCTTCCTCGTCGTAGTCGCCCCACTCATTCCCCTCGAACTTCACCTCGTCGAAGGTGGTCCCGCTTCCTTCAGCTTTGGCGGTGAAGCCGTCTCGCGCGTCGAAGGCAATAGGCGTCACACCACGACATTCGAAGACGACAACAGTGTCAAAGTCCGAAGCCTTGTCAGACTCGTAGGCCCGCAGCTTGTCATTCAGCACATCCATGCTGTTCTCGCGGCTACACAGCTTGCACTTGATCACCAGGTTGGCCTCTCCACGGCTTCCCTTCAGTGGCGCTCGATTGGCAGCCTCCAAGGTTTGCCAAGTTGTCGTTTCTTCGCCGCAATTCATGCATTTCAGTTTGAGATGCCAGACGCAGTCTTCGGTCGGTTGGAAAGACGCGATGTTCTCCAGGTTGGCGCGAAGCTGCAAGCCGATCTTGACCATTGCGAGTTTGTTCAGATTAATCGAACCTTGCCTTGAACGGACCTCGCTGGGGAGCGTCCCTTTGAAGTACACCGAGTGTTCGAAGCCTTGGAACGCACGCCGGCCTTTTTCGAACGCCGCTTGTGGCTGCCTCGTAGCTGCCTGTTTTCACACTCTGTGTCAGCGGTGTCAGCCCGAGCGCGTCAGCGGGTGATGATGATGATCATGGACGGAGTAAATTAGACGATCCATAAAAAAAATAGTAGCATTTCAAATCTTGGCTGCGGTATAGTGCCTAGAATATACTGTATTCTCGTCAGCGTCGCTAAATAGGTGCGCCCGCTTCAGCAACAGCAGGCGTTGGCCTCATAGAGTTTCTCACTAACTCCCTCACAATAAGAACAGATTAAAAGGCAAAGGCTGCTGCACCCCGGGGATCCTTTCCCCCGGGGTGCTCCAGCCTCGCCCGATCGGAGCTGGCTGGAGCGCCCCACGGAAGTGACGTCACCTGTTTTTTGTTATTATTTCTTGGATTTGGTCGTCGTTGTTGATCGCCGAAACTAGTACGAAGTACCATGCCGGCCGTGCAAAGCGGCCGTGCCGGCACTCATGTTTAGGTCGGCTGTGCTTTTCATTGTTTACGATGAAAAGCACGCGCTTTTTGTACGCGCCGTAAGCGCAGGCTGACAACTCCTCCTTGGTACATCGGCTGTCGTTCGGTGTTGTATTATCTACGGCGCACCTGCGGGCAAGGCAAAACCACTCCGAGTGGAGAATTCGGAATTTCGGAGGATTGTGTTGCACGTTTAAATTCGCCGGCTTTTGTAACCGCACTTCTTTCTTTCTTTTTATTTTGGAAGGTGTGTGCGCGCCCCATATCACGCCATCAGGCTTGATCTGCTGTGGCTCGAAGAATGGGTCTGTGTCCTCAAACGTGGGCACTGGCTGAAGACTCTGCCGGCAAAGGTCTAAATAGTGTTGCACGAAGGCTGATTGCGCTCCCATTTAGATCATAGAATCTGTGGCTTTTGTGGGGAGAAGAATAGGCCGAAGGAATACCTTTGAAGGCCCTCATTTGACAAGAGTTCTCTTGGGTCTAGATTACTGGTGCCCAGTGCACTTGATCTTCCACTCTGGTGCACTGTAGTACGCGCCGCTGAACACCAGCGTTTTTGTCCGTATAGTTTTGGCGCAGCAGCCTGAAATGTTTTGAAACCTCGCCATACTTTCTGTGCATCCAGCAGGTGCCTTATTTTGGGGAGTGAAATCAGCACAGCTGGGACAAAAGAGTCCTGGATTATATTAGATGTGACAAAAAGATGTTTGGAGTAAACGCGTGTTAATATGCCTCTTTTCGTCGTGCCTACAACTCTGTATATTTGGCCATGTTGTACCAACTTTTCCGAGCTTCCAAAGTTACAAGGTACACTGCAGTGCTAGAAGTACTGATCACAAAGTGTCAAAAAATTTGGCTTATGGCACAAGAACAACTTTGCCACCCTTGTTAGTGCTGGCCTGGAAAGAATCACGCCGAAGTAGGAAGCACCGACCAATCCAGGAGATACACTGTACTTCATTTCACCAACTTCACACACCGTTGTAAAAATTTGTGCTGGTAATCAATAAACAGCGAGAGCACAGCGCTGTACCACACGCTGGTAAGGGCAGCAAATGTAGCGCCAACAATGGTCTTCCACATGAACTATGCCCACAGCTCCTGCCAACACCAAATTGATAAAAGCGTTGTTGCACATGATTACGTATACAAACGTCATGTAAGTAGTGTTGCTTCTGGTTATAGCAGCAGCTGTCCAACAGCCTACCTCTGCAAGTGAGGAAGAACCGGCCAACCATGTGACGCTTGTTGTCCAAAAAGAAAGGAGGACTCAGGCCTTCGTTTTCTGACAACCAGACTGGATGCCCATCACGCTGAAGTTCTCCCGCAGACAGCTAAAGCTATGTGTGCGCATCCGTTTACGCGCATACGTGCTCCCACGTGCACCTGGCAGCACGTGGCAGCAAGGTTCCATTCTGCCAAGGTGCCGGTTTAGCGCCGTGGTGAGAGGATTTGGCTGCTGCTCTGGCGAAATGAGTTCAAGGCGTACACCAGTCCATACAGCGGTGGCCCCGCCGACGGCCACGTATATATACGGCCACTTTTCGCGTTTGATGTTACACCTTAGTCTTTAAAATTGGCGCAACTTGCACTAAGTGACGCAAAGCGAAGCTGGAGGATTTCTTGTTTTGTAAGCACTGAATGACACACCACCACGTATTGCGAAAATTTGTTTATTTACGTGTTCCGTCGTCGCTTCTCACTGTGGCAGTAGTAGTCATCGTCATATAAGGTCCCTAAAATTATCGTCATAGCCATCTTCCGCATGCATGACTGGCTGACCCGGATTGCTTTGTCCGCAGGCTTTCCCATTCCTCCTAAAGTGAAGTGCGTCGGCATGCGGTAGAACCGGCTTTGCGAGCTGGGCGTCTGCGAGGTGTCTTGGGCTCATCCTTGTGGCGCAGACGTGCGTGACTGTTTTCCTGGTATTTTTCCGAGCACCACGGGCAAGCCAGGTTGATGCCGCACGCTCATCGCAAAACGCGTGCATGGTAAACGGCGGGAGTAACTATGACATGATGTTTTCTGATGACGCCGCACACATTACGGCCAGCAACGTATGGCGGCTGGTCGTAATTATTATTCATTTTATAATGGGCACAATAGCAGTATTGTCGTAAAAAGAACTGCAGCTAAATTATAAATCCTAATTGTTGTATGCTAGTGACATGTTGCAAGAAAATCGGAAATGTAATAGTTATATCCCTTCGCTCACCAGCTGTACAAGTTGTACGTGCCCCATGAACCTTCAAATGCTGATTAGTCTCATGGCCAACACATGAGCCATACATGCTTAACTGTTCCCAAAAGGACTAAGCAAACACACAACCTCCAAGAAAACACTTTGTTTTAAATGTTTCTTCCGGCATTGGGAAGAAACATTTAAAATTGGCTCAATTTATTTGACCAACAACCAGTACATTTTGCTTTTATAGCCCACAAAAGACCATCGCCAGCACTGTATTATGGCTGAAGAACTTTTCTGCAGTTGGCTTTGGCAACAAGCAGAATGCACCATTATGAACTGGAAACACATCCACAGCTTTTACCAGCCCATTGGTTGCACTGGGTGTCAAGAGATAAAAAGGAAGAAACAGCAAAAATGCTTTAATGTATTTAATGTATGCACAATGATCAAACATTAATTCAGAGTGTAGAAAAACATCCCTTCCAGCATGTTCGGCTGATCAACCAATTTGTGACAGCCTTATCAAAGTGAAGGCAAGAACGAGTCCGTGGCAGGATTTCGATGTGGGCTTTAAGAACTGTAGGCTGTCTGCAGTCATAATTACTATTGTGCGCCAAACACCCTAGTACACTGAATGCAGTGAACTTCAGCAATGAAAGTAGTCATAAGAAATTTTTATTGCATGGTGACCGTTGCGAATCCTAGTAAACTGTTACAAGCACCTGGCATGTTGGCAAGAGAGAGGTAGAGATAGTAAAAGATTTTTGAAAGGAGAAAAGGCCAGCCTGAGAAACTGAACTTGGGCCTGCTACTTAAATCCCACTGGGGCAAGGAAGGTACTGAATACTGAGGGTATGAGAAATGACAGTGAAATCAACCAATGAACTTTGTACACTTAAAGCATGTATGGGGCGCAGAAACAGACTAATCACTGCATAATTCGCATAACTTATTTACCGACCATAAAAAAAAAAGTTCCGCAGTTTGTGAAATTTCACCACATAGACCCAAGAGTCCTGACAGGACAAGCAGCGATTTGACAGCTCGATCTTGCTTCTTCGTGTCAGCCCACACGCGGCGGCCGCTTTTCTGATGGAGGCGAAAAGCAAAAACGCCCGTGTGTACGAGATTTCGGCGCACGATAAAGATCCCCAGGTGGTCAAAATTAATCCGGAGCCCTCCACTACGGCGCGCCTCATCGCCTGCGTTGCGTCGGCGCGTTAAACCCCTCAATCAATCAATCAATCGTGTCAGCCCACGTGCCACAAATCTTTCGTTCAGACAGAGGGTAAGCATTCAAGCGTAGTAAGGCTGCTTCAAGGTCTTTTCACCCACTAGTATACCTTGGTCAAAAACTATGCAAATGATCAATTGTCTCTGTACAGCCTTACACAGAAGGCAATCTGGGCTGTCCTCGCGTCTGATTGTGTGCAGATACTTTCAGGTCAATGCTACTTTAAGCCGCAGCCTGTGTAACAAGGTTTCATTTACTTCTGTGAAGTTGAGGGGCATGAGCGAGCCAGAACCTTTGCTCGGGATCAGTCCTGGGGAGCTGTTCCTGTCAATTCTGTGGGTCAGACCAATGCAAGGTAGCAGCTTGTGCACGGGCTCTGTAGAGTATTGCATTGCTATCTTGTCTTATGATGTGTGTAGCCAAAACAGTGTATATCCTTTAGCTAACACAAGGCAGCATTTCCTTCACAGAAAATTAGTTCTATAATTGTAATTACACTAGCTAGTTTCTAATTATTTTTTCAAACAAAGAGCACGACTACAAAGTGTAACAAAGGGAAGGGACAGCAACGACTTCCAGCTAGTGCCTTGTTTGAAACGTATGACCCATATAAATACCATGCGCTTTATAACATCAACATAGCAAAAACAGCACGACGCCATGCTGCAACTTTTCTGCTACGACCCCCATGAGCACTACCAGCTTTCATGTCTGCAACCTCGTTAAACTCGGTTTCCCCTTCAGAACATGATTTTAGTGCTAAAGATGACAGACACACTTTACTGGTGCTTGCATCTATCAATCAAACACCAGCAAACATCAGTTAATTTGAAATGATACGGGGTAAACTTGGAAGCTGGCACAACTAGGTGGGATGGGAGTGGCAACAAAAATCTGTGCACAATACAGCCCTGTTGTGGCATTTTTCAGCACGGCGACAGTTGTCACACCGCCCTTGTTAACCTATATTCAAATCTCCTGATACTATAGAGAGACTTGTTGCATTGGTGGCACACTGGAATTACCACTGTGTTGAACCATGGAGCCTGCCAGTTGCCATTCAAGTATGCGAGTCTGCCGATGGAAATTTTTTCTGGCGACTGTTGCACTGCCCTGCAGTACTTCATGAATTATTTCCTGCTGGCACAGCCATTCCATTCCATGCAGACAAACAAAATGCGCACAGGCCGCATGCAACAGGCATGTGTTTGTGTTGTTGTGTGGGAAGCAGGTTTGCCAACGGGTACCAGTCGGCTGCGCAGTAGCACCCAATGTATGCTTAATGCAGATATACCTAGTGGGTCCACCTTGGTTCATTCCACGGAGGCAAAAGCAACGCTTTCTCATGTTTCTCTGATGGTGCTTTTCAATGGCCTCAACTTTGCATTGCATTAAACAACGAGACAGAGAAATATTTTATGGATTTGCGAGCAGAAGGATGTTAGGGCTTCCACCCCGTGAGAGCCGTTCTTAGTCCAAATGTACTGAAACCCACAAGCGCCGTCAAAGTCGCCCACCCCGGACTTTCACTACCGCCTTCACCCTCGCTACAGTTACATCTGGATTTTTTTAATTATTAGTAACGATTAATTATTAACAGTGACTCTACATGGCTAGTCAGTGAGTGGAAGTGGTTTGGTTTGTTGAGTAAAAATCAGAACGGACTGCTTTCACTACATGTTGTGAAGTGGGCGTGACAGTGACCCTGGCTCGTCAGTGAGCAGAAGTGGTTTTGCCGGTTGGGTAAAAATCAAGCATGACTGCGTTGAGGGGCAGACGAAGAGTGTGGAGCACGTCAGACATACTTTTAGCCTCTGTGATCAGTGTACGTGCTTTGTGCCATTGAGAAATTTAGCAGGTATATCCCGTGTATTGTTTTTTACAAGTTTGTCCGACATAAGCGTTAAATCATTCATTCCTTTTAAAAGCGACACGAAGCCAGCAGGTGAGAAAGAAAAAGGTATGCTAGTAATACTAAAGAAAATTCGGGCTATTAGCAATGGTTCAGAACGACATGCAAACAATCTTTGCTAGCATGCACAGTAGCTGACGAAATACTGCAGGGCAACAGTAGCACATGCACACGTGATTGCAAAGAGGGTTATGGCATGTACAGGTAAGTGTGTAAGGTTGATTTAGTGCTAATATGCTGCGTGCACACGTAAATAAAAATACCCTGCAAAAAAAACGATGACAAGGCAACTGAGGTTAGAGCAAATAGAAACAACAACTACGCAGAGTCACCTAGATGGTATGCTTAGAATGTCGATATAACAGTTCAACACAGCACGTAGCATCTGTTATTGCTGAAGCCACTGAAGCATCACCTAGCCTGTCATAAATGGGCACGATCACGTACGTTTGGCGACATCGTAAATTTTGGAGCACACGAACACAACACACACGGAAAATGCCACAGTAACTCACGACAGATATGCGGCGCATTTTTTGGCCACGCTTGTAACGACAGGGATCACGGCAAGTTGAAGCGAACGAACGAAAACTCGCTGTCACTGCGACGCACCATTGCTAGCTGATGGGGCTCTAGATTATTCACGTATACACTCCTGCAGCGACACGAATCTGGACACTTGCAAGTCGAGTACGGAGCAGTATCAAAGTATTTGCCTCGGGTTGTGATACCGACACAACACCGTGTATAACAATGACTGTGATGATAGCACCGATGACTGCGGCGCGAGCAGCTTCACACAAACAAACCTCTGGAAAACTATGACGCACCACACACATTGGTCACGTTTTGAAGGCAACACGATGCCTCGTACCTTACTGCACATTTTGGGCAACATTTGGTTCTGATACGTACGTATTTGATATGAAAACATTGCGCTCTGCGCAAGCGCTGACCAGCACTTCGCGTTGCTGCCACGAATAGTCATCGGACTTTGAAGACTGTGAATTACTGCAGAAGATACAAGCGCGGTGACACAGGCTTGGAGCTGAACACCTCATATGAAACGATAACAGAGCGCAGCACCGCACCACTCGTGAGCGACTCTACACAACGCCGACGCTCGTAACATTCTTGCTTGCCTCGGCACCGCGCGAAGCCGGAATAGTTGAAATAGGCCAACGGAACAAACTCGGAACAGACAAGCCCGTACTAGAGTGAACTCTACCCGTACGTATGCCAAAACGGGGCCAAAATTCGCTCTTCGATGGAATTCGGCCTCTTCTCCATGCCGCTCGTCCGTAGGTCATCCGTAAAACCCGTGGTAAATCTATAAAAAGTGATTTGTTTACACAACTTCTTCTACGCGAGTGTCAAAAACAATAACAAACTCGAGTTTCGCAGAGAAAAATATAATGCAAACATCTACAAAGCATGCCCATGACGTCACGGTGACTAAGTGACGTCATATTAAAAGACAATAAACTCAGGCTAAAAATAAATCTTGATACTGTGATATTAGTGTGTCACTGCCAAAAATATATGCAATACTATTGAATTAATTTTAATGTAATGCAATTACGCAATTTTTTTTGTTGACGTACGTCACTTCCGTGGGGCGCAGCAGCCAATTCGGGGGGAATGGGCTCGGAAGCCCCGGGTTGCAGCAGACGCAGCCCAGATAGTAGCAAAGAGGCATTTGAACGGCGCTCACATTTTCGAACGCTGTACTGCGATTCCTGTTTCCTTTGAAAGCGAGCTCATAGTAAGGAAACGAGTTAGTCGGTGGAAGAAATGGGCAAGGGAGGTCTCCAGCATGTCTCCAGGATTTTAAAAGCACCGTCAGGACGAGAACGCTGAAAGCAAAGTTCAAGATTACAAAATTACCCCGGACAACGAACAATCGAGGGCTGTGAAAAAGTGCAGGAAGCCGAGACAAATACGCTGGCGGAAAGGATAAAACGGAAAAGTCATTGGTAGTCTATAAAGCAATTAATTGGCAAACGAGGGATCAAGAAAAGAATGCTTACGACAGCAAAGTGCGCTCCCGAGCTTGAGGACAAGGTGAACGGGCGCTCGCCACGGCCGCGAGCGCCCTTTAAAGTTGTAGATATGTAAATTACAGAGGCGAGATGGCGTATCAGGGCTCGCAAGCTTGGACGTTCCCTGTCTTCCCTATAGGCGGCGTAAAAATCGACGCCCAACGTGACCAACCTAAAGCGCTGTTTTCGACCATCAAGCCCACCAGACGGCGCAGGCAAAACGTTACTTTTGGTATAGAATACAAAACATTCATTCCGTGACTCAAAGAGCCCACACAGTTCGCTTACAATGTGTTATTTAAAAATACTATTAACAAGTTCCGCATCAAACATCCGTTGAGCAAAAATGTACGCAACTTTTTACGAACAGCCGACTGGTGCACCACCTCGTTTCTGAATTCGCAACCACAAAGCCGCCAATTCAAATTGAAACCGCTGCAACGGCCGACCGTTTCAATGTGCGCGGAGCACCGGTTTCGTGACTGTTATTGCTGTTATGTGCTTTTGCGTCCATCAGTTGTTGAGAGGACTGTCAAAACACGGGAATTGAGTGCTTGTGGAATGACAAATGTGGGAAATTCCGCATCGGAAGGCAGCTGTCGAGGCCAGAATATTCGATTCTTCCAACAGAAGGTGAGTGTTATGCACTCCGCTAGAAAGACGGTGCAAAGGAAACCGTTCTCGCCGTCAATACTTCATTTGTGCCCTTCGTTCGAAATCTTAGCGCAAGTGAACGAGTTATGGCAAAAAAAAAAATGTTGTCACGAAAGCGACGTACAATTGCAGCGATCGAAATGAAATGATGTCCTGGCCTCTGTAAACTTGCGGATGTCAATAAACGATTTGTTCTCACTTGCTGCTCACTGTGGTCTGTGCCAGTCGAGGCCATCTGGTCACCTGGCGTAACATCACTTAACTAGCGCGGCGCAAGTAAACACGCGACCAGCGTGCCAGCCAGGAGCCAGCAGGAGCAGCCACGGCCGGACTCGACGCCCCTTTCGCGCGCGGGAGGAGGATAGTCGAGTCCGGCCGTGGAGCAGCGAGCCGGCGGCCGCCGTGCGAGGGCAGCCATGTTATTAAGGAGCTCAAGCGGCCTGTGCAAAAAGCATCCGCCATGTTTACACAGCCGTGTTTACAGCGCCATCAAGCGGGCGTACTGGGTAGTTCACGACGCCGCCACTACGCTTTTTCTGGCACTACAGGCAAAGCTAGACCTTTGCTTCTCTAAAATCCTCCCTGTTCTGTGGGCGTATGTCGTCACCGCGATTCAAAGGGAAAGCATCTCTTCTTTTTTTCCAGCCTCATCACCTGTAGTAATTTTTGTCCAACCTCGGACTACCGCTCGCCGAAGTCATTTTAATGACAGATGATGGGAAGTGACCGACGAGCCGCTCGATGGGCTGCACGAGACGCTGGTGAACATATGTTAGAGCCTAGGTCGGGTTTTTGATCACACTCCCATGTGATGTAATAAAATGTGTTTAATTACCTATAGAACCTACGCTTCTGGGAGTATTTTGCGGGGAAAACTAGATTTAGTCGTACAGGAAAACGAAATACGTCAGTTTGAAATTGTAATATGTTTTACTATCGTTTGGACAAATGGAGTTGGCTATCTGGTCTCTACATAGTTTGTGACATTCCGCGATTTCCTGGCATTGAATATAGTGGGATCATCTTCAGTGGCTCAGTTGTTAAAAGCGAGGGCCAGCTAGAGCATTAGTTTTGTTGTACTGCCTGGGGGTACGGAAGGTGTGCAGACGTCTGCAAGATTTTGATCTAGAGAGAGGGGGTATTGTGCTGAGTATGCGCAGTGCTGTTGGAGAAACTGTACCAACCGAAGAGGCCTGCGCCACCCAACGGGAAGGATTCGGCCAGCTCCTCAGCACCCGGAGACGACCAGCCTCACACAGCAGCTGCAGCCCGGACTTGGCCCGGACGGACACCTAACACCGACTAGGTTTAAAATGGCTAAACTTAGCCGTTTTTGTTGTTGTTGTTGGAAAACAATCGCCAACGCGAATAAGATGTAGTAAAGAACTAGATGCACTATGTACACAGGTAGGCGTTACAATAAGTTGTGCGAGATTAAATGGCAGAAGGTAATCGCTTACAACAGTGGTTCTCGACCGCGAGTGCGCAAAGGATCGTGTTTGGATTTGCAGAAGTGATGGGAGACACCACCATGAAATATGTTGCCTGTGTCATATTGTCAAACAATTTGCCCTTTCACCCTAAGCTACCTGGGTACCTGGGCACGAAGGCATGCCAGGAAATGAGAGCGCACACGCACTCGCCCTAGTTAAACCAGTTAAACCCCCGGGCGCCTGAACATATATTGCCTCACCCAAGGGCACGTGGGATGCCAGAGAGAAATCAGGAAGCAGATGACACCGGGGATTTGCTACGGACAGCCCGCCAAAGAGAGAGAGAGAGAAATGACCTTTATAAATTCGTCCTGCGAGAAAGGTGCGGGTCAGGCCACGCAGGGCTTCGCCGCACCTCGCCTAACTACCTGCGCTAGGTAGAGGGCGGAGCCCGAGGCGTCGTGCCCGGCCGGCCGCGCGGGTTACTCGGATCGCCCGCGCCGTCGCCGTCCGCTCGACCCCCGCGGGGGCCGGGAGGCGAGGGGCGCTGGCTTTCCTTTCGCCGTTGCAGCGCCAGAGCTGCCTCGAGCCGCTGGACGGCCCTGAGCTGGTTGCCGTGCTCCGGCGAGCCGATCAACGCGCGAATGTCCGGCGGGAGGCGGTCGCCTCCGTCGCGCGCGCACTGTTCGTTGCAGCCCCACATGATGTGGGCCAGGTCCGCGGGCACTCGCGCACACACACAGCACTCGGTCCGCTCGTAGAGTTCCGGGCACACGTGGCGCGCCAGCGCCGGCGTGAGAACGGTCTCGGTCTGTAACTGCCGCAGGAGCACCGCCTCCCCCCGGGACAGGCCGGGGTGTGGAGGCGGAAAAGTCCCTCTTTCGCGTCTGTACCACCGGAGCACTTCGCCGTATACGCGACGAGGGGCTCCCCTGCGTCTTCGTCGTGGTCGTCGTCTGCTTCCTCCCCGGAGTCTTCCGGGTTTCGGTCGAGGCGGGGGGGCGCGGTCCGGCACGTGGCGAGGACTCGGGCCGCGGCGTCCGCCTCTTCGTTGCGGTTGTGGTGGCCGTTGGGCAGCTCCCGGCCCGCGTGAGCCGGGAACCACCGGATGCTCGTGCTGTTGGCGGCCCCCTCCCGGATCCGAGAGAGGAGCCGCGCGGTGCTCCTGCACACCGTGCCCCTCGCGAAGTTGGAGATCGCCGACTTCAAGCACCGCGAGCGGGCCGACACCTTCGTGGCGGTGGTCCTGAAGGCCACCTCGGGAGAACTGCTCAACGCCGGGTGCGTGCGGGCCGCGACCGCCCGGCAGGCCGAGGAGGCGGCGATCGCCTTAGCCCTGACCCTGCCCGGCACGCGGACCGTCCTCAGCCCGCCAAAACACTCGCTGGGAATCCGCCGTACTAAGGCAGGTTCAGAAAAACTCGCCACACCTCACACACCGATTCCAGCGATTACCCGAGACCCCCCAAGTGTCCGAACTGCGGGGACTACCCCAGCATCTGTCATACTGTCTGGACGCGCACACAGAACCCAAACTCCCCCCCCCCCCCCCCCCCCCCCCCATGACCAATCCTACCCCCACTTCATGGGAAGGGATGGCTGGCCGACTCAAGTGCAGAAGTGTAAATGGGACCGATTGAACGAGCCGAGCTGGCCGTGTCGACTGTCCCGGTAGCTCTGGACCAGGGGTTCCTTTTGGAAATAAAGTCACTTTCTTTTAAGATAGGTCCGCGGACCCCTGTTTGAGGACCACTGGCTTAGAGGGTCACTATAGCCGTTCCTGTGCTCAAGAAATTACCAGTTTACATCGGTTACATTGAAGCCCTTTGCCATAATTATTGCAGCACCAGGCAAGTGCTCGTGCAAGTATAGGCATTATACTCATATAAAAGTTCTAAATATTCAGTTTGTGCAGGAGGACCTGCATATCGCACCGATAGAAACAGTATTATCGCTTAGGAAGAACTTTTACCCGACTGCTTCGACAGTTGGAAAATCTGTCATGACTGAACAGCTTATGCCTTGTCGCAGAACCATTACAACGCCCCCACCCCCGCCCCATCCACCTTTACGAACTATGACGTATATTTGGTGGAACAATTTCATGGTCCGAAATACTTTTGTTTAATCAAGTTTCTAGGCACGTTGCACTGCGCAGAAGCCGCTTTGAGCGCACCGCTTCATTTTAAATCTGCCTGCAGCGTGTGGGCTTCGATAAGAAACCAATTCCCTGATCGGTACCAGCCAGTGCCTGACGCGCCGTGCCAATGTTTTGTGGCGCACGCACTAAAGCTTCGCTTCGCAAGACAAGCCGAGAAGAAAAATAATTGGAAAGAGTGTATCGATGTCTCTTATATTTGACATCTGAATGGCCGGCTACGAAATTCGATGCTAACATCAGTTGGTCTTCGCCAATTAAACCATTACCTTATCACTGACATCTGATCTTCGCCAATTAAAAAAAAAACAATGTCTTGCCGCAGTTTTAGTTATCACGGTGCCGTTACCGTAGATGACTTTTTGTGCGCGTGATGCGCGAAATAAGTGGCTGTAGATAACTCACGCGGGGGGTGATGCTTACGTAGACTTAATTTCATGGACAGAGGCAGCGACAAGCAAGGGATATTTCTTGCAAAAAATACGCCGCCCACCACCATGATGCGTAAAACGACGCTCCACCCGCCGCGGTGGCTCAGTGGCTAAGGCGTTGCGCTGCTGAGCACGAGGTCGCGGGTTCGATTCCCGGCCGCGGCGGCCGCTTTTCTGATGGAGGCGAAAAGCAAAAACGCCCGTGTGTACGAGATTTCGGCACACGTTAAAGATCCCCAGGTGGTCAAAATTAATCCGGAGCCCTCCACTACGGCGCGCCTCATCGCGTGCGTTGCGTCGGCGCGTTAAACCCTATGTATACAATCAATCAAAACGACGCTCCCACAGTTTCTGGTGTCTCGTACGACCTAGGACACGGCGTTTCCATTACTACGACACAAAGATTGCTACTTCTAAAGCATATCCCGTAACTTCTCCTCACCTGTATACGAAGAAGAAAAAGGTTGTACAAGTTCCTCTCGGCGCTTCCGCCGTGGCAACTGGCAGGTGGTCGCTGGAGAGCTTCTTTTATACTTGTATCTCGCGATGCGTGGGCCCATGCGCAGAGTGGCCGCACGGTATGATGATGATGCTTGATGATGCTTAGTGGCTTCCCCTTTGTAACGGGGTGGCGTTGCACAGCGGCCTTAGTCGCAACGCCACTGTACAATCACCTGACAGCGCAGGGCAGCGCCGCCAGGCGCTCAGAAATGTTTCTTCAAGTCCTGTTCCGGTGAAATGCTACCAGGAACCGTTGCTGCGCTGTAGGGGCCGTGGACAGTTGACACTGCGCATAAAGCGCCGGTGATTCCCTCGATGGCGGTGGCGTAGCCAGGGGGGGGGGGGGGGGGGGGTCTGACCGGGCTTCAGCCCCCTCCCCCCCTCCCCCCCCCCCCCCCCCGAAATTTTTCCGGCCGTCGACGTGCTGCCTGTATGCTTGGTACGTCGCCTGTGAACAAAGCTGCATATCCTTCGAAAGTGCCACTAATAGAAGCATTCGCGACTCAATGTCTGCCCTACCCAAGGGTGTTTACACAAAACCACGGCCGGACTCGACTCTTTTTTTCCGCGCTGCCGAAAGGGAGTCGAGTCCGGCCGTGACAAAACGAAGCGCCTGAAGGGTGCGAACCGCTGAGGGATTATTGCGGAGGGGGGCAGCGCCGAAAGCCACGGCGCCTTCGGGTAAGCTCAGCGCACGGGACGCCAAAGGCATGCGTTGTGTCCCTTTGTGCGAGACATGTGGCAACACAGAGAATAATTGGCCGGCTGAGTCATTCTCAGCAGAGGAGATTGACGCCGGCCATTGATGGTTGAAGACTGGTACGATGCAGGCCCGAAAGGGAACAGTCGATCTTTGTATGTTAAGCAGAACAACGTACAAGCGGCGGTGGCTGACCACGGCTGCTCCACCTCCTAGATTAAAGGGGGAGATCAAGCGGCTAGTGGGCACACATTCAAGACTCGTGCAAGGTATCTGAAGAATGCGATGGGGCCACGTAATGGATGAAACATGCAGTTTAGCTGGATGAATGTCGTACGCGGGCAGAGAGCCTTTGCGAATGAGACACACAGCAAGGTATGCCCCTCTTCCTCGCGTCAGCCCTTCCTTCTTCCTTTTTCACGTTTCTGTCGAGCCCGGGAAAGTATTGTTGGAGTGGGCTCAGATTGCGCGCACTGAGTGTCCCCTTCCGACGGCGATGTTGCGACAATCAATTTCACCCCTGCGATTAGGCAGCTTTGTTCGGCGGTATTCTCCCCTAACCTAGGAAACTGGAGAACAGCGGCTCGACAAAAAAGGGGCGCTGCGGCTCCCCGAGCTAGTGCCAGACTTTATCCTAAATGTGAAGGGATGACGGTCACCAGCCCTGCAACAGGCAGACGGCGTCGCGACAGTAACAACCATCAGATGGCCATATTCTACCTCGATCACAACTAAATAATAAGAATACTTTATTAGCATACATATTCTGGGGGACCCAAGCCTGCAAGGGCCTCAGAAGGCAGTGTGCCAATACCAATAGGCCTGCGGGCCCAGCCTGGGTCCCAAAGCCCCTGGGTCCCAAAGCCCCTCCATTGCGTCCACGGCCGCTTTTTCCCTGGACGGCGGCTGCCCAGAGTAGTATATATTCAGGGGCCTGAAACACACCGGCAATATGCCGCGAGGATAGAAGCGCCCTGGTTTTGAGAACCTCATGTTCCAAGTGCCAACACCCAAAAGAGGCCTCGAATTGTAAGTCATTTTCTTCTAGTGATTAATCCTTGCATGATCACTGATGTCTTTTGGCGATGGAGGTTTTGTGCAGTGCAGATCAGTTATGCATTCTTTGATATTTAAATAATCATTTCCTTATATTTACACGATGCCACAGCACCTTGGGTCTGCGAGCTAAAAATGTGTATCTCGTTTTATTTCGAATGAAGTATTTGCGTTTGAATTGGTCGTTGAAAGCGCCCACGGAGGAGCGGATAGGTGATTTTTAATGAGGGAAAACGTAAATTCAACTCCTGTAAACTCCTAAATATTTTATTATGCACGAAGTTGGAGAGGGTTACTCGGAGTGTATCGGGACAGCGTTAGTATCAGTCAACGTTGGTATCAGTACATGAAGAGTGAAAAATATATTTGTTCTGGCTGCAGTTTTAATAGTTTGCTTTTACTGGGACGAAACTCCATGTGAGGTAGCCGCTGTCGCATTGTGTGCGTGTTATCGGGACTTTTGTTACCGCGTTTCATATCTACGCGTGCATCCACTGCTACACCCAATTTTAAACCCATAGCAGCGTGCACAGCGCAAGTGAAGGACCTTCGTACTGGTGGCGAAGAAACGAACGTGCCTTTCTGATAGAATTTTCCTTTAACTCTTCCTGGCCTTCTTTGAAGTTCTGTGGACGCAGGAGTATCGTTCTTTCAAGGCTCAATAGGTCGTGCAAGACAACATAATTTCCTAATTAAATAAACGGGCTACAGACCGCAGGCCCTCCCAAGAGCACCAGCACACTTCCGCCCTCTTCCTCCCTCCCCCCCCCTCCCCCATACGGGTGCGCGCTGTTGTCTTTCTTCCTGAATCCACAACTGCTAAAATGTTGCATGAAGGACATTTTGAGCAATCGTCAGCATCTGTTAAGTAACCGAAATGACCGAGGAATTATCACGGTAAACAACTTTGCAATTTTTAGCCAATCTATCCTGTCGTAGCTTGAAACCATGCTTCAGTTTCAACATCACGGTTGCTGTCAACCAAGGAAATAGTTTAACTGTGTCATTACTGTCCGCTTCATGCTGAAGCATGGTAGTCTTTGGGCTTTCTGTATGCGGGGCCATGCCAATACGCATGTTTTCTTGGTGCACTCCGGAAAACAAAATGCTAACTTGTTTCGGGCATCGCACCATGCCTGAAGGTCATGCTGGCTCTGCACAGCTGCCCAATCCTCCGTTTTCGGGTGAACCAAGGAGATTCCCAACATAATTTCCATTCCCCGCGTCTCTAACGAAAACTACAAAACTCCTGTGCGCCCTATACATTCCAGAGCTGCCCATGTTCATGCACTGATACTTTTTTATCGTTTAGCTTTAAAACCGGCAGTGTCTACTCGGCTGAAAAATGGCAGTGCACGCGTCAGCTACAAAAGTATGTCCTTTCATTAAAGTTTGAAACAAAAATGGTAGGACCGCATTATAACTCTTTCCTCAGATCTCACGACAAAATTCAAAACAGCAATATTTTGCTCAGATTGCACAGGACATGCCTAACCGCAAGAGTATGGTCAGACATCGTCGTCTTTGCGTTACTATTTTTTCTTGCTAAGTATAAAGTTCGATACAGCATCGAATGGTGAACTTTGCAGTGACTTGCTCTACCTCATCTGGGAGTGGTAACTAAATGGGGTGGCTGCTCCAGAAAAGTTACTGGATAGTACGCGCCTTCAGGCAGACTACAGGGCATTTATGCACGAAGCATTGAAAAATTGACAGGTAATAATGCACCTATTTGAGAACACCAAACTCATTACAGCAGATTCTACATTTGGGCTGTGCCGAAATGTAAACCAGATCCATTATGTTACAAAGCACAAGCTTTTCATGTCCGCCCGGAGACCTGATAGAAGCTACGAAATGGACTGCGTTGAGACTGAAAACAGAAGTGCAAATTTAAACTGGCATGACTTAACAAATACCGATGGCTGAATTATTCCGCTTTGCGTGTGTACTAATCCTGCCATGTTCGTATAATTTTCGCCCTTAACAGCGCTGTTATTGCGCGTGATGTCTGTGTGTTTAGGGTTGATATTTGTTAAAATTATTGCTAGATATATAACACTTCTTGTATGCATAATTCAGAGCCTCTCGTTTTTTAAAGATGAGACCTGCGCTACACATAACGCAAGCGCATAGATTCGATGTATACTGCACAGAATGAGCTCCATTGGCCTTACACTGGCCGCTACTGTACGGGCATTGAATGCAAAACATTTTATTTTGCATTGTGAACAAAAACAACTAAATAAAAAGTCTAATTCTTACGGCCTACGTCATTTTATTGCGGATGTCACACTAATCATACTCAACACGTTGAAATAAAGCAAGTAATTGCATGAAACTATGGCCGTTTAATGCAATGCCTGTTCCCGTGCGTGCAATGTACGTCCCGTATCGCGGGCAGAGATTTGTATCACGCGGTCTGCGGATTTCCGCCCACTTTACAACTTCAGCTGGCACAAATACAATCACAATCAACACCAATATCATGAGAGAACCTTAAAGGGCATTTTAAAGACAAAATAAAACCTTCTTCAATTGAATAGCAACTTGCCTTTGGTAACTCGCACAGCTCCATTCCAATCACAGGCGTTTTTTCAACCGAAGCAATGCAACAAATGTCAAAAATTTTCAAATTTAGCGCTGCAGTGAAGTTATATCGGCAGGAGTGGTATATATATAGGCTAGCACTAAAACGTAGTTATGAGTGTGTTAACTGCACGTTAGAATTCAAATGATAAGATCAATGGAGGCCCCTCTACAATCGCGCAATCATGTTCCTTGGCGGTGACTTAAGTCGTTGGGCGCCAATCCTACAAACAAGATCCTGAACTGTCATAGTGAAATCGCCGCCGGAAAGTGGGCGGGGATTCGCCATTGCTTCAAACGTTTAATTTATTATATCGATTATTCCTTTGAAGTTTGCGATAAAACTGTTATCATTGTTGTCGGGACAAGGCAGACTTTTTAATGAACCAAACACGTATTTTATCTTCATAGCCTTTAAGGCCGCTTGCAAACTACCGCGCTTTTTTTTTTCTTTAGGGGGGGGGGGGGGGGGGGAGAACAACCTTAGCTCCCCCCCCCCCTTCCCCTCCGAACAAAAATCCTGGCTACGCGCCTGCTTGATAGGGACAGCAATCCAAGCGAGGCCTGCATGAAGGGCAGCAAATTGTTGACCAGTGCCTACGTATACGTTTACCGCCAGTCCACGAAAGCCGCAGCAACGCAGCCACTGCTCGCAACAGTGTACTTTTGCAAAGGGGAAATTAGAACTTTGAACGCACAGATTACAGGTCCAAAACATCAGCATAGAAGTGCATTGATGGTCCCGTCACTTCTCGAGGCGCGCGGTACGGAATTTCGCCAGCGGGGACTAAAATGGGAGACCGATGGTGGTAACGCTATATGCAAGCAATGGAATTAGAAGCCATTATGTGTAATTACCGGGTGTGGAATGGCAGGGCTGTACCACAGCTGCAGTTTCCGGCTTGCTGGCAGCGCCAATTCGCAGCTTATAATCAGATACCTTTGGTCCTGGTGAAATCCGTCGCTGTCTTGGAGGCCAGCGGGATGGTGCCCCGACAGGAATAATGTGGCATTTTTAGTGAAGGAATAAAATAACGGAAAGAACAACTGATTGGTTGCTTGTAGGATTTAACGCGCCGACGCAACACAGGCGATGAGGCGCGCCGTAGTGAAGGGCTCCGGATTAATTTTGACCACCTGGAGATCTTTAACGCGCGCCGAAATCTCGTACACACGGGCGTTTTTGCTTTTCGCCTCCATCAGAAAAGCGGCCGCCGCGGCTGGGAATCGAACCCGCGACCTCGTGCTCAGCAGCGCAACGCCTTAGCCACTGAGCCACCGCAGCGGGTGGGAAGAACAACTGACGACTGGTGTATCCACCTTGGTGCCCAAACACACGATGTAGTCGTTGTGAGCGACAGAGAAATGACGCCGGCCGAGAACGTGACAACAAAGAAGGGAAGTCAAAAAAGATAGCGCACATATATTTTTCTTGGTGGATTGTAATGGGGCATACATGCGCGAGTGCGGCCCAGATCGTGACTCTAGTGGTCGGCACAGGGCGCGCTCATGCGTGTTTAAACTTATGTGATAACGAAGTGAATAGAAATAGAATAGAATACAATATCTGTAAGGCTTGCGTTTACAAGTTTCCCCTTAGCCTGAGCATGTTACAGACTTTCTGATAAGTGTATTTTACCACCTTCTGTACACCTCGTTGCCTTCACGTCGCTCAAAATGCTGAAATGGGATGCAAGAATATTCTTCCTACGATTTTCCGCTTAAATCGCTCCACCTCCCTCGAGCAGACAAACGGACGCCCACATCCTACTGTACGTCCGTGTACATTCGCAACCTCGTTGCTCGCGCTTTAGGAGGTGTGTGCTCCTTTGCTTATTATTCCTCCTTCAGTATGCGGGGAGCTCAGCCACAAATCGCTGAAGATGTGCCAAAAAGCCAACTTTACGGCATTCCTGAGGGGAAGTGGAATGGCAGGAAGGGAACGGAGAACCGGAAGGGCAGACGCCAACGGTTTCTGTCCCGCTTATTGTGAACGCCCCGCTTTACTTGTTGCGAGAATTCCTGTCGTTTAACGCCACCTTGACTCCATGACGATAGGTAGTACCCCATTACCTGTTTGGCTGTGAGGGAACTTCATCTTTAGGCCGCGATTACATTCAAGCGAGCTTGAACGCCAGCAGCTGTCGAATAGAAGGAGATAAATGATTTCGCGTACTGAAGAAGTTAGTTGAGTTAATAGCTAACTTTATGACTTGGTACTCCAGATGGATATTATTGGATGAGACCATTGGATGAGAACATGAGAACAATTGGATGAGAACATCGTGCGGACCAGCATCAAGAGGCTAAAGCCCTCGTTGTCTTCTGGGCCAGATGGTATTCCTGCTGCAATTCTAAAAACGTATGCAAATATATTCGTTCCTGTGTTCACCTCAATATTTAATAACTGTCTCCGGTCTGGCACGTACCCTCGCTCATGGAAAATTTCTCGTGTATTCCCTGTTTTCAAGTCAGGCCCAAAAACTGACCCCATGATCTATAGGCCAGTGTCACTCCTTTGTTCTGCCTCTAAAATATTCAAGTTATCTCTTCATGCGGTCTTGTCTTTCTCACTTAAACACGTCCTCATTCCTAATCAACATGGCTTCATGCGTGGTCGCTCAACTTCCACAAACCTCGCATGCTTCATGGAGCAGGCTGTCCCAGCAGTCGTTGGTAGAAGCCAGGTTGATGCGGTCTACTGTGACATGAGCAAGGCCTTTGATGTAGTCAACCACTCGTTATTGCTTGCCAAGCTCATTCTGTTAGATGTTCACGCTTCTTTAGTGGGTCATATACGTTGCTATCTCCAGGAGCGATATTGCTATGTAAGTGTTAACGCTCAAACATCATTTAGATACAAAGCAACAAGTGGTGTACCCCAATGCTCCGTTCTGGGCCCCCTTCTTTTTTCCATTTTCATTAACGATGTTGCTTCTGCCATTCAAAATTCATCTTTTTTGTTGTATGCTGATGATATAAAAATCTTCAGAGAAGTGCGTAATGTTCAGGACTGTAATTCTCTTCAGGCTGATATCGTGTAATTCCATCGTTGGTGCACCAAAAACGACTTAATTTTGAACCCCTCAAAAACTAAAGTTGTTTCCTATAGTAGGAAAACTCAACAGCTGCAATACTCCTATAAAATAGCAAGCACTGCACTGCCGAGGGTGACCGAAATTCGGGACTTGGGAGTACTATTTGATTCTTCTCTGACTTTCTCTTCCCACGTTACACAAATTACCGGACGCTCTCTTCGATGTCTGGGTGCTGTTTGCAGGTATTCTAGAGAGTTTAAAAGTCCTCTTCCTTTCTTAAAGTTGTATTCAGCTCTCTGCTTACCTCTTTTCGAATACGGTTCTGTTGTTTGGAATGGAACTTGCAAGTCCAATAGTGACCGCATCGAAAGGGTTCAAAATAAGTTCCTTTCTATCTTTAGGCACCGTTTCCGTCATGTACAAGAAGACGCAAATGGCAGCATGTCTTGTCTCAAAAGTATTCCTTCCCTTTGGTGTCGACGAATGAGAGCTGACATTATCTTTCTTTATAAACTTCTTCATGGTGATATTTTGTGTGATGACTTGGTTGCACTTATCAATGTCAACTTGCCGAACAAACTTTTCCGAAGATTTTGAACTTTTAGAACAGATGCTTTAAGTAGAAGACGCTCGTCCATCTGCAGAATACAATGTGCATATAATGAATATTCTGATCGTCTTGATATATTCCAGAGCTCTTTGTCTTTGTTCTCTAATGAATTGAAAACTGTTGTAGCTTAAGTGCCTTTCTGTCATTTATGTGCCGTATTTCTGTTCCGTATTTATTCTATGCAAATCATCATCTTGCTTGTTTGTTTTTTACTTTTCCTGATTTTGTGTTGCTTGAATTTTTGTCGGTTTAAGTGTCAGTGCTTGTCGTTTTCCCATTTTGAAACTTCCTAAGATCTTGTTACAAAACCTTTGTTTTATGTGTATAATCTATCTCCGTCATGTTCATTGATTATTTGCTTGTGTATTTTCAATTTTTCACGTGCCCTCAACGTTTTGCTGGCCGGGTGTCATGGCTTCTAACACTAGGCTTTTTTTTTCTTTTTTGGCTGTTTTGCTTTCTGGGATCTCTGTAACTATTTTTACTTTATTGTTTCTTTCATATATATGGTTTTCTGTGTTGTGTTGCCTTGATTTTAGTTTGTTTTTATGAATGCTTGTATATGGTGTACCAGTACCAAGACCCTAAGGTTGTTCCTGGGCACCAAAAATAAAGGTTGATTGATTGATTATCATTATTATTATTATTATTATTATTATTATTATTATTATTATTATTATTATTATTATTATTATTATTATTTATTCGGAAGGGGAGACTCAAGGTCTAGTCTGGGATGGGGAAGGCGGTTAAGAAGGTGAGAGCGTCTACATTCTCGTGCGTATCCCCGTGGTACAAGCGAAAGTCTACAGGGACATAACAGTCTCTCTTGGGTGAGCCCGGCCCAGAGGAGGCGATGCCCACTACTGGAGGGTCTTGATGTACGGCGGAAGATGGACTCTTCTCTCCGACGCGAGCCCCGAGCATTGTGGGCCTCGTTGGCGCGTGACACGAGGAGGTCACGATGCATTCCCCCTGGAGTTTTTTAGGGATTCTCTCAGGTGTCGTGAGCGTCGGGGAACGTATGCCCGCCACTTTGCGAGCACGTCATCCGTAAAAGCAGCCCCTGCTCTTATTTTGTGTAGCAGGATTTGGGCCCCTCTGGGAAGTCCTCCCCGCAGTGGTCGTGGGTCATGGGGTGTAGCGGCACGGAGCTTCGCCCTGCTTTCTTGCTTGGCAGCGGCTCTGTCGTCCGCAGGGTTTGGGTCGTTCCATGGAGCTCCATGGTGTAATGGGTCGGCGGCGCCGACCCATTACACCATGGATCTCCATGGCACGACCCAAACTCGGCGCGGATACTTGCTTCGTCGCTCGCCCACGCGTGGGCGGCCTCGTTCCCGACGCCACCCGCGTGTCCCGGCACCCAGTCCACCCGCACGGTAATGGATTTCGTTGTGCGAAGTCTCTTCGCAATCATCTTGATGAGGTGGCTGGTGGATCCGATGACTGGGGTGCCACCGAGTCTTGCCACCGCCTCTCTGCTGTCAGTATATATGGTAAATTGCCGGCTCCGGTGCTCCTCCGCCTGGTAGCGCTCTTCGACGTGGTTCGCCGCCAGTAGTACCGCATCGCACTGTGCTGGGCGTGGTGTCAAACTGGAACGTCCGCCTCGCCCGCGCTGGCCCATCTGCACAAGCAACGGTTACGCGGTTGGTGGTCGCATCGACGGCGGCGTCCACGAATATGGCACCTTCTTGCAGGTCGGCTCGCGCCGCCGCGGCAGCGCGCTCCTCTCTGTGGTGGTCCTTCCTGCAGACCCTCGACATGGGTTTGAGGGTGCGGATAAGCTCGTCCTCCCAAGCGGGGATTGGATTCGGTGGTGGAAAAATCGGCGACTCGTCGTTCGCCGTGTCGTTGATGAGACGCTGGATGTATGCCCCGGCATTGGTAGTAGCTCGTCTCGTTGTGTGCCCGTTGTACCGCTCCTCTATGATGTGGCGTAGCGGAGGAAGCCTCGCAAACCGATAGAGCTCCTCGGTTCTGGTGTGCCTGGGCAGACCCGTGATAGATCGAAGGCACTCGCGGTGCAGCGTTTCTAGTTGCGCGTGTTGCGCTTGGGTGAGCTAGAAGCAAACAGCCCCGTAGCATGCCTTCGATGTAAGCACCGCCTGGGTCAGCGTACGTATAGCCTGCGTCGCCGCACCGCCGAAGCGGTCGCCCATCCGTCGGATGATATGGCTGTTGCCGCCACGTAACCTCCAGCTGTCGGACCCACTCGTCGGCTCCACCCTGTTCGTGCAGTGGGACCCATAGGATCCGGATCCAACGGGAAGCAGCCCGCTCGATGAGGCGACCGCCTAGCCTGCTGTCGATGGCCTCCCTAGTCTGCTCCGCACCACCTAGAACGATGTACTGGGCCTTCTCTGAAGAGGCGCGCATGCCTGTAGCCGTTAGCCCCCGTTCAATGGCGTCCGGCCAGTCCACGCTACACCACCGCAGCGGCCGTCTTGATGTCGGTCGAGCCATCAGTCCATATCGTAATATCGTCCGCGTATACTGTGTGCTTCAAGTGGTCGATTGTCTCGAGCTCACCAGCGATGTCGCGCATCACAAGATTAAATGGCATAGGAGACAGGATCGCCCCCTGTGGCACCCCGACTACATTGTTGAAGGTCTGTGGTTGGTGGCTGTCGGTGTTAATCTCGAATGTCCGGTCTTTTAGGAATCCTTTCACGAAATTGGTGATGCGTGGGCCAGCTCCACACTCGCGAAGTACTTCCACGATCCGTGTATGGTTGACCGTGTCAAAGGCCTTCTTCAGGTCTACGGCTACAACGATGGCTAAAGTCTGAAACACGCTCTCAAGCACGCACGCATGCACGCACAGACAGACAGACAGACAGGCCACCACACACACGCACACACACACGCGCGCGCACACACGCGCACACACGCACGCACACACCACCACACACACGCACGCACACACACGCACACACACGCACACGCACGCACGCGCACACACGCACACACGCACACACGCACACACGCACACACACGCGAACACACGCACGCGCACACACACTCGCACACACGCGCGCGCGCACGCACACACGCACACACGCACGCAAAAAAAAGTTCTTGCATCTTTACAGCTGCCCCATTCCATTGGGGCGATTTCCCGCGCAAGCCGGGTGAACTTCCCAGGCGTTCGTTGTAGTCCCACTCAAGGGCCGAGCGCCAGGCCGGGGAGTCGCTTGTACCTATTTTACCGGTAGGTGCCCGGCACCATCAAGGCACAAGAATGCACATGGTGGCTGCCACAGCCACGGCGGACGCTCAACTTGTAACCGCCTGTGGCAGGACACGCCGCCAGACTCTTTCACACCCCGGCAAGGGCCGGGGGCCCCGCCAGATGAATAAGGATCAGGAACCCCTCGCAAGGGTAAAGGTAGCTTTCCAGGCGGGAATTCCCCTTTGAAGGGTCCGCAATCGACCAGGGAAGCCTGCACCCATTAAAGAAACCGGTAGGTGCCCGTCGGTACCAGGATTCGAGCCCGGTACCTCCCGCCTATGAGCCATCGCTGCGGAGCCATCGCAGCGCTTCAGGATCTGGGCACGTAGTGTGACCAGACCCCGTCCCGTCCCACCCAACTGAGCCTTGGAAGAACTAAACTTGAATGACCGGAGGTCAACTTGAAACCTCCTGAAAGCTAAATTAAAGCGTTTTGCCACCCAGACAACTGACGAAAACTCCTGCAATAGGTATATAACCACTATTCTTTGGTCAGCAAAGTATACTGTGGCGACCACTTGTCAAAGTGGCGAAGCGTAATTTCGAGTCTTTTAAGTAAGTACTGGATAGAAACACAGTTAACCAGCCAATACCATACGGGAACAGGATAAAAGCAGTACTGGTGCCTTGGAGTTAACATTCAAACTAAAGGTTTCACGCGCGGAAGCCTAAGCTCAGCGGCCAGCTATACTGTATATAGGGGGGCTGCAGTGCGGCGAATAAATTACACCACCTATAATGCTTAAGGTCAAGGTGCATCATCGTAAGTAGCGCTAGAGACGGGACACAGAAGAGGAGACACACACGACGGCGTCTTGATTGCGGATGAGGAGGCTGGATGACGGAAAATGCATTGTAAAATACGAAGCACCAATTGAGTACAGGGTGCAGAAACGTTGAAAAACGCACTCGTTTAGTCCTTTTATACCCGCTGTGTTCCGCACGAAGTTGTTTATGGTCCAACGTGTTTAATCGTTCTATGCGCCCTCGCCGCCCTGCTTCGTGGTGCGAGCAACATACTCGTGTACCTCCGCCTGCACTGCTTTCTCGATACAAGCAGAGTCGCTGAACGGAGAGCGTGTGAAAAGTGTGTGCAGTAATGAGATAGTACGGAGCACTACCGCCGAAGCGTACGCTGAAATGTATACGGGGCACAGGAAAGTGTGGGAGGGGCTTGACTGCATTTTGTGCGATACACTGGCATGTGTGCGATGCATTCACATACAGATCGCTTCTACGTATACACCACTGCAGAAGGCACTCCACCAGAAGCATGCGAACATTTCCGGATTCGATATATGTGTTGGCGTGTGTAAATTGCAACCTCGTTAAACCCCACCTCGCCGGGGGCATAAACACTATCTACAGGCGGGTATGTGCATGGCTTATAGGCGGGCAAATAAGACGTTAGAAATGCTGATTTGGCGTTCTACCATGACCAGGCTGTACCCCACGTGGCTAGGTTCCACGTGAATTATCAGTACAAACATTATCTCGGAGGGTCATAACCCAAATATAGTGGTAGAAAATAACCCAAATATGGTGGTAGAAATTGCGGCAGGCATCTATCAAGCACACATCCTACAAGCCCTTGCAATTTTTGTCTCTTAAATTCAGCGCTGCCGCTGAAATGTACGCAATCTTGCAGCACGTGCCAGGCAACAGCTGAACGGGCCATCTGAGCAAGCCATTTTACTGGTGCAAAATTTCCTGAGGCTGCACACTTCCAAAACGTGTGCGCTCTGGTACTGCCCCGTGCACTCCTTACGGCACCCCCCACTAACGTGGGGAACGAGATCAACGATCCGGACCCTGTCGTCACACGTGAAAAGCGGAACAGGACTGTCGCTCACACCAAACGACTACTTAAAAGATGGGGAATGCACAGCCTTGGGCAGCCATTATTGCTCAAAACAATGCAGACGCCAGCCATCTTTTTTCTTCACTTTGGTCTCACGTGTTGCGGTGATCGTATGTGTTTGTGCGATAATCTTAGAAAGAGAAAGAAGGATTGATACTTGAGTGAAAAAGTTGGGGCTTTAACGTAGTGATTGGAAAGCCATAGAAGACACTGCACTCCGCGATCGTCACGCAACTTTCATACAGTCACCTTGATAAAGTTCACCTGGAGGTTGCCCCCGTTAGCTTGTCACGTGTAGGCCGTGAACGCTGAATTTCCCACGTCAGCTGCCTCAGTTCACATGCTTGGCTTTCGGCCCCAAAGTGTCGTAGGAGTTGACCTTATTGCAAGGGCCCGTGCATGCTAGGCCGCTTCTGGAATGAGTGCCTTCATATCCGCTTGGAACCGTTTGTGAGCCACCTCCACTTCTTCCAACATGTACCGAAGTCGATAAATGACCTGATTTCGGATTTCAAGCTCTCGTTCATCGCGCGGTGGATACTGAAGACTGTTCAGCACAGCAACATGCTGGTCAATTTCATCAAGCATCTCGAGCACCTGCAGGGCAGAAGCCTGGACGGACATTCGCAGCTCCATTTCTCGCTGTTCGATGTCCTCCCTCGATGGCTCCTCTTCCTCTTCGAAAAAAGCAGCGCTTTCTAGCGGCGGGTCCATCTCTTCGAGGTTAGACGTATGTAGCTCGGCGTCTCCTTGAAGAGCGCTGTTCTTTTAGACGTGAACCGAGCCGCTCTTGTACCTGTTTCCCTGCTTGCCGCTACAACGCGTACTTCCCTTTCTGGAGCCCCTTCGAAGTCGCCAGGATGGTGGGAGCAGCTTTTACGAAGCCCAACACTCAACACCTTCTGCCAGCACAGTATTCTCTTCCTTCTCAGGAGGGTAGAACCGATGATGATGATTATGATGTTCCTTTGTGAGCGGCTGCTTTATTGTTCCTCTTCCTCTTCTTCTTTAGGGCAATGGAGCATACCCACTGAGAGGCATCGAGCAGGGCTTGAAAATGGTTTAATTATAGCTGAAAGTGCGTACTTTTGAAGTGTAAAACAATGATAGGTAGAAAAAACATACACTCTGTAAAGGCGGGGGGAGACAAAGGATAGTACGAATCAGCACAGGAGTTTCCCGGTGGCCGTGGTGATTCATGGCGGTAGTAGTAAATTTCTCTCCTTGCTTTGCCAAGGCTGCTAGCGCTGAAAGGATGCAGCACGGAAGTTTTTAACTCAAGGCCAAGGCGTTCGAATATTACAAAGGAAGAATATATATTACAAAGGAAGAAGAGATGGCTGTTGGCACTGTCTCCTACTATCATCATCATTGTATGGCCGTTCCAGATAGATAGATAGATAGATAGAAACTTTATTGTTCATGGGATGGTGGGGCGAGTCAGCCGCCTCGGTCCAGGCAGCCGCTGAGGGCCCTGATGATGTGGGCCGCCAGTTCCCGTTGCTGTTGGAGACTCGCCGCAACAGCCAGCCACTCTCCGGTGTAATTGTGTGGTTGGGTAGGGTTGTAGGGGCACTCCCACAGAATGTGGTCCTGGGTAGGGGGAATAAGGCAGTGGGGACAGAGTGGGACAGGGGTGTCTGGCGTGCGTTGGAACAGATGGAGACGAGTGGGTGTGTGCAGTGTATATGTTTGCGCCTGCCGAATGACTACTTGCTCGCGACGGGTAAGCCCGGAATGGAGAAGAGGGAACGTGCGGCGTATGCTTAGAATGTCTGCTAAGGTGGGGAGCGGAGGGGGAGGACCAGGATTTGTGTCGCGAGCGTCGACAGGGGCCCGGAGGAGAGCTTCGCGGGCAAGCTGATGAGCGCGTTCGTTCCCTGCGACGCCTGCGTGACCAGGGATCCAGTGCACGTGAAAAGACCCTTTAACGTTGTTGAAGAGGGACAGTGAGGAGGGGAACGCAAGACCTTGAGCCAGGTGGTAGCATGCTGACTTCGAATCCGTGTAGATGTTGGTCGTGCGGACGGGGGATGTGTTGTCAGCAGCGGCAAAAGCGATAGCGAGAAGTTCGGCTTCTTCAGGGGAGGTGCAGCGTCGAGTGATGGAGTAGTGAGTACCCTCTGAAGTGATGAAGGCGACCGCACCGAGGTTATCTTCAAATGCCGCATCTGTGAATACGTGGCGGCTGTCGGTATCACGGTTTACTTTCTTGGCGTAGTATGCGGCACGAATAAGACGGCGTTTGGGATTGCGTTCCTTGTCCATGTGGCGGGGAATAGGTGCTACGGTAATATGTTGGAGTATTTTGCTGTCTAGAGGAGTTGTTTGAGGTCGAGGAGGACGGGACGGGTATCCTAATGTGCGTAAGATATGAAGGCCTGTTGCAGTTTCGGAGAGGCGTTGACGTTGGTGGCTCCGGTGGATGTCAATTATGTCAGTAACCGTAGGGAGAACACCAAGTTGCGCAAGTCGGGTGGTGCTAGTGGTAATAGGAAGACCCAGAGAAATTTTTGTCGCTTTGCGGATTAGGGCGTCAAGTTTCCCTTCCAAGGTGCGCGTTAGGACGACGTACGGAGCTTGATAGCGAATTCGGGAGAGGATAAGAGCTTCCACAGGGCGGTTTGCCTTTGCCTTGCTACAGATTTTCCCTCTCTTCATCGTCATTATGCCTCGGCGCCGGGAAAACACACGCTACCATCTTTCGTTTGAATTTTACATTTCCTCAATATCCCTTCCCGCGTCCTTTTTTTTCCCTTGTAGCGCACAGGTCCACCGCGCCGAGACGACGACGACGACGACGACGACGAAGGCGGAACCACGAGGCGCACGCTCACGTGCGCTCGCGCTGGAGGAATGAATGAATGAATAAATTTATACCCGGAATATCTGGATACTTGGGATACTTCCAACCCACAATCGAACATTGAATGCCGCGGGGGTCAAGCGAAACAAAGACGGAGGCCCAAGCCACGGTTTTCGTGCGGCGGGACGTCCCACATGCCTACATAGACACTTCCGAACACTGCACCAAACACCAAGAAATAGTGGCAGTTCGTGCAACGCTAGGACGTCGGAATGTGATTTTGGCGTCGTACTACGCTCGCCCTGACTCCAGCTGCGGAGGTCGCAGGGATGTTCCGGGTGGCGGGGTGACGTACAAGTGGATCCTAGACCTTCGAAGACGCTACCCGTCAGATAAGATGTTGATCGCTGGGGACTTTAACGCGCACCACCCCGACTGGGGACACCGCCAGGCAGATGCACGGGGTTCGAAGCTCGTGGAGACGACGGAGGCAGCACGCCTGATGCTCACCAATGACCTCGAGTACCCAACAAGACACGGGTTACACGCCGGACAGCAAGACACAGTGCTCGACCTAACCTGGGCAGACCAGGGAACTGTGTGGGAGTTGCGGTGTGGCGTGGATCCCATGGGCTCCGACCATTACCCAATCTGGATCTGCGTTGACAGTGGAGCTAAAAACAAGCGGAGACGCATAGCGCGTGCCGTCGACTGGGATGCCTTTCGAGAGGCCGTAGGCAAGTGCGAGCGAAACCTACCCATCACGGAGAAGCTGCGCCGAGCGGTGTAAACCGCCATTCGAAAGACCGAAGTGAACGAAGACTGGCCCACGCCGGACAAGCATCTTGCCAACCTCTGGGAGACCCGCGAGCAGCTGCACTTGCGCTACATCACAAACGGGAAGAGATATGAAGATCTTGTTCGTGTGCGCAACAAGACGGCCCAGGCGAAACGCTACGCTAAGCACCTAGCGAGGTCTCGCTGGATGGAACACTGCGCGTCTTTCGATGAGAAAACCGGCAGCCATCGAATGTGGCGCACGTACCGTGCGATGGTCGGCAAAACAAAGGGGCCAAACACCACCAAGAACATAAGGCTGGCCACGTGCTTGAGGGTCGAGGAGTTTGAGAAAGAGGCGGCTGAAACCTTCTTCCCACAACCACAGACACCGCCGAATGCCACCGTATACGAACCAGAGCCAGTGACCAACGAACTAGACCAGAGCGCTCTTTTCACGCTACAGGAGCTGTCCGTGGCGTTGGAGGCGGCAAACGTCCGCAGCGCCCCAGGCAAGGACGGTATTACGTGGCAAATGCTGCGGAACCTAAACGAAGAGGGCCGTACACAGCTCCTGGACGAGTTGAACACTGTGTGGCAGTCCGGAGAACTTCCCGCAGAGTGGCGCCATTCCATCGTATGCCCAATTCCTAAACCCGGGAAGAGACCTGACAGAGTGCAGAACCTCCGACCCATTTCGCTTACCTCCACACTATGTAAGATATTAGAGCGCATGGTGCTGGCGCGGTTGACCTATATAGTAGAGCACCACACAGGATACTTGCGGCCCACGCAAACCGGGTTTCGACCAGGGCTCTGTACGCACGATAGCCTCCAAATGCTCCGCCGCACGGTGGGGCGCCATCGTGGACCCACCAAGACTCCAGCCATCGTTGTAGCCGTAGACCTGAAGAAGGCCTTTGACACGGTCAACCATACACGGATCGTGGAAGTACTTCGCGAGTGTGGAGCTGGCCCACGCATCACCAATTTCGTGAAAGGATTCCTGAAAGACCAGACATTCGAGATTAACACCGACAGCCACCAACCACAGACCTTCAACAATGTAGTCGGGGTGCCACAGGGGGCGATCCTGTCTCCTATGCTATTTAATCTTGTGATGCGCGACATCGCTGGTGAGCTCGAGACAATCGACCACTTGAAGCACACAGTATACGCGGACGATATTACGATATGGACTGATGGCTCGACCGACGTCAAGACGGCCGCTGCGGCGGTGCAGCGTGGACTGGACGCCATTGAACGGGGGCTCACGGCTACAGGCATGCGCGCCTCTCCAGAGAAGACCCAGTACATTGTTCTAGGTGGTACGGAGCAGACTAGGGTGGCCATTGACATCAGGCTAGGCGGTCGCCGCATCGAGCGGGCTCCTTCCCGTTGGATCCGGATCCTATGGGTCCCACTGCACGGACAGGGTGGAGCCGACGAGTGGGTCCGACAGCTGAAGGTTACGTGGCGGCAACAGCTCCATATCATCCGACGGATGGGCCACCGCTTCGGCGGTGCGGCGACGCAGGCTATACGTACGCTGACCCAGGCGGTGCTTACATCGAAGGCATGCTACGGGGCGGTTTGGTTCGAGCTCACCCAAGCGCAACACGTGCAACTAGAAACGCTGCACCGCGAGTGCCTGCGAGCTATCACGGGTCTGCCCAGTCACACCAGAACCGAGGAGCTCTATCGGTTTGCGAGGCTTCCTCCGCTACGCCACATCATAGAGGAGCGGTACAAAGGGCACACAACGAGACGAGCTACCACCAATGCCGGGGCACACATCCAGCGTCTCATCAACGACACGGCGAACGACGAGTCGCCGATCTTGCCACCGCCGAATCCAATACCCCCTTGGGAGGACGAGCTTATCCGCACCCCCAAACCCATGTCGAGGGTCTGCAAGACCCTCCAGACCTGCAAGAAGGTGCCATATTCGTGGACGCCGCCGTCGATGCGACCACCAACCGCGTTACCGTTGCTTGTTCAGATGGGCCAGCGCGGGCGAGGCGGACGTTTCAGTTTGACACCACGCCCAGCACAGTGCGATGCGAGCTAGAGGCGGTACTACTGGCGGCGAACCACATCGAAGAGCGCTACCAGGCGGAGAAGCACCGGCGCCGGCAATTTACCATATATACTGACAGCAGAGAGGCGGTGGCAAGACTCGGTGGCACCCCAGTCATCGGATCCACAAGCCACCTCATCAAGACGATTGCGAAGAGGCTTCGCACAACGAAATCCATTACCGTGCGGGTGGACTGGGTGCCGGGACACGCGGGTGGCGTCGGGAACGAGGCCGCACACGCGTGGGCGGTCTCGTTCCCGACGCCACCCGCGTGTCCCGGCACTCCGACCCATTACACCCTGTTCCCCCAGCACGGCACGACACAGACCCTGCGGACGACAGAGCCGCTGCCAAGCAAGAGAGCAGGGCGAAGCTCCGTGCTGCTACACCCCATGACCCACGACCACTGCCAGGAGGACTTCCCAGAGGGGCCCAAATCCTGCTACACAAAATAAGAGCATGGGCTGCCCTTACGGAGGACGTGCTCGCAAAGTGGCCGGCATACGTCCCCCGACGCTCACGACACCTGAGAGAACCCCTCGAGAACTCTAGGGAGACTACCATCGTGACCTGCTCCTCGTGTCACGCGCCAACAAGGCCCACAATGCAGCACATGCAATGGGAGTGCTCGGGGCTCGCGGCGGAGAGAAGAGCCCATCTTCCACCGTACATCAAGACCCTCCAGGAGTGGGCATTGCCTCCTCTGGGCCGGGCTCACCCAAGAGATACTGTTATGTCCCTGTGGACTTTCGCTTGTACCACGGGTATACATAAGAGAATGTAGACGCTCTCACCTTCTTTACCGCCTTCCCAATCCCTGACCAGACCCTGAGTCTCCCCTTCCGAATAAAGAATTATAATAATAATAATAATTATAGAAAGGATGGCACTCTGGCCTGTTGGGGGAAATAGGGGAAGGGGTTGAGGGTTGATAAAGCTTAAGTTCTATTGACGAGGTAAGCCTCCTTCACGAAGGCCCACCGTCCAAGTAGCACGTCGTTGGCGTTATTCCTTGGATAGAGCCAATCCTGCAGATATGTGACTCCAGGGGGCTTGTGCCTTGCTCGGATTCCTTCCTGGACCCTACATGACCACAGCAAGTGGCTGATTGTCGGTCTATCTTGGTGGCACAGGAAGCACAGAAGCCGGTCTGGTGGAACTCGGGCGTTCTTGTGTTGGTGGTAGTGTTCCCAGCGAGCTAGGATGTCTTCCGTAAGGGCGTAACCCTCCAGCGTAACCCGTGCGGGTTACGCTGGAGGAACAAAAATCAGCTCAAGCCCAAATGCTGTCGCGGCTGGTTGACTCATGCTTCAGTGGAACTGCCGGGGACTCGCAAATAAGGCTGGGGAGCTTCGCTACCGTATGCATAACGGAGGTCTCCCCGTTTGGGCTTTGCTCCTGCAAGAGACCAACTCTCTTCAGCGTCTCCCCGGATTCAACGCCTACGCCTCGCCCACCATTCCGGATCGTCGATGTAGCAGTGTGAATGAACCTCCAGGCAAGGCTGCTATGTCGCCAGCTGTTATCCCCAGGCTCAGCTGAAATTAGAACCATGGTGCAGTGAATGGCGGGAAGTGGTGGCCGTGTTAGTGCGCCTCCCTCAAACTGACATCATACTGGTGTCATGTTACGTGCGCCCGCACATCGGACGCTCCCCCGTGTTGCGTCTCGGTTGGATTGAAAATCTCCTTCGCACGCACCCGGGGTGCGCAGGGCTGGTAGGTGGAGATTTCAAAGCGCCGCATCCGACTTGGGGATACCCCTACTCAAGCGCACGAGGAGGTCTGGTGTTGGACGCGTTCACCGATGCGCACTTTGTGCTCCTTAACCAGGTCGACACTCCAACTCGTCGACGTGACCACCCGCGCAGCCCTTCGTACTCCCCTGACCTTTCTTGGTGGCTTGGAGCGCAGCCTGTGTCTTGGAATCGGGAGCCGGACTGCTGGGGCAGTGATCATTATCCCATCCGCATCGGCTTGGCTCCCGCTGTAATAAGTCCGCACCGCCTCCGCTGCTGTGTCACAGACTGGGACTTGTTTCGTAGAGCTCTGAACACCTCAGTTCACGAAGACCCATCTGATCCCTTGTATGTGATACGTGCGGCTCTCCGGAATGCCACGCGGACTTCTTGGGTAGAAGAAAACAAGCCAACACCTGACCTACATCTCTTAAATTTGTGAGCTGCTCGCCGCCGAGCGGAACTGGCAGCCAAGAGAGATCCTTCAAATCCAGAATTGCGCACCTCGTCGCACCGTCTTCCGGCTGCAGCTCGCCGCCATGAGAAGTCTATATCTCGGCAACGGTGGCTGGACTGGTGTGCCTCACTAGGGCCATCCTTTACCACTGCGTCTATCTGGCGCACTTTCCGCCGTATGGAGCTCGGTGGACGCCCCCAAGAACCGGCTGCCAATGCGTGCCTCGCATCTGGACGGACCCCGTGCCAGTTTGCTCCTCAAGTGGCCAAGGAGTTCTTCCCAAAGTACGACCAAGCTCCACCACCATTTGCCGGCTCATCTACTCTGCCCCCAGAGGCTTGTTCGCCTCCCAGTCAGGAAGACCTTGACGGGATTCAGGCACCATTCACCATGGCTGAGTTTCTGGCGGCAATAGACAAGGCGAAGTTACGCAGAGCACCAGGCCCATACGGTGTGACTTACGAAGCGTTCAAGAACATCGACGGTCCAAGTCTACAGTGGATACTTGACTGGCTCAACGCTATCTGGACCTCTGGGGTCGTTCCGGTCACCTTGAAGCACGCCGAAGTAGTGCCAATACCAAAACCAGGGAAGCCTCCTGACCATCTGAGTAATCTTCGCCAAATCGCACTAACATCGACCATCTGTAAGCTCCTTGAACGGATGCTAGCCACGCGCCTTACATGGTGGCTAGAACGATACGGATGGTACCACCTGGCTCAGATTGGGTTTCGTACGCACCTGAGCACAGAAGACGGCCTAGACCACCTTTCGTCTATGGTGTTCTTAGGTGGCAGATCGAACAAAATTCGCACGATCCTTGCTATGCACGTCCAAAAGGCCTATGACAACGTGAGCCACGCAATAATCAGTATTCTACAGTGGCTCCTCCTTCTACCAGCAGTATGCCGTTTCGTAGCGTCTTTTCTTCACAGCCGCTCCTTCTCCATCCGCATTGGAAAAGAACACGTGGGACACTTTGTTTCGGAGCGAGGCGTGCCTCAAGGCTCTGTGCTGTCCCAAGTGCTATTTAACGTGGCCATGCTGCCTTTGACATGGAAGCTGGCTGAAATACCGGACACTTTCTGCCTCGTATTTGCAGATGATGTGACTGTGTGGTCTGTAAACAATCAACTGCACCGGCAACAGGCAGGTCTGCAGACTGCCTTGAACATTACTTCATGGTGGTGCTCAATGATTGGATTGAATCTGTCCCCTTCAAAGACTACATACATGTCAGTCACCAATCGTATACGGGCCGACGCCGGTTGTCGCAGACACCAATATGCCTGTCCTTGAACGGGGAACCCCTGGATACCACTGCTCATAGTCGTGTATTGGGGTTAGAAATAAGCGCAGCAGGTTCGGCAGCTTCATGGGTCCGTTGCACTCGACAAAAAGATGCCAGCATGCTTTACTTGTTCCGCCGCATCGGCCAGAAGTCGGGGGGGGGGGTGCCTGCTCTCGAGTCTTGCGTGTATTAGTGCGGGCAGTCTTTCAGCCTCGTATCGTCTACCAAGCCCAGTTCCAGCATCTCACTTTGTGCGACTGGGATAGTTTGGAAACCGCAAACAGGGAAGCAATGCGAGTGATCACCGGCCTTCCTCGCATGACCTGCATTCCGACCCTGCAAGCGGAGGCACAGATTAACACATTGGACGAACTTGTACACCAGCGTCTATCGGCACGTCTTTTAAAAACTAAATCAATTCCTGCCGCCGCCGCACTAGCGCACTGCTATAACCCCGCATCACCTCTGATACCGCGTCCAGCTGAGTCACCGTCATGGCACCGCCCACAGGCCACCGACAACCGGCCTCTCGGGCGTATAAAAAGTATTCGCCCAAGGCATCAGACCAACCCACCCCTCCCTATCAACACACCAGATGGCCTCCAGGCTCATGTGGATGCAGGGGTGGACAATGGCATCATCCACACGAGCCTAGTTTGCCCTGCTATGCCGTCTGTAAACCAGACATGCAGTTATGTTACAGAGGCACCACATTCGTCGGTTTTGGCAGAGCTGGTCGCCATCCGTGACGGCTTGTGTGCCCTAGGCCCTCGCCTATGTGTGGACCCACCGTCTTGCCTGATCATCTATACCGATTCAACACAGGCTACTCGCGGTATACGGCGTGTATACAGCACACTGTGCATTAAAAGCGATGTGCACCGGATACCGCAATCGTTCCCGTGCCCTGTCCGCATCCTCTGGACCCGCCGTAGCACGCCCACCCACGTCGAGGCCGACTTGGCTGCTCATCCTCCCCAAGTTATGTTCCCGCTCCTGCTTCTGCAGCTGTCCCTGCAGGACGCTCTTCTAATTAAGAAAGAGTCTCTTCGGCACTCCACGCGTGCCCTTCTTCCTCCGCGTGGGACTGACCTTCCTGGCGGCTTAACCCGCTGTGAGGAGGTCACGCTCCGGAGAATTCGCCTTGGCGTTGCACTCAAGCCTGCTGTTCGTGCAACATGGACTTCTGGCCTTGCGGTTACCTATGCGACCTGCCCCTACTGCTCTGTTTCCGCTGAGGAGGCGACATTAGACCACCTCCTGGGGACATGTCCAGGACTCCAACCAGCCCGAATCCGGCACATGGTAGCCCCAGGACACCGACCAGGCCACCCGCCCGATACTCATCGGTGGACGCATGGTCCTCTTTACGGGCAGCTCTTGGACTTTCTTGCTGAAACTGGCCTATACGGCATTCTGTAGTCCATGAAGCCGCTTGGCTCCCGCAATTTTTTTTTTCAATTCCTCTTATGCCCTGGGGCAAAATGGCGCAAAAAAGAAGACTCTGCGCCGATCGCTAAATGAATTGGTAACGTGGACGGAACTAGCCTCTTCTGGCACGCGCCACGCGACGTGAGATCGAACACGACTGTGCAGCTAGGCGGTAGCCCGTCTTCGCCGCTCCCACTTCTGGCCGGGCCTACGCTCTCCAAATAAATGTAGGAAGCCGCATCAGCCACACCAACCGAGTCTGCTCCCTACATCCCTTTTATTAATGTACGCGTAGGACAACGTATGTACTAGGACAAATGTATTCGTAGGACAAGCGCGCTTGCGGTATTGGTCATTATTTACAGGCTCCATAACAAGCGCATGCCTATGATTGGGACACACCGCAAGAATGTTTCTCGGGGTGGCTGAAATTAACACCTGTATGTGGCGTCTAATCGCATACTCGGTGGAGATGTCGAACACCGTGAGACGCCCCCGGCAACTTCGATCCAGGTAAAGATGGGTTGGAAATGCGCTTGAAAAGATCTACAGAAATTATATTGCCTGCGAAAGCATAATACGCCGCTTGTCTTCATGTTGAGTAGCTTTCCTTCCACCAATTACCTCAATGCACAATATTATAACAATTAAATGTGTTAAGTTCGCCAATTACACATTTTGTGCAGACACAGGCGTTACACGATTGATGCTTTTTCACTTTTTTTTTCAGAGTTTCTGTCTGTTTTCTCGTGGCTTTTTTTTTTGTCTTTGTAGTGTGAGCTAAGGTAGATAGACATAAGATAGGATAGGGTAGATAAGATAGACATGTTTGATGTCGTTAGTAAACTCATTTCTCTAGTTGTTTATTTTTTTGCTTTGCCCACCTTCGTAGTTCTTTATACAAATCTGACCACTCCATCTGGTCTTCTGGGCATTTCATTTTATAACATATCTGACATGACCTCGTGCAACACACGTTGGACACCGGACTCTGCCCGCACTGCGATGTGCGCTGGAACCTGCAGCACCTGCTCTGCGAATGTGGCCCATTTAGTGCGCAAAGAGTGTCCCTCGCAGTGTCTTTGGGACTGCCGCTTTCCGTGGACGTTCAACTGAAGCACGTCTTAGGTCTGTGGGCATGTCCCAACTCCCAAATGTGCTTCACGGGCCACAAAAGCGCTGATCGCATACCTGCAACACACAGTTCTAGACCAGTCTCTGTAAATAACTAAACGCATTCGGGCTCATAAACGTCTTCAACATCATTCTCATCATCTCTATCATTGTAACCATATCCATCTGGCCTAGCAAGCTAGGCACTTTAGCCAGGCTAACATCGCCAGGCTTCATTAAAGATCGTTCTCACTCACTATCTTTCGGGGAGGTGACGCAATGTTAAGACTACAAATCACCCGAGGACTCCAAAGGGGCCTCAAAAGTTTGGTGATGGTCTGCTTTAAATGCCCGATTCGCCTAGCACCCCTTTCAACACTCTTACCACGCTTCATTCTTCTTCGCTTTAAAATACTACTGGTACTATAGCTTTAATATAGCTCTGTTTCACCTCCCTGACAAACTGCTAGCCATTCCCGGCCTACGCCACGCATTCTACGCTGATGACCTGACCCTCTGGACCACCCAAGGCTCTAGCGGTGAACAACAGGACATCCTTCAGCAAGCATTCGACACCACTGCTGCTTACCTTCAGCCCAGGGGATTGACCTGCGAGCCATCTAAGTCCGCCCTACTTGTCCACCGCGCCCGCACAAGAGGCCGCCCGGCTGCGCCCACCCCTGACCCACAGGTCACCATAAGTGGCTCTTTTATCCCCCAAGTTACCACGCTCAGGATATTAGGTGTTCCCTTCCACTGGGATGGTTCAGGCTCTGCCCTACTCCCCCAACTGCACCGAACAGTCTCCCAGCTCATCCACATTATACGCCAAATCCGGGGATCGGCACACGGTCTAAAAGAGCCAGACACTTGCCGTCTTGTCCAAGCCCTCATGGTCAGCCGTGTCACCTACGGAACCCCGTTTGTGAATCTCAGACCCCAAGAAACCAGCAAGCTGGACGCCCTAATCCGCAAAACTTACAAAGCTGCCTTGGGCCTCCTTACATTTACCTCTAATGACCGTATACTTCAACTTGGGCTGCATGATACCCTCAGCGAAATTCTGGAAGCCCAACGAACCTCACAGCTACAACGGTTGGCCCTTACTCCCACTGGCAGGAACGTGCTTCGCACCATTGGCCGGTCCACCCCGTCTGCAACTCACGAACTTCAACGCACCCCTCTTCACATTCGCCAGCGGCTTAGGCTCACCCCAATCCCAAAACATATGCATCAAACGTTCAATAGGGGAAGGCGAGAAGCTCGTGTCAGAACGCTCACAAGGTGATATGAAACTGATGCCCAAACGCGCTACACGGATATCGCCCATACTCCCAACGGTTCACACACCATCCTCGTCACCCTGGATTCTACCGGCCATTTCGCCACTGCAGCCACCTACAAGTAGCTACCAGTTCCCACAGCAGAGGCACTCGCCGCCGCTCACACGACCACCACCCACCAAAAACAGCCCTACCTGACCATCATCACCGATTCTCAGCAAGCATGCCGGTGAAATCAAGCTGGCCTGGAACCCCCTCAAGCTCTTCCCATTTTTCACCGTCTCACCGAAGAAATAGAGATAACAATAGTTTGGACCTCTGGCCACTCTGGTCTTGCTGGGAATGAAGCGGCCCATGCCGCAGCCCGCGCTCTCCCCAACCGGGCACTCCCCTCTGCAAGGCTAGATACCATAGGACGTCCAGATTCCGCAAGCACCACCTTAACACCGCTGTACTCTACCTATAGCTCCATCCTTTCCCACTACACAAACAACAGAAGAAGGTACCTTACTCCCCACCCATCCCTTACCCCACATGAAGCCTATGTCTATCGCCGCCTTCAGACACAAACTTTCCATAATCACACGATCCTCTCCCACATCTCCCCATCCCTCTTCCCCCATAACTGCCGAGCGTGTGACCTTCCTCGTACCACCTTCCACCTAGTCTTCTCCTGCCCGCAGCACCCAACTCCCCTTCACTGCCCCACCCTTGAGCAGTGGGAGTCCGCTCTGACCAGCTCGGCACCGGAGCAGCAACTCGCCCTGGTGAAACGAGCTCTGGTATCGGCGCAGGCTCACGGCCTCCTGGACATGGTAGGCTGACCACTTCCCCTTCCCTCTCCCCTAAAGCTCAAATAAATGTTTTTACCACCACCACTACTATAGCTAATACGCACATACGTACGGCGCGGCATCCCTATTGTCATCACCATCATGATCATAATATTCTTCATCATAACTTCTTTCTGTAATTGCAATCATTTCAACAACATTTCTCGTCAACCATTTCTCGTGCTAATTGCTGCGCAGCTCCGTATACCACCAACGATGGCCAGTCGGCTAGGGACATATTTGGGGCTCACTTAGGGCGCTTCAGCCCTTTCCGAAAAATGCATTTATTGATGTTTCTTTTATCATTCTTGTGCTCGTAAGACAAAAGGCAGGCTAGTTTTTACTTTTTCAGACGAAATAAAACCATGCATTCTTAAGTTTTACACGAAGCTAGGGTCGTGGTGGCTTATGTCAATGGTTTCTCTTTTTTTATTCATTTTCTTAATGGTAGAGGACATAGTTCTTGCATGCGAATAGGTATTCCTGACGGGCCCTTCTAAGTGCTCTTTCAATAATAAAGCAAGTCGTAGCGGAACCTTGAATAGTAAACGCATAACGTCAAGTTAGGAACGTCAACTTATGAATTCGTTTCTCTCGTAGACTGCATTTTTTCCTATCGCCTTTTACTCCCCCCCCCCCCCCCCCCCACCCTCCACTACCTGCATCGGTGTAGCCAGGAGGTCTCCTAGCATTTAACGTCTCCCCAGAGTAAACGGGTTAACCCACGTACAGGTATTTATTTCAGCCACCCCTGAAAAGAATCCGAACAAAAAATAAAAATTAAAACAAACACTAAAAATGAACTTAGGGAATGACACATGTCCTTCTAATACACCATCCTCCCACGACGAAGTCAATAAAAAGCCCGAAAAAACAAACTGAACCACGGATAAAAATGGTGAAAAAGCCCACCCATGTAACCATCTGTATCTGCACAAAAATACATATTTAGAGAAGTTAACACACAGGAATGTTTTTTTTAATTTACAATACATTAAAAATGAAACAACGAAGTGAAAAATGCCTACGTTGTATACACCACTCTCGCTAGACGAAGGCGGCAACAAAAAAGTTAATCTTTTTGTAGGTTCAATTTTATAGTTTCAAAACAAATTTGATGAACGTTCTACAGTAACATTGTTGCTTTTTTGCAGCCAGAGCCAACTTTTCATCTGTATATGAGCCATGCTAAGGACAAGTGGAACGTGCCTGCCCCATGGAGGAATTAAAATGTGCCTGCCCGATACACGACGGAACGCTCGCCGAAGCCCGGCTCCCCTAGACAGTGGCGCCATATTTCCCTCTAGTATATATTAGAATGAAACTCTATGGCTTTGCGCACCAGCATGGTGATGATGATGATAGCGCTCGCACGGTGGCTTCGTTTCAGTTGCTCAACTTCTGTGCTACCACACATTTAATTGTTATAATGCTGAAAATTTAGATTATTGGTCGAAGGGGAAAAAACTATGAACGGGGAGAAGTCGCGAGGGGATGCTTATGATTAATCGGCAATTCTGGTAATTTCTGCGGAATGTTTTGTTGAAGCACATATACAACTGGTTACTTATTGCACTGGAGCAGCCTTTCAACCTTGTGACTTCGAACATATCCGCCGAGCAAGCCAGTTAACCCATATACAGGCATTAGAGCCATAACCGACAAAAATCCTTCTAACGCCTCCTGCTCAAGGGTACGTGTCTGCTACGGAACCTGTAAACAATGGTCAATCCCGCAAGAGCGCTTGTTTTAGGAAACGGCGCCGTTCATTGCGGCTTACATTAGTAAGGACAAAAAACAACATGACAACACTGAAAAATCAGATTGTATTATGAAATATGCTGCAATGAAATGAAGGATGATGACGTTTATTTGCCTGCTGATGCCGTGGCAAGAAGAAGACGCTTGTCGGAAAAGAGAACGAGGAAGAAGAGCCGTAGTGAGGCACGGGTGGAATTCAGCAGCCATCTTCAGCGCTCCGCAAAGAATTAAGAGAACAGCGCCCTGACACAAGGTGTTGACTGCTGGGCTTCGTAACAGCTGTTCGGGAACAGGGGGCCGCCAGCAGGAAGGAAAGGACAACAGCGTCTCGGTTCTGACGTGTACCTCCTTGAAAGCCCTTGCGCCCTCGCAGGAGTCACCGAGTAGAAATGGAGCCCCTACCAGAAGGCGTTCCACCCTTTGAAGAAGCGAAGATGTCGGAGGGGGACAATAAGGATCGAAGAGCCGAGCTCCTCAGGTCTGCGAAGGAAGCTAGCCAGGAGGTCTTCGATAAGATCAGCGAAATTCAACTGGAGGCGGCGGAGCTGCTAGACCGGGAGCTTCTGCCGTTGAGTGAGCAGGAGCTCGAGATCCGCAAGGACATCGTGTCCCTGCTTAAGGAAAAGCTGGAAGAAGCGAAACTGGCCCAGAAAAAGTTCCAGAAGGAGCTGCAGGAGCTTCTGAATGCAAAGTCGGCCTAGCACTGCGTCCCTCAACTGCGCTGAACGTCAAGGCGCGTTGTAAGAGCGAACCAGAAGACAAGCGCGGGAGCTGAGGCACCTGGCGTGGTCAAACTTGATTGTCACAGCCTTCAGTCGTTGTATGGAAAGGCCAACGGATGACACCTCCAGGGGGACTTGCTGCAACGGACTTTAACAGGGTGACTATATGGAAGTTTCGTGGCGGTCGAGTACGAGTGCGGTGCAATGCATGCTCTTTTTTTTTTCCCTGTGTATACAAACTTGAAGAAGACCCAACCTTGTTGCTCAAGTAACAGTCCCCCCCCCTTTTTTTCCTGAGATCATTGCACAAACACATACGAGTATCGCAACACAATGTCAGGCGTCTGCTTTTTTTTTTTTTTTCGCATTATGGCTGCGGAAGGCCGGAAGTCCCATTCCCAGGAATTTAGGTTTGATGAGAGCGATAGTCTTGTCCTGCTCTTCGCGTTCGTAATGAGACGATCCAGATTGTTGGCCCCGTTGCTCAGGTTAATGAGGAATGCCGTACGGATTGCGCGATGCAACCACAGACCGCTCACATCTCGCACGTGTATACTCCCAACAAGGTTTGCTGCATTGAAACGGCCAGCCGTGGCTGCCCGGGCTTCAGTGGCCTGTCATGGACAGCTAGATGGCAGTTCCTACATTACGGCGGCAGCGCCAAATCGAAACGGAAAAATTCTAATGGCTTAGGATATGTGTTCGATAGACACCACCCATATATTTTCCTCGGGGTTATCTCGCACCGTAGTTTCTAAATCTTGACCCGCCATGGAGTGTTCGCACTGAATAGAAGTGGAACCCCGTCAGTACATAACCACCTTGTCCAAAGCTTAGTCATAAGGAACCTCAAATCAGGATTTACAACTTAGTTTTTAACCGGCTAATCCATACACTTAGGGTTTGTGTATGTATTTTTGCCGCCGCGCGAGGTATACGGTTTACAAACGTGCACTCTGCCCCCACGCACGCGTTTATCGAACTCTTGTTCAGCTGTTGGAAAGTGCTAAAGCAGCGCGGTGCTAACGCAATCGTCTAGTACCAGGAGGTTCGGGCTCAATTCCTCAAATGAGTTCGTTAGGCGAAAGTCTTAATTGTACGTTAAATCAGCGCTGTTCTTGTCCGGTGCTGAAAATTGACGCCGCTGTAAAGAGTAAAAAAAAAAAACATGTGAGTAGTTTGGCAATCAATTCCGGGTGTCAAGAGTAGAATCTTAGTGCGTTACCACCGCGCTACCTCAGCACGCTTCCAGCGGTAGAACAACAGTTAGCCTAGAGCCTGTGTCGCTCGCACCACATTGCCTGAAAGGTGAACGCGATGGTACGGGAGTAGAACAGGTGCACAGGAGCCGCAGATAATCCCGATTCTGGGAAGACGTGGCCCGAAGTGCCGCCACTTTTCTTGTCAAAGTAATTCGCGCCAAAAAATGGAAAAATGAAAGCGAAGAAAGGGACACAAACACGACGTATCAGTAAAGAAATCTGATGATAATGGCCAAAGGCAGCCTTATTGCTGTCTTCTTCAAAAGCGTAAGTATATAAATGTCAGTTACGCGAGGAATATTATTTATTCTGTACAGAGGCGGCACTTTTCTGTATTGAACAACAACAAAGACAACAACAAAACAGCAGCTACGACAACGGCGGTTTTTTTGCACAATATGGCACTCAAGGCTTTCCCTCCTAAATCTTGGAACATTGTTTCAATAACTTGGAACATTGTTTCAATAAGCCGTCACTTCACGTAGACTTGTGCAATCCGCAGTAACGTGCATTTATGAGCCGTTTAGCTTTCACAGACGCCGCCGACGCCGACGTTTCGCTTAATGGAACATTCACTGCTTTCGCCTTAAGCGTGGCTCCGGTGGTTTCGACGACGCTCGTGTGCTCATTTTTCCGAAAACAGTTGGAGAAGACAGCTTCGGTCACCTGGTCACTTCTCCAGAAGGATTTAGATTTGAGACCACCTGAGCTTTAGAGTTCATAAATCCCCCAACATCGCACCGAACTGCGAAACGAGTCGATCAGCGGCTGCGTCACAGCCCGCGCTCAAGGGAACGGCAGGTTTGGTGCATTTTTTTTGTGTGCATTTGCGAACACGACTGCAGCTTGGACGTCGATGAAATTGTAACACCCCAACTCCCGACGAAGCTGAAGGTGCTGTCTTAAGACGTGTCGCGAAAGACGCATTCGCAGCACCCTGGGCGAACACCTGTACCAAAGACTGTTCACTAAAAAAAAAGAAGAAGATAATTTTTCAACTATCCTCCATGCGATTTACCGCACCCAATACCCTCTCTCTGAAAATTCTGTCCTGCGCCCGGCATACAGTACCACCACATATGGGAGTGCCAGTAAACCACATAGGTAAATCTCCCCAGTACCCTCACCCTCCTACGAGCACTGGGTGGATCAAGCCTGGATCGGCAGCCAGGCTTGATCCACCTCGTCATCGTCATCACCATCGCCATCGTCGTCATCATCATCATCATCAACAACAACAACAACAAAGCCCTGCTGACATTTCGTTGTGAGGGCAAATTGCGTCTAGGCAGCGGTGAGGGATCGGCGGAGCGTCACACTCGTCAGAAATCTACAAGATTTCGCAGCCCAGACGGCAGAGTGCGATTAAACGTTGGCAAAGGCGGCAAAGCCCGAAAAGCAAGGAGTCGAATAACACCCTTTCGCTTTGCACAGAACGCGATGCTGTAAATGGTAAACGTTTATATCGCTGAATGGGGCAGAGAGAAAAAAAAAAGCGACTAAGCTATGAAAGGAGCCCCTTGACTTGCGCATAATGAGACCGCGACTTCAACGTAACAGACTGCCCCACCTTGGGGTAGCCGCTCTTGCCCCTGCGGGCAAACTTGTCCATGCATGCGCACAGGGTATTGAATGGGGCCAGATACAATGGGGCCTGACACCGGCCGCCACGGTTCACGCTTTCAGGCCGCCGAGAGTTTTTCTTTTAGTTCGAAATAAATTATTGTAGCCCAGATAATTACCCGCGAATTCATTCGCCCCCGCTACACATCACGGCCAGGTGTATACACGTATCCTCATCAAGTTCAATGGCTCTGTGTTCTGCGAGTTCTCCGCTTCTAAGCCTTTAGCCGTGGTTACTCTTAGCTCTGCTGCTAACGGGCCATTTCGCTTTTCCGTTCAAGTTCCACGTTGGCTGACGCTGATAAGCTCGTCAGCGTTCATGGGGACCACTCGGTAGAAAACACAAGTATCTCGTTGCAGACGGCGATACGTTAGCCTGCGCTTCGAGCTCGTCAGCCACTTCGGTGAGGCGGGACGGCCTCTGTGCTGGCTGCCATCGCGCTTTGACGAGCGCCTGCGAGCAGCGCTATAGGTCGGGAATCGCCGCTATACGTCTCCAAACATTCTCCTCCGTCGCTTCAGTGCCATGCCGATCTAATTGAGCGTCTGTACGTAGTACACTTTGCATCGCTCTTCAAACTGCGCGCACTGCAGATTACGACTTCTAATACCGGATACATGGAGGATTTTTAAGAAAAGTGTATACAACGCAGCACTCTGAAGTAGCTTGTATTTTCGTTATGTGTACTACGGCAGCATTATTTTTACGGTTTTCTTGGTCGTTGTTGTCTTTTTGTTTTAATTTTTAATTTGCCGCCTTTTCTTCTGTTTTATCTGTACGAAATTTTATGTCAGAGAGGGAAACGAAACGGGGGTTATGCAACAAAATGAAACGTTGTATCGTTTTGTTAAGGGTTCGGGAACAAGTCCTCTCATCCTCTGTCAATACGGAGAGGCATGGCTCTGAAAAACCCTTGTAACTCGTATTCTACCAAACGCAACGTAAAACAGATAATGAGACGTTTAACTGCTAAGGTGACTCTCCAACTGTAAGAAATGTTATCTTGGTCAGTGCCGAAGATAATTGGAATTCGCCGTTTTAGTGCAGATAACGTGACGACGCCGCTTCCGAAGCCCCATTGACGGAGTTTCCTACGTGCTGTAGAACAGCCTCGAACCAGCGTGACCCGGGCATGTTTTTTCGCACTTAACTACAATCCTGTCAAGTCTCGCAAATCTAATTAACTCCCAATATGCTAGATCGCAGGTTAAAAATAACAGCAATTGGATTTTCAGTACTTGATTGGTCACATCAAGACGGGAGAGCGCCCAGGTAATTTTGTCCATAATTTTATTGAATAACAAATAAGAGTAATTCCGCACAAAAATGTTAGTAAAAATTTGTAAAGTTCTGAATGGAAACTCCTCAGCTAGGCAGTCATCCTTGCCTTGATGACAGGAAGGTCTCCGAATTCTGTGTGGGTGAGTGGGGGGGGGGGGGGGGGGAGCGGAATTCGCACTCTAAACAGCAGTACAAGCCTAATATCATTCAAAAGGTAAAAGAATGTACAATTGTTACTTATGGGTAGCGTTACTACCCAAAGTAACCTGGCGCCTTTGGGGTTCGGATGAGGTATTGGTTCGCGTCTTGCACATGACATAGAGGGGACACAGAATTTAAGTAAAATGTATGAACAAATTTTATTTCTCCTTCTGGACTTACAAGGCTGACCCCTTCCTCCCTTACTTTTTTATGATCAATAAACGTTTATTGATACTACACCGTCGACGGTGGTCATTTCTATAAAAAAGACACATACGTACACACACACACTTTTATTTTAATACTACTAATCTTGAAAATGGGGCCTATTGATAACTAGCCTATACCCAATATGCAGAGAGAGAAAACGTTTATTGTGAGAGCGTTTACGGTGTTCTTGTAGGATGTTGAGGTGATGAGGTGATGAGACGTATACGCTTGAGGTCTAAGTCATGTTTTGGTCTGGTCTTGAAAATGGGACTTATTATTGCCGCATCTACTGAATGTGCATATCCAAGTGATGAGAGGTATAAGCTGAGCTTCAAATGTTTCGAACGCAGTGCGATTTTGGTGGTAACCGCGTGCTAATAGCCCACACACACACACACCGGGACGTTCGTTTTCCAACGCCTCGCGCCGTAGAACGCCTCGCGCTTCCCTTAAGGGGAGCGTGTGCCACTCGGTTTCCCTTAAGGGAAACCGAGTGGCACACGCTGCTGCTCGCAACCTTTCTCTCCGAGCGTTTTCATAGATGGAAGAGAACCTTTCCGCATCCTCTCATTACCCCTCGATGTCTCCCTGTTCCCTTCAATTCAATAACCCCCCTCATACCTCAGCACATAGGCGGATCACATTGAGTGTCGACCATTACACACCCATACATGTTACCACACCTCGATTCTCAACTTCATCTCCCCCACCACTCTTGCAACTGCTCCTCTTGCCCCTTTCTGAATGCCCCTAGTGGAAATCCCCTGAGCAGTTTGAGCGCGTGCTGGCAAGCTAGTTCCCTTTGCGAGGACCAGGAAGGCTTCATTGCGAGGACCAGGCTTTGCGAGGACCAGGAAGGCTTCATTGCTCGCACCCGGACTGCCGGGATGGCTTGCGGATTTCTGTACTGGTCGAGACGGCCATGAGGTCTTATGATCCTTCATCATCCCGTAAAGAACTGTATCCGAAGCTCATACTTTCTGCCCTGTATTTATCCTCATCCCCCTTTCTTAATCATCCAATTTCCCCAGTGAGTGAGTGAGTGAGTGAGTGAGTGAGTGAGTGAGTGAGTGAGTGAGTGAGTGAGTGAGTGAGTGAGTGAGTGAGTGAGTGATTTTAGTGAACAGGCTCACCTACACTTGCAAGGTGTGCCAGCTATTGCTCCACCCGAGCATCACTTTTATTAAACTTTTCTCATCAAATCCCCGAGAGTTACAAAGAATTGTCCCCTTTAAAAACAGGAGTATACTACTTGCAAGATGTCTCGCCTAGGAATCCAGTGTCCGTTTGGTAAAAGGACGCCATCCAAAGAGGCACGGGGGGCGCCTATTCTCCTACCGTCTTTATACAAAGCTGAATAATCCATCTCATGTTCGGGGTAGTCCATTTCTAAAAGAAATTATGCGATGACATGTGGTACATACAAGACACGTTGGGCACAGGAGCGATGAGGAAAGGTGTAGCTTATGACGCAAGTCGGTGTTCGCGCTAAATTCGTCCGAAAACGGCGCAGCAATAACGGCAATGCCCTACTTATTCATTTGGTAAAGCAAGGCTGGTAACGTGTAATCCAAAGGAACATCAAATGTTTGGTGACGGCCTGTTTTATAATTTCCCTTCCCATTGCACCCCTTTCAACACTCGGACATCGGGTCCTCCTTTTCGGCATTAAAAGTAATATATGTTCGTCACGGCATAATCATGGTCGTCGTGATATGATCATAATAGTAACCATCACCATCATTTCTTTTTTTTTTGTAGTTACAGTCACTGCAATGACTCTGTTTGTCAACCACATATTATGCTGTTTGTACGCAACTCCCTTCTAATCAACCCGAACGATGGACTGTCGGGGATGCGCATATTTGGGGCTGACTAACCGGGCTTCAGCTCTACCACTAATATCATTTTATATTGTTGTTTTGTTCATAAAAGAGCTGTCCTTTTTTTGGATTCTGAAGCAATATTCTGAAGCAGAGCCTCCTTACATTTTACATGCGACATGGAGCACAGTGGATTGTGCTAATGGTTACTCTCTATTAATTCTTCCTTTCAGGAGGAGAGGACACAGTTCTTACATGCGATTAGGTATTCGTGATGCGGTCTTTTAAGCAGTCTTGAAGTGGCAAAGCAACTCATCGTGAAACAATGAACATTGAATGCATGATGCGCACTCATGAACATCAACTCATGAACTCAAACATTTCACGCATAAACTTGCGATGTTTTAAACGCCTTTACCACCCACCATTTATTGCATTAGAGCAGCCGTAGACACCACCGCTTTCAACTTCCCCACAGATTCATCCAGTAAGCCCCCACACAGGAATTTCAGCCACCATCAAAAAAAAAAAAAAAAATCAGTTACGCCTTCCGCTCACGAGCCCGTGCCTGTTATGGAGGCTGTAGATAATGGCCAATCCCGCAAGTGCGCTTGCCCTAGGAAACGGCACCATTCTTTGAGGCGTACACTAAGGACAAAAAAAAACAACAACTCTGGAACACTTAAAAAGCAAATGATATTCGGAAACAGGCAACAGTGAAATGAAAAATGGGGACGTGTATTTGCCTGGTGATGCCATGGCATCAGGAAGACGATTGTGCGAAAAGAGTGAACGAGAAAGAAGAGACATAGCAAGGCACGGGCGGAATTCAGCAGCCAGCTTCAGCGGTCCGCAAAGGAAGATAACAGTGACCTGGCGAAAGTTGCTCACTGCTGGGCTTCGTAACAGCTGCTCGCACCATCCTGGCGGCTTAGACGGGACTCTATAAAGGGAAGTACGCGTCGTAGCGGCAAGCAGGGTCAACAAGAGCGCAGGACCTTTCAAGAAGACGACGAGCCACGCACGCCTGACATCGAACAGATGGAGCCACAAAGAGCACGCGTCCTTTCTCTTGAAGAAGATACGGCGGGGCCAAGGGACGAGCGAGCAGCGTCGCTCATGTATGTGCATGATTCTGCCAGGCAGGTACTGCAAAAGTTGGCCGAGAATGGGCGGGAGCTCGCTGCGTTGGGAGAACAACTCAAGCTTTCGCCGTCCTACGGCCGGGAGGTTGAAATACTACGGCTGGTCGTTTCTCGACTTCAGAGCGAATTTGAAGAGCTGACACTGCAGTACAAAAGGATCGAACGGGACCTGCGAATGTGGTCCACGACAGCAGCGGCGCATCATGGGGCTCGCAACGGAGGTCAGCCTCAAGCAACTAATTCGGACACTGCACGAGCGCCACCAAAGCCGGCGACCGGAGTTGAGGCAGCTGCCGCGAAAAATTAAGTGGTCGCGGCCTGTACAGTCGACGCTCGAAAGGCCGACGGAGGCAACCTCCAGGTGGACTTGCCACAATGCGCTTTCCGAAGGTGACCGACTATGAAGGTTTCGTGAAGGTCATGTAGTGCGATTTTGTGCACGACTTTTCAAATTGTATCAACAAGTTTAACAAAACCTTGTCGATCTCTCTTTCTTACATCATTGCATTAGCTGATACTAGTGCCGTAACAATTGAGCCTAAACGAACAAAGAAATATAGCAGGCGTTTGGGTTCTTTGGATCTGTCTGCGGCCGGAGGTCGCATTCTCCGTGTTCCAAGTAGTGGTCGTCTGGTGTGAGCGATGTAGACTCGTCTCGCTCTGACTGTTTTAGGTTGCCTGTTTGTCGGTTGCCCGGGTAGTGCTGCCAGATGGCATTACGTACATTTCAGCCGCCGCGTAGAACCTAAGAGAAGTGCCGAGGACGTGCGTTCGATAGAGTTCTCGTATAGTTACTTCATCGAGCTTATCTCCATTTATGATTGTCAAGTTTTGGCCCGCCGCGAGATGTTCGTAGTGAACTCAGCTGGAGCCTCGTCAGTGCCCACCTTTGTGGGTTGAAGTCGTGTGGAACCCCAAATCAGTATTTCCAACGTTGTTTTGAACCTGTTAAGCCATGTACTAGCATTTGTACGGACATTTATCTAATCATGCAGTATATATGGCTGTATGGGGTACGTGCGCTACATATATATAAAGTAAAGGTTGGCAGTCAAGAAAACCTCGGTAAGCAAAGGGGAGGTTGTGGTGGGTCATAGAAACAGCTTAAGAATTTTTTGAGTCAGAAAGAAAGTGGTGAAAAAATGCCCGCCGGGTGGGATCCGAACCCACGACCTCCAGAATACCGATCTGGTGCGATAACCACTACGCTACCGGCGGGGCTGTACCCCGACCACTTTCTTGGGTATTTATGTTAAGTATTTTTTTTTCCTGTACTTGGGGGGGGGGGGGGGGTAGCCAGCGCCACTCAGACCAGTCGGGGTGAAGGGGACCTTCTTTTTAACCCCCAGGCTGTGACTCGAGTGTCTACGACATGTTGAGAGTGGTCGACCAGCGTTGAACCCTCTTAAGCTACCTTTGGCACCAAGACTGCCAGAACCGAGGCCCTCGCTATGCATGTAGCGAATCAGAAATGGGAAATGAGGGGCTCGGTGAAATATGACAGAAAGTAAGGGTTGGCAGTCAAGAAAACCTCGGAAAGCAAAGGGGAGGTTGTGGTGGGCCATAGAAACAGATGAAGAATTTCGAAAGAAAGTGGTGAAAAAATTCCCGCTGGGTGGGATCCGAACCCACGATATATATATATATATATATATATATATATATAGCGAATCAGAATAGGAAATGAGGGGCTCGTTGAAATAAGACAGAAATAAGAATTGGCAGTCAAGAAAACCTCGGAAAGCAAAGGGGAGGATGTAGTTGGTCAAGATAAAGAATTTGGAAAATAAGAAAGTGGAGAAAAAATGCCCGCCAGGTGGGATCCGAACCCACGACCTCCAGAATACCGGTCTGGTGCGATAACCACTACGCTAGCGGCGGGGCTACTTTAGCCGCCACTTTCTGGGGTATTTATGTTCAGGTGTTTTTGTTTCTTGCGCTTGGGTATATATATATATATATATATACATAATAGCGAGAAACAATTTCTTGGACACCGGTAAGTATAATGAAGAAAATGAAACACGTCGAAAGAGGACAGGTTTTAACGTTTCGACCGGGGACCGGCCTTCGTCAGAATTCTGACGAAGGCCGGTCCCCGGTCGAAACGTTAAAATCTGTCCTCTTTCGACGTGTTTCATTTTCTTCATTATATATATATATATATATATATATATATATATATATATTGATTTGATTGATTGTAGGGTTTAACGCGCCGACGCAACGCAGGCGATGAGGCGCGCCGTAGTGGAGGGCTCCGGATTAATTTTGACCGCCTGGGGATCTTTATCGTGCGCCGAAATCTCGTACACACGGGCGTTTTTGCTTTTCGCCTCCATCAGAAAAGCGGCCGCCGCGGCCGGGAATCGAACCCGCGACCTCGTGCTCAGCAGCGCAACGCCTTAGCCACTGAGCCACCGCGGCGGGTGTATATATATATTAATTTGAAATACTGCCAGTCTTTTTGAGACCAAGGGCATACAGAAGTTTAAACATATACATAGAAAAGTACTAGGTCGGCAGATAATAACAGAAATAAATGCAAAAAGTCGAAACAAATACAAGGGTTGGGTAACGTATAATATAAGCACAATAATTTGAGGTTCCACAATTTATAAAGGATGTCAACAGGGGAAGTGTACTCAAGTTAGCTAAAAAAAACTTGTCTAAGGAAAAGAAATTGACATACCGACTAACCATACGTTGCGCAAACCACAACGAACAATACCGCGCAGGAACGGGACAGTAAAAAAAGTCACAGGACCATTAGTCGGCAAGTAATCACACCACGAGAAGTTTGCACACGTGGGTATGTAGTATTTGCATCAAACCAAGAAAACAAAAGATAAAGCACATTGGCGAAGTACGTCATACACATGCAATTCACAGGGAAAATACATTATTGGGGAAAAAGTAAGTGCATTCTAAATTCGTAGCGGCTGAACATCCACTCTTCATAAATATTAGTTTTACTTTCCTGTTAATTGGTAATGTTAGCTAGTCTGTACAAAAAAAAAATCAGTTCTTATTTCTTATTAGTCCGTATTTCTTTTTTACTTTACATTTGTGCGAATTGCACGTTACGGGATTCCTGGACCTGCTATTTCATTCTTTTGCGAAATAAACTTTAAAGGGACAGACAACCGATTTTTGTCACGTATATGTTCTCTAGCTCATATGAAAGCCAGCGTTTTGTTAGCCCGGTAACCACGAGCAATTTTTAAACAAACTGTCGGAAATAATTTTAATTTGGCAGCAAACTTCCTGAAATCGGAAGGGTGGCGGTTCGTAGTGTCGAAACTTGACACCACCATATGTGTCCCTGTCACGTGACCTGCAAACCTAGCAGCTACTGTAACTGCTGAAACGTTAATTTACGTATTGAAAACCTTTTAACACAAGTATTTGTACAAGCTTAAATTGTATATGTATTTCTAAACATTACTTTGAAAATTCTAAAGACACGCCGCCCGCCGCCGCTAGGTTGCTCTCAGTGTGGCTAACTGAGCCAGCATGCCAATCAACGGCAGCGCTCAGTAAACAGACCCAGCGAAAAAGCTTTGACGATTCTGTCTGAGTCAGGGGCGTTTGTTCTGCCAAAATATTTGATTTCAGTCTCCAAATACGCCAACGGCAGCTTTAGAAAAAAAAAAAAACAAAAAAAAACCGTCGTGCCCAGGGAGAATCGAACTTCCCGCCTCCACAACGTGAAGCCCGTGAAGCCAGATTCTACCTATCGTCTATCCCAACAGATGGCGCATTCGTGCAAAATACACCCTTGCATTATAAAAACGCATAAAGGAACAGGAAAGCCTGCGATTCAAACTTTTTTAACTGGGTACAAGTTTTTAAATATAGTTTTTTATTTCGCATACAGACATAAGTATGTTGCCGAGCTACTCTATGTCGTGGTTGCCAGCATTAGTTTTGGGAGGGACACATACGGCTCGTAGATAAAAAAATTCGGTTTAAAAAGTTCTAGGGCGTTATCAGCAAAACCGTTTCTCGTCAAGGTGCTTTAAGTGATGCCCTTTCATTTGGGATAGAGAATATATACTCGACAAAAATCGGTTGTCTGTCCCTTTAAACAGCTTCTAGACAGTGCAATTGCGCCGTCCGCTTTCTCGTCTGTGTGCTTTCCGATGATTACACGTGCATACCAACTCGGCCGCTTCCCCCTCGATTCCCATTATCCACCTGCTGCACGCATGCCAGCAAGACGGCCTCTTCCAGCGCTGCAGGCGAGGCCGCCGTCCTTGGGGGCTGGAGGGGTCGCAAGAGTCGAGGTGAGCATCCCTGTCGGGCAGAACTGCGTCTTCAGCTGACAGCCGTCTCCCAGCCGGCATGCATGGCACGCCAGGCCCGACAATCACGGCTAAGCATATATGCATACATGTGCTCGCAACGTGTTTAGAGGGAGCCGTTAGCTAGCTGCTGTTCCCCTCTTTTCCCATCTTCCCCCTTTTTTTAACTTCACACCACCTGTACATGCTCTTTTTTTATTTTGAACACATCGAAAGTATACCAACCCCAGCCATAAGCAAGGCTCTTCTTGTCCTCGCTCTGCTAAACTGACAGCAAGAGAAATAGAGCAATGAAATCCTGCCGCCTGTGCGTTGTTGTTGTTGTTGTTGTTGTTCCTTTCTGATTTTGGCGCGTACCCACTTGGGGGATTGGCCAGGATCGGGCGATATATTGGGGCTAATGTGCCCAATTTAGGAGACTAAATTTTGGAGAAAAAGAAAAGAAAAAAAAATAAATAAAAAATTGTTGATCAGAATAATTGCACAATAAATATAGGAATTTGTAGAATGAAAGTATGCACTGTGCGCGTGCGCGTGCGCGCGCGCGCATGTGTGTGTGTGTGTGTGTGTGTGTGTGTGTGTGTGTGTGTGCGTGTGTGTGCGTGCGCGTGTGTGTGCGTGTGCATGTGTGTGTGTGTGCGTGTGTGCGCTTGCGTGCGTGCGTGTGTGTATGTATGTGCGTGTGTGTGTGCGCGTGTGTGTATGTGCGTTTAATTTAAACTCTAACACAAACTAATCCGTTCCTCAGGGGATAATATTTCATATGACTGACACTTCAAGGATCAATAAAAGCGGAATGCTCGGAAAACACCAGGTACACCGCTTGTTAGGGTTTAAGGGCAGTGCACTTTAATCTCCTCGCACTGCACTGCACTCCACACCACAAGCACTTGCTTCAATAAAGAATCTGCAAAATTAAGTAACTCAGACTGTATTCAGAGTCCAATCTGCGACAAAAATTGTGCTGCGACATTAAATAATTTTAGGTGTTCGACACGAAAAGACAGGTGAGCGACAACAAATAAGAGTCAGCAGGCGGGAACCCCGTGATTATAAAAGGCGCGGAGAGAAAAAAGAGCAACTGATGGACATTAGATTCTTCATTATGCCCGATACACTACACGTGTGCTTAATGAGTTTGTGTAAACTGTTATTTTGAATAAGGGTAAAGTGAAGGTGTTTCCCAGGTGTCAAAAAGAAACATTTAGAAAGGCGTGAATAATTAACTGATCAGATATATAAATAAATCAAAGCGTAGATGACTCGGCGAAGCGCATCATTCGATAAAACGACTTGAATGAAGAGTCCGTCTATAAAACGGCACTCAATAAAACGGCTGCCGATAAAACAGCTGTTAAGAAATGGTGCTCGATAAAGCAGCATTCGGCACAATGGCCTTACCACGCGTTGAGGAGGAGGGTTTTTGCCCCTTGTGGACGTCTTCACGGCAGCATATCGAAAGAAGAGCGCGTTCGGCATGTGCTTAAGAGAATTGTCCCCTTTGATTTTCGAGCGCTCCTCCTACAGCACCCTTCACGCGTTTAGAATGTGATAACATACACGCCGCCAGAACTGTGACAAGCTTCAACCACGCGTTTGCGCCCTGCCATGTAGAAGGAGCGCGGGGCCAGAAACTTCAACCTGCGCGCGATGATTTGTACGATTTCTCGCGAGGAACTTCATGGGCAGACCTCGCTGAACCTTCTGCAGGAGCCCACCACCAGCCACTAAGTTCTAAAGCGCGTACCGCAGCCCCGCAAGAAAGAATCGCCCCCCCCCGGTCTACGTGACCTGATTAGGGACAAGCCACTTTCGATAAAATGCCAGCTTTTGCATGTAATCGATTCGAGGCTCTCCTGCATGCCGCAGCTGCTCCCGTTCCTCGAAAGCCCCGTTTCGCGCCCGCTGCCATACGCGCGGAGCTCTCCTACACTCAGTTGGTTCCCCTTTCTGCCGCCCTTTCTCCTCCCATGTTTCAATGCACCGGCTGGCACCCTTCCTGGCCCATTTGTTGCTGTTGGGGCTTCCGGGCCATATTTTTCGTTTCTGCCGGAGGCGGCCGTGAGACCAGAGGCAGCTCTATACACGCCATGATACAACAGAGAGCTTTCAACACCTTGTGTCCCAGCGCTTGTGTCGTCTATTACTTGCTCAGTCCCGTCTTCCGCGCTGTTTTCAAACGAACCTTGCTCTCCGTCGCTCATCGTCGCCACCTGACCAGCCGCGCAGCCCACGTCTGCCAGACATCATCCACCTTCACCTTTCCGCTAATCGTCAAACCCTCTTCGCATCTAACGCCTTCGACCGACACCCGGAAAACTATGGGGAAACTGCGTCACCGGAAAGATGTTAAAGTCCCCCTGAGCCGCCGTTAAACACATCATTTGTTTTATTGAAGGCCTCTTGGTCGAAACGACAGTTGACACGGGAGCAATTCATGCAGATTTGTGCTCTTGCACAAGCATAGTGACAACGCCCTGTGACAGCACTGCTCTGCGCGGCGCTCAATGGTGTCATGATTCCGCCTTGCGGGCTTCGCACAGCGTGTGCTTCCATTGATGAGATTCGTCACCCCCAATAGTTTCCAGCGTTATCCCCATACGCACACTGGACCGCTTTAGGTAGAAATTTTCTATCCGCAGCATCAGCGATCATCACCCGTAGCCAACCCCCTGTGTTCATATCGCCGACCGCTGTTTTGGCAGTGTTTCGGATATATCGTCCGCTATCAAAAACCGGTTGTCTTTTGTCTCGGGAGAAGAAACACTTCTATACATCACGTCCGACAGAGTCGCCTGAGGCGTCCTGTTGAACGCTCCGGTCGGTAATTTCATATTTGAAGGATTTCTTTTCTCGTCCGTCTTTCGTCTGGCTCGATTCACTTTAGCGCAGCGAGTGCGCCTACCGAAGCAAGCAATTCTGTTGCCCCAAGGCGACACCATCGCCCCTGTTTCTAGCGATGAAGCAGTGTCCATTCTGCCGATGCTTTGATCTTACCCTGGAGCATTAACAAGCATTAATAATCTTGCTTCTCGAACACCAAGGATCCTTCGACGCTCACTCTACTATCCTGAAGAAGACATCTGAAGCGGCATAGATGGATCTTGTACCGTTCCCCGTCTCCCACACGGCATGGAAGGTCATACAGGAGAACGTTCATGACAAGCTTAGTATTGTTCGCACCTCATTGAGTTCATGGCCTTTGCTTGTTGCTTTAGTTAACAAAAGTGCGGTTCCGTGCGCTTTTGCATCGACTTTCGGACGCTGAACAAAATAACTCGAGAAACCGTCTACCCAATGCCTCGAATTGATGACGCCCTGGACGCTTTACAGGGTGCCGAATATTTTTCGAGCCTCGAACTCCTTTCTGAATATCGGCAGGTTCCCATGCACCAGGCGTATGGACTCCTGTACAATATCTAGATTGCGCGGGCCATCACATGGTCATTCAATGAATGCCTGCAGTCGCTCTGGCATACGAAGCAATACTACACCCGCCGAATAAAAACTGGCTTTTCATGCTACATTTAATTTATGGAACTTTGTTCTCAGAGCCTGTGACGGGAATACTTACATGCGCACTTTTTAGAACCCTTTGTCTCACGTCGAATCGCGCATATGTAGATGCATTCTAAACTTGATTGAATATCGTAGCGAAAATGCTCCGCTTTCTTATTAATTAGCGGCCTTGTAATGTGCACCAATACTTTCCAGGGCTTCCTTCGAAATTTTGCGTGAAATTCAGGATTATCATATGCTTCTTCCATCACTTATTATGCTCAATTTCCAGCCCTTGCTTTCTTTCCCTCGTCAGTGCCCGCGACTGTCCCAAATTAGGCCTACTTCCGTGAGTAAGGTAACAAACAAACAAACGAGCGAACAAAGAGATAAAAATTGTTTCTCCACTTTTTATGAGCTTAAAACTACACGTTGTAAGGACTGAAATGATTTTCGAACCAAATGCTCCCAGCTCGTGGCCCAGTTAGCAGCTTACAATTTTTCTTTTCTTGTTTAGCCAACTGATGCAACTGACCCCTTGCCAAAACTGCTCTACCCAAGCTTGCCTCCTCAAACTATCTTGCTGATTTAGATCATGACATCAACCGTTGCAGCATATTTCACGCTATTTTGCGGGCAAAGTTTGTGTCGATCTGCAGGAGAACTCCATGGTATGCCGGCTGTTAGAGAATCGGAGAGGAGCTCTCGCAGCATTTGCAAGAGAACTATTGGTTTTTAGACGGACTATATGTCGTAACGCTTAATTAATTTCGTTGATCCCAAGCAGTTCGTCGTACAGGAATAATTCAGGTCACACATAGGAACGTCTCGCACAAACCTCAGGTCCTGCTGCCTTGCTGCATAACAAAGATTGCCTCAACCCGCCTTTGGACTCGGATTTCGCCAGCTATTCCTTACATTTTCAGTTTCTAACTTTCCCAAGGAGGCGAAAACTTGGAGCAACATCGAAGATGTAATTTTGCTCTGGGGAATAAAATAAAAAATGGGAGATTCGTAGTTGAAGAAACTGGTGATCGCCGACCAAAGCTTCTTGACGTAGTTTGAATGAGTGAAGGACTTAAGGCGCGTTCGTAGCACATGCTCCCGTCTCGGTTTGTAGCGCAGTCGGAAGAGCGCCACGTACCTCCCGTTGCGGCCAGAGAGTCGTGGGATCGAAACCGGGCGCCGCCTAACTATTTCTTTTTATAGTGGACTGCGCTGACGTCAGCCCAAACGCTGACGGGGCTGAAGAGACGCGCATGCGCAGTAGAGTGCGGACGGCGGACAACGACAACGAGGGAGGGAGGGGCACAGCCCCGAGCATGAGATGCTTCGCATCTAAAAACCCTGAACCATAAATGCAGGCAATGTCCCGCCTACGTATGCAAGATGACTAGGGCGATTACTTCGACGCACTTAAAAGCTTCGAGCTTCGCGCCTTTCCGCGCAGTGAACAAGAATCCGAACCGTCTTTTTAGTCTTTTTAACTAAACCTTTGGTCGGCGATCACCAGTTTCTCCAACTATGAATCTTTTACCCCATCAGGCGAGATTTCGTCAAACCTTAGATTTCGAAAATTGGGAGATTTACACACTCGGTGAGCAGTCGCGCCTTTTCGTTTGTTTGAAACTTCTTTCGGGTTAAAACGTTCAACGCCTGCATCACGTCAGTCAGTAACAGGTCGACAGCTTTAAAATCACTAATAATTATCGGCATAAAACCCCGCCGACCCACTTATTTTCGAGGAGGAAGAAAAAAATCTCCCGCGCTGGCGCCTTCCACACACATCCACCCCACAAGACAACGCCGGTATGGGTCATTGGGACCTTGCAGCTCAGAAAGACGTCGTCTCTACAGCCCAGGCAGCCATTCAGAACCAGGGCATACCGGACTAAGGACGGCTGGCGCCACAGGGTTGGTGCCCCTGCCATCTAGAAGAAAAATTTCTCGTTTTAACAAAACCTTCTTTCTCTTTCACCAGGCACGCCGACGGCACTTCCCCGCGCTACGTGCCAACGAACGGTGTTACCAAATCCCCCATTCGTGGAGCCGAATCTTGTCCCCCCGTATCTACGATATGTTACGTGAGACCCTGTCGCGCCCCGCTTGCCTCCTCTCACGTCCATCCTTCGGTACAGCAGCTCTCCAGTGGGAGTCCCCGCCACCGGACCTCCCTCAACCCCCCCAGCTGCATGCGTTATATCTTCCTGAGAGGTCTGGTTGGCCCCGGGTCATTACGCAGACCCAAGAACGCCTTCGAGTTCGGGATTATCTCTGGGACAACTGCGGGTCTACATAATGAAGAGGATATGGCACGACGCCCCAGCTGTTTATAAAGGTTTTCTCTCTCGCGCGCGCGCCCTGCTTCGCCGTCTTTTATTTGGAGCGCGAAGCACGGCCAAACAAGACAACCAACTGGCTTACAAGGAACGACAAGAACTAATTCCGCAACCGTGCGCTTCGCAAGAAGTCCCTTGGCGCGCATTTTTTCCCGTCGCGCTGAGGTTTCCGTGCAAGTGTGTATGATAGAAGCTCCTAAAGAAATATAAAAGCCGATTACTATCGCGGAAACCTTTTTCGCGACGCTGGGGTATCGGGTACCGGTTTCTTGAAAGCGAGGGATTCGGAAAGTGGCGAGTAAGTCAAGTGGATACAGAAGAGGCGATCGAAACGGGGGACTTGAGATAAGATTGAAACGTGCACCAGTCAACAAATCGTCCGGTTCAGGGACAGACAAATGCTACCCTGTTCCCAGGTCGGGCTGCTGGCATGATGCAGACCTGTTGGGACACGCACCAACAAATTTCCATTAAAACGTCGCTCGCGCCACCCGACACGGAGGGAGAGCGAGGTCATCAGACAACTCCGCGCGGCTCGGGCGGCTGCCAGCCGTGAGACTCGCGAAGGCGAAGCACGACAGCTTCCGCCTGAACTCGCCGACGCCGATGCTGGATGATAGCCCGAATCACTATTGGGCAGAAGAAGCACTGTGCGTACACGAAGAATTGGCAGCATTAACTACTTAATTACGCTATAATTAGTGATAAATTACACTTTCGGCCAGGTAGTTAAGTAAAGCTATGAAGTGCAGTTCACGGTAATTTTAAAGAAAAATAAATCATATATTTACTTCCGCAAAATTGCTTTTAAGAAACGCGCTATATTTGGAGACTGACATACTATTCCGAGTTGAACTTGTAGATGGACCCGATGGTTGAAAGAAAATAATGGGAAGACATGATGCCGGTGGCGAACGTGCGTGCACGTGTGTGAGGAGCGGATCACTCCGGGAAGTTCCGCACTCGCGAATGTGGTTCCCTCTCTGTGGACCATTTCAGGCTTCGACGGAAGGTCTCACGTCACGAGTGCCTTTCAAGTGCACTCAACCTTGTTCTGTTTTTTTTTCTCTCTTTTTTATCATAGAACATTGTTGAACACATAGTGACCCCAATTTAAGGTCACAATTATTCCGGAAGCACCTGACAGCAATCAACAGCAAAAAGAAAAAAAAATCCCAGGGCACCTAAGCAATTTTCATCGCTAATGAAGACGAAAGCGTTGATGTTCAATAAAACGTCTGAGACGTTTTGCTTCCGCCTCGCGCTATCGAAGGGCTCCGTACTCTTGTCACATGAGATGCTTTGCTTCGCGATCCGCTTTCGCCTAATATGCTTTCCAATGGCTCCGGTCTGTCTCCTACGCGTTGCGCAGCTGCTCGTTCTTGCCGCCGTGTTAAGGCAGACTTCACGACGATGGTAAATTTCGCTGTCTGCCTTTTCGCTCATTTGTCTGAGATCTTCCACTCCCTCACTTCATCAGCAGTGTTGTACTGGCGTGTACGCCACCTTGCTGTATACTGCGAGCTATGGAACGATTCAAAGACACGCACGAGTGTCACTAACCTTGCTTCGGGTAATCAATTTAGGCATCTTCGCCAATTCGAGTTGCTCCACCGTTCGGGGCGTTTTCATAATTCTACATTCCGCAATTGCTGCCTTCGTTTTCTGAGATAATTTACCAGCTCCTTTCGTAGAATTGCTTCCTCCTAAAGCAACTGCTGTTTATGCAATTTTAAAGCGTCGTTAGGTTGTCCTTTAGTGTGTCTACGCTATCTTCATTCCTTCTGATTAAAACCGGGACTTTGTTCTGAAGAGGGATTCTAAACTCCTGTGCCTTGTCTCCTTGTGACTGCAAGTTAGGTTTCCTACTTTGGGCTACTTTCATCCTTTCTTTCATTTTGTGATCTATAGCCTTACTCTGCACCTCACCTAACTGTGATCACTGCTCTTGACCTTGCTCAGCACCTCAACTTTCTGCACAAAACCTGAATTGCCACTTGGAAAGAAAAAAAAGTCGGTTTCATTTCTAGTTTCACCGTTTCACCTTGTCTATGTTCATTTCCTGCTCATTTGTTTGCGGAAGAAGGTACTCACTATCCTCAGGCTATTTCTCTCCGAAAATCCCAACATTTTATCAGCTTGCCTGTTCTGCAAAGTTTCCAGCTTCACGTTCTCCTCCTTGCTTCTCGACCGAGGGCCTGTGCGCCTATGTACTGCAGGCCTGTAGGCAAACAGGCTTTTGCCTGTTCTTGCATCACGTGGCAACTGCTCGCGTTTGCGCCTTCTTCGTCACTCACCACACCAGTTCTTTTCTTAAATATGAGCTATCGTCTCCTCCAGCATACACGCCATCATGAAGCGATCACCATTTTAAGGACAAAACCTCGTTAACCCGTGCTAACGACTATTTTGACGCCTGCTAGCCCAGTACCAGTCGGTAATGACTATAACCACCTTTCACCTCAACCGCCGTCAACATTGACACTGTTGCCTTCACTAAGGCTGTAAATAAGTTTTTTTTTTTGTACCCTCCCGCCTACATTTTAGGCCTTCGGGTCCTGAAATGTATAAATAAAAAATAAATAAAGTCTGGTGCAGCTCCTCGCTTGTGCGGGTGGTGGTGGTGATGGTGGTGATGGGGTAGTTTGGTCAGGCGGAGCTATCCTTTACCAACAATTGCTCTACCCGATTGGCACCCAATTCATCAAATATATGCCTCCTTCACTATGAGTGCGCGAGCTATGTGTCCCAATGAGGAGGCGCGGCATCTCTCTGCGAAGTGTCCAATGCCCCACTGGAAAGAGGACGCGGTCCAGAGTGGTACGTGTGTGGGGCACATCGCCTAGGACGATTATGTCCGCTCCTTAGCATACTGTGGGCAGTACATTACATGGTGTTCCGCATCCCCTACCGCCCCACATGACGGGCACAGGGGCGATCGCACTTAGAGATGTAAGTTTTCATAAATTTTGAGGGGTTGGGGTGAAAAAAAAAAAAAAAACAGGTGCTTTTAATATTTTTCTTTTCAGAAAAATAGGATAAATTTAAAAAAGATGATTCCGCAAAGATCTGAAAAAAATTCATCATGCTCCCTAAAGCTAAATCCTTAGATTTCTAAAATGACCGTATATAGTTGCTGGCGAGTACGCGAATGATACCAAATTACGGCCGCTGTAAAAAGAAATTAAGTGAGAAAATATACATTGAACTTATTTGGGTTCCAATGGTATTTGAATTCAGGTTGTCAAGAGCCGCAGCCAAGTATAATAACTACAGCCCTAACACTGTACCGTGCCAGGAAGGATCAAGAATCAACCGGATGCGTGCCGCATGACAGATGAACGTGAAGGCACCGCGAACACGACGATGCAGCAGTGAAGAAGTCTTCAATAATCGCTGGCTTTCGCATTCAAATTACTTAAGAGACATAACTACCCAATCAATATTTCCGTTAACACTTAAAGAAGATAATTGTTACATGCTGCATCACAAAAGTCCCATCAAAGCTTCCGCTTTCAAAATCTGCGTACGATTTCACGTAAAGGCATTTATTTCAGAAAAAGTTGCCCGCACTGCAGATTGGTCGCATCACAACAAATTTCCCTGGACAAGTTATGCTTTTTTAAATATTATCCTGGTTAAAAAAACTGAAAAAAGCATGTTTTTTTTCTAATGTTTTTTGCTTTTTTTTTAACCACTCACATCTCCAATCGCACTAGACCCGTCTTGGATCACCAAGGTGTGGTCTTCGCTGACCATGTTCGGATGCGCTATAATAGAGTGACATCCGCTCTTTTTAGTCCATTAGTGACGCAAGGTTGATTTTGGTGGGCACGTAAACATTTAACATGGTCGCTAACTGCCCTTCTTGAGCAGATCCGGAAGTCGCGGGACAATTTAACAGTAGTAGAAAATGACAGTGCATGTCGTGCCATCTTACCAGTGGCCTCGTTGACCTTGATACCAATATGAGACGGTAGCCACTGGAATCGCACGGCAAAGCCCTTGCTGGTAAGATCCTCCACAAGCTGCTAGTGAGCGCTGGAAAATCTTTACGGGCTGTAGTAGACCACGTGCATAAGTCAAAGCGAAGAGCTCTGCTTCTAGTGCGAACTTCCCCAGAATTCTTTCTTCTGTTTTTTTTTTTTTTTGTAACGCCCATTCAGTGGAGTTGATAGTAAATATAAGAACGTATTTCAATAGCTTAGTGTGTGGCCTCCCTTTCTTTTTCTTTTTTCCAGAAGACGCAGGTTTCAGAACGCTCGCTAAGCGTGGAGCTGCAAACGGCAGGCCCTGAGATTTTTTATTCTGTGCGGTAGACGTATGCAGGCAGTGTAAACGGAGTATGGCGTACTCTGTGATGGTGGATTTGTAGTGCAGAAACTCGATGGCACTTCCGTTTTAAAGCGAAGCTTTCTATGTCTCACTTGTGGCAGTGGCAGAAAAAAAAAACGCACTGCAGGAAAGTCACCGTTACACAATAGGTTTCCACAACCGGAACATCAGTCACACACCGCATGCAATGGGCTATCTTTACATGCATAACGGGTTCCATCGTGGTAGACGAATGCAGTTTAGCGTCATACGGTTGAGCGATGATGATGATGAAATCATTGTCTAACAGGCGCACAGATGGCACGCTGATCACGCAGTACGTTTGACCAATGGAAAGCCCAAATCAACGACAACGCTGAGCTAACCGGATCAGCACATTCAGATGACCCAATCACAAGCTAATGCATACAAAATCAAAACCTCACATCAGGTTATCTCAGCGTTGTCGGAGATTCGGGCCTTGGCTGACTGGATAGTGGACTGTGCATTTATACCGGAGGCAGCTTCGCATTCCAACCATCTTTCTTCCAGAAAAAGGTGAGTGTTAGATTTTTTTTTATGCCCAAATTGGAGATTGGGGCGTGAAACAAGGACCTCTTCCCATCGGGGATCTGTAAGTTCAGCGACCGTACACAAAGTTCGGCTTGGTTCTGCGACCGCACATAAAATAGTTGCACGCAAAATGTGTTTAGAGATGGTGTCTTCAGATTTTAATGGAAGTAACCGTTTCTGTATACCGCCGTTTGTTGTAGTTGTTAAAATCGTGAACACGCGTACACACACTCCCGCACACACACACACACACGCACACACACAAACACACACGCACGCACAGAGAGAGAGAGAGAGAGAGAGAGAGAGAGAGAGAGAGAGAGAGAGAGAGAGAGAGAGAGAGAGAGAGAGAGAGAGAGAGAGAGAGAGAGAGAGAGAGAGAGAGAGAGAGAGAGAGAGATCGTCTTAGTGAGTCAAAAGCAAAGTGTGCTATTAAGGAGGGCAACGGTTAGAGGTCGAAAAGAGATAATTGATGGTAATGGGAGAAAAGCGAAAATAAATCGTTCGCAAGTCTACTCTCGGTTCCGGGTCTTATTTATGAGCTTAGGATCGATGATAACAAACAAGGGACTGTTTGTTTATATGCAATTTCATCGTACAGTTTCTCGAACACATTTTTATTTCTTTGGGAATTGATGTATATTGCGGATAAAAAATAAGTGATTGTTTGTTCATAACTTTATCGTACAATTTATCGCACGCAATATTTTTTTTCTCTTGGGGCTTTGATGTGTCTGTCCTGCCTGGCACTCGCGATAAGTAGGCCCATTACAGAAACATTACGAAACAAGTCGTATGGAATGTTATATAGGTAGTTCGAACAAAAATAAAAGTGACCGCGCCAAGAGGCTTGCCAAGTTGAGTTGAGCGCGATGTTTATGGAACGCCCGGCGACCTAAGGCCTCTAGCGGCGCCGGCTCTCAAGGCGAATCCTCTTGGAAGGACGTCGCTCTCTGCCGGAGCCCGGGGCATCCGGCCGGATGAGCCTCTTCGACGTTTCCTTGTCACTGCAAGCAAGCCTTCTCGTCGGCGTCCTTGGCCGCTGTCGGTGCGGAGAAATTCAAACGCGCGCGTAGCGCCTGGTCACTCTCACCACTGGGCGCGACAGCTAACTTTGAGTATGATCAGGTTACTACTACCGATAACTATTTTTCTATCTCAAGCTACTCACCAACATTTCGCTGCTTCAATGTCCGCTCTCACCACGACGATCGGACATTTTGAAATGGTCCTGAAGAAAAAAAAATGCAGAAGCTCCCGCCCAAGTTAGAACGCTCGGATAAACGCCATATTTAAGCCTCACTGCTGTACGCCGAGGACCTTTAAAGTAGGCTTCACCATTACACCCAATGCGTTGCTGGGAAGACACTTTTCAGGGGTAGGTGGGGGGGGCAATAGTAAAGTAGGAAAACCTTATGGCGTTTTATTAAATATCTGCGTAACACTCCTAGTATCTCTACGGAGCGCCATACACCGAGCCCATTTCAAGTCTGCTTCACTACTATACAAAACGGCATTGCTGCGAAGACATTTGTTCATAGGCAATGCAAGGAGCCATATAATGAAATCTGAAGGCACTAGCGCTTGCAATTAAATACTTACATACGACCCCCTCAAGGTCTTTTTCCCTACTTTGCCCAAAGTAACTCTAAGAATTGTTGAAATCAGTGGTTTGCATTTATTTTTAGATTCCCATTAAATGCTTTTTTTTTTCTTCAGTTTCAACATGCAATATCCACAACTCAGAAACCGTAAATGTGCAACGATGCAGGCGCAGATTTGTGGGTGTTGGTCTAAAGGAAGGGCGGGGGGGGGGGGGGTAAGAAATTTTGTAGAGATGATGGTGATGAGATTTTAATAGACGATTTAATAATATTATTAATAGTAATAGAATAAGATTAATAACAATAATCATCAATAAAGTGTATTTACGTGCCCAGGAGCAGGCAACAGGCCTTTATGGGCGTACGGACATAGTAATTTCTTAGATCATTTAAGGTCGCTTGGGGGTGGGGGGGAGCGGCCACATCCCCCCCCCCCCCCCTTCCCCCTTTTTGAAATCCACCTCTGCCACGATGTCAGCGCTGCCATGGTGATAGCGGGTCCGCATAAGCGGAGTTTGGTGCCCGGCAGATATACAGATGAAATATTTTACCGTTTCACCGGCGGCGTACTTGAAAAACAGTGACGAGCGGCGAGTAAACGAGGACAAATACGAGGAGGAGAAGCAGGACAAGAGGTGGAGGCAGGGTGGATGTGCGCTCGTCCGGTCTTCTCTCGCCTGTGTCCTCGTTTATTGGCGCAGTCACTGTTTATCGAACAGCATGAACCAACTATCCGGCCACGAAATCTTACGACCTGCTTGAGATTGCTAGAACTGGGACCACTTAGTTTTCTCTCGAATCAGTGCCTATACAAATGTCAAAAGTGGCCTCGAAGGGAGCGACCGCACACGCACGTGCTTTGTGTAAGTCCCATCTTCGAGGATTTCGGGATAAAAAGTTCCAAGTATGAAAAATATTGAACCGGCAATGGCCAGCAGAATAAAAAGACCCAGAGATCTGCAGTGTATCCACAGCGAGTCAAGTTTGAACCTCTTGAGCATTTGACCATGCCACAAAGGCGAAGCTGTTTGAATATCAATACAGGTTGCCTCTTCAGGTAAATAGTATGGTGAGTATACCGTACCTGAGGGGTGGAGGGAGGGCACAAAAAAAAAGGATTAAAAAGGACGCATGAATAACGACAACTGATCGATGTTAAACGCCCGTTCACAATCAATAAATTCTGCGGTGTGAAGCAACCCTGTACACAAACCGTTCGTGATAGCAGATGCGAATGGTCCGTGGTGTGCGGTCAGGTTGAGAACCAAGACGCGCACATTTCTGACGCGGACCAGCCGCGATTATGCATCGAAATCACCCACATGTTCTTTTTTTTTTTTATGCATGCCCCATGATCATTCACTCCGCCGCGTACTATTTAATCTTACCCGCTACTGCGAGACTCTTATCGGTGGTACGCAGAGTGGTGCGCACTAGTTGTGGCAAAATAATTTAAGGGCTTGTGTACCGGCTCTCGGATGTTCCGAGGGGCGCCTGCTGAGACGAGGAGAGGACAACCACTGGAACGGAGCACCAGTCACGATCCTTCTGCAACTGCAATGACCTCCCATGGACTGAGAGGATGTGGCCCTGACCTACGGTCGCACGGAATCGTGAGCTGTTGTGACCCTGGAATAAGTGTTGTTTCTTAGAAACCGGCGTCAGCGTACGCTCGTTGACGAAGAGCAGCAAGGAACAACAGCTACAAGATTAATGTAATTGATTGATTGATTGATTATGGGGTTTAACGCGCCGACGCAACGCAGGCGATGAGGCGCGCCGTAGTGGAGGGCTCCGGATTAATTTTGACCACCTGAGGTTCTTTAACGGGCGCCGAAATCTCGTACACACGGGCGTTTTTGCTTTTTGCCTCCATCAGAAAAGCGGCCGCCACGGCCGCGAATCAAACCCGCGACCTCGTGCTCAGCAGCGCAACGCCTTAGCCACTGAGCCACCGCGGCGGGTACACAAGATTAATGTCGGCCATCGACAAATTTAAGAGAAAATCTCTGCAAAATATAAACAGCCTGGCTGCCATTGATTTTACAAAAGAATTCCATTTGAAAGAGACCCCGCAGTCATTAACGTTTTTGCAAAACCACAAAGGTGCCGGAGGATATTCAGACGACGCCCGCTGCGGCAGACCCTGACGCTCTAATGAGCAAGGTCTTTTTCATCGTTGAAGGCTATGGCATGAAGTGCTCGAATGGCAAATATTTGTTTTCAGAACTTCCAGAGGCTTTTTTGCTGTGAATGAAGAAATTCATTAGGGGTAAAAACCGGTTATATCGTCTGAGCGAACTTAAGGTAACCTTACAGTGCTTTTTTTTTGTGTGTGTGATCTCCACAATTTATGCCCGTTGCCGTTCAAGGTTCTCTTTGGTTGCCGCTATACTGCGCCAATTCAGCTGTGTTTCTCTTCATTTCTGTAGCATTATAAGAGTGTATGTTTTACACGCGTTCTGAGAAAGCATTCATGACGTCGCATTATCATTGTTAGTTAGCTCTCCACCGCAACTTGGCGTTGTCAGGGCAAGTCTCTGACGAAGGCAAGTATCTTGCTCTCTTGCTGAAACGGTGGCAATAATCGTGGTCGCTACCTTGTTCAAAGCTTCTTTTCTTATATATCTGCTATATTTATAGGAGGCGCAGAAAAGCATTCGTAAGCGGTGGCAGGCAGGACGAGAACCGGCGTATTCAGCATGGTATGGCCGATGGCAATAGACACAATCGTAAACTTAAGCGCGAGTTCACCGAACCGGAAAAGCAAATAAAAGAACATGCAACATACCTTGCACAAGCTCAATGGGACGAAATTTGCAACCAAATGCAGGGAAACCTGGGTATGAAGCGCACCTGGCATTTACTGAAGCATCTAATAAATCCCAATCACTCCAAAGCGGAGCAGAATCACAGGCTTACTCACATCCTTCAAAATTACCTTGGCTCTGGTGCAACACTCCTCAACGAGATCACAGACACATACTTACCTAAAGGCACCCAAGATACGCTTCCAACCTACGCTGGCCCAGATAACCCCGAACTATATAAAGAGATTTCCGAGGCAGAGGTTAGGGAAGCTATCCTTAAAGTTAGACCTATCTCGGCACCAGGTGCAGACCAGATTACCAACAGGATGCTAAGGAATCTAGATGATAACTCTATAACAGCCATCCCGAACTTCTTTAATCACCATTGGACTCAAGGCACTTTGCCTCAATCCTGGAAACACGCAAAAATCACATTTACCCCCAAACCAGGAAAGCCACTCACGCTTAAATATCTCGGACCGATCTCCCTCACCTCCTGCCTCGGAAAGCTCATGGAGCACAATATACACAACAGACTCGTCAAGCATTTACAGCACAGACAACTCCTTCCTCACACAATGATTGGTTTGCTACCTAAACTATTCACACAGGACATTCTTCTTCTACTGTCCCACAACATATATCACGCCAGAGCATAAATATGACACTGCCGATATAGTAGCATTAGATTCAACTAAAGCATTTTATAATGTTTCCCACACTGATAATGTTTCACCCAGGATCACGCACATACAATTACATCCGAAGTTTTCTCACGAACACGGCAGCTATTATACAAATCGCCGATATCACTTCCACTACCCTGACTGTGCCTTCAAAAGGCACGCCACAAGGCGCCGTCCTTTCCCCTTTACTGTTCAATCTCCCCATCTAAAACCGCCCCCCAACAACTCCAACAAATCCCTAATCTTAATATTGGTTTGTATGCCGACGACATTTCACTTTGGATCGACAAAGGCAGCGACGCTGAAATTGAGAGCACTCTATACAAACAGGAGTAGAAACAGTCATAGAAGAGGTTGGTAGAGCGGGTCTCACTTGTTCGCCAGCCAAATCCCAGCTGTGACTTGTCTGTGCCTTGTCTGTGTCTACGTGTTTCTTCTGGTCCCCGTCGTTTAGCGCCTCAAATTATTCAGTAAATCCCAGCTGCTCATACTCCAACCAAAAACACAACACTCAATCCCCCCGAATATCTACATAAACATGCGAGGGGACCCCATCCCGAAGGGATGGGGTCCCCTCGCATGTTTATGTAGATGCGGTCCCCTCGCAGTAGATGCAGTCCCCTCGCACATGCGGTCCCCTCGCATGTTTATGCGGTCCCCTCGCATGGGGTCCCCTCTAGGGGACCCCATCCCGAAGGTTAAAATAATAAAAAATATTGGGCTTAACCATCCAACATGATAGATCCAATACTCACTTCATACGCCAGCTCGAACAACACGCCACACAAACGATAGGTTTAATTCGATGAGTTACCAATAGGCCCAGAGGCCTCAGGGGAGCTGAACGCCTCCGTCTACTTGAAGCCTTTGTCCTTAGCAGGCTGACTTACTCCCTTCCATATCTAAAGCCATCTAAAACAGAGCTTAACATAGTCAACCTCATACTCAGAAAAGCCTGCCTATAAAGCAGCGCTAAAACTGCCTCTCAGCACTTCCACTGCTAAATTCGAAGCCCTAGGTGTGCATAACACCGCGGAAGAACTCATTTAGGCTGATCTCGTCAATCAAACCACAAGACTCTCAAAAGCTACCACTGGCGCTTATATTCTCCAGAGGCTACGAATCTCCCCTCTAGAACCCCCAGAAAACAAAACCACACAAGTCTATACCCAGAAACATGCACCTACAATTTAACACAAAAAGGCATTCGCAACGCGCACAAGCCTTACACAAACAATGCCGCTACAAACATGACGTCCATTACGTCGACGCAGCGGAATATCAGCGGCATGGTGCCTTCTCAATCGTCTCCCATTGCCCCTCCAATCAGGTCCAGCGCAAACTTCCTGACCATCCGCACCACCAACCCAACCACGGCGGAAGAGGCGGTATACAGCATCAACGCTAACGCAAAAGCCGACAAAAGCTAACGCAAAAGCCACAGTCATCCCCGATTCTAAAACGGCAGTTCAAAATTTCGCCTCCGGTTGTATTTTGCCTCAGGCACTCAAAATTCTCTAACAAAACCCCTTAACGTCCGCCGTACAAATCATCTGGGCTCCGGCGCACGCTGGCCTGGGAGGGCATAAAGCTGCCCACAGTATGGCTCGAGAACTCGTCATCCGAGCCGGGCCCAGCTCGGTCCCCTACCATGTCGCCAGATCCGCTAGAGACCGGATGATCACGTACAATGAAATTACCACCCATTACCGTCTCTCTCGCCTTGTCTACCCCCCGGAACACACACAACTCACCATCCACCAAGAACACACATGGCGTCTTTTAACATTTCCCAATCCCGCTAAATTACACCTAATTCAGCCAGCCGTATACCCTTCACCTAACCGTACTGCCTGCCAGTCCCTCGGCACTCTTCAGCACATTATGTGGGGATGCCCGAGAGATCTTTATCCGAAAATAACCACAGGTGAGCAGTGGGAGGAGGCGTTGCGCTGCCCATACCAGGAGGCTCAAGCTTCACTGGTCGTCCGGGCGGCCGCAGTCGCCGCCAAAACGGCGGCCACCATCGTCCACTAACTGCGCTCACAAATAAACGTGTTTCTTCTTCTTCTTCCGAACTTGCCGCTGAAAGTTCTCCATGACTGGCAGGCTTTCCGCAGGCTTTCACATCTCTCCCAAAGCGGACCGCGTTAGCACGCGCTAGAACCAGCGGAAACCGGCATCGCGAACTCGGCGTCTGTAGCGCGAACTCGGCGTCTGTGCTCCGCACTTCAGGCACGAACGCACATGAACTGGTGAGGAGAACAGTACGCGAGAGATCACGCCATGCACGCAATCGCATAGGAGCCGGTTTCATGACGCTATAGGGACCCAGGTTAGATTCCGAACGCGAGAAACGTTTTTGCCCCTGGTTCGTCTCTTTCTGGTTCATGCAGCGGTGGTTTTTCAATTGCTTTCTGTTGGGCCTACTTTAGGGCGTTAGGTTATAGCTTTTTTGTTCTTTTATTATTTATTTCCAATCTCCCAAACCCATGTGTGCAATGAGGTGGCCTGGGAAGGCGAGATGGAAGGGTTTTTGCACGCTTTCGGCGCCTAAATTTGTTGTTGGATTTGTTTATTTTTGCCCGCGTCAAAATTAAATAATTTGGTTCTAATACTTGCGAAAATTCCTATCTGGCCTTTTTTTTTTTTTTCATGTAGGTGTTGCGTACTGCGTGCCAACACAACTTTTTTTCGTTCATTGGCTGAACATGTTATTGTTCCCCGCCGCTGCTAATCCCCGTACTCCTCGGGCCTTTGGGGTGGCCCAGTGGTTATGTTGCCAGTTTCATGGCGTAAAGGTTCCGTGTTCGATTCCCGGGACCTCCCTAACCACATTTCTTTCTTGAGGCGCTCACTCCCATGGGCTACCTGCCTTTTCGCCACTTTCCCTCACAATTCTTGGCCTAGTATTATCACCCTCTCCGCTTCGCCAATGGCGATAGTTTTCTGGCAACGCTCCACGCGGAACTAAAGGTTTAAGCAGCTCTGCTGTTCAAAGAAAGTGGGGAAAAACATGTTCTCCGGTGAGACCCCAACCTACTACGTTCAAAAAACGTGCTTGATGCCAGCACTTGCCTTGCCGGTAGCCAAGGAGAAGGCCTATGGTTAGTAGTTCGGCTCTTTTATTTTGTGCAAAAATAGGAATTTCGAAGGGTTAAGAAAAAAGGAAGAAAACCGATAAAAATGTGCGCCCTGGGTGGGACCCTAAGCAACAACCTCCGGTTCACGTGCCCGGTGCTCTGCAGGAACGGCTGTATACCCCAATTCATTTAAAGCATTTCTCTGAGGACTCAACAAAGAAACCCGTTGTCCATCTGCAACGCTTGACGTGCCAAACTTAATCGCCGCACAGGAAAATGCTATTGACAAAAGGCGCCAACGCTTTCATACATTGATATCACACACATCACACTGCCCCTGGAAGGATAACTTGCCTGCATCACCCTCCGTAATGATACGTGGGGTTTAACCGGGCCTTCACATCTTCATATGAGACCTCTTACACTGCCCTAGAAAAAATGTCTTCCTAGCAAAAAAATTCTGCATAGTAGTGAAGCTCACTTTAAAGGAGGTTTAAACCGCCATAGGGATTCGTGGGCTCTTATCCAGGCATTTAATAAAAGGGCCTATAATAGGGCCTTCGTAAAAAAAGCATTTCTTAGCAATGCACGCGTGCCTAGTAGTGAAGCCGCCTTTATGGAGGCTCAGTGAGCCTTTATTTGGCAATTACCACGAGCATCTTAAGCACAAGATGCACCCGGAGACACACCCTGATGCCACCTGTCGGGTGTGTCGCAAAGCCCCAGCAAGACTCCAACACATCGTCCGGGATTGCCTCGCATACCCTCACGAATCAAACACAAGAAGGATGCCGCCCGCCTGCATTCGAGGAGGCGGTGCCGACTGAAGATCAAAATCTTCAACTCCAGGCTCTCCAACGAGCCATCGTGGCGCTGGCCAGGCAGGGGGACCCCGGCGACCCGGTGACGGGGAGCAGGGGGCCCCTAGCCGGGTTGGCTACATCTGCGGTGACGACTCCGGCCAAGTGATGAAGACCTAGCCATAGGACTTTATTCGCAGGCCCCAATGATGTTTTGGAAATTCCCAACCACTTCGCTCAAAATTCCACTCCCAGCCTGATACTCGCTTCACGAATGGCTCCCCCTGAATGGCACGCTCATGCGCTGGCGGTTGTAAGCTGTCAAGGCACACTCCTCCCCTCCTTCACCACGCTGAAGAAACTGTCATAGTCCTTGCTGCTGACACCGAACCATTATTATAGATTCCTATAGCAAGCCTGGCGCAGCATTCTACGTGGATGCATCTCCCTTCCCGCACACACCCACACGACCTACAGTAGAGGAGCACTCGTGAACCCGTGGTTCCCTCGACAAGATTTGCGGGCTCAGCACGACGGACATTAACACCGAGGCCAGTTTGACGGAAGTACTTGTGCCCGCTCGACAGTGGGATAGAATGCGCAACACCCCGAGTACGGTAAATGAGTTGCCTGTTGTTTTGAACATAACACTGAGATGTGCATGATATGCGCAACTGCATCGCTTGGGTGTATCTCCACTCTAACTTAACATCCGTCCCGTACACTTCGCACAGGGTATGTCTTTTTTTTTCAACTATGCATTTTAACCGAATGCCCCAGTTATCCTGTTTACTCGCAGCCAGGCTGGTGGAATTCGGCAAACACTCTAATAAAGAACAGTAGTCCACCTCTGCCATTGAAAATAATGGTATATAACCGGTGGATACTCTATGCCGGGGATGATTTATGGGGCGCAAGCAACAGGCTTCTTAGTAAACACCTCGAAAGAACAGTTGGCTCAGCCCAAATTAGCCACGGGAAGAAAGGTGACAGCAGGAACGTTTAGGGGCCCGAAACGAGCATGTACAGTAATAAATTTGAAGGTGATCACTCTGGTGGCAAATAAACAAGCAGCAGCGCCATGTTACGACTTGTATCAGGGTTGTATTATGCAAGAACCAATGAGGGGAAGAAGGCACTGCTGCCTGAATATCCAAAGTTCTGAAAACAGCCGCTGTGTAAGTTGAAAGGCCCGCTAATCGGTGCTCCCGCGATCACCTTCAAATTGATCCCGACTGTACGTATTAGCCCTCATTCACACAGTCGTCACCTTCTCCGTCACGGCACCGTCACGTCAAAAAAACCGCGACGGAGACGTAACGGAGTACAGCGTTCGTACTGGAGCTCTCCGTCAGAGTACCGGGTCGTCTGCCTAGTGATCAGTTTAGCTTAGAATTGAGCGTGCTTAATCTGAAAAGTAAAGAAAATGGCTTAGATTTTTATGTGTGCTTTAGCCATAAATTTAGCTGTAAAAATTCGTTTTTTGATTAGTTGGTTTACCGCGGGGCGTGGTCCCGTCGAGCTGACGGAACGGAAATGTATAGCTCGGCTTCCCGTCACCGTCGCTCCGTTTTCGGCGAGAAATCGCCTGAGAAACCGTCGCCCATGACGGAAGACGGTGACGTGACGGTAACATGACGGGATGAAAAATGGCTGTGCGAATGATGCCTTATACGGCAAATTCAGGTGGAGGATCATCGTATATCGCTTAAATTAAAAGAAATAAGAACTGATGCGTATCCACGTGTGAGGAAAACCGAAATATAATACCCTGCACTCGACCCATAAAATAGCTAAGCAGTAGAGTTGTATATGCCATAAACTGCCAAAGCAGGTCCACACCACGAGAGAGGAATTAAATGACGTATGTGCATCTGGTATGAAGTTAATTTGGGAAACATTCCCGAGCGATATGCAGCTTTTACTTCACTGCAAGGGATGACACGTTCAACCACTGCATAACTACATGGGGGAACCTGCATATGGCAAGAACACCTCGAATGAAAAATTAGTCGTACAGCACAAAGTCACAGGACCAAAGCTACGTTGGAGTACAGGATTCTTTCTATACTTAGGCTGACTTGAAGTGGACTTTGGCTTCGGACTTGGGCAGTTTAAGCTATTGAAGACCACCAGCTCCGCGTTTCCTCAGTCTTCGCATCTCAATTCCGAAGGTGGCCGAATTTGTTGTTGTTATTATTATTATTATTATTATTATTATTATTATTATTATTATTATTATTATTATTATATTATTATTATTATTATTATTATTATTATTATTATTATTATTATATTGATTCATTGGTTATTATTATTGTTACCGTTGTTGTTGTTGTTGTTGTTGAAGGCAACAATGAAGAAATAAGAAAGGAAACTGGACAGGCTGTGACGCTGACACCTTATCTGTGCACAATTGTTCGAAACAACAGCGACAACGACCGCAACAACCGTGCCTCCCTCGGGAGTACCGTGAACTCGTGAACAATGGCGCTCCGGTAGCGTGCGCACACGTGACACTCGAGTGCTCCGTGCTCTCGGGTTTTCCGCAATTTGAGCAAGCACCATTGTTCTTGGCGCAGAGCCTGTGCTGCTTGCCAGCAGCGGTCCACAAACAGTACACCTGGGAATGAATCGAGCATGGCCGCTGCAGGCCCGCACCGCAACATCCGAGCTGCAGAAGCCGTTCGCCGCGACATTATTCGCCCCTCGTGGATATCAAAGTCCGTGTACGGGTGACTCTGGCCAGGGCCGGATTAACAGTGCTGAGGGCCCGGTTCAAAAAACCAAGGGGGCCCCTTTCCCCTCCCTCTTCATCATTATTCTTCATTATTGAAACTGTTTTTTTTTAATTCGCTACAACAAGACATGACGTATTTACTGAAGAATCTCCGGAGTATTAGGAACGTCACCTGGGCGTCTACGTTCTCGTAGAGCACGAGGAGAGATTGTAATCGGAATTAACTATACCAGGGCACGAAAAGACATAGACAGCATTAATGTCTGTCGCGCCACTTGGTTTGTTCTCAAAGTAGGGTATACAGCGCGCGAGAAGTTTACACGGAAACACATACGACACTTACAGGTGCAGTTTAAGTGTCGTGTGTGCATCTCCCCTTCGTCTAGCGCTGTTTACCCTGTTTCATTAGACAACGCCCTCCCTCAGAAATCAGGAACCGCATTCTTGGAAAATTGCTTCTGCAATCTCTTTCACTAATATGGCAGGACAAACTTTGGTTGCCTGCGTGTGAGGAGTGCATCACGATTGCCCCACGTGATTAAGCCCTCTCACAAAATCCCCGCGACGTTAGCCCCGTGTATCAGATGACCCGCGAACAAAAGCCCCGTGACATAATTCACGCGTGCCAAAAGCCCCGACGCCAGTTTCCCCGAACCCTCCTCCTGGGGTGATAGAAGGAAACGCCATTTTGGGTGCCTAAATACTTGGAAATTGTAAGATGTTCGACGACCGTCTCGAGAAAGAGGTAGAGGAAGCAAACCGAGCTTACACGCAAGGGGGAGGGAGGGGAGCTGTAGCACTGGGGCAGCATGTCTTTCACTCTGAGAAGCGCTAATTGAATACGTGATCTGAGTTGGGTGGACTTGAGCCCACTGCTGCGTAAGTGAACCACGCAGTGAACTTCGTCATGCCCGCGTCAGTGACGAAGCGGCGGATTGCGTTGCCATGTAGGTAATACAGATCTAAAAAGGGCAGGATGCGCTCTTGCGCTCTTCATACATGCGTACAAGTATGCCATACCAACATGTGCGACATTATTGTTGATTAAATTGATAACTGCAAGACACGAACTCATAGAGGATGAAAACGTTTACCACTAGACGAGTCAGCAATGTCGGCCAAAGTTATCGTTTCTTTAGTTTTCTTCTCCCGTTACCTCCTTTTGTATGCTGCTCAGAAAAATTGCAAAGCAAAAAGAACGGAAAGAAACGTATACAGTTCCGTGGGCTCAGAATATGAGTTTTCCGCACGTAAAAAGCGGGTCTTTAGGAGTGGGGAACTGAGACGGGGCTTTTAAAATTGTGGACTTTCGTGCAAGCACTTCCGATCTAGACAGGTGGGCCTTTTTCAGAAACTGTCCACACATCCTTACAGTAGATATGCTTTCGATTCTCGGGTTATTTTGTGATTCCTTCCAGCAACACAAATTTACTCTCTCCTATTAGACAGCGTTTCCATACAATGTATATTGTATATGCCGCTGAGCACAAGTAATTTAAATGGCTTATTACTCAACAGCTCTCATCATGCAGGGAGTTAAACATTTTATAAAAGGTGGCGCCTACAGAAAATGAGATCAATATAGAACTTTCACAAACATGTTTTTAATAACACTGTAGAATAAACAATCATACATATTTTAATTTTGGCACAGACCATTCACTTTTAAACTGGTCATACATTTACGTTTTTGCAGGCATATAGCAACTTTCATAAGAGAAGAAAACACTTCCATATGACACTTGCCTTTTCTGCTACTATTTGCGAATAAATGCATATTGAAAAAAAAAAATTCAAGCACAGTATAGAAACTAGGTGATGCCAGAAGACTCTGGTGATGCGTTTCGTAAAAATTCAACCTTGAAATAGGGCGTGTATCCGTATTACATGGTTACTTATTTTATTCATACTTAAAAAAAAAAGGTATGTACGTTTCTATAAGACTTTTAGTGACTTTCGTGTTTTTCTGGGACAGTTTGTTGATGAGATCTTCCACATTTGCTTTTATAAGGATCTCCCTCTCTATGCTCAGAAGCGACAAATCGCTGAGGCGCCGGTCAGTCATCGTTGATCAAAGCCCGCTCTTGATCGACTTCAGCTTGCTGAATGATCGTTCGCCGGTGCGATGTGTGACCATCAAGCACAAAAAATTCAAACACCGACACAAACATCTGGGAATGGACCTAGGAGCTTTTCCCGAATCAGTAGTTTCAGCATGTCTGCAACAGAAGGACAGCCTTCCTTGCTCGCAAACGAAATAAACTACTCAAGCTCATCGGGAAATATCCCAGCCAGATAAGAGGGATACTTTACCACGAGATCCATTGCTTGCAGGCGACTCCGTGTGCTAAGGAAAAGCCCTTCCTCTCTCTAATAACCGCAAAATGCGAGCAGACTTCGGTGTAAGCGCTCCAGAGAGCTGCGAGAGCGGGCAGGAGATTGACAATAATGATGAAGAAGGTTTCACTACGGAACCTATAGCTGAAGGATGTTGTGGATCTGGCGGGCTCGTGGCTTACTATTGTTTTGTCGATATTGTCGATTGTTTTCGCTTTATCTGAGGGCTTGCTTTGTACGAAGCCTATTCCGACGCCTCTTTCGCAAGCATTTTAATTTCATGGACCTTCTCTCTCAAGCCGGATACATAATCACGCAACGATTTCATCCGGCTTACGGCAGTATTCCATGACAGTGTTGGACTCTTTAGTGTCTTGTTGGGGCGATGAAGCACTGCAAAACTCTGCCAAAGCTCGGCCATCAACGCGGTTTCCAACGTTGTCATGGCCTTCAGCAACTAATTTGTTGCGTGCTTCGTTTCTGCTCGTTCTTCGTAACCTTTGGACAGTTCCACCAAGGCGGTTTTAATTTCTTTAGAACCGGCCACTACAGCCCTTGTTGCATACGCTCGCGCTGACCAGCACGTGTCTGAAAGTTGCTTTGGATTACCGCTGCCGAGTAGGGTGTCGGAACGAAATGTTTTTCTTTCCGGTTTCTGTTTTTTTTTTCCATAAATAAAAGTTCCGTTCCTTTTCTGCTTCGGAACGAAACTGTTCATAACGGTTCGTCTGTGCGCGAGAACAGAAAACATAATTTTTGAAAAACTTATAGTTGTGATGTTATTGGGAAAAGTTTAAAGCGGGCTGCCTCATGGAACACTGAACAACTCATGTTTTTAATCTTAAAAGAGATTGTATGAGAGTAGGTAGAAATGGATTAACATCAGTTCCTTCAGAAACCGCCCCCCCCCCCCTCGTATGTATAACAGAAAATTGGTGAGTACTTAATGCGCAGATCTGCATTGGAAGCGTATTATTATAAAAACTATTACAGATACGAATGCCCTGCCCGACACTGCTGCTTCCGCTCCTTGTAAGGTGTTTTCCCCTGCGCGATGACATCACTAACGTACAGGTGCAACATGACTTGTAGCTGTTTGCATTGAGTGGGCGACTGTAGTCTGCTGTTTGCGTTGCTAGTGGTGTACGGGGTGTTCACGCCAAAGATTGTATTTTTTCCTCCTTGTTTTTATGTCGTGTTTTAGAATATTAGTGTTTGTTTATGTATCCCACCCACTAAACAATGCCGTAGGGCTAGTGTGGGTATTTTGTTAAACTAACCAAATAAATAAATAAATAAGGCCGCGACGCCTGCATCGCAGCCAGATGCCCGCGGCAATCACGCGTGGAGCTCAGCACTGCGCCTATCGGCACAAACGGAGAGTATGGAAGCAGGCAGCAAACCTTCCGAAGGAGAGTGGGTCCCAGAGAAACGAAAGACGATTTTAGGTCAGCGAATCTACGGCAATTTTCCATCTCGCTGGATGGAAATTGAAATGAATCTTGAAATACCTGAAATTGCCACTCAAACCGAAAACCGAAACGAAATTTTTTTCGGTTTCACTCCTGAACTAACTAATTAATACCGTTATGATTTTCGTTTTCGTTCCGGCCAAAAGCTTCCGGTTTTCGTTTGGTTCCGACACCCTCCTGCCGAGTTTTGTTTCAAGCACTAGTGAGCCTGGAGTACAGCCCAGTGATGAGTACACGCAGCAAGGGAAGTGTATATTGTCACGAAGCCAAGGACGACGCAGTTGTCTTGCAGGAGAAACAAGTTTATTGGAGCGAACTTGTGCTCCCCTAACAACTCAAAAGAATACAGAGGCGGCGAAGCAGCGGTCAACAAAGTGACTTGCGTCAGCGAGCGTCGCAGAATCGAATGCTCCGGCGTCCGCACTGCAGGCTTTTTATCTTTCGGCGCGCGTGGTTCTCGAAACGTCGATTCACATCGAGAACATAGTAGATCCAAGAAGATTATTCTGGGCTGTTCACGTTAGATCGGAATGCTCTACCTATCACGACAGATAACACATGCGGCACAGAAAGAAAGAATGGAACACGCGCTTCCCTTGGCGCAGAGATAACACAGACCGGCGCAGCCGGGCGGTAAAAGCAAAACACAAATAAACAAACCCAATGTATGGTTCGCGGCATTACCCCCCCTCTCAGAGTGCATCGACCCGATGCTAACATAAGCGACCGTCCGAACAAATGAAAATAAAAGTTCGTCATCGTCCGTAGAAAGGTTTTAAGCGAACCACGTGGACGACTTCAGGCCGCGTGCGTCGTCGTGATGTGCCGGAGTCACCATCGGGGATCACTTCGTAGGTAAGTTGGCCAACACGTCGTAGAATCTTGTAGGGTCCGAAATACCGTCGCAGGAGCTTCTCACTGAGTCCGCGTCGTCGGATGGGAGTCCAAACCCACACACGATCCCCTGGTTGGTACTCGGCGTCTCGGCGTCGGAGGTTGTAGCGGCCCGCATCCACCAGCTGCTGGTCCGTTATACGAACTCGAGCGAGCTGGCGGGCCTCCTCCGCGCGTTGAAGATATCCGTGGACGTCGGCGTTGAGGTCGTCGTCTTCTACGTGCGGAAGCATGGCGTCGAGCATCGTAGTTGGCCTTCTACCGTAGACAAGCTCGAACGGCGTCAGCTGCGTCGTCTCCTGGATAGCCGTGTTGTACGCAAACGTGACATACGGGAGCACTTCGTCCCAAGTCTTATGTTCAACGTCAACGTACATTGACAGCATATCTGCGATTGTCTTGTTCAGACGTTCTGTTAGTCCGTTCGTTTGAGGGTGGTACGCCGTCGTTCTTCGGTGATCCGTGTTGCTGTAGCGTAATACTCCTTGCATCAGCTCCGCAGTAAATGCCGTTCCGCGGTCGGTGATTAGGACTTCCGGGGCTCCATGTCGCAGCACAACTTGGCTTATAAAGAACTTTGCCACTTCTTGTGCAGTCCCCCTCGGAAGAGCGGCAGTCTCTGCGTAGCGCGTCATGTAGTCTGTCGCTACGACAATCCACTTGTTCTGTGATCGTGACGTAGGGAACGGGCCTAAAAGGTCCATTCCAATCTGTTGAAATGGTCTCGATGGGACGGCGATCGGTTGCAGAAGTCCGGCGGGTCTTGTCGGCGGCGTTTTTCGTCGTTGGCAGTCACGGCAGCTCCGGACGTAGTGGGTGACGTCAGAGGTAAGGCCGGGCCAGTAGTACCTCGCCTTGATTTTTCCAATAGTGCGCGCTGTGCCGAGATGTCCGGAAGACGGGTCGTCGTGGCACGCTTCCAAAATTTCGTCACGAAGGTCCGCGGGGATGACGAGAAGGTAATTCGCTCTTGTTGCGGTGCTGAAATTCTTCTTCACGAGGACGGAGTTTCTCAGGCTGAATGCTGGTAAGCTGCGTTTGAAGGTCCTAGGAACGGCAACGTTGCATCCCTCGAGGTACTCGATTATGACGCGTAAGTCGGGGTCGGCACGCTGCTGGGCGGCTAGGTCGCTCTCCGTCACGATCCCGAAGAACGCGCTGTCTTCGTCAGCGTCTTGTGGTGGTGGGTCGACGGGGGCGCGGGACAGGCAGTCGGCGTCGGAGTGTTTCCTGCCGGATTTATAGACGACTGTAACGTCGAACTCCTGCAGGCGCAAGCTCCACCGCCCAAGACGGCCAGAGGGGTCCTTCAAATTGGCGAGCCAACACAGCGCATGGTGGTCTGTTACAACCTTGAATGGCCTTCCATACACGTATGGGCGAAATTTTGAAATCGCCCATATAATAGCCAGGCACTCTTTCTCAGAGGCAGAATAGTTTTTCTCCTCCTTCGACAGACCACGGCTGGCATAGGCGATTACCCTTTCGCAGCCGCTTTGCTTTTGGACAAGGACGGCACCCAAGCCTATATCACTGGCGTCCGTGTGCATTTCCGTTTCGGCATTTTCGTCGAAATGAGCGAGCACGGGCGGTCTTTGCAGGCGTTTTTGCAGCTCGCAGAATGCTTTTTCTTGGTCGTTTTCCCAGCTAAAAGGGGTGCTATCTTTCGTCAAGCGCGTGAGTGGCTCTGCAATGCGTGCGAAGTTTGCGACGAAGCGCCGGTAGTATGCGCACAGCCCGAGAAATCTTCGCACGCCCTTCTTGTCTTTCGGCCTTGGGAAGTTCGCAATGGCTGAAGTTTTTGCCGGGTCAGGTAGGACTCCCGCGGCGTTGATGACGTGGCCCAAGAACTTGAGTTCCCCGTATGCGAAATGGCACTTTTCAGGCTTCAGTGTCAACCCCGACGTACGAATGGCCTCGAGTACAGACTCCAACCTTGCAAGGTGTTCGTCGAAAGTCCGGGCGAATACCACTACGTCGTCGAGGTATACGAGGCAGGTGTGCCACTTAAGGCCAGCTAGCACAGTGTCCATGACTCTTTGAAACGTCGCTGGTGCTGTGCACAGCCCAAACGGCATCACCTTGAACTCGAATAGGCCGTCTGGGGTTATAAATGCAGTCTTCTCTCGGTCTCTCTCGTCCACTTCAATTTGCCAGTAGCCGGTCTTCAGGTCCATCGATGAGAAGTACTTCGCGTGGCAGAGGTGGTCGAGGGCGTCGTCGATTCGGGGGAGGGGGTACACGTCCTTTTTCGTGATTTTGTTCAGTCGCCGGTAGTCAACACAAAACCTTAATGTGCCGTCTTTTTTCTTTACGAGTACGACGGGCGCAGCCCAGGGGCTTTTCGAGGGCTGTATAATGTCGTCGCTGAGCATGTCGTCGACTTGAGTCCGGATGGCTTCCCGTTCGTGTGAAGAGACGCGGTACGGTGACTGTCGGGTGGGTCGGGCTCCATCTTCGGTTATTATTCGGTGCTTTGCTAGAGGGGTCTGACGTAGTTTTGCGCTCGACGAAAAACATTCGCTATAACGACGCAGCAAAGCCAATAACTTGTTCCGTTGTTCTTGCGGTAGCGCCGGATTCACGTCGAAAGGCTGCGGGAGCTTGAAGGTTTCAACGGGTGTGCGCTCAAAGTCGGCGACCGCGATCACGTCACTTGCTTCTTGCGCTTCTTCGAGGAATGCAATTGCCGCGCCCTTGTTTAAATGCTGGTACTCCTCGGTGAAATTCGTAACCAAAATGTGGGATTGGTGTTCCTTGAAGCGCGCAATGCCTCTTGCGACCGACACACCACGGTTGAGAAGCACCCTTTGATCGGTGTCTACGATAGCGTCGACGTCAGGAGCAGCATCTTCACAGTAGACTGCGACCATCAAGCTTGCGCGGGGTGGCAGGGTGACGTGATCATCGGCGATCCTTACAGCTGCACGGATTTCGGGGTTCGATTCCGGCGTCATGGAGTGGTCGGAGGAAAAAGTTATCGACTTCGTCTGCAGATCGATTATTGCGCCGTTGTCCGTCAAAAAGTCCATTCCGAGAATTACGTCGCGGGAGCAGTTGGGCAAAACGACGAACACCGCAGGGTACGTCGTGCCGTCTATGGTGACGCGCGATGTGCACGTTCCACTTGGCGTCACGAGGTGGCCTCCTGCTGTGCGTATGTGCGGACCGTCCCATCTGGTCATAACTTTCTTCAGTTTAGACGCAAATGGTCCGCTCAACACGGAGTAGTCGGCTCCCGTGTCTACGAGGGCGACTACATCAAAGCCGTCGATGGACACCTTGACGTCGGATGCCGCCTTCCTCGAGTTCCGGGTGCGTCGGGGCGTCGCATCTCGGCTTGTGCGTGTTGACGGTCGGGCACTGTGCGTCGTCGTTGTCATCGTCTTCTCGGCGGACGTCTCGGTCCGGTCGGGTGCGCGTCGCGGCGTATAGCTGTCGTCGTGTACGGGAGTCTCGTCAGGTCTGGGTCGGGTCGTCGGGATGAGGGCCTGTTGTGAGTCACTGTCTTCCGCGATTCGTTGCGTCGTTGGAGGGTTTTCATTTTTCCGCGATCGTGCAACTTTACCTCCAGAAGTTGCATCTTTTAGTTTCCCCCGCGTGGGCTGGGGGACCTTCCACGTGAGAACTCAGCATTGCTACGGCGGTTCGGCGACTGGTATGGGTAGGGTGACGGCGAACGGTTGAAACGGGCTGGTCGACGGCTGGTGTTGGACAGGTACTCTTCGATCTCCGATGGGCGCTGGCCAGTTCGGGGGCGGGGTGCGTCGACGGAGAACCCTCGCAAACCGAGCCTCCTGTAGGGGCAGCGACGGTAGACGTGGTCGGCCTCTCCGCAGTGGTAGCACAGCGGACGATTGTCGGACGTTCGCCACACGTCGGTCTTCCTTGGGGCAGGGGGTTGCGCCGCAGGTGGTCGGGCCGGCGAGAGGGGACGACGGTACAGAGCCTCGTGACGATAGGGTGCAGGTGGGCGAGGGCGATGTACAGCAGCCGCGTAGGTCATGGCTTGCGGCTCGCGAGGTGCTACTGGCGTCGTTGAAGTTCCCAGCGCTTGCTGCACTTCTTCTCTAATGACGTCGGTAAGAGAAGCGACTTGTGGTTGCGGCGGCGTCGGGAGCAGTTTCCGCAGCTCCTCCCTCACTATTTCGCGGATAGTGTCGCGTAGTGAGTCGGAGTTGATAGCGCTGGCACCAAGCGTCTCCGAAACCAGCGCATTGATTGGGCGGTCGTACTGCCTCGTTCGGATTTCGAGCGTCTTCTCCATCGCGGCGGCCTCAGACGCGAATTCGGACACGGTCTTGGGGGGGTTGCGAACAAGGCACGCGAAGAGCTCTTGCTTCACACCTCGCATCAGAAACCGTAGTTTCTTTTCTTCCGTCATTCCTGGGTCCGCACGGCGGAAAAGTCGCTTCATTTCCTCGACGAAGATTACGACTCCTTCGTTCGGGTGTTGCGTTCGAGTTTCCAGTAAAATCGCAGCTCGTTCTTTTCTCACCACGGTCGTGAAGGTCTTAAGGAACTCGCTTTTGAATTGCGTCCAGTCGGTCAAGGCGCTCTCGTGGTTTTCAAACCAAGTTCGGGCTGCATCCTCCAAGTAAAAGAAAACATGCCGGAAGGTTTCTTCATCGTCCCACCTGTTGAAGATCCGCACGCGCTCCAGCTTCTCCAACCATTCCTCTGGATCTTCAGCGGGGGCTCCCCGGAACGATGGCGGTTCCCGGGGCTGCTGCAGCATGATTGGCGACGTTGTTTCTTGTACCATGGTGTTGGTTGCAGCGTTTCTTTTCTTGGGCCCTTCTGGCATCAAACCGAACTCGGGCGGTAAATCTTGCAGGCGGGGGCTGGCTCTTGTTGGACTGGCTTGGCGGCTTTTCGAGGTTGTAGTGGGCATGAAGGGTGCGTACCCCGCACCTCCACCAGATGTCACGAAGCCAAGGACGACGCAGTTGTCTTGCAGGAGAAACAAGTTTATTGGAGCGAACTTGTGCTCCCCTAACAACTCAAAAGAATACAGAGGCGGCGAAGCAGCGGTCAACAAAGTGACTTGCGTCAGCGAGCGTCGCAGAATCGAATGCTCCGGCGTCCGCACTGCAGGCTTTTTATCTTTCGGCGCGCGTGGTTCTCGAAACGTCGATTCACATCGAGAACATAGTAGATCCAAGAAGATTATTCTGGGCTGTTCACGTTAGATCGGAATGCTCTACCTATCACGACAGATAACACATGCGGCACAGAAAGAAAGAATGGAACACGCGCTTCCCTTGGCGCAGAGATAACACAGACCGGCGCAGCCGGGCGGTAAAAGCAAAACACAAATAAACAAACCCAATGTATGGTTCGCGGCAATATACGCTGTACAAGCCCGAAAAAAAATAACGGCTTGCCCACAAGAATTTACCGAATACACCCCCGTCCAGATCCGAAGTGTGAGCAGCGCAAGGGATAAAATTTGCTCACGGATTGTTTCTCTCTCTCTCTCTCTCTCTCTCTCTCTCTCTCTCTCTCTCTCTCTCTCTCTCTCTCTCTCTCTCTCTCTCTCTCTCTCTCTCTCTCTCTCTCTCTCTCTCTCTCTCTCTCTCTCTCTCTCTCTCTCTCTCTCTCTCTCTCTCTCTCTCTCTCTCTCTCACGAGCCTGCATGCCGGAGGACGCGACTTCGCATTGCGCGTACCGAACTGTTGGACCGTAGCTGCTCGAATCCCAGTCCGCCTGCTCTCTGTGTCTATCAGCTGGATCAGCTCCGTCGCTTTACGCGATGCATGGTTTTGAGCGAGCGCAACGTTTTTAACTCGGACTGAGGAACAGTGTCCTGACTTCAAAATTATGCACATTAGGCAACGAACAGAGCCTTTTGGAAGCATTAATTCATTAATGAACTGTCTGTTTCAATCAGGGGAAATCATTGATTGATTGATTGATTGATTGATTGATTGATTGATTGATTGATTGATTGTGGGGTACGTTTAACGCGCCGACGCAACGCAGGCGATGAGGCGCGCCGTAGTGGAGGGCTCCGGATTAATTTTGACCACCTGGGGATCTTTATCGTGCGCCGAAATCTTGTACACACGGGCGTTTTTGCTTTTCGCCTCCGTCAGAAAAGCGGCCGCCGCGGCCGGGAATCGAACCCGCGACCAATCAGGGGAAATCAGCAGAAGGCTTAACAAACCACGATGTCTACCATTTTTTCAAGCCCTCCGGGGGGCCCCTAAGCCAGGAGGGCCCGGTTCATTTAAACCATTTGAACCATTGATAGTCCGCCCTTGACTATGGCTGGTACACGGAAGACGTTGTTGGGTTCGCAACATAAAAATATGCGGAATTTCTGGAAAAACCGATAACAAATATGTTTGTTCGCGGTTGCATGTATAGTCGTCAACGGAAGAGCGCATGTTCTTCGCAAATGAAAACAGGTGCATGGTGATCAAGGGGCCTGCGAAACTCAATGCAAAACCGAAACCATGACCCCTTGGCGGCGCCAGAAAGGCAACTCAAATTCACGCCGCTCAGATTCTCTCTGAGTTTTCAAGTTTTCCCGATTGGGCAACTGACGATTGCACTGCAGCGCTCGCTTCTCGATTGGTGAGTGCAGGTCGCTCCGCCCAATTCCCCGCTGTTCACTTTGCCACCAGCGAATTCCATCCCAACTTCATGCTTTGCTTGGACTCGCATGCAGGGGACAATGTGCAGGCTTTCTGCAAGGGCTGACGACGCCTTATTCTGAACTGTGGCGGCATTGGTACAAGCTGTTTTTTTTTTTTTTTTACCATATTGGTTTTTTTTTTTTTTTTTTTTTTTTTGACGAACGGTGTCGAAGATCATTTTTTGGCAAGGACATTTGCCTAATAATTTGTTTCGCAGTGGCATTTGGGATTTGCAGAGATGAAGGGGAGACGGCGAGGTCACAAAGGAGAGAAAAAATCAGATTTTCTCCGACGACTGAATAAAGTTATTTCCTCCTCTTCTGCTATTCCCAGCACTACGTATACGTCTTGAAGCATGGGGCCCACGGCAGTTGCAACCCAAATGCAACGGCACGCCCGTGGTCAACCGCCGTCGTCGATAGACGGAGGGGTGCACTAACTTGTTATTTTTCTGCATGCAGGAAAGTAAAGGGTTTGTCCATGAGCAATGCCTGACTGGTTAAGCGCTCCGACTATATTCTGTAGGCTAATTTCTCAGATATTTGGAAGCAGTTTTTGCAGTTTGTATATTATATCCATTTTTAGCTTACTATTGCTGTAGAGATGTGGCACTTAGCCCCCTCCCCCTCCTCCCATCTTGATATACAAAACGAAAAAAAAAAAAAATCGCCAGCTACTCTACTCTGTGAACGTGGATTACCAGCCAAGCTGTTTGGCACACGACGCAGAGGTGACAGAATTCTGGAGAAAGGCACGAACTCATTTACCGTGAACTAATTATGACAAGTAAATGAAACTCGGCGTTATGATAGGGTCGTCTTAGCGGCTGATTGTCATATAATTTTTGCGGGGAAAGCTTATTAAAAAGGAGTTACACAGCCGTTTTTTTGATATCTTGCTCCTGGAGTAGGTGACCATCTATTGGCAGCAGACGGGAATTCTGCAATGTTTACAACTTCCCTTCATGAATTAACTAATCATAATAAGTAAGTGAAGCTGGGTGTAATCATAAAGTCGTCTTAGATTCCAATTGTCCTTTAATCGTTTTTGGAAAAGTTTCGATAAAACAAGAGTTACAGCCGTTTTATATTCAGCATTCGCGATAAAGGCGGCTTTGCCACAAGGCGTTTTTGCTCGCGCGCGTGAAAGATCCGCTTTAAAACACTGGCCTCAGTGGAATCCTGCATCAGCTTCGTTTAGTCCAAGCGAGGAGGGGGTAAGGGTAATATTCCACCCGGGTTCATGTTTCGGACAATTTTAGTGCAGTAACCATTCGATTTCCCATTGAAAAGTTTTGCGACGATGGTCTCTATGGTGGTTAGAATATCCTGAATGACATTTGGTGGCATCCATAATTTTATATTGAAGGGGGGGGGGGAGGTGGAGGGGGATGAAAATCATTTTTTTTTTTCCCTTTAGGGGCAGTGTGAGTCGCCTGTTCATAATGAACCTTGAATCCGCGTAAGATCGGTGCATCGCTTGCTATGTGAAAATAATAATGGGTAAGCGTTCATTTGATGATAGACAGAGTGGCCTCATCCTTCTCTCAAAACCATTGGGAGTACACTATGCGGTACGTCAGAGATGAACGCCTTCATGAAAGCGAGAGGGAAAGCCCTGTCGGCTGCCCGCGAGCGGCGAGAGGGGAATGAGGCCAGCGGGCCAGGCGCAACTTTCACCGCGGCCGCTAGGCGCGCGGGTTTCGCTTCCACGATCATCGTCGTCGTTGGGCGAGCTGCCGAGTGACGTCAGTCGCATTTGGTTCGTGTTGGTTCTTGTGCGGCGCGGCATAAGCGTAGCAGTGGCGACGGTGCACGGTCAGGCAGGCGTCGTCCTTGCTTCAACGCGCGGTCAGTGGGGGCAGCGGTGCGTTGTCTCGCGGCCTCATTTATAGGACTGGTTTTTCTAGTGCCGGTGGGTTTTGGAGCATAGCTTGTTTTGTTTATCGACGTCTTGCCCGAGCTCCGTAGCAAGCAAGTGTGAGCCATGTGTCCCGTGGTTCTGCTAGCGCTTTTATTGAGCCTCCTTTTGCTCCTGCTCGAGGTTGTGGCCGCACTGTCCGTCGCCTTCAACCCTGCGCGCTTGGAGAAGCTGAAGCAGGGAGACCTGGCACGAGTGTCATTTTCTGCGCCCCCTTTGGAGCCACGGTTCTTCAACATCACGTCGGACAACCCGTATGTGGCGTCCGTGGCCGATCTAAATGTGACTGAAACGAACGGTTCTGTCAACGGGACGTTTAGTGTGAAGGCAAACTTTCTGGGTCACGCGAAAGTTCGCGTTGTGGCCAATGGAACTGCGTCCACCGAGTTCCTGCAGGTCAGCGTGGTGCGGAAGCAGAGCAAACTGTCGCTAGTTTTCACTGTGTCCGTGGCCGTGCTGGTCTCGCTCAACTACGTGAACATGGGCTGCGCTTTAGACATGCAAGTGGTCAAGGACGTGCTGCGGAGACCCGTGGGACCGGTGATTGGCTTCTTCAGCCAGTACCTCGCCATGCCCCTGGTGAGTGTCATTGCCCTAGATATGCTCGCAGTTCGAAAGTTGGCGGTGCCGGCCCGATTCATGTGGTGCTTACACGCACCAAGTGCGGCTGTCATGGTGTAGGGAGTGTTTGCGCTCTTCGCGCGTCCGTATTGACCTAAAGTGGTCGACCCTCGCGTGCCCGGCCGCCCGACTCGTCAAGCACGCGAGACTAGACCCCCCGAGGCCTTGACTGCAGCCGGACCTTGACGCCACCCCAGTTGTCCCGGAAACATGTTGCAAGAAATGCCGCAGACGGCAGCTGTCGTTTCGAGCGTCCAATGGCCTCTGTGTGCTTAATGCAAACCTGTTGCGTGGTTGCTGTCACTTTGCAAGCCGAATGGCTCCACAGGGTCGCTGACAATTTCCTTTGGCGCCTCGCATTCGCGTCCACGAGGAATGATTGCTTCCACGCCTGCAACCGTTCCGATGCAATGCAGGCTGGTGCATCGCGTCTCTCACGAATAAATACAGGTCCATAATTAATTACGTTAAATTAAAAACCGTAAAACCGTCGTTGCTTTATTTCCATTCTCGTACTGTAGTGTCACTGGCTGGCGGACTATGTAGAACGAACACACGAAGGGGTTCGTCTGTCCGTTGTACATTGACCGTTGCCTTTTTCACACTCGCAATGCAAAACAAATGTTTGCCATTACGAGGCCTCGTCTATTCAGTCAGCCTCAGCACAGCTACTTGGAAGTGACGCCTGGATGGACATTTTGATTGCACAAGATAAAAAAATGGGGCAAGTAGGGTTGATTGATGTAACCTGCAATGCCAGAAAGCAACTGCCGGGTGCAGGGCTCCAAAATTCTGGAATATATGTTCCTATAGCAACCAGTGAACCTCGGCGGTTAATTTTCTCAGCCTCCATCTGAAACTGGGGGCCCATATATTAGATCAATGTTAAGTCGCAACTTTATTAATGCTCCTTGGTTATTTTATTTCTCGCATCGAAAAAAAAAAAAACCATTACATAACAGAAAATTGTGTACGGGCATTTTTTTATAATGTAAGTGTTGTGTGTGTAGTGGTGCTGAGTTGAATGAGAGGCCACAGGTTAAGTTTCCGGCTCCAGTGGCCTTATTTCTGGTGTACCCATCACAGTGACTGAGCCATTGTGCTGTTGAGCACACGATCGATTTTCTGTACCGAAGACTGTGTTCTGTCCCTCAAGGAAGCAACGTTTAAATACATGTAAAAGACCTCTAGGTATTCTAAATTAATCCGCAGTCTTCTGCTGCAGTGGCCTGCGTGGTTTAAATTCTCCTTTGGCATGTAAAACTGAAATTTGATTACTCTTTAAAAAATCCTAGGTTGTAGGAATTAAACCTTAACTGCGAAACCCCAAGAAACGTCCACTCCTGCAAGATAACCAACCCTGTTTTTTTTGTGTGTGTGTGTGTGTGTTTGCCCCCCTTTTGCAAGCACCATGAACAACAGTTCTGGTTGGATGCTGAAAGGTGGCCCACCCCCTAGTTTTGCCACGTTTGGTCCATTTTTTTTTTCCGGCAGGCATCGGGACTTTACAGTAGTTTGTAATCTTTTATCACATTTCGGCAAATACGAAAAAACATGAATCCTGCAATGTTTCATCTGCATGTGTGAAAGGTTTTCATTGGGGTTTGCATCTTAAAAAGCAGCAGATTCCTGGCACCTGCTGCATGTCCCATGGGCACTCTGCCAGGCAGCGTCCATTTGGGAAGGTATTTTTGGCACAACCTTTGTTCAGCTTGCGTGGTAGCTAGAGAGCACTTGGGGTCATTTTTGTCCTTATACTAAGGGTAAAATCAACAAAATTTGAGGGCTGTGCGGTAGCAGCTGGTGAAATATTGTCGATGAATTACAAATTTTTTTGGACTCTGCGCTAATGCAGTAGAGCTTTTTTATTACGCATTTTTTTTTTAGCTGCTTGATCATGCTCTCGTGTGGCTTAAGGTACAAAAAAAAGTGTTTTGAGATCAGCAGATTAATTTCAGGAGTCCTTCTCGGGCATTAATATTCATTAGCAGTTCCCACATTGCACCCCACATTATTTTTAACTTTGCTCTTGAATGCTTCCGTGTCAAGCAACCCTTTTTTGTTTCGGCCTGCTTATGGAGTAATGCAAAAAAAAGAAATGGCCTATAACCAAGACTGCATAGCTCATGTTTTTTGCAGCAATAAAACTTATATTGGTGGCTGCTTATGGAGTAATGCAAAAAAGAAATTGCCTATAACCAAGACTGCATAGCTCATGTTTTTTGCAGCAATAAAACTTATATTGGTGGCCATTGAGCAAGTTGCCTTTTTTTCTTGTTTCATATGCATTGTAGCCATGCCACTTCTTTTTGCTTGGATACAAAATGGACCACCGAATTGTGTGACGTATCTGTATAGATATATGCCCCGTTTTGTCAATTAAATTTTCAACTGTCCCTTTGCTTATACTCGCATACTCTTGCCCATTCTTGGGTGATCCAATTTAACTGCATACAAGAGGAAATCCGATAATGCAGCTATGCCCAACCTCACGTTAATGTGTTGTGACATCACAATGTAGTATCCTTGATGGCCACTTAGCTGCTGTGGAATGGACTTCAAAATCCAAGTTAAGGAATTGGTTTTCATGTGCACACTTTTTTTGTATCAGCTTACTCCTACCCGTTTTATGTAGCTAACTTATTTCTTTCGTACTTCGCTGCCAACTGGGAATGATTGCTCTATATTTTACCCATTGTGAACACCTCTGACAGTTTCGTTGTGACCAATATTTTATCGCAAGCACAGCAGCTTCCAAAGGATCACAGACCAAATCGGGCATGCTACACACAGTTTTTATCCAGTTTTGGGTGGTATATTATTTAACGCGTGGTTTTCTTGAGTTTTGTTTCTCTAGACCGGAGTCACACAACTCAAAAACGGTGTGGGCCAAGAAAATTAAATCGGGTAGTTCAGCCACTACAGCATCATGAAAATTAATTGAATATCTGAAAAATAAGAGTAATAATAGAAATTTTAAAATAAAAAGCTTTTCGAAGGTAAGAGAGAAGTTGAAGAATACAGCCTCTCTGCCTGCTTAACTGAGTACGAGAAGCTCGAGCCATGAGTACTCTTCCCGGTCTGGCAGCGATTAGTTCATTTATTGCGCCATTGGCTTTTAGTGGACGAGAGAACAATTGGGCAGGAATTTTGAGTCGTTTAGCATAGCTTCATGTTTTCATTTTGTAACAATTAAGGGGGGTCCTGTTGCAGTCTAGACTTCAGCACCTCCGCTTGTATTGTATTTTCTGTGGTGACTGTCATATTTTTAGTGTGGAGCATTACTTGGCTCGCTGTGTGAAAACTCCGCTCCCACAGAAAGCCGTGGGAGGCAAACGGCGCATCGACCCATATTGTCTGGAACACAATCACTGGTGTGCCTAAGAAATACGACACGAAGAAAGCGAGTGTGTGCCACTCGACAGTGCCAAGGAGAGAAGCGATGGAAACAGCTGGGCAGCGAGAAGGGGCCCTAAACTTTGCAGTGTTTTGTCACAACACCAAACTCGGCTGCAAGTAATGCTCCACATTTACACAAATTGCTTAGGTGCCCCCATAGTTTCTTTTTAGCTTGTAGTACAAATGAAACATGAAGTTTGGGCTAATAAATAAGTGTATATTACGTGTGGTGACAACCTAGGTCAAGTCAAAGAGAAAAAATCAACGAAACGGGTGGAAACAGGCATATCCTGCCACAGTGTTGCAGCTTGCCCTTATTAGATAGCTTACAGCAATACTGTGATCAGACTTATGCTGTTGTTGAAACGCAGAGTCAAGCCAAACTTTATGTGTTTTGAACTACGTTAATTTTGTTTTTGCAAGGTTAGAAGGGGTTAAAGACAGACATGGTAACAAATATTAGGCCTCTTTTGTCATTTTGGACTTCTCAGAATGGCTCCAGAGCAGCTGAGTATTTTATTTGGCCATGGAATTTCTATTGTGAAAGCAGTTTTGGAACTGCTTAGGAACTGCACAAACTACTATGAGCAGGCAAATAAAAAATACCAGTTATAATCTTATTGCTGTGCAGTATCTTAATCTTGTGTTGAGGCACCTGAATGCAACTTTCTTTCTAGCGTTCACCATGCATGGCAGAAGTTTATGTAAAAGCTGATTGGAAGTAAACCGTACTGCTTGCACATTCTAAAAGAAACATCTGTTCTGAAACTTCTGCACTGAGTTTCTAAACTTGGTCTTGTACAAAATTCTGTATTTTGTAGAACTGTTAGGTGTACCTGCTACAATTGTAGAATGGTTGTGAAATCCAGGTGCCCATTCCGATATGGATGTTAATGAGGATTAGAGATCCATGATGTCCACGAGGCTGTAGGCTGTCCTCTGGCTACAAACAAAAAAGACTATTGATTATAGTGCAGCCAGGTTTCCTGATATTGAATCATGGAAGTGGACTGGGAGAGGGAAATTCCAGCTTTAATTGTTTGTTTCCCTGCAATTAAGGCATCTTTGGTCATCGAAAGAAAAACAGCGGGAGCTACTAATTGTGTGATCTTTCATTTAAAACAAGAAGTTACTCAGCTTTTCGTATGCCTTCAAGCTGTTCATTTACATCGAGTAACTTCTTTTTGATTTCTTCTCTCGTGGTTTTTTTTTGTTATATGTAAAAGGAGCCTTTCCTGTACTTCCACTCTCAAACTTTTGTGGCTTTCAAATAGTGAACGCGACAAAAAATTTTTCTGCTCCCCTTCGAAACCTGCCTGTGGGCTGCATGTTACGCACCCCTGCTTTTGACAGTAAGTTTTATTCAGTCTCTCCCTCTTTCATTTTATTTTTCCGGCTTAGGGATCAGTGTGCAAGCTTGTGTTATAATGAAAACAAAAAGAAACTCTACAATTTTTTTTTATGATAACAGACCCATTGCAAAAGTGCAATTGTGTGGCGACATACAAGAGTGGACAACTTAATCTTTTTTGTTTTTGTCACTCGTTTGTCCTCGCTGTCAGTCTTGCTCATGCACACAGCACACACATCATTTTCCTTCCTGCAGGTGGCATATGGGATGGCACAGTGGCTCTTCGAGGAGGCTTACCTGCAGCTTGGGCTTTTCACGTTTGGCTGTTCTCCTGGTGGAGGAGCTAGCAACATGTGGACGGTTCTCTTGGGTGGCAACCTAAACTTGAGCATCGCCATGACCTTCATCAGCACCATTGCATCGCTTGGTAGGTGTCTCATTTATTGCCTTCTGTGCGGGTCTAGTGGTGTTGCGCTGCCAAGCACAAGGTCACGGGCTCGATCCCTGGCAGTAGTGGCTTTTTCTGACAAGTGAAAATTCAAAATGCTTGAGTGTAAGGAACACCAGGTGGTTTAAAGTAGTCTCTGATCCTTCACCATGCCATGCCTCACAGGAAATGTGTTTAGGGGTGCTATTTTCACCATAAAAAAAAAAAAAAAGACAGCCAAGGTCCCTGGGAGGAGGGAAGAACAAGTTAGTCGCAGTTCAGCTCTCAAGTGAAAATTGAAAAACTGAGGGGGGGATGAGGGGGCAGGAGGAACATAACAAAGGTTGACGAAACCCCAAGTAATCAATTTCTGTTTACTTTTACTCTCATATTCTATCTAGGTCTGCCACTTTTTGTGTAGGGTGTGTGTGTGTGTGTGTGTTGTGGGGGGGGGGCATGAAGTTGAAGTCTTGCCAATCACAGGGGGAAGCTGACTGCAGAGGGGGTTTATACATGAAATTTCTTGAACTAGCACCTTACGCCCTTTTGTCATCCTAAGGCTACACTGCAATCCATCATGGGTGCACAGTGTAAGACAAGCCTACAAAGCACCACTGTACAAAGTAGTTGCCAAAAAACAATGGCAAGACTGGCATGGTGGATGGAGTGCGTGTTAAACATTATTCTAGGTCGTGACAACACTTGCATGGTTATTTCAAGTGTTTAGACAGTCAGTGACAAAAAACTGGCAAATACCATGGTTTTAGGGTGTAACTGGTTACCAGCAGTGTGTGCGCAAAACCCAGCTTGCTGGACAAAACAGGCCAGGTAGCAACCCTGCGTGTGTTTCTTAGGCACTTTAAACTGCTAAGTCTTGGTGTCTCATTATCATGCGGGTTAACTCTTGTTTTGTATCTAAAGCAAAGCAGTTCATGACACTGTCAACACTGGGGTGTCTTATGTAATATGGGTAGAATTTTTACAGCGGTATTTTTAAGCTACCCTTTGTGCTTCCTCTTGTAACTGTGTCCATCTGCCACAAAACTTTGACAAAAGCTGGCTGTGAACCAATGCTCCTGATTTGGCCACTGGTGTCTCGTTGGCTAAAGCATTGGCCCAAGGATGTGGGTTCGATGCCAGCCACGACGGACGTTTTTCTGATGGAGGTGAAGAATAAAAATGCTTGTCAAGATTTTGGCGCAAGTGAAAGATCCTTGGTTGGTCAAGATTAATCCAGAGCCCTCCACTAGGGCCTCATAGCCCAGGTGCAGCTTTGGTGCGTAAAATTGAAACTGTTTGTGCAAATGGTGATGTAATCTGCATGCCCCTGTCTATGCATTTGCAAGGGAATTGGCTCTCTCTGCCACGCAACCCCATGGAGCTTTGCAGACCACAGGGATGCTGTGAGGCTTGAAAAGTGTTCATTATGGATGAGGGGACATGCAAATCTTAAGTGGCGGACGGGATATCACAACTCAGGGGGGGGGGGCAATATGGTTTGAAGAAAATAATGGCACTCACATCACCTCCACTTCTGGTGACAATGTCACATGTGGCATCAATGCCAGTACAGTAAAACAGCAGTAGGCATGGAACTAGCTGATCATGAAAGGAGAAGAGAAAGCCTGTAAACATCTTGCATTCATGGCTGATTAAATACAGCATAAAGACCCTCTGGTCAATTTTGTCTTCGTAGGAGTGTGTCTGAAATATTTTTTTCCTTTTCCTTTCTCCCCCCTCCCCCACAGTCATTGGACTTTGATACCAGTGTAATTCAACATGAAATGTTCTCAGGCTAGCTGTCCAAGATTTTGTGGTCACGAAATGTGAAGCCTAAAAGAGGTGAAGCTAAGAGAGGAGGTTAGCTGGAAGAGAGGAGGACTAGCTGCGAATTGGCTGGCAGGTGAGAGAGGAGGGTAACATGCAGAGGTGAGGAGTTCCCGGGTAGAGAGGGTGCGGTTGATAGACGGTGGAAAGGAGGGTAAAAGTGCGTGTCATTGATTGTTTAGCTTAGGTTATGGAAGGTTGCAGGAGAAAGCCGAGGTTTCTAAATCAAGTTTCGCCTAAGCATTATGGTGAGAGAATGTTTTACGTGTGTGACACCCTTTTTTTGCTAATCGAGTTTGGCCGGCGGGCTCGTCTCATGCCCCCCCCCCCCCCCTCCACTGCAGGCACCATGCCCCTGTGGCTGTTCACGCTGGGGCGCAGCCTCTTCCAGGAGGCGTCTCTGCGCATCCCCTTCCGCAACATCTTCACCACGCTGGTGTCCATGACGCTGCCCCTGGGCGTGGGGCTGGCTCTGCAGCGCTGGCGGCCCAAGGTGGCCGAAGTGTGCAAGCGGCTGCTGGCGCCCGTCTCGGTGGCCATGATTGTGTACATCGTAGTGTTTGGCACCTACGCCAACCTCTACATGTTCCGCATCATGAGCTGGCAGGTGCTGGTGGCCGCCGCGTCCAACGTGTGGGTGGGCTTTGCCGTGGGCGCCCTGGCCACCCGCTTTGCCGGCCTGCCCTGGGCCGACGTGCTGGCGGTGTCCATTGAGACGGGTGTCCAGAACACGGGCATCGCCATCGTGCTGCTGGGCTTCTCGCTGCCCCAGCCCGAGGCGGACATTGCCTCGGTGGTGCCCGTGGCGGCCTCCATTGTGACGCCCGTGCCGCTGCTGCTCCTGCTGCTGGTGCAGAAGGTGTACGCCCGCTGCTGTCGCCGGGGCGACGCGGTGGCCAGCACCAAGGGGGTGGCCGCGTTTGCCGAGGTAGGGGCCTCGGGGGACACTGCGGAGGAGAAGCAGGCATTGACCGTCTGCAACGGAGCCCTGGCCAACGGCGCGCTCGGTGGCGGGAAGGCTGCGGAGGCCAGCTACGGTGACGAGCCTGACAAGCTGTGATGTGTTGGCGTGGTGTCGTCTGCTCATTGTAACTTGTGTGCCCTCCTTGCTTGGTCTCTGGGAAGCGGCTTCTCTTTATTTCCTCTCCTCCTTGTGAGCACATGGGTACTTACTGACAGCATATGCTCGCCCACACATTGCGCCTCAAGAGCCACCTGACGCAGGGGCTGTTGGGAAGAGCCTGGTTTTGCTCTTGCGAGTAAACGCCAACTAGAAGCTTGTATGCCCGGTTTTGTTTACACGAGCAGAAGGAAGTGCTCTTGCATTTGACCTTTATTTACATTCAAGCTTACGCTTACTCATAATGCTGCATTTAGCTCTGATATACATGCTACGCCAAATATATAGTTGCATCTACTTCCTGCACATATTCTGAGAATATTTGTATGTGAAATTTATGGCAAGTAGACTGTCCTTACCAATACGTTGTAACCATATACGACTTATTTCTGTGTAAATTCCATTTATTGAGGCGCGCAGAGTCCATTTGTTGTCAGAAGCAGTCAAGGTGTTAATATACGTTAGGAAAATCATTCACAGTCATTCCTGCTTCTGGTATGACATAGCGGGGCATTTAGTTTGGCTTCATTACCTTGAAGAGGCTTATGGTATGCAGAGGACACACTTAATGCAGTAAATTTGCTGATCTTGGTACAGTTGATGACACCCTTTAAACCAGGTACATAATACAGTCAAAGCACTTTACAGCGGATCTTCACGACCCAGCATACAATTTGCATCTCGAGTATACAGTGTCCAAAATAAAGGGATGATGGAGAGATTTATTGGTTTCTCAAAGATTTATCTGTTAAATATAAGGTGTGGTCATAAAATTTGTATATTTATGTAGAAAGGCTGACTTATCGTTATTCGGCAGAATCACTCCTCTTCCTCATATTCACCACTCAAGCCCATGCCCTCCTTTCACCAACTGACTAGCTGAAGAGGCCACCATTGTGGAACTCATCTTTTTGTGTTAAGGAATTTCTCTGTGTTAGAATGTGCTCTTCAATATGAGGAGGCAGAAGTAGTCATGAAATACCGAAGATAGGGCAAAATTTTGTTGTCATGAGAGGCCACATGTGACTGCCTGCTGGGCTCTTGTAAAGCAACTGCAGGCCCTTTCCAAATTTCCCAAAAGCACCCATCTTTGATGCTGTCTGGCAACTTTGTCGAGAACTTTGACAATGCACTGATAAGCCCTTGCCGCGCAGCCTCACTAGCGGTGACCCACTGGTCTGCCAGCAGTAGTCCCTCCACCGTTGATGTTCGTTATGGGCCCGTGAGCCTCCTGTGGCCACAAAGGGTCTTTCCACCATTTACTAACAGTCTCATAAGCTGGGGCCTCATCTGACTAGCGGAACAGCATGATCCAATATTCTCTTTCAAAATTGGAAAATGATACAAGTCAAACACGTGGACTTTCAATGCATACGCAGCACCATTATGTTTTCAGCACCCCTGTGGCAGCTTGTGGGTTTTCATTTTTATAGTGTGCCACATTTAAAGACATACATTCCTTTTGCAGTGAGCAATGTAGTTTAGTTCCTAGTTTGGAGGGGTGATAATACAAACAAACCATTATATTTCTGGCCTTCGTATTGGGGAGCACAAGTGCTTGATGAGGGATTTCTGGGGCTGCTTAAGGGAGCGAGCAGTAACTGTGCTGCCTTTTTAGTTGTTGTGGAGCTGAGTACAGCAACTATCTTCTAGCTGTGGAGAGAATTCTTTAATTAATAAGCAAAGTCAGCTACATTGGCTAAGTTACTTTGGGCAGACTCGGCATCATTTGTGGTTTGGCCTCTCGTGTGCTTCTGCATTGGACGCAGGATCCAAAGGAACTTTTACACTTGTCACAATGTCAAGAAAGCGTGCTGTTGAGCTAGTTGGTACATACCAGCGCAGAAAAGGCGAGCACGGTTGCAGATGAGACGGGCACTTGTCTCGTCTGCCACCGTCCTCGTCTTTTTTCGCTAAGCCTCCCATTCATCTTGTCACAATATTCTGATTCATAGACTTGCCCGTAATACCCTCTACAAAAATTGCTTAGTCACAAGAGGTGCTCCAGAGCAGTCGGGAGGCCAACATTATCACCAGGAGAAATTTGTTTTCAGCTTGCGACTTGTTAAACTGTATTTATGGCACATCAAAAGTGAACCTGGCTAATTAAATGTCGTGTGACTTAGCTTGGATTGTTGTCGATTTTATGCCATCGTTTTTACAACATTTCATGGCTCCTTCTCTATTTATTTATTGGCCTATTGAAAACTAATTTGTCCATTAAAAATTGGTGCCGCAAAATTCTCTTTACTCCTTTAAATATTAAATGTGCCCAAAATGACCCTGGTTTAGTTGACCGCTTTTTACAGCTGGGTCTGTTAAAACTAAATAATTTTGCTCTCTAAATGTGCATGAACCAAGCTAGAAGAAGTAATGTGGTAGCTTATATTTAGGTGTTGTAAAGAGTGCTGACTGTATTGTGTGTTCGGTGAACCTGCAAAAGATTACCATTGAGTATAAAAAAAGAAAGGCCGAAATTAAGGTGTACTGCTGACTTTCACAAGATGGTTAAGTTAGTCAAAACAAAACAGTCTCTGCTACTTTGCCCTTTCAGCCTGGGACTGTGTTGAAGTTTTTTTTTTCCTCTCAAAACAGCAAATGGCATTTATTTCAGTTGTAGTTAAGGAACCAACCACTGTGGCTATCTTTTGTTGTAGTTGCAATGAAAGGCACTTCAAAAACAACATAGGTGATTTTTAAGAAATGATTTGCTCATGCCTATACGTGCACCTCTGTCAAACGCCTTGGTCTCAGCTGGAAACTTATTCACCTTTCTGAAAATTAAAACCTATCATGGCACTTTTCTTGCCAAGTTTTATAACTTTCACCCAAATCTCATACATAGTATACTGTGATAGCCCATATAATTTGTTTGCTTCTTGGCTATGTAGTGTTTGTGTCTTTTGAAGGCAAAACCTAGAAATGCTTCAACCCTGATGCAGATTACTGAAGCGGTACTTAATTGCAGTGGTCTGCAACTGCCTGTCAGCGTGAAAAAACATTTTGCAGCAGGAAGCTCTTGAGCGAGGGGGAACGAAAACAACAGCATGGCTTCTTTTGCTTTTTTGCTTGCTTGCTTAGCTTGCATGGCTGGGACTAACACCACCTAACCACGGACGGCCATAGAAGCAGTTCTTGCCTTGTCTGATCTGTTTCCTAAATGTGCACTCTGGCAACCAATTTGCCAAATGGGGTGCAGTTGTTAGCAGTGGCACATGATTGTGATAAAAGCAATCGTCTTATTTTGTGGCCGTGATGAGTTATTTGTCCTGTGTGGTTTGTGTTTGTAATGTGTGCCTTGGCGACAAGTTGTCCACATGTGGTGAAATCGTCGATCAGTGGCAACCTTGCGATGAAAGCAGCGCTTGTTAATTAGCAAGCTCGTATACATATACGAGGGCTTGGATTAAATTGGACTGCCAGCGTCTTTTTGCAGGCTGTGGTAAAATGTTACATTCACTGCCGCCTTGCAACATCAGCCTCTCTGCAGGCTAGTTACCCTCATGTCTGAGGGGAATCACGTGTGATAAAGCAGATACGCCCTTTGTGTGCTATTGTGGAAAATGAAGCTATTTAGCATAACTGGGAATTTTATCCACCGACTGCCTTTTTCTCCAGAACCAGTACAGATAAGTGGGGGAAAAATTTCTTGTGTTTCTCATCACAAAGCAAATGTCTGCCTACCATGTAGTCCCTGTGCCTTGGCATTGTGCGGGAGTGTATGGGTGCCCACAAACCCACATACAAGATAAATACCTGAATCGAAGGTGTTAAAGGAACTCACTTCAGCTGCCACTCTTGTGTTCCGTAAGCTGATGTGAGCATCTGTATGTCACATAAAACCTTGAAATTAAGCTTTGCTGCTGTTCATCGTCGCTGAAGACAGGTGCAACGAATTTATTTCCCCCTTTTTTTTGTCAAACCTTTGTACCTTTGTTTTTGTTTCATCTTCAGGTGCGGTATGACAAGTTGGATGTGCCGCCACTGTCGGACTGATTTCGTGGAGCAGGGAACCACATGTGGGCTAAATGTTGTCCACTTTATGTTGCTGCAGGCTTGCTCGCTGTTTAATGCTCTGCCTATTATCTTCTTTCTCTCCAACTTTGCCCTTGTGGTGAAGTGTGCTTTTTTTCTTTGAACAAAAGTGTGATGTCATGCTTATGTGTGGTCTCTGTGTGTTTCTTGATTAAAAAAAAAGCTTTAAAGCCAAGCCAGCAAGGCCCACTGACCATTATGTGAATGCACCATTTGTGTGCTGATGCAAAGTGGTGGTGTTCTAACTCATCTGGCTTTCATTTTGTCCATATTGAATCTCTAGAGCACTCTTATTCTCTTATCAGTACAGTAGATTCTTGAATTTGGATATCTTTCTCCCGACATTGTGCTGTGTGCTCAATGTTCTACTAACAACCAGCTTTGTAATGCTTTGCTTTTGCATAACATTTTTACTGATGAGGCTTTAAAACAGTGGCTGCTGCTTGGCAGCTGGGGCTCTAAGTGCAGAGTTTTCATTGGTCTTTGGTGAGTTGCTTATGCAGTTGGTTTACTGTTTAAAGATGGGTGGTAGTGCCTGCGTTTTGCCTCGTAGAACGAACGCAACGAACCACCTAAGTAGCATGTTTGTTCGAGGTTGTTTTGCAGAAAGAGTGGTGCCTCAGAAAGGCTGAACAAGCTTCTAACTAACGGCTCTTTCTTGTTCTCTTGTCCGTTGTTCCTCTCGTGTGTGGCCCTGTCTGTGCTGTTGACTCTCCCAGGGACCATCGCGTGACTTGGCCACGCTGCACGTCCTAACAGTGGAGATAGCCGCTGGTCCTTGACAAGCAGCCGACTCTTCTGCTCTGTTGTCTACTGGAAGGAAGACGACTGACCCAGCTGCTAGTGGCCCATGTGTAGGCAAAGCCCAGCTGACCCCATCCGCTGTAGCCTTGTTTTGCCAGTCTTGTAACCCCGCCATGTTGTGCCCTTCTTAGCTGTATTCCTGTGATGTATTCACTTGTGGTTGTGGTTGTTAAGAGGAGAAAAAAAAATGTAGCTGTACTGTAATGCTGTGTTGTACTGCACCTTAAACATATTGAGGCTTGAAGAGAGGGGCCCATTTTGAACGCTTCACACTGGGCACGTGATATTTTCTCTATCATTGCCATTCAACGATTAGCTCTTCCATGTGTTGGGCCGTGTTGACAAAGGCAGTGGTCATTCTTGGAAGCCTCGGCTTTTGTCGACGAGACATTTGTGACGTATCTTTGCTTCCCTTGGCTGAAGCACATGTTATAGGTGCGCCATGTAGCAAAATCCGCAGAACAAAGCAGGGTTTATTGGTACAGTTGCGTGTGGTTGATGCTGTTAGAAAACCAAGGCAATGTAATTGACTCTTGTACGTGCAGGCTGGACATGTTGAGGTTGCAGCTTCTCAGCCTATGCTGAGAGCCTCTGAATGGGGCCTGTGTGTCTCTCCGATTGGTACTTAAATGTCCGGCTGGTGATCTTTTCTGGAACAGTGGTCAAGCAGTCCTGTTATAGGCAGAAGAGCAGAGCAAAAGGTATTTTTGATGTATCAATGCGACTAGACCAACCTTGTTGCACCATTGTAGCCCAAGGTTGAGAACAATTGTTTAGATGCATAGTTTTCTGTTATTTTATATAAAGAAATAAAATGGAATTTACAAGCAATTTTGTGGACTATTTATTTCAACCATTGTATACATGCCCCAGTGAGAAACAGTTGAATTTGAAAAGCATGCAAACATCTGGAACGGCAGGACAACAGGAATTTCATGTTTATGGGCGATTTGCGTTTGAAGCAGTCCTGGGCACCCTCACTTGTTCCATGCACTGCAGGGTATCCTCTGCATAACCGGAGCAGTTTTATGGGGCAACTTCTGAAAAATATGAATACGACTCCTTAAAAAAAAAAAAGTCTAGAAAAGGGAGGATAACAGTAGTACTTGGTGAACTTGCATTGACTAACAACATAAAATATAGCTTGCAGAAAGCCACCAGTGTTCCCAGGAGGGAACTTTCAGTTGGGACTGCTACGATTTGTTTTTACTCTGCTGCGCAGTTGAACTACCAAAATATGGGTAGGCAGCTGGCAAACTCGAATAAGCCAAGTTGTCCCTGGGAGGTAGAGGGGTTCACAATATTTTTAGAATTTATTAGTGCAATTGGCAGTGCTCGTGTATTTTTTTAAAGCGTATGCGCATCGTTTTTCTTTCAGTTATAATTACGACCAAGGTTTTTTTCACTAGCTTATGAAGAAAAGCTTGTCGTTTCTCAATGCATCTTTTGTCGCTCTTTATGGCCCTGGACAACCTGCATAAATTAATCCTCATTAACTGCTGGTGCAACTTCAGCATTCTGCAATAAACATTGTATGTGCGTTGTGTATGTTTCTTCAGTTTTAATGTTGCAAAGGTGATCTGTGAAGCAGTTGAAGGGTTGACTGCATTTTATTCAACCTTCAGTATTGCGAGCATTCTGTTTTCTTTGGTTGGTATGTCATTCGTTTCTTAAGGGTGTTAAAAGCGAAAATTGAATAGTGCCCCTCTTGGTAATCACTGTGCTGGCTCTGACCTGTCGTTTTTATGTTGTGTGAGTCTAATCAGGCAGTCTTGTGCACTGTGGTCATCTGCCAGGCAGTTGCGAGTAATTGCTTGTTTTGCACTCTTGAGCACTGATCACTTTTATGATCTCGGCCCAGCGATACTCGCAGTTACGTTGTGCCCAGATGGAATTACACATTGTCGAGGTAGTGAATTGAGACTTTGTAATACTGTGGACTAAATTTTTGCAGTAATTTTTATGCTTTTTGTGAAGGGTCGACGATTAACAAAAAATTGATTATGTGCACATACGAGCAAGGTTCTAGTGCATTGAGAAAGACGTACTGGTACACCCGACTTGTTACCACATCATACATAGCTGTTTAAAAACAACTTCAAAGGTCCTCGCTTTGCCATATGTGGATAGTTGAGAACAGCATGCTTAAATACCAGGAATATGTTCGTAATGGAGAACTCTTTGCAGCAAACAATGCACTTGCAAAATTTGAAGTTTCATTATGACTTTGGGTGAGGGGGGAGGGGGGGGGGGGGATAGCCAAGCTGCACAATAACTGAAACAGCCAAGCTGCGTATACACCAGTTTCATCAAGCAAGCTTGCAAGCTGATTTCAGACCTGCATACACCGTTCTACACATGCATCTACAAGCCTCGCAAAACCTGCTCAGTCCATTAAAAGCAGCCTAGGCAGTTTGAGAAACCAGTGGGCATAAGATGCCCTATACCTTGTTTCTCTATGCCTGTATTTCATACAAATTATTCCTTTGATTTTGATTTAATCCACAAAGAAGTTTGGCTTGTGGAAGGCAAATTATTTACAATATTGTCAGAACTAAATGCAGCACAATTGTTGGGCAGTTTCAAGCTGATATTGTATCACCTTTATCGAAATTCCTCCTGAAAGGCACAAGTTTGAATAAATTAAACTCCCTAAAATATAGACGACAGGAGTTGCGGGGCCGCACTAATACACTACAATTTTTTCACAGTGCCTGCTAATATTCTGATTCTGATGCAGTGATTATGTTTAACTTGGCCACTGTTTAGGCGCAAGCCACATAGCAAGTTGGTTAATTCTTTTCATGTAGCCACAAAATTAAAAATTAGCATTGCTAGCATTGCCCCACCACTGGTGCAAGTTGTGTTTCTTTGTCCTGTTTGTTAGAAGTTTTAGTGAAATTTGGTGTCGGGGTTTGCTGTTCACAAAATTTGCTGCCTTGGACACGGTGGTTGGTCATTCAGAGGCACTGAGCAAGGGACACCCATGGGCATTTTCTATGGTGTATAAAAATCTGCTGGGGAGTTGCGCCTCTGCAGGCTTAAAAGAATGCACGGAGCAAATAAGTTCAGATTTCAGAGTAAATTTCTAGGTGTCTCCATACATGCATGAAGGATACTTATGATACTAGTAACCAGGAGTCGAAGCGGCTCTGGGCAGAGCCCTATGAGAGCGGCAACTTTCTTACAGTAGCTGCACACTTGGTGGGAGCTGGAAATTTTTCATCTTAGCGCTATTGCAGGGTCTTGGCGGTAATATTTATACTAGTTAGGTGACAGTTTTTTAAGTCGTTAAATATAACACTGCTGCCAAATAATCTGCTCTTTGTTAATGCACACAATCTGTTGAAGCAGCAGTGATGTGAACGCAGGTTTGATTCCCGTCCGTGGCGGCCACTTTGCTGATGGAGGTGAAAAGCAAAAACGCCCGTATGTTCGAGATTTCGCCGCATGTTAAAGGTCCCCAGGTGGTCAAAATTAATCTGGAGCACTCCACTACAGTGCGCCGCAACGCCTGTGTAGCGTCGGTGCGTTAAACCTCATAATGAATCAATCGGTGACGTGACAGCAGGGGAGGATGGGGTAGTGAAATTGCACTTCCACAGGTTGAATGCGACACTATGCAGAAAAGTGAACTGAGTTGTACGAAGCAGCCTCAAACTATTATTTCAGAGCTCATTCAGCACTAACACGAAGTGCTCTTAACATTCGATGCAGATACTGGAAAAGCCACTTTGTGCGGCGCTCTGCCAGTGGAAATAGTTAAGCTCAGTGCAAAGTATTTCCAAAACGGTGAGGGACCTTTCTTGCCGTCAAACAACCCCACAATGACCAAAGGTTGGTTTAAGAATAATTTAGGGGACGGTTGTGGTGTAGAAGTGACCCACTCGTGGCTAGGCATCTTCGAAAAAGGCAGAATTTTGTACTTGGCTCCTTTTTTCTCGATCAGATGAGCTATCATCTTTGGAACAAGACAATAGAATTCACCGGTATTCAACAAGTGGAAGGCACTTGAGAGGATCACTTTTCATGAAAATGCAAAGGATCACCGAATGCGCTTCACATTGTGGAAAGAAATGGAAATAAATTTAATCTGTACTGCAGGTGTAATTGATGCCATCCTTCAATCACAGCATGAAAAAGAAAAGCACAAGTTATGTACTATTTTGGTGAGAATTGTCCACTGTATCAAATATGTGACATTGCAAGGGCATTGAGCGAGTTGTCAGACAGACAAGGAGTGCAATGTCGGAAATTTCTGTGGCCTATTGATGTTAGTTGCTGTTTTTGACCCTGTCATGGAACACGTTACATATTTTGAATGTCATCCTTGGTCTGCATTGTATTGTATCACCTTGTGTCCAACACGAATTCGTCTACATGATGGCAGGTGCAGTTAGCAAGTCATTGCTGTGAAGAACCCAAAGGCTAAGTATTCTGGCATTGTGTGCGACACAAGTCCTGATCAAGCACACTGTGAACAAATGTGAACAGTGAACTAAAGGTGAATTGCTACACCTTTTAAGAGTTGTTATTGTTCTGATGTTGACGCATCAGTCTTCTCTGAAGATTTTTACATTTTAGACTGCTGCTTTCAATGTGTGGTGACGGTAAAATGTAAATACCTGAACAACTTCTCAAATTTATTGTTCAGTGTGGAGACAGTAGTGTATTCCCCAGCCTCCACATCGCCATTCAGAGATGATTCTAACCGTAGCAGTTTCCATCGTTTGCTGTCAGAGGTCCTTCAGCAAGCCTAAATTGAGTTTCTTATTTGTGAGTTTGTGAGGCCAAGTTGTGACCCCGGATCCCAACCTTGAGGCAAAAATAATTCGAAGGATAAGAATGGGGTGGAGTGCATTCGGCAGGCATTCTCAGATAATGAATGGCAGCCTACCATTGTCCAAGAAAGTGTATGGCAGCTGCATCTTACCGGTACTCACCTCCGGGGCAGAAACTTGGAGGCTCACTAAGAGGGTTCAACTTAAATTGAGGACGACTCAGCGCGAAATGGAACAGAAGATGATAGGTGTAACATTAAGGGACAAGAAGAGAGCGGAGTGGGTCAGGGAACAAACGCGTGTTAGGGACATATTAGTAGAAATTAAGAAAAAGAAATGGACGTGGGCAGGGCATGTAATGCGAAGGCAAGTTAACCGTTGGTCATTGAGGGTGACAGAGTTGATCCCTAGAGAAGGCAAGCGTTGCAGGGGGCGGCAGAAAGTTAGATGGGCAGATGAGATCAAGAAGTTTGCGGGATAAATTGGTCGCAGTTAGCACAGGACCGGGGTAATTGGAGAATAAAGGGAGAGTCATTTGCCCTGCAGTGGGCGTAGATAGGCTAGTGATGATGATGATGATGAGTCGGGACAGACTATGGTCTTCCTCGGTTGAGTGTATGCTGCGTAAACTAGGGGAAGGGGGGACTTTGATGACATTATGAAGCAGTTCGCATGACCGGAAGCAAGAAAAGTGCTGCTGTAGTTTTTGCAGAGTGTGTTGATGTATTTAGTTTAAAGTGCGAACATCACTTGCGCATTGCTTGGCACCCTTGGAAAAAAAAATCTCCATATCCTCGTAACTGGGCCCTGTCAGCAAAATTCCAATTGGTGGGGTGTAGCCCGAAGCCCCTTATCAATATTTCCATGGGATTCGGCGGCCTCACAATGCACCCAGTTAGGTTGATTGGCCAGGGATGATAACAGCAGATGTCAGAAGCTCAGGGCTGATTCGACAGTACCCGTACCCACGAAGGAAGAGTCGAGGTATGGCAGTAGTTACTGCGACACTACTTCATCTCTCTCATCTTTGTTCACCTCCTCTTCCTCGTTGCTTGCAGCAAGCACTCTGAGCGTATAAACAAAGTGCTCCAAACATAAATGTGTTTTTATTGACAAAATGGTCATTATGAGCATCAACGCTGGGTCGCAAGATGCAATGCATGCAGTGAGAAGACAGCAGATTGATTGTGGGGTTTAACGCGCCAACGCAACGCAGGCGATGAGGCGCGCCGTAGTGGAGGGCTCCCGGTTAATTTTGACCACCTGGGGATCTTCATCGTGCGCCGAAATCTCGTACACATGGGCGTTTTTGCTTTTCGCCTCCATCAGAAAAGCGGCCGCCGCGGCCGGGAATCGAACCCGCGACCTCGTGCTCAGCAGCGCAACGCCTTAGCCACTGAGCCACCGCGGCGGGTAGGGACATCCAGAAGCAGTTTTTGAACTCATCGTTAGCGTAGATAAAAATTTTGTAGGCAGTGTATGCAGATTTGAAGTACGGTAGAAATAATTTTGCGCAATTTATTTCGATTTGATTGTTGGTGTTTGACGCCTCATCGCCTGCGCCGACGCAACGCAGGCGATGAGGCGCGCCGTAGTGGAGGGCTCCGGATTAATTTTGACCACCTGGGGATCTTTATCGTGCGCCGAAATCTCGTACACACGGGCGTTTTTGCTTTTCGCCTCCATCAGAAAAGCGGCCGCCGCGGCCGGGAATCGAACCCGCGACCTCGTGCTCAGCGAGCAATTTATTTCACGGTAAGGCACCAGAAAATGAGAACTATTCATATATGAGCAGTTCTTATCATTTTTCGCGCAGTAAGAGCAAGCACAGTTACTGTGTCGTTTTCTTTGGATACTTCGTGTGAAGCGAAAAGACAGCAAGCGGCTGACCCTTTCACCTTTTTTTTTTTTTAACTCGTGAAATTCTGGTGCACAGTAGGATGGATGTGCTAAATTGCTAAAGCAGTTACAATAAATAAACCGTTCATTAGCGTGCTTAAAACAGCCAGATATCCTTTGTAGTCACACGCAGAACATAAATAAAAGTGACACTAGTAATCAAAGGGCGCGAAGAGATATTTGCCATGCACGGCGCATGCATAGAGAGCAGGGACGAGGAGGTGAGATTAAGTGCTAAAACTCCTCCGCTGCTCGGCGTCTTGACACACAACATATTGTCAAAACAGCTTGCTATTTTGCTGCTCAAGTCGCTCGTGCACAAGTTTTATGGCCTGCTTTCGTGAGCGGGCCTTTCTTGCAAGGCTTCGGTGTTGTGCAAAAGAGCAAATTCATGAGAATGAATGAATGAATGAATTTATTGTAAACAAGGAAAGGAAAGACCACCGGCAGGCGTAGTTTGTCTCACCTAAGGGTGGACACCGGAACGCCTGCTGGTGTGGGGGGTGTGGGGAATGGGGAAAACAGTTGTACAGGGAAGGGAGGACAGAGAGAAGAAGAGGTTACATATATACAAATATACAAGTCTAACAGGACATATATGTACAATATATACAAGGTAAACACCTTTTTAAAACACGAAGACAAAAAAAAACACAAGAAAAAAAAAACGAAGCACCCACACACACACCGTTTAGTTTATGTGGGGAGAAAGCGTAGAGCCGGGAGGAGTCCTGAGGCATCCAGGTACGACCCCAGGGCCTCATGGACTCCGTCCCGCTCTCTGGCACTGCCTGGCGGCCACAGAAATTCCTCGAGGGGCCGAGCCCCTCCCCCGAAGGCGTCCAACAGGTCGGTCCTCCCTGCCGCAAACTGGGGGCACTCCAGGACCAGATGTGGCAGGGTCTGGACAGCCGCCCGGCAGTGCTGGCACGACGGGTCATTGATGAGTGCCAGGCGGTGTTTGCGCTCGGCTGTCCACACGCACCCCACGCGTAGGCGCAGGACAGCCGAGCGTTGATGTCTCGTTATCCGTGTGGCCCGGACGGGTGGTGGGGCCTCTCCAGCTGCCAACCTCGGGTCCGGATGTTGGGCCCGTACATGTCGGTGTATCAGCAGGCGGGCGTCATCCGCAGCTGCGTGGGCTGCCGTGGGCGTAGGGGGCAGCTCGTGGGCATCGGCGGCCAATTCGTCTGCCCTCTCATTGCCCTCCAGCCCAATGTGGCCTGGCACCCACTGCAGCCGCAGGCGAGTCCCCTGCTGGGCCAACCGTGCCACCTTGTCCCGCACGGCCCGCACCAGGAGGGAGCGCGGGTAGCCCCCCTGGATCCGGAGTAGGGCCACTCGAGAGTCACACAGCACGGCGCAGCGCTCGGGGGGCGGCTCCAGCTCCAGTAGGAGGTCCAGGCCAAGGCTTACACCCACCATTTCGGCCGTGGCGGATGATGCGGCGTAGTGCAGCCGCGCCTGCCTGGTGGCCTCCCCCAGCACTGCCGCCGCCGTGGCCGAACCCTGCTGCTGCCGCACGGAACCATCCGTGTACACCAGGGTGTGGTCCTCCAGGTCGCCCCACACGACGCCCCGAGCCAGCTGCAGCTGCCCGCAGTGCGTCGTCCGCCGCTTGCTATGCAGGCCCGGGATGCCCGTGTGCACTTCGGCCTCCAGTGCAGGGGGGCGGCTGGAGGGAGGGCCTGCTTCCACGGGGGCCACCACCTCCTCGTACAGGGCCAACATGCTCCCCATGCGCGAGTGGCGGTGTGTGCGCAGCCGCTGCAGCAGGGGGCTGCCTCCCTCAGCCCGCCGCAGCCGGTCAATGTGGCCCAGGGCTCGCTGGTCCGCCGTCATTTGGAGCGTCCATGCCCCCGCCTCAGCCAGCGTCTTCGCACACTGGGAGTCTCGAGGCAGGCCAAGGCAGGTGCGGACGCCCCTGCGGTGGTCGCCCTCCAGCTGCTGCCAGCTGGGCTTGCGCAGGGTGACCAATGGTAGCCCGTACATGAGCAGACCCACAGCCGCAGCATTGTAGATGTCACGATCTAGACCCGCGTTCGTGAACCTGGGAGGGTAGGGGTACCCTCCAGCCGAGAGACGACATGCAGCGTGCTGGTGGTGACGGTGACTGACCCCCGAGCAGCCGTCCTCGGAGGTGTTTATTTGCTCGGCCACACACAAGGTTGCCCACCGAGCCTGGTGGGGCCACTGAACTTAGCGGCCAACGAATATCAGGGATGGGGGGCGCCACACCTTTGTCACAGTAGAGTCGCAGGGCCGTTCGCTGCGAGCAGCCGCGGTCCCTGGCAGCCATCTTTCGCACGGCCGTGGTGGCCATCTGTGCCCTGGCTCGGAGCTCCCTGGTGGCCTGCCGGAAGTTGACGCAGTGGTCCAGTGTGAGCCCAAGGTAGCGCACACTGGACTTCCAGCTGAGCTCCTCGCCATCGATGTGCAGGTACCTGGCCCTGCGACGGGACTGGGCATCCGGGTGTACCAGCATCGCCTCTGTCTTGCTTGCTGACAGCTGCAGGCCAACATTGACCAGCTTGGCCCGCACCGCATCCAGGGCCGCCTGCAGCTGTAGCACGATGCTTCGGCAGCTCCCCTTGGGGCACAGCACCCACAGGGCCACGTCGTCGGTATACACAGACATGTACACCCTGTGTGCCCCTCCTATCGGCAGGCAGTCTGGTAGAGCCGCCATGACCAGGTTGAATAGGAAGGGGCTGACGACTGAGCCCTGCGGGGTGCCCACGTTCACTGGCCGGGGCGCCGACAGGGCGCTGCCCACCTGCACCCGCGCCGTGCGGCCCGTCAAGAACGCCTCGACGAAACCCCGCAGCTTGCCCGCGATACCTGCCTCCTCCAAGGCCAGGGAGATGGCAGGGCGCCGCAGGTTGTCGAAGGCACCCTTGACGTCTAGCAGCACCAGGGCTGCCACCTGCCTGGTGGCCCGGGCATGCTCCAGTGCTGCCACCACGTCGGCAATGGAGTCCGTCGCAGCCCTATGCCTCCGGAAGCCTGTGAGCTGCTCCGGGATGAATTCCTCCTCCGACGTGATGACCTCCAGCCTGCGCAGGGCCACCCGCTCCAGCAGCTTGCAGCCACAGGAGGTGAGGGCAACGGGGCGGTAGGCCGTAACTGCCCCAAAACCACGGCCTGGCTTGGGGAGGGGCCGCAGGATGGCCAACAGCCAATCGGGAGGCAGCCGCCCTGTCGCCCAGATGCGGTTGTAGGCAGCCAGAAGCCTCGCGAACCCCACCTCGTCCAGGTTGCGCAGCATCTGGTAGGTGAGGCCGTCAGCCCCTGGTGCTGACTTCCGCTTGCAGGAGCGCAGCGCCCCGCGGAGTTCGGCCTCCGTGATGGGGGCATGATTGAGGGGATGTCGTCCCTCTGACTCCTCCGGCGCTGCAACCACCTGCCCAGCCGCTACCTGGTGTGGCGGCAGGAAGTGCTCCGCGAAGAGCTCGGCCAGCTCCTCGTAGCTGGCGTTCCTCCTGATGGCCAGGGCTGCCAGGGGGTTGCGGTTACCACGGGGCTTGAGGACCGACTGGAAAATGCCCCAGAGGCGGCGGCAGCGTGGGTCGGCCTCCGAGCTAACGCATAGCTTGGCCCAACGCTGCCTGCTGAGGCGGTTGGAGTGCCGTCGACAGGCCGCGTCCACACGGCGGTATGCCGTCCAGTCAGTCCTGGTACGCTGCGCCCTTCTCTCCGTCCGGTTCCGCTCCGCTCGCAGCTGCAGCAGCTTTAGGTCTGGCGTGGTGGCATCCTTGGCAATGGAGCAGCTCCGCGTGGCTCGCTTGGCGCAGCGAACCAGGCCCGCGAACAGCTCCTCTCCATCCCCCAGGTCCTCCTCAGCAAGGCAGCGCCGGAAGTGGTCCCAGTGGGTGACGTGGTGCCGTGTGGGTCGCCTGTCCGGCTTGCCGGTTGGTGCGATGTGCAGCGGGTAGTGGTCTGAGCCCCAGGTGCTGGGCTCCCGCCTCCAGGTGGCCTCGACCCCGGCTGACACCAGGCTGAGGTCAATGACCGTGGCAGTGGTATTGCCTCGCCTAAAGGTGCACTCACCGGTGTTCAGCGCAGTCAGGTTGAGGCGCAGCATGGTGTCATACAGGTGTTCTCCGCGTGTGTCAGTCCGGGCATCTCCCCACATAGTGTGATGTGCGTTGAAGTCACCACAGAGGAGATGCCGGGCTGCGCAGAGGGACACCAGCCGATCCAGGAGGCCCGAGTCCCAGTGTTGGTTGGGGCGCACGTACACACTGCACACAGTCACGTCACCACCCGGCACGAGCCGAAGCGTCACTGCCACACACTCATGTACAGTCGTTGTCACCGCACTGGTGTCCAGCACCGTGTGCTGCACGTCGCTGCGCACAAACAGTGAAGCCCGCGAGGATCCTGGGGGGTGGGAGGGGTCGCCGCACACCACAGCCGAGCACTGCCTGCTGTCACACGCCGTGGGACTATGGTAACCCGTGTATCCCGGCAGCGTGAACCCCGAGCCATCACCCACACGCACATAGCTCTCCTGCAGAGCCACCGCATCGGGCGCGTGCTGCAGCAGGTACGCGCTCAGTTCCGCCCGACGCGGGCGGAGCGCGTTTACATTCCACTGCAGCACAGTGGGCACCGGAGGCTGTTTGCGGCGGCTCCTAGCCATGATGGGGCTCGGGGAGTGGTCGTCCCTGCACGGCCTGGACGCACAGGGGTCGGAGGGGATTGTCAGCAGGCAGAAGCTCTCCCACGCTTCGAAGGACAAGGTCAAAGTGTTCCCGCTGCTGCCGTAAACTCCACCGCCCTCGTCCCGGCCATGCTGGGGGTGCCTGGCTGCTCTGCTGCTGCTGGGCTGGGGCGACTTGGCTGCCATGCGGCGGCGGCTGCCGTCCGGCGTTCTGGCTGCAGCTGCTGCTCCTCGGGTGCTGGTGCATCGATGTCGCCGACGCGACAGAGGGCGGCTTGAACTGCGCGGCCGCCCGCACGGCCGCTCGAGCGTCCACGCGAGAGGTTGGCGCCTGCGCTCGTGCTAAGGCAGCACACGCTCGGCGCTCTTCCTGCCAGCGCGGACAGGAGCGGTCGAGCACGCGCCCGCTGTGGCGAATTCGGAAGAATGCACGTACCGTACGATTAAGCCTATTGATTTTTACGTTGCCACCAAGGTTTGAAAAGGGGTTGAAATGCCTTTGTAGACCCACAAGGAAAGGCGATGTTCTCGCCTTCCCTTGTGGTGATGCCCATTTGAGAACCGGTAATCTAAAATATTTGTTCGATCGATCAGCACCTTTCCATCGCAGCACCTGCAGTACGATCGACTCCCTGCTATTACTCTGTACTGCTACTATCGCTTCCTATCAACGCCCGATTCATCTCTCACCAAGATCCTTACTTCCGGCGGGCGTGCTTCCGCTTATTCCTCCCCAGCGGCTTGGTTGCTACACGTACCTGCAGCTTTACTCTGCTCCTCTTTGCCCTTTCCAGAGCTGTCGATATGTGTTTCCACGCGGTGGGATATGCGCCCTATGTGCGCGGCCCGGCCGCCGCGGCTCAATAAAAAGAGCGAGCTACCGGACGGTAGCTCGTTCTGTTGAAAAACGGCCGGTGGTGGCCCGGTCCACCAGCGGCCGTTTTTCTGGCAAGAAACGGAAAAAAAAAAAAAAAAAAACGCCCGCATATCGATGTTTCGGCGCAAGTTAATAATCCCCAGGTGGTCTAAATTATTCCATCACCCCCAATTACGGCGCGTTTCTAACCCACGTGTAGTTTTGGAGCGTGAAACTCCCGGCCTCGAATTTTTGAACATTTGCAGTAGCTGTCAAGCCTCTACGGGTTTCTATTGCATTTCTAAATTGGCCTCACCGCCCACTGCCATTGTTCCCCTTGTTTCCTCCCTCCCCCAAGTAATGAAGGCGCAATGTTGCATTTTATGTATTGAAGTTGATGTGCAAAAGAAAACTGCACATCGTTTTGTAGAGGTCTTTTTCTGTTTCCTCCACATGCGCCCAGCCAAGTGCGAAGGCTTCAAATTTCTAGTAAACATGTCAAAAGGTAGCTCACAAGTATATATGTAGTAGTATATATGTCAAAAGGTAGCTCACTAATGCGAACGTCGACATACAAATATCTAGGTGTCATTCTAACTCCCGATTTGTCTTGGTCTGACCACATTTCAACCATTTGTGCAAAAGCATCTCGATCACTTGGCTACTTACGACGCAATTTACGGCATGCCCCATCAAATGTTCGCCAGCTAGCATATCAAACCTTCGTCCTCCCACAACTGGAATTAGCTTCGTCCATCTGGTCACCATTTCAAAAATATTTAATTGACATGGTTGAATACATCCAAAATCGAGCTGCTCGCTTCATAACTCGAAATTATAACCGGCATTCTAGCATCACACAAATTAAACGCCAATGCTGTCTCCAGCCATTGCAAACACGTCGCTATATCGCAATCATATGCCTTTCCCATTAGTACATTTATGCGTCGACAACGCCACCGTTTAATCTTCAACGACCATCTATCACGTCACGTCGACTGTTCAACCACTACAGCTTTTCACGCATTTACGGTGCCACACATGCTTTTAACTCATCTGCCCTCCCAAGTGCTATACGCCTTTGGAACGAACTTCCCGATCATATCGCATCTGTGGCATGCCGTGTAACCTTTAGGCGCCTTGTGTATGACTATTATGCTTCTGAACTTTTCGCAGACAGTTAGACTGTTTGTATTTTTTACTAGTTATTTCTTCTCGCCTTAGGCAAGTGTCCGATATTTCAAAGGGCATTGACGGGCTTATCGTGTCCTGTATGATCCTGTTCATTTTTGACTAAATGCTGTTTGACTAAATACTGTGTATTTTTGACTAACTTTTCACTAAATGTGCGGAAATCAACAAAATTTCTGTTAACGCGACTTCAAGTTTCGAGGCTCGCGCGCAGATTCGATTTTGTGAGTGTGTGTGTGTATGCGTGTGTATTTACTTGATACAGCTGACTTCATATTGGTCTTGCCTACCGGTGTTATATAATTTGTAAACTAACTCTGTTGATTTTATGTGCTCCCCCTTACTCTATGCCCCACCCCATGGGCCTGTAAGGTATCTTAAATAAATAAATAAATAAATAAATAAATAAATAAATAAATAAATAAATATAGCGAATGAGAACAGGAAATGTGGGGCTCATTGAAAGGGTACAAAGTCAAGAAAGTCAAGGAAAGCAATGAGGGAAATGTGGTACGTCATTTATTCTCGTAGGAAAAGATAGTTTTTTTTTAAGGATAGAATGAAAGTGGAAAAAACAGGCCCGTGAGGTGGAATCCGAACCCAGGACCTGCAGAAGACGCGTCTGGGCGATGACCACTACGCTACCGGGGGGCTGGGCTGCCTTCCACCTTCTGGGATATTTGGGTTTACGCAATTGTTTTCTGAGCTCACGTAAGTTTTAGGGAAAAAAAAATCTCTCCCTCTCCACAAAAAACAAAGCCGGCTGGTCCCAGTGCGGTCCGCATGCGGTCCCAGTTGGTGATCCTCGCCGTGCCGATTTCCGCTCTGAACTTGGGTCCTCTGATCGTCACGCTCAGGATGTCGTGGTCGGATCACAGGCTGACGTCCTCGTTGCGCCAGGTCGCGTCGAGAGTCCCCGCGAGCCACGAGAGGTCCGGGACGGTGTCCCGGTTCGTGCCGGTTCCCCTTCGGGTCGCTACCCCAGGCTCGTTGAGGAGCGCCAGTTCTTGCCCCGCTTGGATTGAAACTTGTAGCCCCACGTGGTGTGCGGGGCGTTGAAGTCTCCGAGGACCAGGAGCGGCCTGTTCCCCGCCAGCTGCTTCGCCTGCCCGACCGTCTCGTCGAAATCGAGGTCCCTGCGTGACGGCCTGCAGTAGGCGCTCATCACGAACAGGTTCCCTCCGCTGCCATATATGGTTCTCGTGTGCATCGCGACCAGGGTGTGTTCGCAGCCCTTCTGGGCCGTGAGGTGCTGCGTACCAGGACCGCCGTCCCTTCTTTTGACGGGTCCCGATCCCCGAGAGCGATGGGAGACCTCGTAGTCTAGCCCCGACCTGACGATCCAGCTCGCGCTGGCAGCCAGGGGCCAGGAGCTGCTAGACGCATATGGGACCCGAGAAGAGGGTTCCACTCCATCCGGTGCCTGCGTGCACTAGCCAATACCTCATTGGGCTCAATAAAAGTTGATTCTCTCTCTCTCTCTCTTCGTGCCAGTATTAGTTTACACAGAAAAAATGGTTGAATTTAAAAAAAAATGCACTGCACTGCAGGTCAGTCTAGCATTTTTCTTTATTTGAAAGCCAACACAAAAAAAGGATCTTGGATTTTTTTTTTCAAAATTTCGCAAACGAGTTTTGGGACCCTTTGACAACATTGTTGGGTCACTGTGTTTTTGTATATGTATCTTTTTTGTTTAAATAAATAAACTTCAAACTTCAAATCCAAGTTTGTTTTTATCACACGCCTTAAAAAAATGTTGCATTAGTTTGGCACTTTTGTAGCTGCAAAGCACGAAATATGACCTTGTTAACAGTATCGTGGTAGCATACTAGAGTGGTGTGTAACAAACTTCTTCCGTCAACGTAAGCCCAGAAATATCCCGTACAAACTTGTCCGCTCTGGCGTCATGAGAAACTATTATACAGGCATCGCTGCGCTCGCTGCCTTCGCAGTGATGAAAAGTTTGGTGAATTGGGAGAGGTGGGCCAAAAAGAGGGACGTCTAAAAAAAAATCTACCGCTTCGTTTTGTGCTAATTCGATGGCTTAAGGCAACAAAAAAGAGTCAAAAATATTTGTGCGTGAACTCTGCGCGGAATAATTAAAAACGAAGGCATTTGCCTTTTGTTTCTATTTTCTCTGTGCGCCTCATAAAACACTCCGTGTTTTATAAAGCGCACAGTAGATTGCAGAGTGGCAGAAAAATTTTGACCACCTGGGTATCTTTAACGAGTTTTGAAATATTGACGCGTAGACTACTTCACAAAAACGACGTACGCCGTTAACATAATTACGGCGTACGCCTCGAACACGCATCCTTGTCGTTGGCTTATCCACGGAACCACTCCTGCGGATAATACAGTAAAAGCTAGCTAATTCGAACTCGGTTAGTTCGAACTTCCGGTTAATTCGAACTTACGCCCTGGTCCCGGCACAGCCCTGGGGGGGGGGGGGGGGGGGGATGGGGAACTCCCGATAATTCGAACGCGCCAGTATCCAGAACGGTTAATTCGATGATTCCCTAGTTTCCATCGCTCCTCGCAGAAGAAGTCGGCCCAAAGTGATTACAATGTGTTGCGAATCCAGACCAAACCAAATTTACTAGAGATGAAAACAACGAGTCAGAAAAAACAACAGCGTGGCGCGCGCGCTACGCTCCTGCAACAGCTTATTTCGCTTGTACAAAGGGCGCCACGCCATCGGCGCCAGTGCTCCGGCGCATGCCATTATTATTTACGAAACATTATTTACGAAGTCACCTGCCACAAACGTGTAGTAGCGCCTCATTCGCGATAACGGGAACAGAGGTGGCTTTTGTGTTCTGCCCGCGCAGTGTGGCGCGATTTCCATTCATTCTAGCGTCCTCCCGCTAATTCGAACTACGCTTAATTCGAACAATTTTATGGTCCCCTTCGAGTTCGAATTGACGAGCTTTTACTGTACTTGTAAAATATTTACACGTTCAGGTTATGAGTTGTGGAATGCAACAAGGAGGCACGTTATGGGTGTATCCTTACCATTGCGCACTGCAGCAATCTTGCGGCCTGATTGCTCCTATACAGTCGCAGCGAAGGAAGGGAAAAGTCGACGTTTAATATCACGTGCACGATTCCGAAATTGTGTCATTTCTCAGCCTCGCACCCTGGACCTTGCTGGATGGCTACCTCTGTGTAAACCCTACAACCTTGCATTCGCATTATGTGCTAACATATAGGGGAACAATTTTTTACAGCTGACACGCATCTTTTGCATCATTTGCTTATCCACGCCTCCCCTTTTCCTAGCTGATCTGCCCCCCCCCCCCTTCTCCCACTCCCCCTGCCCAAAGCGGCTGATCGCACAATCAGCTTATTGCCGGCAAGCACTAGTCCACAAGTCGGCGCTTTCCTCTTCAGCTTCTGCCATTGCCTTGCTTTCTATTTCTAGCTTTCCGCGGCTACTTTTCTTTTTCTACCACTTTATTTCAGCCTCTTCAGCTTCTGCCATTGCCTTGCTTTCTGTTTCTCGCTTTGCGCGGCTACTTTTCTTTTTCTACCACTTTATTTCGCTCATTTACGTTCACAACCCCTGCCCTACAACTAATTTCCGGTTCCCACCTGCAGGTGCGCCAATTCACTGACTGCGGGGGATTTCCCTTTTCTTTTCCTAACAACTCTACCTGTTTTCGCCTCGTCATCATTGCTTCGAAATTGTCACTTCGTTCTACCGCTCCCTCGTTTCGTTTGGTCGTTGGAAAACATCCTGGTTCAGATTCCGCACGTGCATGATTTCCACCTGGCGGATATTAAAAAATAGCAGGGGGAGGGGGGGGATGTAGAAGTGGTGGACGCAGCTTCCGTTCGAAAGATTACCACGTGAGAATTAAAACCACGCCAATTTTAACTGAAAAATAGAACAAATAACTTGTATAAGGGGAACAAATGAAAGGGTCTCGATTCTCACCAGCCGTTTTTTCACTCTCTTTGCGACGTCATAAAAACTGTTTTGTGTTATTCTTGGCCGTCGACAAAAGCCAGTGCCCAAAAACGTGACTGGGGGATTGTAAGGGTGCGTGCGGGCTGCAGATTTAGACCACGAGGGAATATTTAACGGGTGCCGAAATCCCGACACACGGGCGTTTTCGTTTTTCGCTTTAATCAGAAAAGCGGCTTCCGCGGCTGGGATTGAACCCGAGTCCTGGGGTTTAGCTCTCTACCCATTGAGCCGCTGCTCTGTATAAAGGTGGACCATAAAATGCATACATACTCTCGGCGTTGACTTATGGGGCAGAAAGTTGGCGCGTTAATGTGCATTTGTGTATGTATGTATGTATGTATGTATGCATGTATGTATGTATGTATGTATGTATGTATGTATGTATGTATGTATGTATGTATGTATGTATGTATGTATGTAATACATTACATACTAATCCTGACATATGTGTACTTAGGATATATCTGGTCCTAGCTCAAATTAAGAGAAAGAATTGTAGTTGCGGTGAACGTGTTAATCCGGAGAACTGACGAGCGTTGTACAACTAGGTTAAAGGAGTGGCTACCGAGAGGGGGATCTACAAGTAGGAAAATCACACCCCTTCCACCCTGTGGAGAGGGAAGTCCCACGAAGCTGGCGCTCTGGTTGGATTTGCTATGCTGGGGTTTAGCCATACTGGGGATTTGCTAGGTTGAATTATAAGGACAGTGGCCCCATTTCTACGACACAGACCAAGGAGACACACGAATCATGGGTGGGGAGGGCGAGGAGTATACACGGCTCGGGAATGAGCGGTGGCGGTGAAGAGGATTATAAAGTGGGGCTGTAGCCATATTCCCTCCGCGAATGGCCATGCCTCACTGTGCAACATACGACGTGGGAACGCAAGCTTACGAAGCCCGAGTTTACGCCGGTCTCCTTAAAGTCGGCTTCACATGAAAACACAAATGCATTGCTGGTAAGACTAATTTCCAGGGGTAATATAAGCCATCTTGTATCAAAATATGGAAACGCTTAGACCTTTGTTGTTTTAATTTTTAATGAATTTTTTCATAGGCTGAAACCACGCCGCGGAGTGAATTGCTGCCGCCGGCGCGAGACCTTTGGATCCTAGTCATATACAGCTTTGCTGCAAAAAGACCGAATGTACAACTTGATGGAGGGATTATATATATGGAAATGTGGTGGCAAAGAATGGATTTAGACAATGCAGGATAGGCGATGTTGGCCAGTGGAGGAGTCCTTCATACTGCAGAAGACATAAACAGGATGGGGAATACGACGACGACGAAGACGACGACGACGACGAAGACGACGACGACGACAATGATGATGTGTAATCCAACGGCTGTGCGAATATTTTAAAGCACAACGGGTAGTTTTACCGATAGGGTTCGAATATTTTCTAACATCGCATGGCAGCCGAATAATTCGGAGTACCTGTGTGATTCCTGAGGTCTCCATCTGGAGCTACATGTTCCGAGGACTGGCAGAAAAAAAAATCATTTACCTGCTAGCACTGGACGTGACAGCTTCAGGGCTGAAATATGTGCCAAAGAAAAGCTACTCGGCAATACTACCGAAGCTGCTGGTAATCAAGTGCAGCGCCACAGTAAACTGACGCTGCTCTCTGCCTGCCATCCAGGGATTTATACACACCCCAACCCCCCCGAACAGCCCCCAGAAGGATTGCGACATCCCCCCCCCCCACCCCCCCCCAAAAAAAGCTTCCACAACCACGAGCACCCTACCCAGGGATTTATAAACACCCCCCCCCCCTTACCCAGGAGGGTTGCGACACCCCCCCCCCCCCCCCCAAAGTCGAAATTCTTAATAAACCCCGCTGCTATCCACCCCCCCCCCACCCCCTCCACCCCTCATTTCTCCGCCACGCGAGAGTTTTGTGAGGGAAACAGCTCAAAAGAATGAAGATGGTTGCAAAGTAGGTTTTTTTAACTCAATGTGACACTAGTTGTGGCTGTTTCAGCACAAATTCGATGTGTGCCTTACCACGTCCCCTCCACCACTCCATCTCGCTCCCAATAACACGCCGCCCTGGCATACGGACGAAGGCCAGAAAGCATTGAGGAGTTCTAAGCCATTGGGCTGTTCGCCATTGGGCTGCTGTCGCCAGTTCGATTGCCGGCAACGGAGACTAGTCAGCAACATCCTATTATACCACTACTACAAGTTATATCTTATATCCCACTATATGTACAGTAACTCAACCCCTGCGCCCTCTTCACCGCGCCATAATTTCGATCCTGTAGTTTTATACATCACAACTCGTAACGTTTGTTGAGGTTTTGTGTAAATGCCAGGTAAATACTTCTTCTCAAAACAGTATTCTAAGATCGAGATTGAGGTGTAGTTAGGGAGGGGAGCCAGTAGGACACTTGATTTCGGTGCTATGTATGTATACAGTTTCCATTGGGGTTTCATGAGCTATTGCCGAGGGGTAGGCATCAATTTATGCCACCTCCTAAACATGCACCCAAATCTCTACACATTGGCGTTTCTTTTTTCTGAGCATTCCAACGCTTTGAACACTGAGCCAAGCGATTTTTTAGGAGCGAGCCCCTTAGGTGCTCGGGCTGTCGGCGTCTCCTGTCATCGTCGTTGTCGTTTCATGTAGTCGCGGTACTAAAACACCGCGACACTCGTTTTCCAACGTCCCGCGCTAGAACATAACGCGTACTAAAAGAACAAACCGGGACACTCGTTTTCCAACGCCTCGCGCTAGAGCGTTTCATCTCCGTGGGCAAAAACGCCAAGGCGCCAAGAATGCACTTGTACACTGCATGCTTCGTACCTCCCCAGGTATCACGTTAGTGGAGTTGGTCCGTTTTTTTTTCCCCTTTAGAACAAACTGTCTTTAGAAGAAACTTTCTAGAGACCGCATCTCTTTGTCGGAAGGTTTCTAGGAAACTTCACATCCTATAAAGAATCTTGACATCGCTAAGCTTTGGTTTATATTCTGCAAAACTCCCGTGGGAAATTTTTTAACTCTTCCGTATCTGCTGGTACTTCCACGACTTGATATTTCTTTTTTTTTTTGCATACTCTATAAACTATAAATAGAGTAATTTACTATATTCTCCAGTACTCCAGATATCCCGATTACTTTATCTTGGTTCGTTATCACGAAACCCTTATTAAATCCGGCCTTCCATCTTTGTCGGTGGAATTATACGGTAGCGCTTATCAGTGCATGTTTGATAAAACACATGAAACGAACAAAGGTTAAGGTTTTGTATTTTAATGTTGGCATTTTTTCAGTATGCCGTACACGCTTAATCTCCTTAGGCATACCGAGTGTAATTTCACAGGTACTTAAAATGTTCATTGTAATTCGTCTGTTCATGCGCCTTTCCTCGGCTCGCAGTTATTTCGGTGCCATTTAAACGTTCCTTATATACTGCGGATGGAACTGTACGCACCACAAGACAGCCTTGCACGAAATTCGTAGCGTTGCTACCGCGAAATTGTGCGCAGAATAGACATTTACGCCCATGTTTTATCGTTATGTTCCCAATCCTTTGTGCGGGCAGAAACAACAAACCACGCTCGAAGGAACACAAAAACAGGAGGGCACGTAGCGTGCGCAGAGAATGTTGTTTATCAAAGCCTCTTTGTCGTGCTGCAGAGTAAACGGGACGTCCCGTGAGAGTCCGGTTGCGGAAACACAAAAATCAAGGTTGAACGGGCTGGTGTAAGAGTGTATACGCGCGTGACTGGCACTTGAGGTTTCGTTTTATCAACTCTGAGTGCAGCCCCTGCGAGCCGTCCTAGGTATTGTAAAAAGGCGCAATGAGCACAGTGCACGGGAGATGGGGCGACCGCAGAAGATATAAGGTCATGCGGACAGCGGGTGTACGTCAGAACGTATTCCGCGTGTGTTTCTAAGGGCGATGTGGCCCCCGCAACAGTGCCTGTACACGCTCTCACTCTTTCCGCCGTGTCTGTATGCATCTCGCTCGCCGCAGCAGATACCTCTTATTGTCTCTGCTTTGCTGTGGTTGCGATTTTCTCTAAGTGGCTATCGAATTCATGAATTAACGTGATTTGGATCATTGAGCGATTTTCGGGCGGCGCTAGGCATCCGCGGCTGCCGTGCTCTAAAGCCACTCCCTACCAGGGTGTCGAACCGGAACCGGAGCCGAACCGAAAACCGGAACCGAACCCGAATTTTTGCCCGGAACCGGAACTGAACCGGAACCGTATTTTTTCCGCCATTTTGGAACTGAACCCGAACCGGAACGAATCGAAGGAACCGTTCCGAACCGGTTCCGGGGCCTCAAAAATGTGATTTCTAGTTTTCCATTTCAGTACCCTACCTTGCGTCTGAAGATATTTTGCCACTCGCCAGACAGAACCATGAAATATTTTGCGTAGTCGGCAGTTCCCAAGACCCATCATGTTCTCTTCTAATTATTGCCCTCAATTTAATTTAAAGTTGTCCGTATATACTATCAGTTTGCGTTAGGTGCTGCCCATCTCTCCCAATAATCTTTTACATTTAGCATAACTTAAGTGATAACGCATATTACGAGGCAACATATCATTGAATATTCTTCATGGTTTCTATCTATATGGTGTTTAAAATCGTGTAAAGTTTTCAATGTGTTGTTAATTCGCATGCATCCCTGTCCGCTTGTGAAGGCCTTCAGGGACACAATCAACAATAAATCTGCATCTTCCACTTATTCTAGTTTGAATGAACAGTTATATACAAACAGCACTGAGACACAAACGCTCGCAGTTCTCAAAATTAACTTCACTTTTTCTTGTATACAGTGCTGTGTGTCCTTTGGTTACTGCTCTAAGAGAACATGAGATATAAAAAAATGGGGAATCCTAATTTCCACTTTTAAAGTATATTTGATAGCATTTTCATGTTATCTTGAATCTGCTCAACCTTAAACTTAAGAGGCGGATGGATTGACGTCGATTAGTGCGGGTTAGCGGGTAGACTGGGGTGAATCAGTTAGGTGAGTGAATGAGCTAATGGGAATTAGGGGGGACTGATGTGTTGATTAATTTGGATTAAATGAATTAGCGGGTCAGTTAAGGCGGATGCGACGGTCGGACAATACATGATATCTTTGGGGTCCTTGGCATTTGGAAATTTTGCAGCGTTCTCCTTCTCGACCAATCAGAAAATTTTGTCACGCACAAAGTAGCCGCAAAGTTATGTGACGACCACCTGATTGCTATAAAAGGTCTTTCTTAATGCCCGTACGTATTGCGCCATTATGTTGTTGCTATATTAAAATTGACATCTCGCACTAAAGTTAATAACTAATTGCCTAATGCATATTTTATATTCATCAAAGGGTTTTCAAAACGTGTATATATATGAGGGGAGACAGTTGGAAAGAAACTAAACTGCGAGAAAAAAAGGGAGGAACGATCAACTGGTTTGATGCAGGAGACGCCCGATAGCATTCTTCAATACCTTCTCTTTCTTTGTGTTACCGTTCTGCAGCCTCCCACAGGTGTAGCATCTCAACCCCCGAACACAGCCCCCTCTAAGCTGAGGAAGCGGCGATAGCACGTGCGCTTAGCCAAAGCGGCGACAAAACTCTCATAACAGACTCTTAGCAGGCGTGGCCCAACTTTGCCAACGGTCGATTGCATGTTACAAAACTTCCGATGATCAATCAGAGACCACCAAGGAGACCAGCCGGGCATGTATGGGCACCAGCTCATACTGGCATCCCCGGCAAACAAGATCACCAACCTCGTGGGTCGAGATTTGACTCGCTTAGCGAGCGCTGATGAAGCTCGGCCCGAGTGCATACATCCTGCAGTCACAGACCAGGAAGTTACTCAGCACTATGGCCTCTTCCGTAGAACGTATTCCTCCCCGCACAAATCACTACCGATTAACCAGAAAGATTACTCCGCACCCTGTGGGCACACACCTCCCCCCACAACACCAGACTTCACCTCTTTGGCGGGACACAACTCTCTGCATTTCGCTGCTTCTGTGGAGAGCCTGGGAACCTCATACACATAGTAGGCGGCTGCGACAAGTGTGCCGTAGATCCATCCAACCTCCACGTTTCCATAGAGAATTGGGAGACAGCCATGGCCAGCTCCGGCCTGGAAGATCAGTTGCTCTTGATGGAAACGGCTGTCGATTCGGCCCCCTCGAATGAGGACGCCTCTCTGAAACTTTGCCTGAATTGAATTAAACTTCATTTTCTCTCTCTCTCTCTCTACAAGTGATCATTACTGCTGCTTGTGACTTCACTTGGCTATCATCTTTCCTAGAGCCCAATCGCTGTCACTGGTCGCTGAAGGGCCATTAGCAAGTTCGTATCTCCGGTGGTTCCCTATCCAATGCCGTCCTATACACGCCGTCCAATTAGTCCTTTATAGCCATTCTTTCTTTCTAACAGCTCTGTTAGCAGATAAAAGATGGGCAGAAGGAAATTTCTCTAAATGCCACCTGCAACAATTGGCAGTCGGCGCAACGTACTCGTCACACTACCATAGAAAACATTTTGCAGGTACAGTTAAAGGAGCTCTTCAACACTTTTAGGTAAACTCGCCGCGGTGGCTGAGTGGGTAATGCGTTGCGCTGCAGAGCACACAGACGCGGTTTAGATACCCGGCCGCGGCGGCCGCTTTTCTGATGGAAGCGAAAAGCGAAAACGTCCGTGGGTCCGAAATTTCGGCGCACGTAAAGATCCCCAGTTGGTGAAAATTAATCCGGAGCCCTCCACTATGGCGCGCCTCGTCGTCGGCGTTGCATCGGCGCGTTCAACCCAACAACAAACAGATAAATAAATAAATAAATAAATAAATAAATAAATAAATAAATAAATAAAGCAGTAAATAAATAAATCAACACTTTCGATAAACGCTTTCACTCTTCTTCGCATTTGGAAGCACTGCGAAAACTATCGCTATTGCCAGCACAGAGCAACAGTGCGTGATTTTCTCGTCGATGCGGATGCACCTTCCGTTTCTGCTTCGCTTTTGTGGCTTTTTCTTAAGTGGCTATGAAATGCGTTCTATTCTGCAATTTAAGGAAAGTCGGCCAACAGCCGCTACACCGCTGTAATGACGTCATTCAGCGGTCGAAGAACGCGAAGACCGGGAAGGAGAGAAAAATATTTTGAGCAAGTTTCTATGTTATCTGACGAGGAGAGAGCAGTCATTTTTGGCTGAGGCACATTGCGACCCCATAATCTAATGTGTTGGTTGACTACTTCCTGCAAGCACTTAAGATTTAGAAAAAAGTTGAAAAAAGTGTTGCAGGGTCGCTTTAGTTTGGCGAAGACAAAATATTTGGACAAAGAAACCTTCATTATGACTTTGTTTTTATGCCGACTTGATAAGGAAACGAAAAACGAGCACAAAAAATTAACAGAAAAAAAACACGCCTGCTTTTTTTCTTCGAACCCGTTTGAACCCGTTTGAACCGGTTCGAACCGGTTCGAACCGGAACGGAATGGTGCTCTGGAACTGAACCCGAACCGAACCCGAAAGGCTTGAACCCGAACCCGAACCGAACCCGAAAAAATTCCGGTTCGACACCCTGCTCCCTACTGCTCTCGCCTCCCCCCCCCCCCCCCCCCCTCAAAAAAAAAAAAAAAGGGAGGCTGGGCGTGATGGAGGGTCTTTACCGTGCTCCTCAGCCGCAGGGGTTTATGCAGAATTTCGATTTTGGGGGGGGGGGGGGGGGGTGTCGGTGGGATGTTTGGGGGGGTGTTGTATAAATCCCTGGGCAGGGTGCTTATGGTTGTGGAATCTTTTTGGGGGGTGTCGAAGTCCTTCTGGGGGGGGTGTTTGGGGGGGGGGGGGTTAGGGGGGGGGGTGTATAAATCCCTGCTCAGCCGTGCTTGTGTGAACGGCGTTATCTCCGCCAACCGGAAACGACGACAGCGGCAGCGAGAAACGAGAGCGGGGAAATGATGAGGCATCACAGTAGGCTCACCGGCAATCATACTTCAGCGGAAAAGAAAGCCATGTTGCGTTTTTTTCGGCAAGCGTCAGCGCTGCGCAGCGGGGTTCGTTCTCTGCGGTCGCCGCTCTGGCCCTTGAGTCGTTGATTTTGTAAGCTGCGGCGTATAAAATCGTGCCTGCTATAGTTTTGCTCCCTCAGTTGACCTTCAGCACTTGTTGTGTATGGATTATGAATGCAGCAACTCCGTTTCAAAATGCTTCGTCGACGTTAAGTTGCGATACGACGTCTCATGACCCTGGCAACCTTTGCTGCAACTGAAAGAAAGACGGCCGATAACCGCGATATGGTTTGAGTGACGTCACTTAAGTCCAGATGGAGTAAGAAAAAAAAAATGAAATTTTTGGACGAGTTTCTAAATTATCTGATGCGCGCAGAGCAGTACAATTTGGCTCAGATTTTTCGTGGCCGCCTTACCTAAAGTCTGCACCGGCTTGCTGAATGCGTTCTGAACGCATTTTAGATTTTGAAAAGAATAATGTGAGGAAGTGTTGCAGCGGCCCTTTGAGTCAAACCGTGTGCGGGGCTTTGTGATTCGTTTATATTTTATATTCAGGTTCAGTGTGACGAGGCACCCAACAAACCCACGTGTCGGTTCGGATGAGGTATATAGCTATGGGTACGCATACGAGTACACGCTACAGGGCAATTAGGTAGCAATGCAGGCTTGAAACCCACAGTAACTTTATGGTGTGTTTGACAGGGCATAAAAGCGGCCCCAGGAATAACGGAGTACATTTACGGAATAATTTGTGCGCCTATATACGACTGCCCCTACCAACTCAGCTGCAGCTGTACTAGGCGCGTAGGCGGCGGAAATGATGAGAATGCGATAAGCAGGTTGCGACCGCTTATCTCAAGGGTCGCGTGTAACGTTGGCGCCTCGCTGCCTTGCTCGTGTACACG